>NW_027459422.1:0-689923 GCF_050624435.1 Tenrec ecaudatus | reverse complement strand
GCCTTCAGGCTAGGGCAGCCGTAGGCTTTACGGTAGGGCTCCCCTAGGCTAAGGCGGGGGCTCCCCTAGCCTTCAGGCTAGGGCAGCCCTAGGCTTTACGGTAGGGCTCCCCTAGGCTAAGGCGGGGGCTCCCCTAGCCTTCAGGCTAGGGCAGCCCCTAGGCTTTACGGTAGGGCTCCCCTAGGCTAAGGCGGGGGCTCCCCTAGCCTTCAGGCTAGGGCACCCCAAGGCTTTACGGTAGGGCTCCCCTAGGCTAAGGCGGGGGCTCCCCTAGCCTTCAGGCTAGGGCACCCCTAGGCTTTACGGTAGGGCTCCCCTAGGCTAAGGCGAGGGCTCCCCTAGCCTTCAGGCTAGGGCACCCCTAGGCTTTACGGTAGGGCTCCCCTAGGCTAAGGCGAGGGCTCCCCTAGCCTTCAGGCTAGGGCACCCCTAGGCTTTACGGTAGGGCTCCCCTAGGCTAAGGCGAGGGCTCCCCTAGCCTTCAGGCTAGGGCACCCCTAGGCTTTACGGTAGGGCTCCCCTAGGCTAAGGCGAGGGCTCCCCTAGCCTTCAGGCTAGGGCACCCCTAGGCTTTACGGTAGGGCTCCCCTAGGCTAAGGCGAGGGCTCCCCTAGCCTTCAGGCTAGGGCACCCCTAGGCTTTACGGTAGGGCTCCCCTAGGCTAAGGCGAGGGCTCCCCTAGCCTTCAGGCTAGGGCACCCCTAGGCTTTACGGTAGGGCTCCCCTAGGCTAAGGCGAGGGCTCCCCTAGCCTTCAGGCTAGGGCACCCCTAGGCTTTACGGTAGGGCTCCCCTAGGCTAAGGCGAGGGCTCCCCTAGCCTTCAGGCTAGGGCACCCCTAGGCTTTACGGTAGGGCTCCCCTAGGCTAAGGCGAGGGCTCCCCTAGCCTTCAGGCTAGGGCACCCCTAGGCTTTACGGTAGGGCTCCCCTAGGCTAAGGCGAGGGCTCCCCTAGCCTTCAGGCTAGGGCAGCCCTAGGCTTTACGGTAGGGCTCCCCTAGGCTAAGGCGAGGGCTCCCCTAGCCTTCAGGCTAGGGCAGCCCTAGGCTTTACGGTAGGGCTCCCCTAGGCTAAGGCGAGGGCTCCCCTAGCCTTCAGGCTAGGGCAGCCCTAGGCTTTACGGTAGGGCTCCCCTAGGCTAAGGCGAGGGCTCCCCTAGCCTTCAGGCTAGGGCAGCCCTAGGCTTTACGGTAGGGCTCCCCTAGGCTAAGGCGAGGGCTCCCCTAGCCTTCAGGCTAGGGCACCCCTAGGCTTTACGGTAGGGCTCCCCTAGGCTAAGGCGAGGGCTCCCCTAGCCTTCAGGCTAGGGCACCCCTAGGCTTTACGGTAGGGCTCCCCTAGGCTAAGGCGAGGGCTCCCCTAGCCTTCAGGCTAGGGCACCCCTAGGCTTTACGCTAGGGCTCCCCTAGGCTAAGGCGAGGGCTCCCCTAGCCTTCAGGCTAGGGCACCCCTAGGCTTTACGCTAGGGCTCCCCTAGGCTAAGGCGAGGGCTCCCCTAGCCTTCAGGCTAGGGCACCCCTAGGCTTTACGCTAGGGCTCCCCTAGGCTAAGGCGAGGGCTCCCCTAGCCTTCAGGCTAGGGCACCCCTAGGCTTTACGGTAGGGCTCCCCTAGGCTAAGGCGAGGGCTCCCCTAGCCTTCAGGCTAGGGCACCCCTAGGCTTTACGGTAGGGCTCCCCTAGGCTAAGGCGAGGGCTCCCCTAGCCTTCAGGCTAGGGCACCCCTAGGCTTTACGGTAGGGCTCCCCTAGGCTAAGGCGAGGGCTCCCCTAGCCTTCAGGCTAGGGCACCCCTAGGCTTTACGGTAGGGCTCCCCTAGGCTAAGGCGAGGGCTCCCCTAGCCTTCAGGCTAGGGCACCCCTAGGCTTTACGGTAGGGCTCCCCTAGGCTAAGGCGAGGGCTCCCCTAGCCTTCGGGCTAGGGCACCCCTAGGCTTTAGGCTAGGGCTCCCCTAGGCTAAGGCGAGGGCTCCCCTAGCCTTCAGGCTAGGGCACCCCCAGGCTTTAGGCTAGGGCTCCCCTAGGCTAAGGCGAGGGCTCCCCTAGCCTTCAGGCTAGGGCACCCCTAGGCTAGGGCTCCCCTAGGCTAAGGCGAGGGCTCCCCTAGCCTTCAGGCTAGGGCACCCCTAGGCTTTAGGCTAGGGTGTCCCCTAGGCTAAGGCGAGGGCTCCCCTAGACTTCAGGCTAGGGCACCCCTAGGCTTTAGGCTAGGGTGTCCCCTAGGCTAAGGCGAGGGCTCCCCTAGCCTTCAGGCTAGGGCACCCCTAGGCTTTACGGTAGGGCTCCCCTAGGCTAAGGCGAGGGCTCCCCTAGCCTTCAGGCTAGGGCACCCCTAGGCTTTACGGTAGGGCTCCCCTAGGCTAAGGCGAGGGCTCCCCTAGCCTTCAGGCTAGGGCACCCCTAGGCTTTACGGTAGGGCTCCCCTAGGCTAAGGCGAGGGCTCCCCTAGCCTTCGGGCTAGGGCACCCCTAGGCTTTAGGCTAGGGCTCCCCTAGGCTAAGGCGAGGGCTCCCCTAGCCTTCAGGCTAGGGCACCCCCAGGCTTTAGGCTAGGGCTCCCCTAGGCTAAGGCGAGGGCTCCCCTAGCCTTCAGGCTAGGGCACCCCTAGGCTAGGGCTCCCCTAGGCTAAGGCGAGGGCTCCCCTAGCCTTCAGGCTAGGGCACCCCTAGGCTTTAGGCTAGGGTGTCCCCTAGGCTAAGGCGAGGGCTCCCCTAGCCTTCAGGCTAGGGCACCCCTAGGCTTTAGGCTAGGGTGTCCCCTAGGCTAAGGCGAGGGCTCCCCTAGCCTTCAGGCTAGGGCACCCCTAGGCTAGGGCTCCCCTAGGCTAAGGCGAGGGCTCCCCTAGCCTTCAGGCTAGGGCACCCCTAGGCTTTAGGCTAGGGTGTCCCCTAGGCTAAGGCGAGGGCTCCCCTAGCCTTCAGGCTAGGGCACCCCTAGGCTTTAGGCTAGGGTGTCCCCTAGGCTAAGGCGAGGGCTCCCCTAGCCTTCAGGCTAGGGCACCCCTAGGCTTTAGGCTAGGGTGTCCCCTAGGCTAAGGCGAGGGCTCCCCTAGCCTTCAGGCTAGGGCACCCCTAGGCTTTAGGCTAGGGTGTCCCCTAGGCTAAGGCGAGGGCTCCCCTAGCCTTCAGGCTAGGGCACCCCTAGGCTTTAGGCTAGGGTGTCCCCTAGGCTAAGGCGAGGGCTCCCCTAGCCTTCAGGCTAGGGCACCCCTAGGCTTTAGGCTAGGGTGTCCCCTAGGCTAAGGCGAGGGCTCCCCTAGCCTTCAGTCAAGGGCACCCCTAGGCTTTAGGCTAGGGTGTCCCCTAGGCTAAGGCGAGGGCTCCCCTAGCCTTCAGGCCAGGGCACCCCTAGGCTTTAGGCTAGGGTGTCCCCTAGGCTAGGCGAGGGCTCCCCTAGCCTTCAGGCCAGGGCACCCCTAGGCTTTAGGCTAGGGTGTCCCCTAGGCTAAGGCGAGGGCTCCCCTAGCCTTCAGGCCAGGGCACCCCTAGGCTTTAGGCTAGGGTGTCCCCTAGGCTAAGGCGAGGGCTCCCCTAGCCTTCAGGCCAGGGCACCCCTAGGCTTTAGGCTAGGGTGTCCCCTAGGCTAAGGCGAGGGCTCCCCTAGCCTTCAGGCCAGGGCACCCCTAGGCTTTAGGCTAGGGTGTCCCCTAGGCTAAGGCGAGGGCTCCCCTAGCCTTCAGGCCAGGGCACCCCTAGGCTTTAGGCTAGCGTGTCCCCTAGGCTAAGGCGAGGGCTCCCCTAGCCTTCAAGCCAAGGCACCCCTAGGCTTTAGGCTAGGGTGTCCCCTAGGCTAAGGCGAGGGCTCCCCTAGCCTTCAGGCCAGCGCTCCCCTAGGCTTTAGGCTAGGGTGTCCCCTAGGCTAAGTCTAGGGCTCCCCTAGGCTTTAGGCTCCCCTAGGCTAAGGCTAGGGCTCCCCTAGCCTTCAGGCTAGGGCACCCCTAGGCTTTAGGCTAGGGTTCCCCTAGGCTAAGGCTAGGGCTCCCCTAGCCTTCAGGCTAGGGCACCCCTAGGCTTTAGGCTCCCCTAGCCTAAGGCTAGGGCTCCCCTAGCCTTCAGGCTAGGGCACCCCTAGGCTTTAGGCTCCCCTAGGCTAAGGCTAGGGCTCCCCTAGCCTTCAGGCTAGGGCACCCCTAGGCTTTAGGCTAGGGCTCCCCTAGGCTAAGGCTAGGGCTCCCCTAGCCTTCAGGCTAGGGCTCCCCTAGCCTTCAGGCTAGGGCACCCCTAGGCTTTAGGCTCCCCTAGGCTAAGGCTAGGGCTCCCCTAGCCTTCAGGCTAGGGCACCCCTAGGCTTTAGGCTCCCCTAGGCTAAGGCTAGGGCTCCCCTAGCCTTCAGGCTAGGGCACCCCTAGGCTTTAGGCTAGGGCTCTCCTAGGCTAAGGCTAGGGCTCCCCTAGCCTTCAGGCTAGGGCACCCCCAGGCTTTAGGCTCCCCTGGGCTAAGGCTAGGGATCCCCTAGCCTTCAGGCTAGGGCACCCCTAGGCTTTAGGCTCCCCTAGGCTAAGGCTAGGGCTCCCCTAGCCTTCAGGCTAGGGCACCCCTAGGCTTTAGGCTAGTGCTCCCCTAGGCTAAGGCTAGGGCTCCCCTAGCCTTCAGGCTAGGGCACCCCTAGGCTTTAGGCTCCCCTAGGCTAAGGCTAGTGCTCCCCTAGCCTTCAGGCTAAGGCACCCCTAGGCTTTAGGCTAGGGCTCCCCTAGGCTAAGGCTAGGGCTCCCCTAGCCTTCAGGCTAGGGCACCCCTAGGCTTTAGGCTCCCCTAGGCTAAGGCGAGGGCTCCCCTAGCCTTCAGGCTAGGGCAGCCCTAGGCTTTACGGTAGGGCTCCCCTAGGCTAAGGCGAGGGCTCCCCTAGCCTTCAGGCTAGGTCAGCCCTAGGCTTTACGGTAGGGCTCCCCTAGGCTAAGGCGAGGGCTCCCCTAGCCTTCAGGCTAGGGCAGCCCTAGGCTTTACGGTAGGGCTCCCCTAGGCTAAGGCGAGGGCTCCCCTAGCCTTCAGGCTAGGGCAGCCCTAGGCTTTACGGTAGGGCTCCCCTAGGCTAAGGCGAGGGCTCCCCTAGCCTTCAGGCTAGGGCAGCCCTAGGCTTTACGGTAGGGCTCCCCTAGGCTAAGGCGGGGGCTCCCCTAGCCTTCAGGCTAGGGCAGCCCTAGGCTTTACGGTAGGGCTCCCCTAGGCTAAGGCGGGGGCTCCCCTAGCCTTCAGGCTAGGGCAGCCCTAGGCTTTACGGTAGGGCTCCCCTAGGCTAAGGCGGGGGCTCCCCTAGCCTTCAGGCTAGGGCAGCCCTAGGCTTTACGGTAGGGCTCCCCTAGGCTAAGGCGGGGGATCCCCTAGCCTTCAGGCTAGGGCACCCCTAGGCTTTACGGTAGGGCTCCCCTAGGCTAAGGCGGGGGCTCCCCTAGCCTTCAGGCTAGGGCACCCCAAGGCTTTACGGTAGGGCTCCCCTAGGCTAAGGCGGGGGCTCCCCTAGCCTTCAGGCTAGGGCAGCCCTAGGCTTTACGGTAGGGCTCCCCTAGGCTAAGGCGAGGGCTCCCCTAGCCTTCAGGCTAGGGCAGCCCTAGGCTTTACGGTAGGGCTCCCCTAGGCTAAGGCGAGGGCTCCCCTAGCCTTCAGGCTAGGGCAGCCCTAGGCTTTACGGTAGGGCTCCCCTAGGCTAAGGCGAGGGCTCCCCTAGCCTTCAGGCTAGGGCAGCCCTAGGCTTTACGGTAGGGCTCCCCTAGGCTAAGGCGAGGGCTCCCCTAGCCTTCAGGCGAGGGCAGCCCTAGGCTTTACGGTAGGGCTCCCCTAGGCTAAGGCGAGGGCTCCCCTAGCCTTCAGGCGAGGGCACCCCTAGGCTTTACGGTAGGGCTCCCCTAGGCTAAGGCGAGGGCTCCCCTAGCCTTCAGGCTAGGGCAGCCCTAGGCTTTACGGTAGGGCTCCCCTAGGCTAAGGCGAGGGCTCCCCTAGCCTTCAGGCTAGGGCAGCCCTAGGCTTTACGGTAGGGCTCCCCTAGGCTAAGGCGAGGGCTCCCCTAGCCTTCAGGCTAGGGCAGCCCTAGGCTTTACGGTAGGGCTCCCCTAGGCTAAGGCGAGGGCTCCCCTAGCCTTCAGGCTAGGGCACCCCTAGGCTTTACGGTAGGGCTCCCCTAGGCTAAGGCGAGGGCTCCCCTAGCCTTCAGGCTAGGGCACCCCTAGGCTTTACGGTAGGGCTCCCCTAGGCTAAGGCGAGGGCTCCCCTAGCCTTCAGGCTGGGGCACCCCTAGGCTTTACGCTAGGGCTCCCCTAGGCTAAGGCGAGGGCTCCCCTAGCCTTCAGGCTAGGGCACCCCTAGGCTTTACGGTAGGGCTCCCCTAGGCTAAGGCGAGGGCTCCCCTAGCCTTCAGGCTAGGGCACCCCTAGGCTTTACGGTAGGGCTCCCCTAGGCTAAGGCGAGGGCTCCCCTAGCCTTCAGGCTAGGGCACCCCTAGGCTTTACGGTAGGGCTCCCCTAGGCTAAGGCGAGGGCTCCCCTAGCCTTCAGGCTAGGGCACCCCTAGGCTTTACGGTAGGGCTCCCCTAGGCTAAGGCGAGGGCTCACCTAGCCTTCAGGCTAGGGCACCCCTAGGCTTTACGGTAGGGCTCCCCTAGGCTAAGGCGAGGGCTCCCCTAGCCTTCAGGCTAGGGCACCCCTAGGCTTTACGGTAGGGCTCCCCTAGGCTAAGGCGAGGGCTCCCCTAGCCTTCGGGCTAGGGCACCCCTAGGCTTTAGGCTAGGGCTCCCCTAGGCTAAGGCGAGGGCTCCCCTAGCCTTCAGGCTAGGGCACCCCTAGGCTTTACGGTAGGGCTCCCCTAGGCTAAGGCGAGGGCTCCCCTAGCCTTCAGGCTAGGGCACCCCTAGGCTTTACGGTAGGGCTCCCCTAGGCTAAGGCGAGGGCTCCCCTAGCCTTCAGGCTAGGGCACCCCTAGGCTTTACGGTAGGGCTCCCCTAGGCTAAGGCGAGGGCTCCCCTAGCCTTCAGGCTAGGGCACCCCTAGGCTTTACGGTAGGGCTCCCCTAGGCTAAGGCGAGGGCTCCCCTAGCCTTCAGGCTAGGGCACCCCTAGGCTTTACGGTAGGGCTCCCTTAGGCTAAGGCGAGGGCTCCCCTAGGCTAAGGCGAGGGCTCCCCTAGCCTTCAGGCTAGGGCACCCCCAGGCTTTAGGCTAGGGCTCCCCTAGGCTAAGGCGAGGGCTCCCCTAGCATTCAGGCTAGGGCACCCCTAGGCTAGGGCTCCCCTAGGCTAAGGCGAGGGCTCCTCTAGCCTTCGGGCTAGGGCACCCCTAGGCTTTAGGCTAGGGCTCCCCTAGGCTAAGGCGAGGGCTCCCCTAGCCTTCAGGCTAGGGCACCCCCAGGCTTTAGGCTAGGGCTCCCCTAGGCTAAGGCGAGGGCTCCCCTAGCCTTCAGGCTAGGGCACCCCTAGGCTAGGGCTCCCCTAGGCTAAGGCGAGGGCTCCCCTAGCCTTCAGGCTAGGGCACCCCTAGGCTTTAGGCTAGGGTGTCCCCTAGGCTAAGGCGAGGGCTCCCCTAGCCTTCAGGCTAGGGCACCCCTAGGCTTTAGGCTAGGGTGTCCCCTAGGCTAAGGCGAGGGCTCCCTTAGCCTTCAGGCTAGGGCACCCCTAGGCTTTAGGCTAGGGTGTCCCCTAGGCTAAGGCGAGGGCTCCCCTAGCCTTCAGGCTAGGGCACCCCTAGGCTTTAGGCTAGGGTGTCCCCTAGGCTAAGGCGAGGGCTCCCCTAGCCTTCAGGCTAGGGCACCCCTAGGCTTTAGGCTAGGGTGTCCCCTAGGCTAAGGCGAGGGCTCCCCTAGCCTTCAGGCTAGGGCACCCCTAGGCTTTAGGCTAGGGTGTCCCCTAGGCTAAGGCGAGGGCTCCCCTAGCCTTCAGGCTAGGGCACCCCTAGGCTTTAGGCTAGGGTGTCCCCTAGGCTAAGGCGAGGGCTCCCCTAGCCTTCAGGCTAGGGCACCCCTAGGCTTTAGGCTAGGGTGTCCCCTAGGCTAAGGCGAGGGCTCCCCTAGCCTTCAGTCAAGGGCACCCCTAGGCTTTAGGCTAGGGTGTCCCCTAGGCTAAGGCGAGGGCTCCCCTAGCCTTCAGGCCAGGGCACCCCTAGGCTTTAGGCTAGGGTGTCCCCTAGGCTAGGCGAGGGCTCCCCTAGCCTTCAGGCCAGGGCACCCCTAGGCTTTAGGCTAGGGTGTCCCCTAGGCTAAGGCGAGGGCTCCCCTAGCCTTCAGGCCAGGGCACCCCTAGGCTTTAGGCTAGGGTGTCCCCTAGGCTAAGGCGAGGGCTCCCCTAGCCTTCAGGCCAGGGCACCCCTAGGCTTTAGGCTAGGGTGTCCCCTAGGCTAAGGCGAGGGCTCCCCTAGCCTTCAGGCCAGGGCACCCCTAGGCTTTAGGCTAGGGTGTCCCCTAGGCTAAGGCGAGGGCTCCCCTAGCCTTCAGGCCAGGGCACCCCTAGGCTTTAGGCTAGCGTGTCCCCTAGGCTAAGGCGAGGGCTCCCCTAGCCTTCAAGCCAAGGCACCCCTAGGCTTTAGGCTAGGGTGTCCCCTAGGCTAAGGCGAGGGCTCCCCTAGCCTTCAGGCCAGCGCTCCCCTAGGCTTTAGGCTAGGGTGTCCCCTAGGCTAAGGCTAGGGCTCCCCTAGGCTTTAGGCTCCCCTAGGCTAAGGCTAGGGCTCCCCTAGCCTTCAGGCTAGGGCATCCCTAGGCTTTAGGCTCCCCTAGGCTAAGGCTAGGGCTCCCCTAGCCTTCAGGCTAGGGCACCCCTAGGCTTTAGGCTAGGGTTCCCCTAGGCTAAGGCTAGGGCTCCCCTAGCCTTCAGGCTAGGGCACCCCTAGGCTTTAGGCTCCCCTAGGCTAAGGCTAGGGCTCCCCTAGCCTTCAGGCTAGGGCACCCCTAGGCTTTAGGCTCCCCTAGGCTAAGGCTAGGGCTCCCCTAGCCTTCAGGCTAGGGCACCCCTAGGCTTTAGGCTAGGGCTCCCCTAGGCTAAGGCTAGGGCTCCCCTAGCCTTCAGGCTAGGGCTCCCCTAGCCTTCAGGCTAGGGCACCCCTAGGCTTTAGGCTCCCCTAGGCTAAGGCTAGGGCTCCCCTAGCCTTCAGGCTAGGGCACCCCTAGGCTTTAGGCTCCCCTAGGCTAAGGCTAGGGCTCCCCTAGCCTTCAGGCTAGGGCACCCCTAGGCTTTAGGCTAGGGCTCTCCTAGGCTAAGGCTAGGGCTCCCCTAGCCTTCAGGCTAGGGCACCCCCAGGCTTTAGGCTCCCCTAGGCTAAGGCTAGGGCTCCCCTAGCCTTCAGGCTAGGGCACCCCTAGGCTTTAGGCTCCCCTAGGCTAAGGCTAGGGCTCCCCTAGCCTTCAGGCTAGGGCACCCCTAGGCTTTAGGCTAGTGCTCCCCTAGGCTAAGGCTAGGGCTCCCCTAGCCTTCAGGCTAGGGCACCCCTAGGCTTTAGGCTCCCCTAGGCTAAGGCTAGGGCTCCCCTAGCCTTCAGGCTAAGGCACCCCTAGGCTTTAGGCTAGGGCTCCCCTAGGCTAAGGCTAGGGCTCCCCTAGCCTTCAGGCTAGGGCACCCCTAGGCTTTAGGCTCCCCTAGGCTAAGGCGAGGGCTCCCCTAGCCTTCAGGCTAGGGCAGCCCTAGGCTTTACGGTAGGGCTCCCCTAGGCTAAGGCGAGGGCTCCCCTAGCCTTCAGGCTAGGTCAGCCCTAGGCTTTACGGTAGGGCTCCCCTAGGCTAAGGCGAGGGCTCCCCTAGCCTTCAGGCTAGGGCAGCCCTAGGCTTTACGGTAGGGCTCCCCTAGGCTAAGGCGAGGGCTCCCCTAGCCTTCAGGCTAGGGCAGCCCTAGGCTTTACGGTAGGGCTCCCCTAGGCTAAGGCGAGGGCTCCCCTAGCCTTCAGGCTAGGGCAGCCCTAGGCTTTACGGTAGGGCTCCCCTAGGCTAAGGCGAGGGCTCCCCTAGCCTTCAGGCTAGGGCAGCCCTAGGCTTTACGGTAGGGCTCCCCTAGGCTAAGGCGGGGGCTCCCCTAGCCTTCAGGCTAGGGCAGCCCTAGGCTTTACGGTAGGGCTCCCCTAGGCTAAGGCGGGGGCTCCCCTAGCCTTCAGGCTAGGGCAGCCCTAGGCTTTACGGTAGGGCTCCCCTAGGCTAAGGCGGGGGCTCCCCTAGCCTTCAGGCTAGGGCAGCCCTAGGCTTTACGGTAGGGCTCCCCTAGGCTAAGGCGGGGGCTCCCCTAGCCTTCAGGCTAGGGCACCCCTAGGCTTTACGGTAGGGCTCCCCTAGGCTAAGGCGGGGGCTCCCCTAGCCTTCAGGCTAGGGCACCCCAAGGCTTTACGGTAGGGCTCCCCTAGGCTAAGGCGGGGGCTCCCCTAGCCTTCAGGCTAGGGCACCCCTAGGCTTTACGGTAGGGCTCCCCTAGGCTAAGGCGGGGGCTCCCCTAGCCTTCAGGCTAGGGCACCCCTAGGCTTTACGGTAGGGCTCCCCTAGGCTAAGGCGGGGGCTCCCCTAGCCTTCAGGCTAGGGCACCCCTAGGCTTTACGGTAAGGCTCCCCTAGGCTAAGGCGAGGGCTCCCCTAGCCTTCAGGCTAGGGCACCCCTAGGCTTTACGGTAGGGCTCCCCTAGGCTAAGGCGAGGGCTCCCCTAGCCTTCAGGCTAGGGCACCCCTAGGCTTTACGGTAGGGCTCCCCTAGGCTAAGGCGAGGGCTCCCCTAGCCTTCAGGCTAGGGCACCCCTAGGCTTTACGGTAGGGCTCCCCTAGGCTAAGGCGAGGGCTCCCCTAGCCTTCAGGCTAGGGCACCCCTAGGCTTTACGGTAGGGCTCCCCTAGGCTAAGGCGAGGGCTCCCCTAGCCTTCAGGCTAGGGCACCCCTAGGCTTTACGGTAGGGCTCCCCTAGGCTAAGGCGAGGGCTCCCCTAGCCTTCAGGCTAGGGCACCCCTAGGCTTTACGGTAGGGCTCCCCTAGGCTAAGGCGAGGGCTCCCCTAGCCTTCAGGCTAGGGCACCCCTAGGCTTTACGGTAGGCCTCCCCTAGGCTAAGGCGAGGGCTCCCCTAGCCTTCAGGCTAGGGCAGCCCTAGGCTTTACGGTAGGGCTCCCCTAGGCTAAGGCGATGGCTCCCCTAGCCTTCAGGCTAGGGCAGCCCTAGGCTTTACGGTAGGGCTCCCCTAGGCTAAGGCGAGGGCTCCCCTAGCCTTCAGGCTAGGGCAGCCCTAGGCTTTACGGTAGGGCTCCCCTAGGCTAAGGCGAGGGCTCCCCTAGCCTTCAGGCTAGGGCAGCCCTAGGCTTTACGGTAGGGCTCCCCTAGGCTAAGGCGAGGGCTCCCCTAGCCTTCAGGCTAGGGCAGCCCTAGGCTTTACGGTAGGGCTCCCCTAGGCTAAGGCGAGGGCTCCCCTAGCCTTCAGGCTAGGGCAGCCCTAGGCTTTACGGTAGGGCTCCCCTAGGCTAAGGCGAGGGCTCCCCTAGCCTTCAGGCTAGGGCAGCCCTAGGCTTTACGGTAGGGCTCCCCTAGGCTAAGGCGAGGGCTCCCCTAGCCTTCAGGCTAGGGCAGCCCTAGGCTTTACGGTAGGGCTCCCCTAGGCTAAGGCGAGGGCTCCCCTAGCCTTCAGGCTAGGGCAGCCCTAGGCTTTACGGTAGGGCTCCCCTAGGCTAAGGCGAGGGCTCCCCTAGCCTTCAGGCTAGGGCAGCCCTAGGCTTTACGGTAGGGCTCCCCTAGGCTAAGGCGAGGGCTCCCCTAGCCTTCAGGCTAGGGCAGCCCTAGGCTTTACGGTAGGGCTCCCCTAGGCTAAGGCGAGGGCTCCCCTAGCCTTCAGGCTAGGGCAGCCCTAGGCTTTACGGTAGGGCTCCCCTAGGCTAAGGCGAGGGCTCCCCTAGCCTTCAGGCTAGGGCACCCCTAGGCTTTACGGTAGGGCTCCCCTAGGCTAAGGCGAGGGCTCCCCTAGCCTTCAGGCTAGGGCACCCCTAGGCTTTACGGTAGGGCTCCCCTAGGCTAAGGCGAGGGCTCCCCTAGCCTTCAGGCTAGGGCAGCCCTAGGCTTTACGGTAGGGCTCCCCTAGGCTAAGGCGAGGGCTCCCCTAGCCTTCAGGCTAGGGCAGCCCTAGGCTTTACGGTAGGGCTCCCCTAGGCTAAGGCGAGGGCTCCCCTAGCCTTCAGGCTAGGGCAGCCCTAGGCTTTACGGTAGGGCTCCCCTAGGCTAAGGCGAGGGCTCCCCTAGCCTTCAGGCTAGGGCAGCCCTAGGCTTTACGGTAGGGCTCCCCTAGGCTAAGGCGAGGGCTCCCCTAGCCTTCAGGCTAGGGCAGCCCTAGGCTTTACGGTAGGGCTCCCCTAGGCTAAGGCGAGGGCTCCCCTAGCCTTCAGGCTAGGGCACCCCTAGGCTTTACGTTAGGGCTCCCCTAGGCTAAGGCGAGGGCTCCCCTAGCCTTCAGGCTAGGGCACCCCTAGGCTTTACGGTAGGGCTCCCCTAGGCTAAGGCGAGGGCTCCCCTAGCCTTCAGGCTAGGGCACCCCTAGGCTTTACGCTAGGGCTCCCCTAGGCTAAGGCGAGGGCTCCCCTAGCCTTCAGGCTAGGGCACCCCTAGGCTTTACGGTAGGGCTCCCCTAGGCTAAGGCGAGGGCTCCCCTAGCCTTCAGGCTAGGGCACCCCTAGGCTTTACGGTAGGGCTCCCCTAGGCTAAGGCGAGGGCTCCCCTAGCCTTCAGGCTAGGGCACCCCTAGGCTTTACGGTAGGGCTCCCCTAGGCTAAGGCGAGGGCTCCCCTAGCCTTCAGGCTAGGGCACCCCTAGGCTTTAGGCTAGGGCTCCCCTAGGCTAAGGCGAGGGCTCCCCTAGCCTTCAGGCTAGGGCACCCCCAGGCTTTAGGCTAGGGCTCCCCTAGGCTAAGGCGAGGGCTCCCCTAGCCTTCAGGCTAGGGCACCCCTAGGCTAGGGCTCCCCTAGGCTAAGGCGAGGGCTTCCCTAGCCTTCAGGCTAGGGCACCCCTAGGCTTTAGGCTAGGGTGTCCCCTAGGCTAAGGCGAGGGCTCCCCTAGCCTTCAGGCTAGGGCACCCCTAGGCTTTAGGCTAGGGTGTCCCCTAGGCTAAGGCGAGGGCTCCCCTAGCCTTCAGGCTAGGGCACCCCTAGGCTTTAGGCTAGGGTGTCCCCTAGGCTAAGGCGAGGGCTCCCCTAGCCTTCAGGCTAGGGCACCCCTAGGCTTTAGGCTAGGGTGTCCCCTAGGCTAAGGCGAGGGCTCCCCTAGCCTTCAGGCTAGGGCACCCCTAGGCTTTAGGCTAGGGTGTCCCCTAGGCTAAGGCGAGGGCTCCCCTAGCCTTCAGGCTAGGGCACCCCTAGGCTTTAGGCTAGGGTGTCCCCTAGGCTAAGGCGAGGGCTCCCCTAGCCTTCAGGCTAGGGCACCCCTAGGCTTTAGGCTAGGGTGTCCCCTAGGCTAAGGCGAGGGCTCCCCTAGCCTTCAGGCTAGGGCACCCCTAGGCTTTAGGCTAGGGTGTCCCCTAGGCTAAGGCGAGGGCTCCCCTAGCCTTCAGTCAAGGGCACCCCTAGGCTTTAGGCTAGGGTGTCCCCTAGGCTAAGGCGAGGGCTCCCCTAGCCTTCAGGCCAGGGCACCCCTAGGCTTTAGGCTAGGGTGTCCCCTAGGCTAGGCGAGGGCTCCCCTAGCCTTCAGGCCAGGGCACCCCTAGGCTTTAGGCTAGGGTGTCCCCTAGGCTAAGGCGAGGGCTCCCCTAGCCTTCAGGCCAGGGCACCCCTAGGCTTTAGGCTAGGGTGTCCCCTAGGCTAAGGCGAGGGCTCCCCTAGCCTTCAGGCCAGGGCACCCCTAGGCTTTAGGCTAGGGTGTCCCCTAGGCTAAGGCGAGGGCTCCCCTAGCCTTCAGGCCAGGGCACCCCTAGGCTTTAGGCTAGGGTGTCCCCTAGGCTAAGGCGAGGGCTCCCCTAGGCTTCAGGCCAGGGCACACCTAGGCTTTAGGCTAGCGTGTCCCCTAGGCTAAGGCGAGGGCTCCCCTAGCCTTCAAGCCAAGGCACCCCTAGGCTTTAGGCTAGGGTGTCCCCTAGGCTAAGGCGAGGGCTCCCCTAGCCTTCAGGCCAGCGCTCCCCTAGGCTTTAGGCTAGGGTGTCCCCTAGGCTAAGGCTAGGGCTCCCCTAGGCTTTAGGCTCCCCTAGGCTAAGGCTAGGGCTCCCCTAGCCTTCAGGCTAGGGCATCCCTAGGCTTTAGGCTCCCCTAGGCTAAGGCTAGGGCTCCCCTAGCCTTCAGGCTAGGGCACCCCTAGGCTTTAGGCTAGGGTTCCCCTAGGCTAAGGCTAGGGCTCCCCTAGCCTTCAGGCTAGGGCACCCCTAGGCTTTAGGCTCCCCTAGGCTAAGGCTAGGGCTCCCCTAGCCTTCAGGCTAGGGCACCCCTAGGCTTTAGGCTCCCCTAGGCTAAGGCTAGGGCTCCCCTAGCCTTCAGGCTAGGGCACCCCTAGGCTTTAGGCTAGGGCTCCCCTAGGCTAAGGCTAGGGCTCCCCTAGCCTTCAGGCTAGGGCTCCCCTAGCCTTCAGGCTAGGGCACCCCTAGGCTTTAGGCTCCCCTAGGCTAAGGCTAGGGCTCCCCTAGCCTTCAGGCTAGGGCACCCCTAGGCTTTAGGCTCCCCTAGGCTAAGGCTAGGGCTCCCCTAGCCTTCAGGCTAGGGCACCCCTAGGCTTTAGGCTAGGGCTCTCCTAGGCTAAGGCTAGGGCTCCCCTAGCCTTCAGGCTAGGGCACCCCCAGGCTTTAGGCTCCCCTAGGCTAAGGCTAGGGCTCCCCTAGCCTTCAGGCTAGGGCACCCCTAGGCTTTAGGCTCCCCTAGGCTAAGGCTAGGGCTCCCCTAGCCTTCAGGCTAGGGCACCCCTAGGCTTTAGGCTAGTGCTCCCCTAGGCTAAGGCTAGGGCTCCCCTAGCCTTCAGGCTAGGGCACCCCTAGGCTTTAGGCTCCCCTAGGCTAAGGCTAGGGCTCCCCTAGCCTTCAGGCTAAGGCACCCCTAGGCTTTAGGCTAGGGCTCCCCGAGGCTAAGGCTAGGGCTCCCCTAGCCTTCAGGCTAGGGCACCCCTAGGCTTTAGGCTCCCCTAGGCTAAGGCTAGGGCTCCCCTAGCCTTCAGGATAGGGCACCCCTAGGCTTTAGGCTAGGGCTCCCCTAGGCTAAGGCTAGGGCTACCCTAGCCTTCAGGCTTGGGCACCCCTAGGCTTTAGGCTCCCCTAGGCTAAGGCTAGGTCTCCCATAGCCTTCAGGCTAGGGCACCCCTAGGCTTTAGGCTAGGGCTCCCCTAGGCTAAGGCTAGGGCTCCCCTAGCCTTCAGGCTAGGGCACCCCTAGGCTTTAGGCTCCCCTAGGCTTAGGCTAGGGCTCCCCTAGCCTTCAGGCTAGGGCACCCCTAGGCTTTAGGCTAGGGCTCCCTTAGGCTAAGGCTAGGGCTCCCCTAGCCTTCAGGCTAGGGCACCCCTAGCCCCTAGGCTTTAGGCTCCCCTAGGCTAAGGCTAGGGCTCCCCTAACCTTCAGGCTAGGCCACTCCTAGGCTTTAGGCTAGGGCTCCCCTATGCTAAGGCTAGGGCTCCCCTAGCCTTCAAGCTAGGGCACCCCTAGGCTTTAGGCTCCCCTAGGCTACGGCTAGGGCTCCCCTAGCCTTCAGGCTAGGGCACCCCTAGGCTTTAGGCTAGGGCTCCCCTAGGCTTTGGGCTCCCCTAGGCTAAGGCTAGGGCTCCCCTAGCCTTCAGGCTAGGGCACCCCCAGGCTTTGGGCTCCCCTAGGCTAAGGCGAGGGCTGCCCTAGCCTTCAGGCTAGGGCACCCCCAGGCTTTGGGCTCCCCTAGGCTAAGGCGAGGGCTCCCCTAGCCTTCAGGCTAGGGCAGCCCTAGGCTTTCCGGTAGGGCTCCCCTAGGCTAAGGCGAGGGCTCCCCTAGCCTTCAGGCTAGGGCAGCCCTAGGCTTTCCGGTAGGGCTCCCCTAGGCTAAGGCGAGGGCTCCCCTAGCCTTCAGGCTAGGGCAGCCCTAGGCTTTCCGGTAGGGCTCCCCTAGGCTAAGGCGAGGGCTCCCCTAGCCTTCAGGCTAGGGCAGCCCTAGGCTTTCCGGTAGGGCTCCCCTAGGCTAAGGCGAGGGCTCCCCTAGCCTTCAGGCTAGGGCAGCCCTAGGCTTTCCGGTAGGGCTCCCCTAGGCTAAGGCGAGGGCTCCCCTAGCCTTCAGGCTAGGGCAGCCCTAGGCTTTCCGGTAGGGCTCCCCTAGGCTAAGGCGAGGGCTCCCCTAGCCTTCAGGCTAGGGCAGCCCTAGGCTTTCCGGTAGGGCTCCCCTAGGCTAAGGCGAGGGCTCCCCTAGCCTTCAGGCTAGGGCAGCCCTAGGCTTTCCGGTAGGGCTCCCCTAGGCTAAGGCGAGGGCTCCCCTAGCCTTCAGGCTAGGGCAGCCCTAGGCTTTCCGGTAGGGCTCCCCTAGGCTAAGGCGAGGGCTCCCCTAGCCTTCAGGCTAGGGCAGCCCTAGGCTTTCCGGTAGGGCTCCCCTAGGCTAAGGCGAGGGCTCCCCTAGCCTTCAGGCTAGGGCAGCCCTAGGCTTTCCGGTAGGGCTCCCCTAGGCTAAGGCGAGGGCTCCCCTAGCCTTCAGGCTAGGGCAGCCCTAGGCTTTCCGGTAGGGCTCCCCTAGGCTAAGGCGAGGGCTCCCCTAGCCTTCAGGCTAGGGCAGCCCTAGGCTTTCCGGTAGGGCTCCCCTAGGCTAAGGCGAGGGCTCCCCTAGCCTTCAGGCTAGGGCAGCCCTAGGCTTTCCGGTAGGGCTCCCCTAGGCTAAGGCGAGGGCTCCCCTAGCCTTCAGGCTAGGGCAGCCCTAGGCTTTCCGGTAGGGCTCCCCTAGGCTAAGGCGAGGGCTCCCCTAGCCTTCAGGCTAGGGCAGCCCTAGGCTTTCCGGTAGGGCTCCCCTAGGCTAAGGCGAGGGCTCCCCTAGCCTTCAGGCTAGGGCAGCCCTAGGCTTTCCGGTAGGGCTCCCCTAGGCTAAGGCGAGGGCTCCCCTAGCCTTCAGGCTAGGGCAGCCCTAGGCTTTCCGGTAGGGCTCCCCTAGGCTAAGGCGAGGGCTCCCCTAGCCTTCAGGCTAGGGCAGCCCTAGGCTTTCCGGTAGGGCTCCCCTAGGCTAAGGCGAGGGCTCCCCTAGCCTTCAGGCTAGGGCAGCCCTAGGCTTTCCGGTGTGGCTCCCCTAGGCTAAGGCGAGGGCTCCCCTAGCCTTCAGGCTAGGGCAGCCCTAGGCTTTCCGGTGTGGCTCCCCTAGGCTAAGGCGAGGGCTCCCCTAGCCTTCAGGCTAGGGCAGCCCTAGGCTTTCCGGTGTGGCTCCCCTAGGCTAAGGCGAGGGCTCCCCTAGCCTTCAGGCTAGGGCAGCCCTAGGCTTTCCGGTGTGGCTCCCCTAGGCTAAGGCGAGGGCTCCCCTAGCCTTCAGGCTAGGGCAGCCCTAGGCTTTCCGGTGTGGCTCCCCTAGGCTAAGGCGAGGGCTCCCCTAGCCTTCAGGCTAGGGCAGCCCTAGGCTTTCCGGTGTGGCTCCCCTAGGCTAAGGCGAGGGCTCCCCTAGCCTTCAGGCTAGGGCAGCCCTAGGCTTTCCGGTGTGGCTCCCCTAGGCTAAGGCGAGGGCTCCCCTAGCCTTCAGGCTAGGGCAGCCCTAGGCTTTCCGGTGTGGCTCCCCTAGGCTAAGGCGAGGGCTCCCCTAGCCTTCAGGCTAGGGCAGCCCTAGGCTTTCCGGTGTGGCTCCCCTAGGCTAAGGCGAGGGCTCCCCTAGCCTTCAGGCTAGGGCAGCCCTAGGCTTTCCGGTGTGGCTCCCCTAGGCTAAGGCGAGGGCTCCCCTAGCCTTCAGGCTAGGGCAGCCCTAGGCTTTCCGGTGTGGCTCCCCTAGGCTAAGGCGAGGGCTCCCCTAGCCTTCAGGCTAGGGCAGCCCTAGGCTTTCCGGTGTGGCTCCCCTAGGCTAAGGCGAGGGCTCCCCTAGCCTTCAGGCTAGGGCAGCCCTAGGCTTTCCGGTGTGGCTCCCCTAGGCTAAGGCGAGGGCTCCCCTAGCCTTCAGGCTAGGGCAGCCCTAGGCTTTCCGGTGTGGCTCCCCTAGGCTAAGGCGAGGGCTCCCCTAGCCTTCAGGCTAGGGCAGCCCTAGGCTTTCCGGTGTGGCTCCCCTAGGCTAAGGCGAGGGCTCCCCTAGCCTTCAGGCTAGGGCAGCCCTAGGCTTTCCGGTGTGGCTCCCCTAGGCTAAGGCGAGGGCTCCCCTAGCCTTCAGGCTAGGGCAGCCCTAGGCTTTCCGGTGTGGCTCCCCTAGGCTAAGGCGAGGGCTCCCCTAGCCTTCAGGCTAGGGCAGCCCTAGGCTTTCCGGTGTGGCTCCCCTAGGCTAAGGCGAGGGCTCCCCTAGCCTTCAGGCTAGGGCAGCCCTAGGCTTTCCGGTGTGGCTCCCCTAGGCTAAGGCGAGGGCTCCCCTAGCCTTCAGGCTAGGGCAGCCCTAGGCTTTCCGGTGTGGCTCCCCTAGGCTAAGGCGAGGGCTCCCCTAGCCTTCAGGCTAGGGCAGCCCTAGGCTTTCCGGTGTGGCTCCCCTAGGCTAAGGCGAGGGCTCCCCTAGCCTTCAGGCTAGGGCAGCCCTAGGCTTTCCGGTGTGGCTCCCCTAGGCTAAGGCGAGGGCTCCCCTAGCCTTCAGGCTAGGGCAGCCCTAGGCTTTCCGGTGTGGCTCCCCTAGGCTAAGGCGAGGGCTCCCCTAGCCTTCAGGCTAGGGCAGCCCTAGGCTTTCCGGTGTGGCTCCCCTAGGCTAAGGCGAGGGCTCCCCTAGCCTTCAGGCTAGGGCAGCCCTAGGCTTTCCGGTGTGGCTCCCCTAGGCTAAGGCGAGGGCTCCCCTAGCCTTCAGGCTAGGGCAGCCCTAGGCTTTCCGGTGTGGCTCCCCTAGGCTAAGGCGAGGGCTCCCCTAGCCTTCAGGCTAGGGCAGCCCTAGGCTTTCCGGTGTGGCTCCCCTAGGCTAAGGCGAGGGCTCCCCTAGCCTTCAGGCTAGGGCAGCCCTAGGCTTTCCGGTGTGGCTCCCCTAGGCTAAGGCGAGGGCTCCCCTAGCCTTCAGGCTAGGGCAGCCCTAGGCTTTCCGGTGTGGCTCCCCTAGGCTAAGGCGAGGGCTCCCCTAGCCTTCAGGCTAGGGCAGCCCTAGGCTTTCCGGTGTGGCTCCCCTAGGCTAAGGCGAGGGCTCCCCTAGCCTTCAGGCTAGGGCAGCCCTAGGCTTTCCGGTGTGGCTCCCCTAGGCTAAGGCGAGGGCTCCCCTAGCCTTCAGGCTAGGGCAGCCCTAGGCTTTCCGGTGTGGCTCCCCTAGGCTAAGGCGAGGGCTCCCCTAGCCTTCAGGCTAGGGCAGCCCTAGGCTTTCCGGTGTGGCTCCCCTAGGCTAAGGCGAGGGCTCCCCTAGCCTTCAGGCTAGGGCAGCCCTAGGCTTTCCGGTGTGGCTCCCCTAGGCTAAGGCGAGGGCTCCCCTAGCCTTCAGGCTAGGGCACCCCTAGGCTTTCCGGTAGGGCTCCCCTAGGCTAAGGCGAGGGCTCCCCTAGCCTTCAGGCTAGGGCACCCCTAGGCTTTCCGGTAGGGCTCCCCTAGGCTAAGGCGTGGGCTCCCCTAGCCTTCAGGCTAGGGCACCCCTAGGCTTTCCGGTAGGGCTCCCCTAGGCTAAGGCGAGGGCTCCCCTAGCCTTCAGGCTAGGGCACCCCTAGGCTTTCCGGTAGGGCTCCCCTAGGCTAAGGCGAGGGCTCCCCTAGCCTTCAGGCTAGGGCACCCCTAGGCTTTATGTTAGGGCTCCCCTAGGCTAAGGCGAGGGCTCCCCTAGCCTTCAGGCTAGGGCACCCCTAGGTTTAGGTTAGGGCTCCCCTAGGCTAAGGCGAGGGCTCCCCTAGCCTTCAGGCTAGGGCACCCCTAGGTTAGGGCTCCCCTAGGCTAAGGCGAGGGCTCCCCTAGCCTTCAGGCTAGGGCACCCCTAGGCTTTAGGCTCCCCTAGGCTAAGGCGAGGGCTCCCCTAGCCTTCAGGCTAGGGCACCCCTAGGCTTTAGGCTCCCCTAGGCTAAGGCGAGGGCTCCCCTAGCCTTCAGGCTAGGGCACCCCTAGGCTTTAGGCTAGGGTGTCCCCTAGGCTAAGGCGAGGGCTCCCCTAGCCTTCAGGCTAGGGCACCCCTAGGCTTCAGGCTAGGGTGTCCCCTAGGCTAAGGCGAGGGCTCCCCTAGCCTTCAGGCTAGGGCACCCCTAGGCTTCAGGCTAGGGTGTCCCCTAGGCTAAGGCGAGGGCTCCCCTAGCCTTCAGGCCAGGGCACCCCTAGGCTTCAGGCTAGGGTGTCCCCTAGGCTAAGGCGAGGGCTCCCCTAGCCTTCAGGCCAGGGCACCCCTAGGCTTTAGGCTAGGGTGTCCCCTAGGCTAAGGCGAGGGCTCCCCTAGCCTTCAGGCCAGGGCACCCCTAGGCTTTAGGCTAGGGTGTCCCCTAGGCTAAGGCGAGGGCTCCCCTAGCCTTCAGGCCAGGGCACCCCTAGGCTTTAGGCTAGGGTGTCCCCTAGGCTAAGGCGAGGGCTCCCCTAGCCTTCAGGCCAGGGCACCCCTAGGCTTTAGGCTAGGGTGTCCCCTAGGCTAGGCGAGGGCTCCCCTAGCCTTCAGGCCAGGGCACCCCTAGGCTTCAGGCTAGGGTGTCCCCTAGGCTAAGGCGTGGGCTCCCGTAGCCTTCAGGCCAGGGCACCCCTAGGCTTTAGGCTAGGGTGTCCCCTAGGCTAAGGCGAGGGCTCCCCTAGCCTTCAGGCCAGGGCACCCCTAGGCTTTAGGCTAGGGTGTCCCCTAGGCTAAGGCGAGGGCTCCCCTAGCCTTCAGGCCAGGGCACCCCTAGGCTTTAGGCTAGGGTGTCCCCTAGGCTAAGGCGAGGGCTCCCCTAGCCTTCAGGCCAGGGCACCCCTAGGCTTTAGGCTAGGGTGTCCCCTAGGCTAAGGCGAGGGCTCCCCTAGGCTTCAGGCCAGCGCTCCCCTAGGCTTTAGGCTAGGGTGTCCCCTAGGCTAAGGCGAGAGCTCCCCTAGCCTTCAGGCCTGGGCACCCCTAGGCTTTAGACTAGGGTGTCCCCTAGGCTAAGGCGAGGGCTCCCCTAACCTTCAGGCCAGGGCACCCCTAGGCTTTAGGCTAGGGTGTCCCCTAGGCTAAGGCGAGGGCTCCCCTAGCCTTCAGGCCAGGGCACCCTGAGGCTTTAGGCTAGGGTTTCCCCTAGGCTAAGGCGAGGGCTCCCCTAGCCTTCAGGCCAGCCACCCCTAGGCTTTAGGCTAGGGTGTCCCCTAGGCTAAGGCGAGGGCTCCCCTAGCCTTCAGGCCAGGGCACCCCTAGGCTTTAGGCTAGGGTGTCCCCTAGGCTAAGGCGAGGGCTCCCCTAGCCTTCAGGCCAGGGCACCCCTAGGTTTTAGGCTAGGGTGTCCACTAGGCTAAGGCGAAGGCTCCACTAGCCTTCAGGCAGGGCACCCCTAGGCTTTAGGCTATGGTGTCCCCTAGGCTAAGGCGAGGGCTCCCCTAGCCTTCAGGCCAGGGCACCCCTAGGCTTTAGGCTCCCCTAGGCTAAGGCGAGGGCTCCCCTAGCCTTCAGGCCAGGGCACCCCTAGGCTTTAGGCTCCCCTAGGCTAAGGCGAGGGCTCCCCTAGCCTTCAGGCCAGGACACCCCTAGGCTTTAGGCTCCCCTAGGCTAAGGCGAGGGCTCCCCTAGCCTTCAGGCCAGAGCATCCCTAGGCTTTAGGCTCCCCTAGGCTAAGGCGAGGGCTCCCCTAGCCTTCAGGCCAGGGCACCCATAGGCTTTAGACTACCCTAGGCTAAGGCGAGGGCTCCCCTACCCTTCAGGCCAGGGCACCCCTAGGCTTTAGGCTCCCCTAGGCTAAGGCGAGGGCTCCCCTAGCCTTCAGGCCAGGGCACCCCTAGGGTTTAGGCTCCCCTAGGCTAAGGCGAGGGCTCCCCTGGCCTTCAGGCCAGGGCACCCCTAGGCTTTAGGCTCCCCTAGGCTAAGGCGAAGGCTCCCCTGGCCTTCAGGCTAGGGCACCCCTAGGCTTTAGGCTCCCCTAGGCTAAGGCGAGGGCTCCCCTGGCCTTCAGGCTAGGGCACCCCTAGGCTTTAGGCTAGTGTGTCCCCTAGGCTAAGGCGAGGGCTCCCCTAGCCTTCAGGCCAGGGCACCCCTAGGCTTTAGGCTAGGGTGTCCCCTAGGCTAAGGCGAGGGCTCCCCTAGCCTTCAAGGCAAGGCACCCCTAGGCTTTAGGCTAGGGTGTCCCCTAGGCTAAGGCGAGGGCTCCCCTAGCCTTCAGGCCAGCGCTCCCCTAGGCTTTAGGCTAGGTTGTCCCCTAGACTATGGCGAGGGCTCCCCTAGCCTTCAGGCCAGGGCACCCCTAGGCTTTAGACTAGGGTGTCCCCTAGGCTAAGGCGAGGGCTCCCCTAACCTTCAGGCCAGGGCACCCCTAGGCTTTAGGCTAGGGTGTCCCCTAGGCTAAGGCGAGGGCTCCCCTAGCCTTCAGGCCAGGGCACCCCTAGGTTTTAGGCTAGGGTTTCCCCTAGGCTAAGGCGAGGGCTCCCCTAGCCTTCAGGCCAGGGCACCCCTAGGCATTAGGCTAGGGTGTCCCCTAGGCTAAGGCGAGGGCTCACCTAACCTTCAGGCCAGGGCACCCCTAGGTTTTAGGCTAGGGTGTCCCCTAGGCTAAGGCGAGGGCTCCCCTAGCCTTCAGGCCAGGGCACCCCTAGGCTTTAGGCTAGGGTGTCCCCTAGGCTAAGGCGAGGGATCCCCTAGCCTTCAGGCCAGGGCACCCCTAAGCTTTAGGCTAGGGTGTCCCCTAGGCTAAGGCGAAGGCTCCCCTAGCCTTCAGGCCAGGGCACCCCTAGGCTTTAGGCTAGGGTGTCCCCTAGGCTAAGGCGAGGGCTCCCCTAGCCTTCAGGCCAGGGCACCCCTAGGCTTTAGGCTAGGGTGTCCCCTAGGCTAAGGCGAGGGCTCCCCTAGCCTTCAGGCCAGGGCACCCTAGGCTTTAGGCTCCCCTAGGCTAAGGCTAGGGCTACCCTAGCCTTCAGGCCAGGGCACCCCTAGGCTTTAGGCTCCCCTAGGCTAAGGCGAGGGCTCCCTTAGCCTTCAGGCCAGGGCACCCCTTGGCTTTAGGCTCCCCTAGGCTAAGGCGAGGGCTCCCCTAGCCTTCAGGCCAGGGCACCCCTAGGCTTTAGGCTCCCCTAGGCTAAGGCGAGGGCTCCCCTAGCCTTCAGGCCAGGGCACCCCTAGGCTTTAGGCTCCCCTAGGCTAGGGCAAGGGCTCCCCTAGCCTTCAGGCCAGGGCACCCCTATGCTTTAGGCTCGCCTAGGCTAAGGCGAGGGCTCCCCTAGTCTTCAGGCCAGGGCACCCCTAGGCTTTAGGCTCCCCTAGTCTAAGGCGAGGGCTCCCCTAGCCTTCAGGCCAGGGCACCCCTAGGCTTTAGGCTACCCTAGGCTAAGGCGAGGGCTCCCCTACCCTTCAGGCCAGGGCACCCCTAGGCTTTAGGCTCCCCTAGGCTAAGGCGAGGGCTCCCCTAGCCTTCAGTCCAGGGCACCCCTAGGCTTTAGGCTCCCCTAGGCTAAGGCGAGGGCTCCCCTAGCCTTCAGGCCAGGGCACCCCTAGGCTTTAGGCTCCCCTAGGCTAAGGCGAGGGCTCCCCTGGCCTTCAGGCCAGGGCACCCCTAGGCTTTAGGCTCCCCTAGGCTAAGGCGAGGGCTCCCCTGGCCTTCAGGCTAGGGCACCCCTAGGCTTTAGGCTCCCCTAGGCTAAGGCGAGGGCTCCCCTGTCCTTCAGGCTAGGGCACCCCTAGGCTTTAGGCTCCCCTAGGCTAAGGCGAGGGCTCCCCTGGCCTTCAGGCTAGGGCACCCCTAGGCTTTAGGCTCCCCTAGGCTAAGGCGAGGGCTCCCCTGGCCTTCAGGGTACGGCACCCCTAGGCTTTAGGCTCCCCTAGGCAAAGGCGAGGGCTCCCCTGGCCTTCAGGCTAGGGCACCCCTAGGCTTTAGGCTCCCCTAGGCTAAGGCGAGGGCTCCCCTGGCCTTCAGGCTAGGGCACCCCTAGACTTTAGGCTCCCCTAGGCTAAGGCGAGGGCTCCCCTAACCTTCAGGCTAGGGCACCCCTAGGCTTTAGGCTCCCCTAGGCTAAGGCGAGGGCTGCCTTAGCCTTCAGGCTAGGGCACCCCTAGGCTTTAGGCTCCCCTAGGCTAAGGCGAGGGCTCCCCTAGCCTTCAGGCCAGGGCACCCCTAGGCTTTAGGCTAGGGTGTCCCCTAAGCTATGGCGAGGGCTCCCCTAGCCTTCAGGCTAGGGCACCCCTAGGCTTTAGGCTCCCCTAGGCTAAGGCGAGGGCTCCCCTAGACTTCAGGCTAGGGCACCCCTAGGCTTTAGGCTCCCCTAGGCTAAGCCGAGGGCTCCCCTAGCCTTCAGGCCAGGGCACCCCTAGACTTTAGGCTAGGGTGTCCCCTAGGCTAAGGCGAGGGCTCCCCTAGCCTTCAGGCCAGGGCACCCCTAGGCCTTAGGCTAGGGTGTCCCCTTGGCTAAGGCGAGGGCTCCCCTAGCCTTCAGGCCAGGGCACCCCTAGGCCTTAGGCTAGGGTGTCCCCTAGGCTAAGGCGAGGGCTCCCCTAGCCTTCAGGCCAGGGCACCCCTAGGCCTTAGGCTAGGGTGTCCCCTAGGCTAAGGCGAGGGCTCCCCTAGCCTTCAGGCCAGGGCACCCCTAGGCCTTAGGCTAGGGTGTCCCCTAGGCTAAGGCGAGGGCTCCCCTAGCCTTCAGGCCAGGGCACCCCTAGGCCTTAGGCTAGGGTGTCCCCTAGGCTAAGGCGAGGGCTCCCCTAGCCTTCAGGCCAGGGCACCCCTAGGCCTTAGGCTAGGGTGTCCCCTAGGCTAAGGCGAGGGCTCCCCTAGCCTTCAGGCCAGGGCACCCCTAGGCCTTAGGGTAGGGTGTCCCCTAGGCTAAGGCGAGGGATCCCCTAGCCTTCAGGCCAGGGCACCCCTAGGCTTTAGGCTAGGGTGTCCCCTAGGCTAAGGCGAGGGCTCCCCTAGCCTTCAGGCCAGGGCACCCCTAGGCTTTAGTCTAGGGTTTCCCCTAGGCTCAGGCGAGGGCTCCCCTAGCATTCAGGCCAGGGCACCCCTAGGCTTTAGGCTAGGGTGCCCCTAGGCTAAGGCGAGGGCTCCACTGGCCTTCAGGCCAGGGCACCCCTAGGCCTTAGGCTAGGGTGTCCCCTAGGCTAAGGCGAGGGCTCCCCTAGCCTTCAGGCCAGGGCACCCCTAGGCTTTAGGCTCCCCTAGGCTAAGGCGAGGGCTCCCCTGGCCTTCAGGCCAGGGCACCCCTAGGGTTTAGGCTCCCCTAGGCTAAGGCGAGGGCTCCCCTGGCCTTCAGGCCAGGGCACCCCTAGGCTTTAGGCTCCCCTAGGCTAAGGCGAGGGCTCCCCTGGCCTTCAGGCCAGGGCACCCCTAGGCTTTAGGCTCCCCTAGGCTAAGGCGAGGGCTCCCCTGGCCTTCAGGCCAGGGCACCCCTAGGCTTTAGGCTCCCCTAGGCTAAGGCGAGGGCTCCCCTGGCCTTCAGGCCAGGGCACCCCTAGGCTTTAGGCTCCCCTAGGCTAAGGCGAGGGCTCCCCTGGCCTTCAGGCCAGGGCACCCCTAGGCTTTAGGCTCCCCTAGGCTAAGGCGAGGGCTCCCCTGGCCTTCAGGCCAGGGCACCCCTAGGCTTTAGGCTCCCCTAGGCTAAGGCGAGGGCTCCCCTGGCCTTCAGGCCAGGGCACCCCTAAGCTTTAGGCTCCCCTAGGCTAAGGCGAGGGCTCCCCTGGCCTTCAGGCCAGGTCACCCCTAGGCTTTAGGCTCCCCTAGGCTAAGGCGAGGGCTCCCCTGGCCTTCAGGCTAGGGCACCCCTAGGCTTTAGGCTCCCCTAGGCTAAGGCGAGGGCTCCCCTGGCCTTCAGGCCAGGGCACCCCTAGGCTTTAGGCTCCCCTAGGCTAAGGCGAGGGCTCCCCTGGCCTTCAGGCTACGGCACCCCTAGGCTTTAGGCTCCCCTAGACTAAGGCGAGGGCTCCCCCGGCCTTCAGGCTAGGGCACCCCTAGGCTTTAGGCTCCCCAAGGCTAAGGCGAGGGCTCCCCTAGCCTTCAGGCTAGGGCACCCCTAGGCTTTAGGCTCCCCTAGGCTAAGGCGAGGGCTCCCCTAGCCTTCAGGCTAGGGCACCCCTAGGCTTTAGGCTCCCCTAGGCTAAGGCGAGGGCTCCCCTAGCCTTCAGGCTAGGGCACCCCTAGGCTTTAGGCTCCCCTAGGCTAAGGCGAGGGCTCCCCTAGCCTTCAGGCTAGGGCACCCCTAGGCTTTAGGCTCCCCTAGGCTAAGGCGAGGGCTCCCCTAGCCTTCAGGCTAGGGCACCCCTAGGCTTTAGGCTCCCCTAGGCTAAGCCTTGGGCTCCCCTAGCCTTCAGGCTAGGGCACCCCTAGGATTTAGGATCCCCTAGGCTAAGCCTTGGGCTCCGCTAGCCTTCAGGCTTGAGCACCCCTAGGCTTTAGGATCCCCTAGGCTAAGCCTTGGGCTCCCCTAGCCTTCAGGCCTGGGCACCCCTAGGCTTTAGGCTCCCGGAGGCTAAGGCTTGGGCCCCCCTAGCCTTCAGGCTAGGGCACCCCTAGGCTTTAGGCTAGGGCTCCCCTAGGCTAAGGCTAGGGCTCACCTAGCCTTCCGGCTAGGGCACCCCTAGGCTTTAAGCTCCCCGAGGCTAAGGCTTGGGCCCCCCTAGCCTTCCGGCTAGGGCACCCCTAGGCTTTGGGCTCCCCGAGGCTAAGGCTTGGGCCCCCCTAGCCTTCCGGCTAGGGCACCCCTAGGCTTTGGGCTCCCCGAGGCTAAGGCTTGGGCTCCCCTAGCCTTCCGGCTAGGGCACCCCTAGGCTTTGGGCTCCCCGAGCCTAAGGCTTGGGCCCCCCTAGCCTTCCGGCTAGGGCACCCCTAGGCTTTGGGCTCTCCGAGGCTAAGGCTTGGGCCCCCCTAGCCTTCCGGCTAGGGCACCCCTAGGCTTTGGGCTCCCCGAGGCTAAGGCTTGGGCCCCCCTAGCCTTCCGGCTAGGGCACCCCTAGGCTTTGGGCTCCCCGAGGCTAAGGCTTGGGCCCCCCTAGCCTACCGGCTAGGGCACCCCTAGGCTTTAGGCTCCCCGAGGCTAAGGCTTGGGCCCCCCTAGCCTTCCGGCTAGGGCACCCCTAGGCTTTAGGCTCCCCGAGGCTAAGGCTTGGGCCCCCCTAGCCTTCCGGCTAGGGCACCCCTAGGCTTTAGGCTCCCCGAGGCTAAGGCTTGGGCCCCCCTAGCCTTCCGGCTAGGGCACCCCTAGGCTTTAGGCTCCCCGAGGCTAAGGCTTGGGCCCCCCTAGCCTTCCGGCTAGGGCACCCCTAGGCTTTAGGCTCCCCGAGGCTAAGGCTTGGGCCCCCCTAGCCTTCCGGCTAGGGCACCCCTAGGCTTTAGGCTCCCCGAGGCTAAGGCTTGGGCCCCCTAGCCTTCCGGCTAGGGCACCCCTAGGCTTTAGGCTCCCCGAGGCTAAGGCTTGGGCCCCCCAGGCCTTCCGGCTAGGGCACCCCTAGGCTTTAGGCTCCCCGAGGCTAAGGCTTGGGCCCCCCTAGCCTTCCGGCTAGGGCACCCCTAGGCTTTAGGCTCCCCGAGGCTAAGGCTTGGGCCCCCCTAGCCTTCCGGCTAGGGCACCCCTAGGCTTTAGGCTCCCCGAGGCTAAGGCTTGGGCCCCCCTAGCCTTCCGGCTAGGGCACCCCTAGGCTTTAGGCTCCCCGAGGCTAAGGCTTGGGCCCCCCTAGCCTTCCGGCTAGGCTACCCCTAGGCTTTAGGCTCCCCGAGGCTAAGGCTTGGGCCCCCCTAGCCTTCCGGCTAGGGCACCCCTAGGCTTTAGGCTCCCCGAGGCTAAGGCTTGGGCCCCCCTAGCCTTCCGGCTAGGGCACCCCTAGGCTTTAGGCTCCCCGAGGCTAAGGCTTGGGCCCCCCTAGCCTTCCGGCTAGGGCACCCCTAGGCTTTAGGCTCCCCGAGGCTAAGGCTTGGGCCCCCCTAGCCTTCCGGCTAGGGCACCCCTAGGCTTTAGGCTCCCCGAGGCTAAGGCTTGGGCCCCCCTAGCCTTCCGGCTAGGGCACCCCTAGGCTTTAGGCTCCCCGAGGCTAAGGCTTGGGCCCCCCTAGCCTTCCGGCTAGGGCACCCCTAGGGTTAGGCTCCCCGAGGCTAAGGCTTGGGCCCCCCTAGCCTTCCGGCTAGGGCACCCCTAGTCTTTAGGCTCCCCGAGGCTAAGGCTTGGGCCCCCCTAGCCTTCCGGCTAGGGCACCCCTAGGCTTTAGGCTCCCCGAGGCTAAGGCTTGGGCCCCCCTAGCCTTCCGGCTAGGGCACCCCTAGGCTTTAGGCTCCCCGAGGCTAAGGCTTGGGCCCCCCTAGCCTTCCGGCTAGGGCACCCCTAGGCTTTAGGCTCCCCGAGGCTAAGGCTTGGGCCCCCCTAGCCTTCCGGCTAGGGCACCCCTAGGCTTTAGGCTCCCCGAGGCTAAGGCTTGGGCCCCCCTAGCCTTCCGGCTAGGGCACCCCTAGGCTTTAGGCTCCCCGAGGCTAAGGCTTGGGCCCCCCTAGTCTTCCGGCTAGGGCACCCCTAGGCTTTAGGCTCCCCGAGGCTAAGGCTTGGGCTCCCCTAGCCTTCAGGCCAGGGCACCCCTAGGCCTTAGGCTAGGGTGTCCCCTAGGCTAAGGCGAGGGCTCCCCTAGCCTTCAGGCCAGGGCACCCCTAGGCCTTAGGCTAGGGTGTCCCCTAGGCTAAGGCGAGGGCTCCCCTAGCCTTCAGGCCAGGGCACCCCTAGGCCTTAGGCTAGGGTGTCCCCTAGGCTAAGGCTAGGGCTCCCCTAGCCTTCAGGCTAGGGCACCCCTAGGCTTTAGGCTAGGGCTCCCCTAGGCTAAGGCTAGGGCTCCCCTAGCCTTCAGGCCAGGGCACCCCTAGGCTTTAGGCTCCCCTAGGCTAAGGCGAGGGCTCCCCTGTCCTTCAGGCTAGGGCACCCCTAGGCTTTAGGCTCCCCTAGGCTAAGGCGAGGGCTCCCCTGGCCTTCAGGCCAGGGCACCCCTAGGCTTTAGGCTCCCCTAGGCTAAGGCGAGGGCTCCCCTGGCCTTCAGGCCAGGGCACCCCTAGGCTTTAGGCTCCCCTAGGCTAAGGCGAGGGCTCCCCTGGCCTTCAGGCCAGGGCACCCCTAGGCTTTAGGCTCCCCTAGGCTAAGGCGAGGGCTCCCCTGGCCTTCAGGCCAGGGCACCCCTAAGCTTTAGGCTCCCCTAGGCTAAGGCGAGGGCTCCCCTGGCCTTCAGGCCAGGTCACCCCTAGGCTTTAGGCTCCCCTAGGCTAAGGCGAGGGCTCCCCTGGCCTTCAGGCTAGGGCACCCCTAGGCTTTAGGCTCCCCTAGGCTAAGGCGAGGGCTCCCCTGGCCTTCAGGCCAGGGCACCCCTAGGCTTTAGGCTCCCCTAGGCTAAGGCGAGGGCTCCCCTGGCCTTCAGGCTACGGCACCCCTAGGCTTTAGGCTCCCCTAGACTAAGGCGAGGGCTCCCCCGGCCTTCAGGCTAGGGCACCCCTAGGCTTTAGGCTCCCCAAGGCTAAGGCGAGGGCTCCCCTAGCCTTCAGGCTAGGGCACCCCTAGGCTTTAGGCTCCCCTAGGCTAAGGCGAGGGCTCCCCTAGCCTTCAGGCTAGGGCACCCCTAGGCTTTAGGCTCCCCTAGGCTAAGGCGAGGGCTCCCCTAGCCTTCAGGCTAGGGCACCCCTAGGCTTTAGGCTCCCCTAGGCTAAGGCGAGGGCTCCCCTAGCCTTCAGGCTAGGGCACCCCTAGGCTTTAGGCTCCCCTAGGCTAAGGCGAGGGCTCCCCTAGCCTTCAGGCTAGGGCACCCCTAGGCTTTAGGCTCCCCTAGGCTAAGCCTTGGGCTCCCCTAGCCTTCAGGCTAGGGCACCCCTAGGATTTAGGATCCCCTAGGCTAAGCCTTGGGCTCCGCTAGCCTTCAGGCTTGAGCACCCCTAGGCTTTAGGATCCCCTAGGCTAAGCCTTGGGCTCCCCTAGCCTTCAGGCCTGGGCACCCCTAGGCTTTAGGCTCCCCGAGGCTAAGGCTTGGGCCCCCCTAGCCTTCAGGCTAGGGCACCCCTAGGCTTTAGGCTAGGGCTCCCCTAGGCTAAGGCTAGGGCTCACCTAGCCTTCCGGCTAGGGCACCCCTAGGCTTTAAGCTCCCCGAGGCTAAGGCTTGGGCCCCCCTAGCCTTCCGGCTAGGGCACCCCTAGGCTTTGGGCTCCCCGAGGCTAAGGCTTGGGCCCCCCTAGCCTTCCGGCTAGGGCACCCCTAGGCTTTGGGCTCCCCGAGGCTAAGGCTTGGGCTCCCCTAGCCTTCCGGCTAGGGCACCCCTAGGCTTTGGGCTCCCCGAGGCTAAGGCTTGGGCCCCCCTAGCCTTCCGGCTAGGGCACCCCTAGGCTTTGGGCTCTCCGAGGCTAAGGCTTGGGCCCCCCTAGCCTTCCGGCTAGGGCACCCCTAGGCTTTGGGCTCCCCGAGGCTAAGGCTTGGGCCCCCCTAGCCTTCCGGCTAGGGCACCCCTAGGCTTTGGGCTCCCCGAGGCTAAGGCTTGGGCCCCCCTAGCCATCCGGCTAGGGCACCCCTAGGCTTTAGGCTCCCCGAGGCTAAGGCTTGGGCCCCCCTAGCCTTCCGGCTAGGGCACCCCTAGGCTTTAGGCTCCCCGAGGCTAAGGCTTGGGCCCCCCTAGCCTTCCGGCTAGGGCACCCCTAGGCTTTAGGCTCCCCGAGGCTAAGGCTTGGGCCCCCCTAGCCTTCCGGCTAGGGCACCCCTAGGCTTTAGGCTCCCCGAGGCTAAGGCTTGGGCCCCCCTAGCCTTCCGGCTAGGGCACCCCTAGGCTTTAGGCTCCCCGAGGCTAAGGCTTGGGCCCCCCTAGCCTTCCGGCTAGGGCACCCCTAGGCTTTAGGCTCCCCGAGGCTAAGGCTTGGGCCCCCTAGCCTTCCGGCTAGGGCACCCCTAGGCTTTAGGCTCCCCGAGGCTAAGGCTTGGGCCCCCCAGGCCTTCCGGCTAGGGCACCCCTAGGCTTTAGGCTCCCCGAGGCTAAGGCTTGGGCCCCCCTAGCCTTCCGGCTAGGGCACCCCTAGGCTTTAGGCTCCCCGAGGCTAAGGCTTGGGCCCCCCTAGCCTTCCGGCTAGGGCACCCCTAGGCTTTAGGCTCCCCGAGGCTAAGGCTTGGGCCCCCCTAGCCTTCCGGCTAGGGCACCCCTAGGCTTTAGGCTCCCCGAGGCTAAGGCTTGGGCCCCCCTAGCCTTCCGGCTAGGCTACCCCTAGGCTTTAGGCTCCCCGAGGCTAAGGCTTGGGCCCCCCTAGCCTTCCGGCTAGGGCACCCCTAGGCTTTAGGCTCCCCGAGGCTAAGGCTTGGGCCCCCCTAGCCTTCCGGCTAGGGCACCCCTAGGCTTTAGGCTCCCCGAGGCTAAGGCTTGGGCCCCCCTAGCCTTCCGGCTAGGGCACCCCTAGGCTTTAGGCTCCCCGAGGCTAAGGCTTGGGCCCCCCTAGCCTTCCGGCTAGGGCACCCCTAGGCTTTAGGCTCCCCGAGGCTAAGGCTTGGGCCCCCCTAGCCTTCCGGCTAGGGCACCCCTAGGCTTTAGGCTCCCCGAGGCTAAGGCTTGGGCCCCCCTAGCCTTCCGGCTAGGGCACCCCTAGGGTTAGGCTCCCCGAGGCTAAGGCTTGGGCCCCCCTAGCCTTCCGGCTAGGGCACCCCTAGTCTTTAGGCTCCCCGAGGCTAAGGCTTGGGCCCCCCTAGCCTTCCGGCTAGGGCACCCCTAGGCTTTAGGCTCCCCGAGGCTAAGGCTTGGGCCCCCCTAGCCTTCCGGCTAGGGCACCCCTAGGCTTTAGGCTCCCCGAGGCTAAGGCTTGGGCCCCCCTAGCCTTCCGGCTAGGGCACCCCTAGGCTTTAGGCTCCCCGAGGCTAAGGCTTGGGCCCCCCTAGCCTTCCGGCTAGGGCACCCCTAGGCTTTAGGCTCCCCGAGGCTAAGGCTTGGGCCCCCCTAGCCTTCCGGCTAGGGCACCCCTAGGCTTTAGGCTCCCCGAGGCTAAGGCTTGGGCCCCCCTAGCCTTCCGGCTAGGGCACCCCTAGGCTTTAGGCTCCCCGAGGCTAAGGCTTGGGCTCCCCTAGCCTTCAGGCCAGGGCACCCCTAGGCCTTAGGCTAGGGTGTCCCCTAGGCTAAGGCGAGGGCTCCCCTAGCCTTCAGGCCAGGGCACCCCTAGGCCTTAGGCTAGGGTGTCCCCTAGGCTAAGGCGAGGGCTCCCCTAGCCTTCAGGCCAGGGCACCCCTAGGCCTTAGGCTAGGGTGTCCCCTAGGCTAAGGCGAGGGCTCCCCTAGCCTTCAGGCCAGGGCACCCCTAGGCCTTAGGCTAGGGTGTCCCCTAGGCTAAGGCGAGGGCTCCCCTAGCCTTCAGGCCAGGGCACCCCTAGGCTTTAGGCTAGGGAGTCCCCTAGGCTAAGGCGAGGGCTCCCCTAGCCTTCAGGCCAGGGCACCCCTAGGCTTTAGGCTAGGGTTTCCCCTAGGCTAAGGCGAGGGCTCCCCTGGCATTCAGGCCAGGGCACCCCTAGGCTTTAGGCTAGGGTGTCCCCTAGGCTAAGGCGAGGGCTCCCCTGGCCTTCAGGCCAGGGCACCCCTAGGCTTTAGGCTCCCCTAGGCTAAGGCGAGGGCTCCCCTGGCCTTCAGGCCAGGGCACCCCTAGGCTTTAGGCTCCCCTAAGCTAAGGCGAGGGCTCCCCTGGCCTTCAGGCCAGGGCACCCCTAGGGTTTAGGCTCCCCTAGGCTAAGGCGAGGGCTCCCCTGGCCTTCAGGCCAGGGCACCCCTAGGCTTTAGGCTCCCCTAGGCTAAGGCGAGGGCTCCCCTGGCCTTCAGGCCAGGGCACCCCTAGGCTTTAGGCTCCCCTAGGCTAAGGCGAGGGCTCCCCTGGCCTTCAGGCCAGGGCACCCCTAGGCTTTAGGCTCCCCTAGGCTAAGGCGAGGGCTCCCCTGGCCTTCAGGCCAGGGCACCCCTAGGCTTTAGGCTCCCCTAGGCTAAGGCGAGGGCTCCCCTGGCCTTCAGGCCAGGGCACCCCTAGGCTTTAGGCTCCCCTAGGCTAAGACGAGGCCTCCCATGGCCTTCAGGCCAGGGCACCCCTAGGCTTTAGGCTCCCCTAGGCTAAGGCGAGGGCTGCCCTGGCCTTCAGGCCAGGGCACCCCTAGGCTTTAGGCTCCCCTAGGCTAAGGCGAGGGCTCCCCTGGCCTTCAGGCTACGGCACCCCTAGGCTTTTGGCTCCCCTAGGCTAAGTCGAGGGCTCCCCTAGCCTTCAGGCTAGGGCACCCCTAGGCTTTAGGCTCCCCTAGGCTAAGGCGAGGGCTCCCCTAGCCTTCAGGCTAGGGCACCCCTAGGCTTTAGGCTCCCCTAGGCTAAGGCGAGGGCTCCCCTAGCCTTCAGGCTAGGGCAACCCTAGGCTTTAGGCTCCCCTAGGCTAAGGCGAGGGCTCCCCTAGCCTTCAGGCTAGGGCACCCCTAGGCTTTAGGCTCCCCTAGGCTAAGGCGAGGTCTCCCCTAGCCATCAGGCTAGGGCACCCCTAGGCTTTAGGCTCCCCAAGCTAAGCCTTGGGCTCCCCTAGCCTTCAGGCTAGGGCACCCCTAGGCTTTAGGATCCCCTACGCTAAGCCTTGGGCTCCCCTAGCCTTCAGGCTAGAGCACCCCTAGGCTTTAGGATCCCCTAGGCTAAGCCTTGGGCTCCCCTAGCCTTCAGGCTAGGGCACCCCTAGGCTTTAGGATCCCCTAGGCTAAGCCTAGGGCTCCCCTAGCCTTCAGGCTGGGGCACCCCTAGGCTTTAGGCTAGGGCTCCCCTACGCTAAGGCTAGGGCTCCCCTAGCCTTCAGGCTGGGGCACCCCTAGGCTTTAGGCTAGGGCTCCCCTAGGCTAAGGCTCGGGCTCCCCTAGCCTTCAGGCTGGGGCACCCCTAGGCTTTAGGCTCCCCGAGGCTACGGCTCGGGCTCCCCTAGCCTTCAGGCTGGGGCACCCCTAGGCTTTAGGCTCCCCGAGGCTACGGCTCGGGCTCCCCTAGCCTTCAGGCTGGGGCACCCCTAGGCTTTAGGCTCCCCGAGGCTACGGCTCGGGCTCCCCTAGCCTTCAGGCTGGGGCACCCCTAGGCTTTAGGCTCCCCGAGGCTACGGCTCGGGCTCCCCTAGCCTTCAGGCTGGGGCACCCCTAGGCTTTAGGCTCCCCGAGGCTACGGCTCGGGCTCCCCTAGCCTTCAGGCTGGGGCACCCCTAGGCTTTAGGCTCCCCGAGGTTATGGCTCGGGCTCCCCTAGCCTTCAGGCTGCGGCACCCCTAGGCTTTAGGCAACCCGAGGCTACGGCTCGGGCTCCCCTAGCCTTCAGGCTGGGGCACCCCTAGGCTTTAGGCTCCCCGAGGCTACGGCTCGGGCTCCCCTAGCCTTCAGGCTGGGGCACCCCTAGGCTTTAGGCTCCCCGAGGCTACGGCTCGGGCTCCCCTAGCCTTCAGGCTGGGGCACCCCTAGGCTTTAGGCTGCCCGAGGCTACGCCTCGGGCTCCCCTAGCCTTCAGGCTGGGGCACCCCTAGGCTTTAGGCTGCCCGAGGCTACGGCTCAGGCTCCCCTAGCCTTCAGGCTGGGGCACCCCTAGGCTTTAGGCTCCCCGAGGCTACGGCTCGGGCTCCCCTAGCCTTCAGGCTGGGGCACCCCTAGGCTTTAGGCTCCCCGAGGCTACGGCTCGGGCTCCCCTAGCCTTCAGGCTGGGGCACCCCTAGGCTTTAGGCTCCCCGAGGCTACGGCTCGGGCTCCCCTAGCCTTCAGGCTGGGGCACCCCTAGGCTTTAGGCTCCCCGAGGCTACGGCTCGGGCTCCCCTAGCCTTCAGGCTGGGGCACCCCTAGGCTTTAGGCTCCCCGAGGCTACGGCTCGGGCTCCCCTAGCCTTCAGGCTGGGGCACCCCTAGGCTTTAGGCTCCCCGAGGCTACGGCTCGGGCTCCCCTAGCCTTCAGGCTGGGGCACCCCTAGGCTTTAGGCTCCCCGAGGCTACGGCTCGGGCTCCCCTAGCCTTCAGGCTGGGGCACCCCTAGGCTTTAGGCTCCCCGAGGCTACGCCTCGGGCTCCCCTAGCCTTCAGGCTGGGGCACCCCTAGGCTTTAGGCTCCCCGAGGCTACGGCTCGGGCTCCCCTAGCCTTCAGGCTGGGGCACCCCTAGGCTTTAGGCTCCCCGAGGCTACGGCTCGGGCTACCCTAGCCTTCAGGCTGGGGCACCCCTAGGCTTTAGGCTCCCCGAGGCTACGGCTCGGGCTCCCCTAGCCTTCAGGCTGGGGCACCCCTAGGCTTTAGGCTCCCCGAGGCTACGGCTCGGGCTCCCCTAGCCTTCAGGCTGGGGCACCCCTAGGCTTTAGGCTCCCCGAGGCTGCGGCTCGGGCTCCCCTAGCCTTCAGGCTGGGGCACCCCTAGGCTTTAGGCTCCCCGAGGCTACGGCTCGGGCTCCCCTAGCCTTCAGGCTGGGGCACCCCTAGGCTTTAGGCTCCCCGAGGCTACGGCTCGGGCTCCCCTAGCCTTCAGGCTGGGGCACCCCTAGGCTTTAGGCTCCCCGAGGCTACGGCTCGGGCTCCCCTAGCTTTCAGGCTGGGGCACCCCTAGGCTTTAGGCTCCCCGAGGCTACGGCTCGGGCTCCCCTAGCCTTCAGGCTGGGGCACCCCTAGGCTTTAGGCTCCCCGAGGCTACGGCTCGGGCTCCCCTAGCCTTCAGGCTGGGGCACCCCTAGGCTTTAGGCTCCCCGAGGCTACGGCTCGGGCTCCCCTAGCCTTCAGGCTGGGGCACCCCTAGGCTTTAGGCTCCCCGAGGCTACGCCTCGGGCTCCCCTAGCCTTCAGGCTGGGGCACCCCTAGGCTTTAGGCTCCCGGAGGCTACGCCTCGGGCTCCCCTAGCCTTCAGGCTGGGGCACCCCTAGGCTTTAGGCTCCCCGAGGCTACGGCTCGGGCTCCCCTAGCCTTCAGGCTGGGGCACCCCTAGGCTTTAGGCTCCCCGAGGCTACGGCTCGGGCTCCCCTAGCCTTCAGGCTGGAGCACCCCTAGGCTTTAGGCTCCCCGAGGCTACGGCTCGGGCTCCCCTAGCCTTCAGGCTGGGGCACCCCTAGGCTTTAGGCTCCCCGAGGCTACGGCTCGGGCTCCCCTAGCCTTCAGACAGGGGCACCCCTAGGCTTTAGGCTCCCCGAGGCTACGGCTCGGGCTCCCCTAGCCTTCAGGCTGGGGCACCCCTAGGCTTTAGGCTCCTCGAGGCTACGGCTCGGGCTCCCCTAGCCTTCAGGCTGGGGCACCCCTAGGCGTTAGGCTCCCCGAGGCTACGGCTCGGGCTCCCCTAGCCTTCAGGCTGGGGCACCCCTAGGCTTTAGGCTCCCCGAGGCTACGGCTCGGGCTCCCCTAGCCTTCAGGCTGGGGCACCCCTAGGCTTTAGGCTCCCCGAGGCTACGGCTCGGGCTCCCCTAGCCTTCAGGCTGGGGCACCCCTAGGCTTTAGGCTCCCCGAGGCTACGGCTCGGGCTCCCCTAGCCTTCAGGCTGGGGCACCCCTAGGCTTTAGGATCCCCGAGGCTACGGCACGGGCTCCCCTAGCCTTCAGGCTGGGGCACCACTAGGCTTTAGGCTCCCCGAGGCTACGGCTCGGGCTCCCCTAGCCTTCAGGCTGGGGCACCCCTAGGCTTTAGGCTCTCCGAGGCTACGGCTCGGGCTCCCCTAGCCTTCAGGCTGGGGCACCCCTTGGCTTTAGGCTCCCCGAGGCTACGGCTCGGGCTCCCCTAGCCTTCAGGCTGGGGCACCCCTAGGCTTTAGGCTCCCCGAGGCTACGGCTCAGGCTCCCCTAGCCTTCAGGCTGGGGCACCCCTAGGCTTTAGGCTCCCCGAGGCTAAGGCTCGGGCTCCCCTAGCCTTCAGGCTGGGGCACCCCTAGGCTTTAGGCTCCCCGAGGCTACGGCTCGGGCTCCCCTAGCCTTCAGGCTGGGGCACCCCTAGGCTTTAGGCTCCCCGAGGCTACGGCTCGGGCTCCCCTAGCCTTCAGGCTGGGGCACCCCTAGGCTTTAGGCTCCCCGAGGCTACGGCTCGGGCTCCCCTAGCCTTCAGGCTGGGGCACCCCTAGGCTTTAGGCTCACCGAGACTACGGCTCGGGCTCCCCTAGCCTTCAGGCTGGGGCACCCCTAGGCTTTAGGCTCCCCGAGGTTACGGCTCGGGCTCCCCTAGCCTTCAGGCTGGGGCACCCCTAGGCTTTAGGCTCCCCGAGGCTACGGCTCGGGCTCCCCTAGCCTTCAGGCTGGGGCACCCCTAGGCTTTAGGCTCCCCGAGGCTACGGCTCGGGCTCCCCTAGCCTTCAGGCTGGGGCACCCCTAGGCTTTAGGCTCCCCGAGGCTACGGCTCGGCCTCCCCTAGCCTTCAGGTTGGGGCACCCCTAGGCTTTAGGCTCCCCGAGGCTACGGCTCGGGCTCCCCTAGCCTTCAGGCTGGGGCACCCCTAGGCTTTAGGCTCCCCGAGGCTACGGCTCGGGCTCCCCTAGCCTTCAGGCTGGGGCACCCCTAGGCTTTAGGCTCCCCGAGGCTACGGCTCGGGCTCCCCTAGCCTTCAGGCTGGGGCACCCCTAGGCTTTAGGCTCCCCGAGGCTACGGCTCGGGCTCCCCTAGCCTTCAGGCTGGGGCACCCCTAGGCTTTAGGCTCCCCGAGGCTACGGCTCGGGCTCCCCTAGCCTTCAGGCTGGGGCACCCCTAGGCTTTAGGCTCCCCGAGGCTACGGCTCGGGCTCCCCTAGCCTTCCGGCTGGGGCACCCCTAGGCTTTAGGCTCCCCGAGGCTACGGCTCGGGCTCCCCTAGCCTTCCGGCTGGGGCACCCCTAGGCTTTAGGCTCCCCGAGGCTACGCCTTGGGCTCCCCTAGCCTTCCGGCTGGGGCACCCCTAGGCTTTAGGCTCCCCGAGGCTACGGCTCGGGCTCCCCTAGCCTTCAGGCTGGGGCACCCCTAGGCTTCAGGCTCCCCGAGGCTAAGGCTCGGGCTCCCCTAGCCTTCAGGCTGGGGCACCCCTAGGCTTTAGGCTCCCCGAGGCTAAGGCTCGGGCTCCCCTAGCCTTCAGGCTGGGGCACCCCTAGGCTTTAGGCTCCCCGAGGCTAAGGCTCGGGCTCCCCTAGCCTTCAGGCAGGGGCACCCCTAGGCTTTAGGCTCCCCGAGGCTAAGGCTCGGGCTCCCCTAGCCTTCAGGCTGGGGCACCCCTAGGCTTTAGGCTCCCCGAGGCTAAGGCTCGGGCTCCCCTAGCCTTCAGGCTGGGGCACCCCTAGGCTTTAGGCTCCCCGAGGCTAAGGCTCGGGCTCCCCTAGCCTTCAGGCTGGGGCACCCCTAGGCTTTAGGCTCCCCGAGGCTAAGGCTCGGGCTCCCCTAGCCTTCAGGCTGGGGCACCCCTAGGCTTTAGGCTCCCCGAGGCTACGGCTCGGGCTCCCCTAGCCTTCAGGCTGGGGCACCCCTAGGCTTTAGGCTCCCCGAGGCTACGGCTCGGGCTCCCCTAGCCTTCAGGTTGGGGCACCCCTAGGCTTTAGGCTCCCCGAGGCTACGGCTCGGGCTCCCCGAGCCTTCAGGCTGGGGCACCCCTAGGCTTTAGGCTCCCCGAGGCTAGGGCTCGGGCTCCCCTAGCCTTCAGGCTGGGGCACCCCTAGGCTTTAGGCTCCCCGAGGCTACGGCTCGGGCTCCCCTAGCCTTCAGGCTGGGGCACCCCTAGGCTTTAGGCTCCCCGAGGCTACGGCTCGGGCTCCCCTAGCCTTCAGGCTGGGGCACCCCTAGGCTTTAGGCTCCCCGAGGCTACGGCTCGGGCTCACCTAGCCTTCAGGCTGGGGCACCCCTAGGCTTTAGGCTCCCCGAGGCTACGGCTCGGGCTCCCCTAGCCTTCAGGCTGGGGCACCACTAGGCTTTAGGCTCCCCGAGGCTACGGCTCGGGCTCCCCTAGCCTTCAGGCTGGGGCACCCCTAGGCTTTAGGCTCCCCTAGGCTACGGCTCGGGCTCCCCTAGCCTTCAGGCTGGGGCACCCCTTGGCTTTAGGCTCCCCGAGGCTACGGCTCGGGCTCCCCTAGCCTTCAGCCTGGGGCACCCCTAGGCTTTAGGCTCCCCGAGGCTACGGCTCGGGCTCCCCTAGCCTTCAGGCTGGGGCACCCCTAGGCTTTAGGCTCCCCGAGGCTACGGCTCGGGCTCCCCTAGCCTTCAGGCTGGGGCACCCCTAGGCTTTAGGCTCCCCGAGGCTACGGCTCGGGCTCCCCTAGCCTTCAGGCTGGGGCACCCCTAGGCTTTAAGCTCCCCGAGGCTACGCCTCGGGCTCCCCTAGCCTTCAGGCTGGGGCACCCTTAGGCTTTAGGCTCCCCGAGGCTACGGCTCGGGCTCCCCTAGCCTTCAGGCTGGGTCACCCCTAGGCTTTAGGCTCCCCGAAGCTACGGCTCGGGCTCCCCTAGCCTTCAGGCTGGGGCACCCCTAGGCTTTAGGCTCCCCGAGGTTACGGCTCGGGCTCCCCTAGCCTTCAGGCTGGGGCACCCCTAGGCTTTAGGCTCCCCGAGGCTACGGCTCGGGCTCCCCTAGCCTTCAGGCTGGGGCACCCCTAGGCTTTAGGCTCCCCGAGGCTACGGCTCGGGCTCCCCTAGCCTTCAGGCTGGGGCACCCCTAGGCTTTAGGCTCCCCGAGGCTACGGCTCGGGCTCCCCTAGCCTTCAGGCTGGGGCACCCCTAGGCTTTAGGCTCCCCGAGGCTACGGCTCGGGCTCCCCTAGCCTTCAGGCTGGGGCACCCCTAGGCTTTAGGCTCCCCGAGGCTACGGCTCGGGCTCCCCTAGCCTTCAGGCTGGGGCACCCCTAGGCTTTAGGCTCCCCGAGGCTACGGCTCGGGCTCCCCTAGCCTTCAGGCTGGGGCACCCCTAGGCTTTAGGCTCCCCGAGGCTACGGCTCGGGCTCCCCTAGCCTTCAGGCTGGGGCACCCCTAGGCTTTAGGCTCCCCGAGGCTAAGGCTCGGGCTCCCCTAGCCTTCAGGCTGGGGCACCCCTAGGCTTTAGGCTCCCCGAGGCTAAGGCTCGGGCTCCCCTAGCCTTCAGGCAGGGGCACCCCTAGGCTTTAGGCTCCCCGAGGCTAAGGCTCGGGTTCCCCTAGCCTTCAGGCTGGGGCACCCCTAGGCTTTAGGCTCCCCGAGGCTAAGGCTCGGGCTCCCCTAGCCTTCAGGCTGGGGCACCCCTAGGCTTTAGGCTCCCCGAGGCTAAGGCTCGGGCTCCCCTAGCCTTCAGGCTGGGGCACCCCTAGGCTTTAGGCTCCCCGAGGCTAAGGCTCGGGCTCCCCTAGCCTTCAGGCTGGGGCACCCCTAGGCTTTAGGCTCCCCGAGGCTACGGCTCGGGCTCCCCTAGCCTTCAGGCTGGGGCACCCCTAGGCTTTAGGCTCCCCGAGGCTACGGCTCGGGCTCCCCTAGCCTTCAGGCTGGGGCACCCCTAGGCTTTAGGCTCCCCGAGGCTAAGGCTCGGGCTCCCCTAGCCTTCAGGCTGGGGCACCCCTAGGCTTTAGGCTCCCCGAGGCTAAGGCTCGGGCTCCCCTAGCCTTCAGGCTGGGGCACCCCTAGGCTTTAGGCTCCCCGAGGCTAAGGCTCGGGCTCCCCTAGCCTTCAGGCTGGGGCACCCCTAGGCTTAGCCTCGGGGAGCCTAAAGCCTAGGGCTCCCCTAGCCTTCAGGCTAGGGCACACCTAGGCTTTAGGCTCCCCGAGGCTAAGCCTAGGGCTCCCCTAGCCTTCAGGCTAGGGCACCCCTAGGCTTTAGGCTCCCCGAGGCTAAGCCTAGGGCTCCCCTAGCCTTCAGGCTAGGGCACCCCTAGGCTTTAGGCTCCCCGAGGCTAAGCCTAGGGCTCCCCTAGCCTTCAGGCTAGGGCACCCCTAGGCTTTAGGCTCCCCGAGGCTAAGCCTACGGCTCCCCTAGCCTTCAGGCTAGGGCACCCCTAGGCTTTAGGCTCCCCGAGGCTAAGCCTAGGGCTCCCCTAGCCTTCAGGCTAGGGCACCCCTAGGCTTTAGGCTAGGGCTCCCCGAGGCTAAGGCTAGGGCTCCCCTAGCCTTCAGGCTAGGGCACCCCTAGGCTTTAGGCTCCCCGAGGCTAAGGCTAGGGCTCCCCTAGCCTTCAGGCTACGGCACCACTAGGCTTTAGGCTCCCCTAGGCTAAGGCTAGGGCTCCCCTAGCCTTCAGGATAGGGCACCCCTAGGCTTTAGGCTCCCCTAGGCTAAGGCTAGGGCTCCCCTAGGCTAAGGCTAGGGCTCCCCTAGCCTTCAGGCTAGGGCACCCCTAGGCTTTAGGCTCCCCTAGGCTAAGGCTAGGGCTCCCCTAGGCTTTAGGCTCCCCTAGGCTAAGGCTAGGGCTCCCCTAGCCTTCAGTCTAGGGCACCCCTAGGCTTTAGGCTCCCCTAGGCTAAGGCTAGGGCTCCCCTAGCCTTCAGGATAGGGCACCCCTAGGCTTTAGGCTCCCCTAGGCTAAGGCTAGGGCTCCCCTAGGCTAAGGCTTGGGCTCCCCTAGCCTTCAGGCTAGGGCACCCCTAGGCTTTAGGCTCCCCTAGGCTAAGGCTAGGGCTCCCCTAGGCTAAGGCTAGGGCTCCCCTAGCCTTCAGGCTAGGGCACCCCTAGGCTTTAGGCTCCCCTAGGCTAAAGCTAGGGCTCCCCTAGCCTTCAGGCTAGGGCACCCCTAGGCTTTAGGCTCCCCTAGGCAAAGGCTAGGGCTCCCCTAGACTAAGCCTTGGGCTCCCCTAGCCTTCAGGCTAGGGCACCCCTAGGCTTTAGGCTCCCCTAGGCTAAGCCTTGGGCTCCCCTAGCCTTCAGGCTAGGGCACCCCTAGGCTTTAGGCTCCCCTAGGCTAAGCCTTGGGCTCCCCTAGCCTTCAGGCTAGGGCACCCCTAGGCTTTAGGCTCCCCTAGGCTAAGCCTTGGGCTCCCCTAGCCTTCAGGCTAGGGCACCCCTAGGCTTTAGGCTCCCCTAGGCTAAGCCTAGGGCTCCCCTAGCCTTCAGGCTAGGGCACCCCTAGGCTTTAGGCTCCCCTAGGCTAAGCCTAGGGCTCTCCTAGCCTTCAGGCTAGGGCACCCCTAGGCTTTAGGCTCCCCTAGGCTAAGCCTAGGGCTCCCCTAGCCTTCAGGCTAGGGCACCCCTTGGCTTTAGGCTAGGGCTCCCCTAGGCTAAGGCTAGGGCTCCCCTAGCCTTCAGGCTAGGGCACCCCTAGGCTTTAGGCTCCCCTAGGCTAAGGCTAGGGCTCCCCTAGCCTTCAGGCTAGGGCACCCCTAGGCTTTAGGCTCCCCTAGGCTAAGGCTAGGGCTCCCCTAGCCTTCAGGCTAGGGCACCCCTAGGCTTTAGGCTCCCCTAGGCTAAGGCTAGGGCTCCCCTAGCCTTCAGGCAAGGGCACCCCTAGGCTTTAGGCTCCCCTAGGCTAAGGCTAGGGCTCCCCTAGCCTTCAGGCTAGGGCAACCCTAGCCTTCAGGCTAGGGCACCCCTAGGCTTTAGGCTCCCCTAGGCTAAGGCTAGGGCTCCCCTAGCCTTCAGGCTAGGGCACCCCTAGGCTTTAGGCTCCCCTTGGCTAAGACTAGGGCTCCCCTAGCCTTCAGGCTAGGGCACCCCTAGGCTTTAGGCTCCCCTAGGCTAAGGCTCCCCTAGGCTAAGGCTAGGGCTCCCCTAGCCTTCAGGCTAGGGCACCCCTATGCTTTAGGCTCCCGTAGGCTAAGGCTAGGGCTCCCCTAGGCTTTAGGCTCCCCTAGGCTAAGGCTAGGGCTCCCCTAGCCTTCAGGCTACGGCACCACTAGGCTTTAGGCTCCCCTAGGCTAAGGCTAGGGCTCCCCTAGCCTTTAGGATAGGGCACCCCTAGGCTTTAGGCTCCCCTAGGCTAAGGCTAGGGCTCCCCTAGGCTAAGGCTAGGGCTCCCCTAGCCTTCAGGCTAGGGCACCCCTAGGCTTTAGGCTCCCCTAGGCTAAGGCTAGGGCTACCCTAGGCTTTAGGCTCCCCTAGGCTAAGGCTAGGGCTCCCCTAGCCTTCAGGCTAGGGCACCCCTAGGCTTTAGGCTCCCCTAGGCTAAGGCTAGGGCTCCCCTAGCCTTCAGGATAGGGCACCCCTAGGCTTTAGGCTCCCCTTGGCTAAGGCTAGGGCTCCCCTAGGCTAAGGCTTGGGCTCCTCTAGCCTTCAGGCTAGGGCACCACTAGGCTTTAGGCTCCCCTAGGCTAAGGCTAGGGCTCCCCTAGGCTAAGGCTAGGGCTCCCCTAGCCTTCAGGCTAGGGCACCCCTAGGCTTTAGGCTCCCCTAGGCTAAGGCTAGGGCTCCCCTAGGCTAAGGCTAGGGCTCCCCTAGCCTTCAGGCTAGGGCACCCCTAGGCTTTAGGCTCCCCTAGGCTAAGGCTAGGGCTCCCCTAGGCTAAGGCTAGGGCTCCCCTAGCCTTCAGGCTAGGGCACCCCTAGGCTTTAGGCTCCCCTAGGCTAAGGCTAGGGCTTCCCTAGCCTTCAGGATAGGGCACCCCTGGCTTTAGGCTCCCCTAGGCTAAGGCTAGGGCTCCCCTAGGCTAAGGCTAGGGCTCCCCTAGCCTTCAGGCTAGGGCACCCCTAGACTTTAGGCTCCCCTAGGCTAAGGCTAGGGCTCCCCTAGGCTAAGGCTAGGTCTCCCCTAGCCTTCAGGCTAGGGCACCCCTAGGCTTTAGGCTCCCCTAGGCTAAGGCTAGGGCTCCCCTAGGCTAAGGCTAGGGCTCCCCTAGCCTTCAGGCTAGGGCACCCCTAGGCTTTAGGCTCCCCTAGGCTAAGGCTAGGGCTCCCCTAGGCTAAGGCTAGGGCTCCCCTAGCCTTCAGGCTAGGGCACCCCTAGGCTTTAGGCTCCCCTAGGCTAAGGCTAGGGCTTCCCTAGCCTTCAGGCTAGGGCACCCCTAGGCTTTAGGCTAGGGCTCCCCTAGGCTAAGGCTAGGGATCCCCTAGCCTTCAGGCTAGGGCACCCCTAGGCTTTAGGCTAGGGCTCCCCTAGGCTAAGGCTAGGGCTCCCCTAGCCTTCAGGCTAGGGCACCCCTAGGCTTTAGGCTCCCCTAGGCTAAGGCTAGGGCTCCCCTAGCCTTCAGGCTAGGGCACCCCTAGGCTTTAGGCTCCCCTAGGCTAAGGCTAGGGCTCCCCTAGCCTTCAGGCTAGGGAACCCCTAGGCTTTAGGCTCCCCTAGGCTAAGGTTAGGGCTCCCCTAGCCTTAAGGCTAGGGCACCCCTAGGCTTTAGGCTCCCCGAGGCTAAGCCTAGGGCTCCCCTAGCCTTCAGGCTAGGGCACCTCTAGGCTTTAGGCTCCCCGAGGCTAAGCGTAGGGCTCCCCTAGCCTTCAGGCTAGGGCACCCCTAGGCTTTAGGCTCCCCGAGGCTAAGCCTAGGGCTCCCCTAGCCTTCAGGCTAGGGCACCCCTAGGCTTTAGGCTCCCCGAGGCTAAGCCTAGGGCTCCCCTAGCCTTCAGGCTAGGGCACCCCTAGGCTTTAGGCTCCCCGAGGCTAAGCCTAGGGCTCCCCTAGCCTTCAGGCTAGGGCACCCCTAGGTTTTAGGCTCCCCGAGCCTAAGCCTAGGGCTCCCCTAGCCTTCAGGCTAGGGCACCCCTAGGCTTTAGGCTCCCCGAGGCTAAGCCTAGGGCTCCCCTAGCCTTCAGGCTAGGGCACCCCTAGGCTTTAGGCTCCCCGAGGCTAAGCCTAGGGCTCCCCTAGCCTTCAGGCTAGGGCACCCCTAGGCTTTAGGCTCCCCGAGGCTAAGCCTAGGGCTCCCCTAGCCTTCAGGCTAGGGCACCCCTAGGCTTTAGGCTCCCCGAGGCTAAGTCTAGGGCTTCCCTAGCCTTCATGCTAGGGCACCCCTAGGCTTTAGGCTCCCAGAGGCTAAGCCTAGGGCTCCCCTAGCCTTCAGGCTAGGGCACCCCTAGGCTTTAGGCTCCCCGAGGCTAAGCCTAGGGCTCCCCTAGCCTTCAGGCTAGGGCACCCCTAGGCTTTAGGCTCCCCTAGGCTAAAGCTAGGGCTCCCCTAGTCTTCAGGCTAGGGCACCCCTAGGCTTTAGGCTCCCCTAGGCTAAGGCTAGGACTCCCCTAGCCTTCAGGCTAGGGCACCCCTGGGCTTTTGGCTCCCCTAGGCTAAGGCTAGGGCTCCCCTAGCCTTCAGGCTAGGGCACCCCTAGGCTTTAGGCTCCCCTAGGCTAAGGCTAGGGCTCCCCTAGCCTTCAGGCTAGGGCACCCCTAGCCTTCAGGCTAGGGCACCCCTAGGATTTAGGCTCCCCTAGGCTAAGGCTAGGGCTCCCCTAGCCTTCAGGCTAGGGCACCCCTAGGCTTTAGGCTCCCCTAGGCTAAGGCTAGGGCTCCCTTAGCCTTCAGGCTAGGGCACCCCTAGGCTTTAGGCTCCTCTAGGCTAAGGCTCCCCTAGGCTAAGGCTAGGGCTCCCCTAGCCTTCAGGCTAGGGCACCCCTAGGATTTAGGCTCCCCTAGGCTAAGGCTAGGGCTCCCCTAGGCTTTAGGCTCCCCTAGGCTAAGGCTAGGGCTCCCCTAGCCTTCAGGCTACGGCACCACTAGGCTTTAGGCTCCCCTAGGCTAAGGCTAGGGCTCCCCTAGCCTTCAAGATAGGGCACCCCTAGGCTTTAGGCTCCCCTAGGCTAAGGCTAGGGCTCCCCTAGGCTAAGGCTAGGGCTCCCCTACCCTTCAGGCTAGGGCACCCCTAGGCTTTAGGCTCCCCTAGGCTAAGGCTAGGGCTCCCCTAGGCTTTAGGCTCCCCTAGGCTAAGGCGAGGGCTCCCCTAGCCTTCAGGCCAGGGCACCCCTAGGCCTTAGGCTAGGGTGTCCCCTAGGCTAAGGCGAGGGCTCCCCTAGCCTTCAGGCCAGGGCACCCCTAGGCTTTAGGCTAGGGAGTCCCCTAGGCTAAGGCGAGGGCTCCCCTAGCCTTCAGGCCAGGGCACCCCTAGGCTTTAGGCTAGGGTTTCCCCTAGGCTAAGGCGAGGGCTCCCCTGGCATTCAGGCCAGGGCACCCCTAGGCTTTAGGCTAGGGTGTCCCCTAGGCTAAGGCGAGGGCTCCCCTGGCCTTCAGGCCAGGGCACCCCTAGGCTTTAGGCTCCCCTAGGCTAAGGCGAGGGCTCCCCTGGCCTTCAGGCCAGGGCACCCCTAGGCTTTAGGCTCCCCTAAGCTAAGGCGAGGGCTCCCCTGGCCTTCAGGCCAGGGCACCCCTAGGGTTTAGGCTCCCCTAGGCTAAGGCGAGGGCTCCCCTGGCCTTCAGGCCAGGGCACCCCTAGGCTTTAGGCTCCCCTAGGCTAAGGCGAGGGCTCCCCTGGCCTTCAGGCCAGGGCACCCCTAGGCTTTAGGCTCCCCTAGGCTAAGGCGAGGGCTCCCCTGGCCTTCAGGCCAGGGCACCCCTAGGCTTTAGGCTCCCCTAGGCTAAGGCGAGGGCTCCCCTGGCCTTCAGGCCAGGGCACCCCTAGGCTTTAGGCTCCCCTAGGCTAAGGCGAGGGCTCCCCTGGCCTTCAGGCCAGGGCACCCCTAGGCTTTAGGCTCCCCTAGGCTAAGACGAGGCCTCCCATGGCCTTCAGGCCAGGGCACCCCTAGGCTTTAGGCTCCCCTAGGCTAAGGCGAGGGCTGCCCTGGCCTTCAGGCCAGGGCACCCCTAGGCTTTAGGCTCCCCTAGGCTAAGGCGAGGGCTCCCCTGGCCTTCAGGCTACGGCACCCCTAGGCTTTTGGCTCCCCTAGGCTAAGTCGAGGGCTCCCCTAGCCTTCAGGCTAGGGCACCCCTAGGCTTTAGGCTCCCCTAGGCTAAGGCGAGGGCTCCCCTAGCCTTCAGGCTAGGGCACCCCTAGGCTTTAGGCTCCCCTAGGCTAAGGCGAGGGCTCCCCTAGCCTTCAGGCTAGGGCAACCCTAGGCTTTAGGCTCCCCTAGGCTAAGGCGAGGGCTCCCCTAGCCTTCAGGCTAGGGCACCCCTAGGCTTTAGGCTCCCCTAGGCTAAGGCGAGGTCTCCCCTAGCCATCAGGCTAGGGCACCCCTAGGCTTTAGGCTCCCCAAGCTAAGCCTTGGGCTCCCCTAGCCTTCAGGCTAGGGCACCCCTAGGCTTTAGGATCCCCTACGCTAAGCCTTGGGCTCCCCTAGCCTTCAGGCTAGAGCACCCCTAGGCTTTAGGATCCCCTAGGCTAAGCCTTGGGCTCCCCTAGCCTTCAGGCTAGGGCACCCCTAGGCTTTAGGATCCCCTAGGCTAAGCCTAGGGCTCCCCTAGCCTTCAGGCTGGGGCACCCCTAGGCTTTAGGCTAGGGCTCCCCTACGCTAAGGCTAGGGCTCCCCTAGCCTTCAGGCTGGGGCACCCCTAGGCTTTAGGCTAGGGCTCCCCTAGGCTAAGGCTCGGGCTCCCCTAGCCTTCAGGCTGGGGCACCCCTAGGCTTTAGGCTCCCCGAGGCTACGGCTCGGGCTCCCCTAGCCTTCAGGCTGGGGCACCCCTAGGCTTTAGGCTCCCCGAGGCTACGGCTCGGGCTCCCCTAGCCTTCAGGCTGGGGCACCCCTAGGCTTTAGGCTCCCCGAGGCTACGGCTCGGGCTCCCCTAGCCTTCAGGCTGGGGCACCCCTAGGCTTTAGGCTCCCCGAGGCTACGGCTCGGGCTCCCCTAGCCTTCAGGCTGGGGCACCCCTAGGCTTTAGGCTCCCCGAGGCTACGGCTCGGGCTCCCCTAGCCTTCAGGCTGGGGCACCCCTAGGCTTTAGGCTCCCCGAGGTTATGGCTCGGGCTCCCCTAGCCTTCAGGCTGCGGCACCCCTAGGCTTTAGGCAACCCGAGGCTACGGCTCGGGCTCCCCTAGCCTTCAGGCTGGGGCACCCCTAGGCTTTAGGCTCCCCGAGGCTACGGCTCGGGCTCCCCTAGCCTTCAGGCTGGGGCACCCCTAGGCTTTAGGCTCCCCGAGGCTACGGCTCGGGCTCCCCTAGCCTTCAGGCTGGGGCACCCCTAGGCTTTAGGCTGCCCGAGGCTACGCCTCGGGCTCCCCTAGCCTTCAGGCTGGGGCACCCCTAGGCTTTAGGCTGCCCGAGGCTACGGCTCAGGCTCCCCTAGCCTTCAGGCTGGGGCACCCCTAGGCTTTAGGCTCCCCGAGGCTACGGCTCGGGCTCCCCTAGCCTTCAGGCTGGGGCACCCCTAGGCTTTAGGCTCCCCGAGGCTACGGCTCGGGCTCCCCTAGCCTTCAGGCTGGGGCACCCCTAGGCTTTAGGCTCCCCGAGGCTACGGCTCGGGCTCCCCTAGCCTTCAGGCTGGGGCACCCCTAGGCTTTAGGCTCCCCGAGGCTACGGCTCGGGCTCCCCTAGCCTTCAGGCTGGGGCACCCCTAGGCTTTAGGCTCCCCGAGGCTACGGCTCGGGCTCCCCTAGCCTTCAGGCTGGGGCACCCCTAGGCTTTAGGCTCCCCGAGGCTACGGCTCGGGCTCCCCTAGCCTTCAGGCTGGGGCACCCCTAGGCTTTAGGCTCCCCGAGGCTACGGCTCGGGCTCCCCTAGCCTTCAGGCTGGGGCACCCCTAGGCTTTAGGCTCCCCGAGGCTACGCCTCGGGCTCCCCTAGCCTTCAGGCTGGGGCACCCCTAGGCTTTAGGCTCCCCGAGGCTACGGCTCGGGCTCCCCTAGCCTTCAGGCTGGGGCACCCCTAGGCTTTAGGCTCCCCGAGGCTACGGCTCGGGCTACCCTAGCCTTCAGGCTGGGGCACCCCTAGGCTTTAGGCTCCCCGAGGCTACGGCTCGGGCTCCCCTAGCCTTCAGGCTGGGGCACCCCTAGGCTTTAGGCTCCCCGAGGCTACGGCTCGGGCTCCCCTAGCCTTCAGGCTGGGGCACCCCTAGGCTTTAGGCTCCCCGAGGCTGCGGCTCGGGCTCCCCTAGCCTTCAGGCTGGGGCACCCCTAGGCTTTAGGCTCCCCGAGGCTACGGCTCGGGCTCCCCTAGCCTTCAGGCTGGGGCACCCCTAGGCTTTAGGCTCCCCGAGGCTACGGCTCGGGCTCCCCTAGCCTTCAGGCTGGGGCACCCCTAGGCTTTAGGCTCCCCGAGGCTACGGCTCGGGCTCCCCTAGCTTTCAGGCTGGGGCACCCCTAGGCTTTAGGCTCCCCGAGGCTACGGCTCGGGCTCCCCTAGCCTTCAGGCTGGGGCACCCCTAGGCTTTAGGCTCCCCGAGGCTACGGCTCGGGCTCCCCTAGCCTTCAGGCTGGGGCACCCCTAGGCTTTAGGCTCCCCGAGGCTACGGCTCGGGCTCCCCTAGCCTTCAGGCTGGGGCACCCCTAGGCTTTAGGCTCCCCGAGGCTACGCCTCGGGCTCCCCTAGCCTTCAGGCTGGGGCACCCCTAGGCTTTAGGCTCCCGGAGGCTACGCCTCGGGCTCCCCTAGCCTTCAGGCTGGGGCACCCCTAGGCTTTAGGCTCCCCGAGGCTACGGCTCGGGCTCCCCTAGCCTTCAGGCTGGGGCACCCCTAGGCTTTAGGCTCCCCGAGGCTACGGCTCGGGCTCCCCTAGCCTTCAGGCTGGAGCACCCCTAGGCTTTAGGCTCCCCGAGGCTACGGCTCGGGCTCCCCTAGCCTTCAGGCTGGGGCACCCCTAGGCTTTAGGCTCCCCGAGGCTACGGCTCGGGCTCCCCTAGCCTTCAGACAGGGGCACCCCTAGGCTTTAGGCTCCCCGAGGCTACGGCTCGGGCTCCCCTAGCCTTCAGGCTGGGGCACCCCTAGGCTTTAGGCTCCTCGAGGCTACGGCTCGGGCTCCCCTAGCCTTCAGGCTGGGGCACCCCTAGGCGTTAGGCTCCCCGAGGCTACGGCTCGGGCTCCCCTAGCCTTCAGGCTGGGGCACCCCTAGGCTTTAGGCTCCCCGAGGCTACGGCTCGGGCTCCCCTAGCCTTCAGGCTGGGGCACCCCTAGGCTTTAGGCTCCCCGAGGCTACGGCTCGGGCTCCCCTAGCCTTCAGGCTGGGGCACCCCTAGGCTTTAGGCTCCCCGAGGCTACGGCTCGGGCTCCCCTAGCCTTCAGGCTGGGGCACCCCTAGGCTTTAGGATCCCCGAGGCTACGGCACGGGCTCCCCTAGCCTTCAGGCTGGGGCACCACTAGGCTTTAGGCTCCCCGAGGCTACGGCTCGGGCTCCCCTAGCCTTCAGGCTGGGGCACCCCTAGGCTTTAGGCTCTCCGAGGCTACGGCTCGGGCTCCCCTAGCCTTCAGGCTGGGGCACCCCTTGGCTTTAGGCTCCCCGAGGCTACGGCTCGGGCTCCCCTAGCCTTCAGGCTGGGGCACCCCTAGGCTTTAGGCTCCCCGAGGCTACGGCTCAGGCTCCCCTAGCCTTCAGGCTGGGGCACCCCTAGGCTTTAGGCTCCCCGAGGCTAAGGCTCGGGCTCCCCTAGCCTTCAGGCTGGGGCACCCCTAGGCTTTAGGCTCCCCGAGGCTACGGCTCGGGCTCCCCTAGCCTTCAGGCTGGGGCACCCCTAGGCTTTAGGCTCCCCGAGGCTACGGCTCGGGCTCCCCTAGCCTTCAGGCTGGGGCACCCCTAGGCTTTAGGCTCCCCGAGGCTACGGCTCGGGCTCCCCTAGCCTTCAGGCTGGGGCACCCCTAGGCTTTAGGCTCACCGAGACTACGGCTCGGGCTCCCCTAGCCTTCAGGCTGGGGCACCCCTAGGCTTTAGGCTCCCCGAGGTTACGGCTCGGGCTCCCCTAGCCTTCAGGCTGGGGCACCCCTAGGCTTTAGGCTCCCCGAGGCTACGGCTCGGGCTCCCCTAGCCTTCAGGCTGGGGCACCCCTAGGCTTTAGGCTCCCCGAGGCTACGGCTCGGGCTCCCCTAGCCTTCAGGCTGGGGCACCCCTAGGCTTTAGGCTCCCCGAGGCTACGGCTCGGCCTCCCCTAGCCTTCAGGTTGGGGCACCCCTAGGCTTTAGGCTCCCCGAGGCTACGGCTCGGGCTCCCCTAGCCTTCAGGCTGGGGCACCCCTAGGCTTTAGGCTCCCCGAGGCTACGGCTCGGGCTCCCCTAGCCTTCAGGCTGGGGCACCCCTAGGCTTTAGGCTCCCCGAGGCTACGGCTCGGGCTCCCCTAGCCTTCAGGCTGGGGCACCCCTAGGCTTTAGGCTCCCCGAGGCTACGGCTCGGGCTCCCCTAGCCTTCAGGCTGGGGCACCCCTAGGCTTTAGGCTCCCCGAGGCTACGGCTCGGGCTCCCCTAGCCTTCAGGCTGGGGCACCCCTAGGCTTTAGGCTCCCCGAGGCTACGGCTCGGGCTCCCCTAGCCTTCCGGCTGGGGCACCCCTAGGCTTTAGGCTCCCCGAGGCTACGGCTCGGGCTCCCCTAGCCTTCCGGCTGGGGCACCCCTAGGCTTTAGGCTCCCCGAGGCTACGCCTTGGGCTCCCCTAGCCTTCCGGCTGGGGCACCCCTAGGCTTTAGGCTCCCCGAGGCTACGGCTCGGGCTCCCCTAGCCTTCAGGCTGGGGCACCCCTAGGCTTCAGGCTCCCCGAGGCTAAGGCTCGGGCTCCCCTAGCCTTCAGGCTGGGGCACCCCTAGGCTTTAGGCTCCCCGAGGCTAAGGCTCGGGCTCCCCTAGCCTTCAGGCTGGGGCACCCCTAGGCTTTAGGCTCCCCGAGGCTAAGGCTCGGGCTCCCCTAGCCTTCAGGCAGGGGCACCCCTAGGCTTTAGGCTCCCCGAGGCTAAGGCTCGGGCTCCCCTAGCCTTCAGGCTGGGGCACCCCTAGGCTTTAGGCTCCCCGAGGCTAAGGCTCGGGCTCCCCTAGCCTTCAGGCTGGGGCACCCCTAGGCTTTAGGCTCCCCGAGGCTAAGGCTCGGGCTCCCCTAGCCTTCAGGCTGGGGCACCCCTAGGCTTTAGGCTCCCCGAGGCTAAGGCTCGGGCTCCCCTAGCCTTCAGGCTGGGGCACCCCTAGGCTTTAGGCTCCCCGAGGCTACGGCTCGGGCTCCCCTAGCCTTCAGGCTGGGGCACCCCTAGGCTTTAGGCTCCCCGAGGCTACGGCTCGGGCTCCCCTAGCCTTCAGGTTGGGGCACCCCTAGGCTTTAGGCTCCCCGAGGCTACGGCTCGGGCTCCCCGAGCCTTCAGGCTGGGGCACCCCTAGGCTTTAGGCTCCCCGAGGCTAGGGCTCGGGCTCCCCTAGCCTTCAGGCTGGGGCACCCCTAGGCTTTAGGCTCCCCGAGGCTACGGCTCGGGCTCCCCTAGCCTTCAGGCTGGGGCACCCCTAGGCTTTAGGCTCCCCGAGGCTACGGCTCGGGCTCCCCTAGCCTTCAGGCTGGGGCACCCCTAGGCTTTAGGCTCCCCGAGGCTACGGCTCGGGCTCACCTAGCCTTCAGGCTGGGGCACCCCTAGGCTTTAGGCTCCCCGAGGCTACGGCTCGGGCTCCCCTAGCCTTCAGGCTGGGGCACCACTAGGCTTTAGGCTCCCCGAGGCTACGGCTCGGGCTCCCCTAGCCTTCAGGCTGGGGCACCCCTAGGCTTTAGGCTCCCCTAGGCTACGGCTCGGGCTCCCCTAGCCTTCAGGCTGGGGCACCCCTTGGCTTTAGGCTCCCCGAGGCTACGGCTCGGGCTCCCCTAGCCTTCAGCCTGGGGCACCCCTAGGCTTTAGGCTCCCCGAGGCTACGGCTCGGGCTCCCCTAGCCTTCAGGCTGGGGCACCCCTAGGCTTTAGGCTCCCCGAGGCTACGGCTCGGGCTCCCCTAGCCTTCAGGCTGGGGCACCCCTAGGCTTTAGGCTCCCCGAGGCTACGGCTCGGGCTCCCCTAGCCTTCAGGCTGGGGCACCCCTAGGCTTTAAGCTCCCCGAGGCTACGCCTCGGGCTCCCCTAGCCTTCAGGCTGGGGCACCCTTAGGCTTTAGGCTCCCCGAGGCTACGGCTCGGGCTCCCCTAGCCTTCAGGCTGGGTCACCCCTAGGCTTTAGGCTCCCCGAAGCTACGGCTCGGGCTCCCCTAGCCTTCAGGCTGGGGCACCCCTAGGCTTTAGGCTCCCCGAGGTTACGGCTCGGGCTCCCCTAGCCTTCAGGCTGGGGCACCCCTAGGCTTTAGGCTCCCCGAGGCTACGGCTCGGGCTCCCCTAGCCTTCAGGCTGGGGCACCCCTAGGCTTTAGGCTCCCCGAGGCTACGGCTCGGGCTCCCCTAGCCTTCAGGCTGGGGCACCCCTAGGCTTTAGGCTCCCCGAGGCTACGGCTCGGGCTCCCCTAGCCTTCAGGCTGGGGCACCCCTAGGCTTTAGGCTCCCCGAGGCTACGGCTCGGGCTCCCCTAGCCTTCAGGCTGGGGCACCCCTAGGCTTTAGGCTCCCCGAGGCTACGGCTCGGGCTCCCCTAGCCTTCAGGCTGGGGCACCCCTAGGCTTTAGGCTCCCCGAGGCTACGGCTCGGGCTCCCCTAGCCTTCAGGCTGGGGCACCCCTAGGCTTTAGGCTCCCCGAGGCTACGGCTCGGGCTCCCCTAGCCTTCAGGCTGGGGCACCCCTAGGCTTTAGGCTCCCCGAGGCTAAGGCTCGGGCTCCCCTAGCCTTCAGGCTGGGGCACCCCTAGGCTTTAGGCTCCCCGAGGCTAAGGCTCGGGCTCCCCTAGCCTTCAGGCAGGGGCACCCCTAGGCTTTAGGCTCCCCGAGGCTAAGGCTCGGGTTCCCCTAGCCTTCAGGCTGGGGCACCCCTAGGCTTTAGGCTCCCCGAGGCTAAGGCTCGGGCTCCCCTAGCCTTCAGGCTGGGGCACCCCTAGGCTTTAGGCTCCCCGAGGCTAAGGCTCGGGCTCCCCTAGCCTTCAGGCTGGGGCACCCCTAGGCTTTAGGCTCCCCGAGGCTAAGGCTCGGGCTCCCCTAGCCTTCAGGCTGGGGCACCCCTAGGCTTTAGGCTCCCCGAGGCTACGGCTCGGGCTCCCCTAGCCTTCAGGCTGGGGCACCCCTAGGCTTTAGGCTCCCCGAGGCTACGGCTCGGGCTCCCCTAGCCTTCAGGCTGGGGCACCCCTAGGCTTTAGGCTCCCCGAGGCTAAGGCTCGGGCTCCCCTAGCCTTCAGGCTGGGGCACCCCTAGGCTTTAGGCTCCCCGAGGCTAAGGCTCGGGCTCCCCTAGCCTTCAGGCTGGGGCACCCCTAGGCTTTAGGCTCCCCGAGGCTAAGGCTCGGGCTCCCCTAGCCTTCAGGCTGGGGCACCCCTAGGCTTAGCCTCGGGGAGCCTAAAGCCTAGGGCTCCCCTAGCCTTCAGGCTAGGGCACACCTAGGCTTTAGGCTCCCCGAGGCTAAGCCTAGGGCTCCCCTAGCCTTCAGGCTAGGGCACCCCTAGGCTTTAGGCTCCCCGAGGCTAAGCCTAGGGCTCCCCTAGCCTTCAGGCTAGGGCACCCCTAGGCTTTAGGCTCCCCGAGGCTAAGCCTAGGGCTCCCCTAGCCTTCAGGCTAGGGCACCCCTAGGCTTTAGGCTCCCCGAGGCTAAGCCTACGGCTCCCCTAGCCTTCAGGCTAGGGCACCCCTAGGCTTTAGGCTCCCCGAGGCTAAGCCTAGGGCTCCCCTAGCCTTCAGGCTAGGGCACCCCTAGGCTTTAGGCTAGGGCTCCCCGAGGCTAAGGCTAGGGCTCCCCTAGCCTTCAGGCTAGGGCACCCCTAGGCTTTAGGCTCCCCGAGGCTAAGGCTAGGGCTCCCCTAGCCTTCAGGCTACGGCACCACTAGGCTTTAGGCTCCCCTAGGCTAAGGCTAGGGCTCCCCTAGCCTTCAGGATAGGGCACCCCTAGGCTTTAGGCTCCCCTAGGCTAAGGCTAGGGCTCCCCTAGGCTAAGGCTAGGGCTCCCCTAGCCTTCAGGCTAGGGCACCCCTAGGCTTTAGGCTCCCCTAGGCTAAGGCTAGGGCTCCCCTAGGCTTTAGGCTCCCCTAGGCTAAGGCTAGGGCTCCCCTAGCCTTCAGTCTAGGGCACCCCTAGGCTTTAGGCTCCCCTAGGCTAAGGCTAGGGCTCCCCTAGCCTTCAGGATAGGGCACCCCTAGGCTTTAGGCTCCCCTAGGCTAAGGCTAGGGCTCCCCTAGGCTAAGGCTTGGGCTCCCCTAGCCTTCAGGCTAGGGCACCCCTAGGCTTTAGGCTCCCCTAGGCTAAGGCTAGGGCTCCCCTAGGCTAAGGCTAGGGCTCCCCTAGCCTTCAGGCTAGGGCACCCCTAGGCTTTAGGCTCCCCTAGGCTAAAGCTAGGGCTCCCCTAGCCTTCAGGCTAGGGCACCCCTAGGCTTTAGGCTCCCCTAGGCAAAGGCTAGGGCTCCCCTAGACTAAGCCTTGGGCTCCCCTAGCCTTCAGGCTAGGGCACCCCTAGGCTTTAGGCTCCCCTAGGCTAAGCCTTGGGCTCCCCTAGCCTTCAGGCTAGGGCACCCCTAGGCTTTAGGCTCCCCTAGGCTAAGCCTTGGGCTCCCCTAGCCTTCAGGCTAGGGCACCCCTAGGCTTTAGGCTCCCCTAGGCTAAGCCTTGGGCTCCCCTAGCCTTCAGGCTAGGGCACCCCTAGGCTTTAGGCTCCCCTAGGCTAAGCCTAGGGCTCCCCTAGCCTTCAGGCTAGGGCACCCCTAGGCTTTAGGCTCCCCTAGGCTAAGCCTAGGGCTCTCCTAGCCTTCAGGCTAGGGCACCCCTAGGCTTTAGGCTCCCCTAGGCTAAGCCTAGGGCTCCCCTAGCCTTCAGGCTAGGGCACCCCTTGGCTTTAGGCTAGGGCTCCCCTAGGCTAAGGCTAGGGCTCCCCTAGCCTTCAGGCTAGGGCACCCCTAGGCTTTAGGCTCCCCTAGGCTAAGGCTAGGGCTCCCCTAGCCTTCAGGCTAGGGCACCCCTAGGCTTTAGGCTCCCCTAGGCTAAGGCTAGGGCTCCCCTAGCCTTCAGGCTAGGGCACCCCTAGGCTTTAGGCTCCCCTAGGCTAAGGCTAGGGCTCCCCTAGCCTTCAGGCAAGGGCACCCCTAGGCTTTAGGCTCCCCTAGGCTAAGGCTAGGGCTCCCCTAGCCTTCAGGCTAGGGCAACCCTAGCCTTCAGGCTAGGGCACCCCTAGGCTTTAGGCTCCCCTAGGCTAAGGCTAGGGCTCCCCTAGCCTTCAGGCTAGGGCACCCCTAGGCTTTAGGCTCCCCTTGGCTAAGACTAGGGCTCCCCTAGCCTTCAGGCTAGGGCACCCCTAGGCTTTAGGCTCCCCTAGGCTAAGGCTCCCCTAGGCTAAGGCTAGGGCTCCCCTAGCCTTCAGGCTAGGGCACCCCTATGCTTTAGGCTCCCGTAGGCTAAGGCTAGGGCTCCCCTAGGCTTTAGGCTCCCCTAGGCTAAGGCTAGGGCTCCCCTAGCCTTCAGGCTACGGCACCACTAGGCTTTAGGCTCCCCTAGGCTAAGGCTAGGGCTCCCCTAGCCTTTAGGATAGGGCACCCCTAGGCTTTAGGCTCCCCTAGGCTAAGGCTAGGGCTCCCCTAGGCTAAGGCTAGGGCTCCCCTAGCCTTCAGGCTAGGGCACCCCTAGGCTTTAGGCTCCCCTAGGCTAAGGCTAGGGCTACCCTAGGCTTTAGGCTCCCCTAGGCTAAGGCTAGGGCTCCCCTAGCCTTCAGGCTAGGGCACCCCTAGGCTTTAGGCTCCCCTAGGCTAAGGCTAGGGCTCCCCTAGCCTTCAGGATAGGGCACCCCTAGGCTTTAGGCTCCCCTTGGCTAAGGCTAGGGCTCCCCTAGGCTAAGGCTTGGGCTCCTCTAGCCTTCAGGCTAGGGCACCACTAGGCTTTAGGCTCCCCTAGGCTAAGGCTAGGGCTCCCCTAGGCTAAGGCTAGGGCTCCCCTAGCCTTCAGGCTAGGGCACCCCTAGGCTTTAGGCTCCCCTAGGCTAAGGCTAGGGCTCCCCTAGGCTAAGGCTAGGGCTCCCCTAGCCTTCAGGCTAGGGCACCCCTAGGCTTTAGGCTCCCCTAGGCTAAGGCTAGGGCTCCCCTAGGCTAAGGCTAGGGCTCCCCTAGCCTTCAGGCTAGGGCACCCCTAGGCTTTAGGCTCCCCTAGGCTAAGGCTAGGGCTTCCCTAGCCTTCAGGATAGGGCACCCCTGGCTTTAGGCTCCCCTAGGCTAAGGCTAGGGCTCCCCTAGGCTAAGGCTAGGGCTCCCCTAGCCTTCAGGCTAGGGCACCCCTAGACTTTAGGCTCCCCTAGGCTAAGGCTAGGGCTCCCCTAGGCTAAGGCTAGGTCTCCCCTAGCCTTCAGGCTAGGGCACCCCTAGGCTTTAGGCTCCCCTAGGCTAAGGCTAGGGCTCCCCTAGGCTAAGGCTAGGGCTCCCCTAGCCTTCAGGCTAGGGCACCCCTAGGCTTTAGGCTCCCCTAGGCTAAGGCTAGGGCTCCCCTAGGCTAAGGCTAGGGCTCCCCTAGCCTTCAGGCTAGGGCACCCCTAGGCTTTAGGCTCCCCTAGGCTAAGGCTAGGGCTTCCCTAGCCTTCAGGCTAGGGCACCCCTAGGCTTTAGGCTAGGGCTCCCCTAGGCTAAGGCTAGGGATCCCCTAGCCTTCAGGCTAGGGCACCCCTAGGCTTTAGGCTAGGGCTCCCCTAGGCTAAGGCTAGGGCTCCCCTAGCCTTCAGGCTAGGGCACCCCTAGGCTTTAGGCTCCCCTAGGCTAAGGCTAGGGCTCCCCTAGCCTTCAGGCTAGGGCACCCCTAGGCTTTAGGCTCCCCTAGGCTAAGGCTAGGGCTCCCCTAGCCTTCAGGCTAGGGAACCCCTAGGCTTTAGGCTCCCCTAGGCTAAGGTTAGGGCTCCCCTAGCCTTAAGGCTAGGGCACCCCTAGGCTTTAGGCTCCCCGAGGCTAAGCCTAGGGCTCCCCTAGCCTTCAGGCTAGGGCACCTCTAGGCTTTAGGCTCCCCGAGGCTAAGCGTAGGGCTCCCCTAGCCTTCAGGCTAGGGCACCCCTAGGCTTTAGGCTCCCCGAGGCTAAGCCTAGGGCTCCCCTAGCCTTCAGGCTAGGGCACCCCTAGGCTTTAGGCTCCCCGAGGCTAAGCCTAGGGCTCCCCTAGCCTTCAGGCTAGGGCACCCCTAGGCTTTAGGCTCCCCGAGGCTAAGCCTAGGGCTCCCCTAGCCTTCAGGCTAGGGCACCCCTAGGTTTTAGGCTCCCCGAGCCTAAGCCTAGGGCTCCCCTAGCCTTCAGGCTAGGGCACCCCTAGGCTTTAGGCTCCCCGAGGCTAAGCCTAGGGCTCCCCTAGCCTTCAGGCTAGGGCACCCCTAGGCTTTAGGCTCCCCGAGGCTAAGCCTAGGGCTCCCCTAGCCTTCAGGCTAGGGCACCCCTAGGCTTTAGGCTCCCCGAGGCTAAGCCTAGGGCTCCCCTAGCCTTCAGGCTAGGGCACCCCTAGGCTTTAGGCTCCCCGAGGCTAAGTCTAGGGCTTCCCTAGCCTTCATGCTAGGGCACCCCTAGGCTTTAGGCTCCCAGAGGCTAAGCCTAGGGCTCCCCTAGCCTTCAGGCTAGGGCACCCCTAGGCTTTAGGCTCCCCGAGGCTAAGCCTAGGGCTCCCCTAGCCTTCAGGCTAGGGCACCCCTAGGCTTTAGGCTCCCCTAGGCTAAAGCTAGGGCTCCCCTAGTCTTCAGGCTAGGGCACCCCTAGGCTTTAGGCTCCCCTAGGCTAAGGCTAGGACTCCCCTAGCCTTCAGGCTAGGGCACCCCTGGGCTTTTGGCTCCCCTAGGCTAAGGCTAGGGCTCCCCTAGCCTTCAGGCTAGGGCACCCCTAGGCTTTAGGCTCCCCTAGGCTAAGGCTAGGGCTCCCCTAGCCTTCAGGCTAGGGCACCCCTAGCCTTCAGGCTAGGGCACCCCTAGGATTTAGGCTCCCCTAGGCTAAGGCTAGGGCTCCCCTAGCCTTCAGGCTAGGGCACCCCTAGGCTTTAGGCTCCCCTAGGCTAAGGCTAGGGCTCCCTTAGCCTTCAGGCTAGGGCACCCCTAGGCTTTAGGCTCCTCTAGGCTAAGGCTCCCCTAGGCTAAGGCTAGGGCTCCCCTAGCCTTCAGGCTAGGGCACCCCTAGGATTTAGGCTCCCCTAGGCTAAGGCTAGGGCTCCCCTAGGCTTTAGGCTCCCCTAGGCTAAGGCTAGGGCTCCCCTAGCCTTCAGGCTACGGCACCACTAGGCTTTAGGCTCCCCTAGGCTAAGGCTAGGGCTCCCCTAGCCTTCAAGATAGGGCACCCCTAGGCTTTAGGCTCCCCTAGGCTAAGGCTAGGGCTCCCCTAGGCTAAGGCTAGGGCTCCCCTACCCTTCAGGCTAGGGCACCCCTAGGCTTTAGGCTCCCCTAGGCTAAGGCTAGGGCTCCCCTAGGCTTTAGGCTCCCCTAGGCTAAGGCTAGGGCTCCCCTAGCCTTCAGGAAAGGGCACCCCTAGGCTTTAGGCTCCCCTAGGCTAAGGCTAGGGCTCCCCTAGCCTTCAGGATAGGGCACCCCTAGGCTTTAGGCTCCCCTAGGCTAAGGCTAGGGCTCCCCTAGGCTAAGGCTTGGGCTCCCCTAGCCTTCAGGCTAGGGCACCCCTAGGCTTTAGGCTCCCCTAGGCTAAGGCTAGGGCTCCCCTAGGCTAAGGCTAGGGCTCCCCTAGCCTTCAGGCTAGGGCACCCCTAGGCTTTAGGCTCCCCTATGCTAAAGCTAGGGCTCCCCTAGCCTTCAGGCTAGGGCACCCCTAGGCTTTAGGCTCCCCTAGGCTAAGGCTAGGGCTCCCCTAGGCTAAGCCTTGGGCTCCCCTAGACTTCAGGCTAGGGCACCCCTAGGCTTTAGGCTCCCCTAGGCTAAGCCTTGGGCTCCCCTAGCCTTCAGGCTAGGGCACCCCTAGGCTTTAGGCTCCCCTAGGCTAAGCCTTGGGCTCCCCTAGCCTTCAGTCTAGGGCACCCCTAGGCTTTAGGCTCCCCTAGGCTAAGCCTTGGGCTCCCCTAGCCTTCAGGCTAGGGCACCCCTAGGCTTTAGGCTCCCCTAGGCTAAGCCTTGGGCTCCCCTAGCCTTCAGGCTAGGGCACCCCTAGGCTTTAGGCTCCCCTAGGCTAAGCCTAGGGCTCCCCTAGCCTTCAGGCTAGGGCACCCCTAGGCTTTAGGCTCCCCGAGGCTAAGCCTAGGGCTCCCCTAGCCTTCAGGCTAGGGCACCCCTAGGATTTAGGCTCCCCTAGGCTAAGCCTAGGGCTCCCCGAGCCTTCAGGCTAGGGCACCCCTAGGCTTTAGGGAAGGACTCCCCTAGGCTAAGGCTAGGGCTCCCCTAGCCTTCAGGCTAGGGCACCCCTAGGCTTTAGGCTCCCCTAGGCTAAGGCTAGGGCTCACCTAGCCTTCAGGCTAGGGCACCCCTAGGCTTTAGGCTCCCCTAGGCTAAGGCTAGGGCTCCCCTAGCCTTCAGGCTAGGGCACCCCTAGGCTTTAGGCTCCCCTAGGCTAAGGCTAGGGCTCCCCTAGCCTTCAGGCTAGGGCACCCCTAGGCTTTAGGCTCCCCTAGGCTAAGACTAGGGCTCCCCTAGCCTTCAGGCTAGGGCACCCCTAGGTTTTAGGCTCCCCTAGGCTAAGGCTAGGGCTCCCCTAGGCTTTAGGCTCCCCTAGGCTAAGGCTAGGGCTCCCCTAGCCTTCAGACTACGGCACCACTAGGCTTTAGGCTCCCCTTGGCTAAGGCTAGGGCTCCCCTAGGCTAAGGCTTGGGCTCCTCTAGCCTTCAGGCTAGGGCACCCCTAGGCTTTAGGCTCCCCTAGGCTAAGGCTAGGGCTCCCCTAGGCTAAGGCTAGGGCTCCCCTAGCCTTCAGGCTAGGGCACCCCTAGGCTTTAGGCTCCCCTAGGCTAAGGCTAGGGCTCCCCTAAGCTAAGGCTAGGGCTCCCCTAGCCTTCAGGCTAGGGCACCCCTAGGCTTTAGGCTCCCCTAGGCTAAGGCTAGGGCTCCCCTAGGCTAAGGCTAAGGCTCCCCTAGCCTTCAGGCTAGGGCACCCCTAGGCTTTAGGCTCCCCTAGGCTAAGGCTAGGGCTTCCCTAGCCTTCAGGATAGGGCACCCCTAGGCTTTAGGCTCCCCTAGGCTAAGGCTAGGGCTCCCCTAGGCTAAGGCTAGGGCTCCCCTAGCCTTCAGGCTAGGGCACCCCTAGACTTTAGGCTCCCCTAGGCTAAGGCTAGGGCTCCCCTAGGCTAAGGCTAGGGCTCCCCTAGCCTTCAGGCTAGGGCACCCCTAGGCTTTAGGCTCCCCTAGGCTAAGGCTAGGGCTCCCCTAGGCTAAGGCTAGGGCTCCCCTAGCCTTCAGGCTAGGGCACCCCTAGGCTTTAGGCTCCCCTAGGCTAAGGCTAGGGCTCCCCTAGGCTAAGGCTAGGGTTCCCCTAGCCTTCAGGCTAGGGCACCCCTAGGCTTTAGGCTCCCCTAGGCTAAGGCTAGGGCTTCCCTAGCCTTCAGGCTAGGGCACCCCTAGGCTTTAGGCTAGGGCTCCCGTAGGCTAAGGCTAGGGATCCCCTAGCCTTCAGGCTAGGGCACCCCTAGGCTTTAGGCTAGGGCTCCCCTAGGCTAAGGCTAGGGCTCCCCTAGCCTTCAGGCTAGGGCACCCCTAGGCTTTAGGCTCCCCTAGGCTAAGGCTAGGGCTCCCCTAGCCTTCAGGCTAGGGCACCCCTAGGCTTTAGGCTCCCCTAGGCTAAGGCTAGGGCTCCCCTAGCCTTCAGGCTAGGGAACCCCTAGGCTTTAGGCTCCCCTAGGCTAAGGTTAGGGCTCCCCTAGCCTTAAGGCTAGGGCACCCCTAGGCTTTAGGCTACCCGAGGCTAAGCCTAGGGCTCCCCTAGCCTTCAGGCTAGGGCACCTCTAGGCTTTAGGCTCCCCGAGGCTAAGCCTAGGGCTCCCCTAGCCTTCAGGCTAGGGCACCCCTAGGCTTTAGGCTCCCCGAGGCTAAGCCTAGGGCTCCCCTAGCCTTCAGGCTAGGGCACCCCTAGGCTTTAGGCTCCCCGAGGCTAAGCCTAGGGCTCCCCTAGCCTTCAGGCAAGGGCACCCCTAGGCTTTAGGCTCTCCGAGGCTAAGCCTAGGGCTCCCCTAGCCTTCAGGCTAGGGCACCCCTAGGCTTTAGGCTCCCCGAGGCTAAGGCTAGGGCTCCCCTAGCCTTCAGGCTAGGGCACCCCTAGGCTTTAGGCTCCCCGAGGCTAAGCCTAGGGCTCCCCTAGCCTTCAGGCTAGGGCACCCCTAGGCTTTAGGCTCCCCGAGGCTAAGCCTAGGGCTCCCCTAGCCTTCAGGCTAGGGCACCCCTAGGCTTTAGGCTCCCCGAGGCTAAGTCTAGGGCTTCCCTAGCCTTCATGCTAGGGCACCCCTAGGCTTTAGGCTCCCAGAGGCTAAGCCTAGGGCTCCCCTAGCCTTCAGGCTAGGGCACCCCTAGGCTTTAGGCTCCCCGAGGCTAAGCCTAGGGCTCCCCTAGCCTTCAGGCTAGGGCACCCCTGGGCTTTTGGCTCCCCTAGGCTAAGGCTAGGGCTCCCCTAGCCTTCAGGCTAGGGCACCCCTAGGCTTTAGGCTCCCCTAGGCTAAGGCTAGGGCTCCCCTAGCCTTCAGGCTAGGGCACCCCTAACCTTCAGGCTAGGGCACCCCTAGGATTTAGGCTCCCCTAGGCTAAGGCTAGGGCTCCCCTAGGCTTTAGGCTCCCCTTGGCTAAGGCTAGGGCTCCCCTAGCCTTCAGGCTACGGCACCACTAGGCTTTAGGCTCCCCTAGGCTAAGGGTAGGGCTCCCCTAGCCTTCAAGATAGGGCACCCCTAGGCTTTAGGCTCCCCTAGGCTAAGGCTAGGGCTCCCCTAGCCTTCAGGCTAGGGCACCCCTAGGCTTTAGGCTCCCCTAGGCTAAGGCTAGGGCTCCCCTAGGCTTTAGGCTCCCCTAGGCTAAGGCTAGGGCTCCCCTAGCCTTCAGGCTAGGGCACCCCTAGGCTTTAGGCTCCCCTAGGCTAAGGCTAGGGCTCCCCTAGCCTTCAGGATAGGGCACCCCTAGGCTTTAGGCTCCCCTAGGCTAAGGCTAGGGCTCCCCTAGGCTAAGGCTTGGGCTCCCCTAGCCTTCAGGCTAGGGCACCCCTAGGCTTTAGGCTCCCCTAGGCTAAGGCTAGGGCTCCCCTAGGCTAAGGCTAGGGCTCCCCTAGCCTTCAGGCTAGGGCACCCCTAGGCTTTAGGCTCCCCTATGCTAAAGCTAGGGCTCCCCTAGCCTTCAGGCTAGGGCACCCCTAGGCTTTAGGCTCCCCTAGGCTAAGGCTAGGGCTCCCCTAGGCTAAGCCTTGGGCTCCCCTAGCCTTCAGGCTAGGGCACCCCTAGGCTTTAGGCTCCCCTAGGCTAAGCCTTGGGCTCCCCTAGCCTGCAGGCTAGGGCACCCCTAGGCTTTAGGCTCCCCTAGGCTAAGCCTTGGGCTCCCCTAGCCTTCAGGCTAGGGCACCCCTAGGCTTTAGGCTCCCCTAGGCTAAGCCTTGGACTCCCCTAGCCTTCAGGCTAGGGCACCCCTAGGCTTTAGGCTCCCCTAGGCTAAGCCTTGGGCTCCGCCAGCCTTCAGGCTAGGGCACCCCTAGGCTTTAGGCTCCCCTAGGCTAAGCCTAGGGCTCCCCTAGCCTTCAGGCTAGGGCACCCCTAGGCTTTAGGCTCCCCTAGGCTAAGCCTAGGGCTCCCCGAGCCTTCAGGCTAGGGCACCCCTAGGCTTTAGGCTAGGACTCCCCTAGGCTAAGGCTAGGGCTCCCCTAGCCTTCAGGCTAGGGCACCCCTAGGCTTTAGGCTCCCCTAGGCTAAGGCTAGGGCTCACCTAGCCTTCAGGCTAGGGCACCCCTAGGCTTTAGGCTCCCCTAGGCTAAGGCTAGGGCTCCCCTAGCCTTCAGGCTAGGGCACCCCTAGGCTTTAGGCTCCCCTAGGCTAAGGCTAGGGCTCCCCTAGCCTTCAGGCTAGGGCACCCCTAGGCTTTAGGTTCCCCTAGGCTAAGACTAGGGCTCCCCTAGCCTTCAGGCTAGGGCACCCCTAGGCTTTAGGCTCCCCTAGGCTAAGGCTAGGGCTCCCCTAGGCTTTAGGCTCCCCTAGGCTAAAGCTAGGGCTCCCCTAGCCTTCAGGCTACGGCACCACTAGGCTTTAGGCTCCCCTAGGCTAAGGCTAGGGCTCCCCTAGCCTTCAGGATAGGGCACCCCTAGGCTTTAGGCTCCCCTAGGCTAAGGCTAGGGCTCCCCTAGGCTAAGGCTAGGGCTCCCCTAGCCTTCAGGCTAGGGCACCCCTAGGCTTTAGGCTCCCCTAGGCTAAGGCTAGGGCTCCCCTAGGCTTTAGGCTCCCCTAGGCTAAGGCTAGGGCTCCCCTAGCCTTCAGGCTAGGGCACCCCTAGGCTTTAGGCTCCCCTAGGCTAAGGCTAGGGCTCCCCTAGCCTTCAGGATAGGGCACCCCTAGGCTTTAGGCTCCCCTAGGCTAAGGCTAGGGCTCCCCTAGGCTAAGGCTTGGGCTCCCCTAGCCTACAGGCTAGGGCACCCCTAGGCTTTAGGCTCCCCTAGGCTAAGGCTAGGGCTCCCCTAGGCTAAGGCTAGGGCTCCCCTAGCCTTCAGGCTAGGGCACCTCTAGGCTTTAGGCTCCCCTAGGCTAAAGTTAGGGCTCCCCTAGACTTCAGGCTAGGGCACCCCTAGGCTTTAGGCTCCCCTAGGCTAAGGCTAGGCCTCCCCTAGGCTAAGGCTAGGGCTCCCCTAGCCTTCAGGCTAGGGCACCCCTAGGCTTTAGGCTCCCCTAGGCTAAGGCTAGGGCTCCCCTAGGCTAAGGCTAGGGCTCCCCTAGCGTTCAGGCTAGGGAACCCCTAGGCTTTAGGCTCCCCTAGGCTAAGGTTAGGGCTCCCCTAGCCTTAAGGCTAGGGCACCCCTAGGCTTTAGGCTCCCCTAGGCTAAGGCTAGGGCTCCCCTAGGCTAAGGCTAGGGCTCCTCTAGCCTTCAGGCTAGGGCACCCCTAGGCTTTAGGCTCCCCTAGGCTAAGGCTAGGGCTCCCCTAGGCTAAGGCTAGGGCTCCCCTAGCCTTCAATCTAGGGCACCCATAGGCTTTAGGCTAGGGCTACCCTAGGCTAAGGCTAGGGCTCCCCTAGCCTTCAGGCTAGGGCACCCCTAGGCTTTAGGCTCCCCTAGGCTAAGGCTAGGGCTCCCCTAGCCTTCAGGCTAGGGCACCCCTAGGCTTTAGGCTAGGTCTCCCCTAGGCTAAGGCTAGGGCTCCCCTAGCCTTCAGGCTAGGGCACCCCTAGGCTTTAGGCTCCCTTAGGCTAAGGCTAGGGCTCCCCTAGCCTTCAGGCTAGGGCAGCCCTAGGCTTTAGGCTCCCCTAGGCTAAGGTTAGGGCTCCCCTAGTCTTCAGGCTAGGGCACCCCTATGCTTTAGGCTAGGGCTCCCCTAGGCTAAGGCTAGGGCTCCCCTAGCCTTCAGGCTAGGGCACACCTAGGCTTTAGGCTCCCCTAGGCTATGTCTAGGGCTCCCCTAGCCTTCAGGCTAGGGCACCCCTAGGCTTTAGGCTAGGTCTCCCCTAGGCTAAGGCTAGGGCTCCCCTAGCCTTCAGGCTAGGGCACCCCTAGGCTTTAGGCTCCCCTAGGCTAAGGCTAGGGCTCCCCTAGCCTTCAGGCTAGGGCAGCCCTAGGCTTTAGGCTCCCCTAGGCTAAGGTTAGGGCTCCCCTAGCCTTCAGGCTAGGGCACCCCTATGCTTTAGGCTAGGGCTCCCCTAGGCTAAGGCTAGGGCTCCCCTAGCCTTCAGGCTAGGGCACACCTAGGCTTTAGGCTCCCCTAGGCTATGTCTAGGGCTCCCCTAGCCTTCAGGCTAGTGCACCCCTAGGCTTTAGGCTAGGGCTCCCCTAGGCTAAGGCTAGGGCTCCCCTAGCCTTCAGGCTAGGGCACCCCTAGGCTTTAGGCTCCCCTAGGCTAAGGCTAGGGCTCCCCTAGCCTTCAGGCTAGGGCACCCCTAGGCTTTAGGCTAGGGCTCCCCTAGGCTAAGGCTAGGGCTCCCCTAGCCTTCAGGCTAGGGCACCCCTAGGCTTTAGGCTCCCCTAGGCTAAGGCTAGGGCTCCCCTAGCCTTCAGGCTAGGGCCCCCCTAGGCTCTAGGCTAGGGCTCCCCTAGGCTAAGGCTAGGGCTTCCCTAGCCTTCAGGCTAGGGCACCCCTAGGCTTTAGGCTCCCCTAGGCTAAGGCTAGGGCTCCCCTAGCCTTCAGGCTAGGGCACCCCTAGGCTTTAGGCTCCCCTAGGCTAAGGCTAGGGCTCCCCTAGGCTAAGGCTAAGGCTCCCCTAGCCTTCAGGCTAGGGCACCCCTAGGCTTTAGGCTCCCCTAGGCTAAGGCTAGGGCTCCCCTAGGCTAAGGCTAGGGCTCCCCTAGCCTTCAGGCTAGGGCACCCCTAGGCTTTAGGCTCCCCTAGGCTAAGGCTAGGGCTCCCCTAGCCTTCAGGCTAGGGCACCCCTAGGCTTTAGGCTAGGGCTCCCCTAGGCTAAGGCTAGGGCTCCCATAGCCTTCAGGCTAGGGCACCCCTAGGCTTTAGGCTAGGTCTCCCGTAGACTAAGGCTAGGGCTCCCCTAGTCTTCAGGCTAGGGCACCCCTAGGCTTTAGGCTCCCCTAGGCTAAGGCTAGGGCTTCCCTAGCCTTCAGGCTAGGGCACCCCTAGGCTTTAGGCTCCCCTAGGCTAAGGTTAGGTCTCCCCTACCATTCAGGCTAGGGCACCCCTATGCTTTAGGCTAGGGCTCCCCTAGGCTAAGGCTAGGGCTCCCCTAGCCTTCAGGCTAGGGCACCCCTAGGCTTTAGGCTTCCCTAGGCTATGTCTAGGGCTCCCCTAGCCTTCAGGCTAGGGCACCCCTAGGCTTTAGGCTAGGGCTCCCTAAGCTAAGGCTAGGGCTCCCCTAGCCTTCAGGCTAGGGCACCCCTAGGCTTTAGGCTCCCCTAGGCTAAGGCTAGGGCTCCCCTAGCCTTCAGACTAGCGCACCCCTAGGCTTTAAGCTAGGGCACCCCTAGGCTAAGGCTATGGCTCCCCTAGCCTTCAGGCTAGGGCACCCCTAGGCTTTAGGCTCCCCTAGGCTAAGGGTAGGGCTCCCCTAGCCTTCAGGCTAGGGCACCCCTAGGCTTTAGGCTAGGGCTCCCCTAGGCTAAGGCTAGGGCTCCCCTAGCCTTCAGGCTAGGGCACCCCTAGGCTTTAGGCTGCCCTAGGCTAAGGCTAGGCCTCCCCTAGGCTAAGGCTAGGGCTCCCCTAGCCTTCAGGCTAGGGCACCCCTAGGCTTTAGGCTCCCCTAGGCTAAGGCTAGGGCTCCCCTAGGCTAAGGCTAGGGCTCCCCTAGCGTTCAGGCTAGGGAACCCCTAGGCTTTAGGCTCCCCTAGGCTAAGGTTAGGGCTCCCCTAGCCTTAAGGCTAGGGCACCCCTAGGCTTTAGGCTCCCCTAGGCTAAGGCTAGGGCTCCCCTAGGCTAAGGCTAGGGCTCCTCTAGCCTTCAGGCTAGGGCACCCCTAGGCTTTAGGCTCCCCTAGGCTAAGGCTAGGGCTCCCCTAGGCTAAGGCTAGGGCTCCCCTAGCCTTCAATCTAGGGCACCCATAGGCTTTAGGCTAGGGCTACCCTAGGCTAAGGCTAGGGCTCCCCTAGCCTTCAGGCTAGGGCACCCCTAGGCTTTAGGCTCCCCTAGGCTAAGGCTAGGGCTCCCCTAGCCTTCAGGCTAGGGCACCCCTAGGCTTTAGGCTAGGTCTCCCCTAGGCTAAGGCTAGGGCTCCCCTAGCCTTCAGGCTAGGGCACCCCTAGGCTTTAGGCTCCCTTAGGCTAAGGCTAGGGCTCCCCTAGCCTTCAGGCTAGGGCAGCCCTAGGCTTTAGGCTCCCCTAGGCTAAGGTTAGGGCTCCCCTAGCCTTCAGGCTAGGGCACCCCTATGCTTTAGGCTAGGGCTCCCCTAGGCTAAGGCTAGGGCTCCCCTAGCCTTCAGGCTAGGGCACACCTAGGCTTTAGGCTCCCCTAGGCTATGTCTAGGGCTCCCCTAGCCTTCAGGCTAGTGCACCCCTAGGCTTTAGGCTAGGGCTCCCCTAGGCTAAGGCTAGGGCTCCCCTAGCCTTCAGGCTAGGGCACCCCTAGGCTTTAGGCTCCCCTAGGCTAAGGCTAGGGCTCCCCTAGCCTTCAGGCTAGGGCACCCCTAGGCTTTAGGCTAGGGCTCCCCTAGGCTAAGGCTAGGGCTCCCCTAGCCTTCAGGCTAGGGCACCCCTAGGCTTTAGGCTCCCCTAGGCTAAGGCTAGGGCTCCCCTAGCCTTCAGGCTAGGGCCCCCCTAGGCTCTAGGCTAGGGCTCCCCTAGGCTAAGGCTAGGGCTTCCCTAGCCTTCAGGCTAGGGCACCCCTAGGCTTTAGGCTCCCCTAGGCTAAGGCTAGGGCTCCCCTAGCCTTCAGGCTAGGGCACCCCTAGGCTTTAGGCTCCCCTAGGCTAAGGCTAGGGCTCCCCTAAGCTAAGGCTAAGGCTCCCCTAGCCTTCAGGCTAGGGCACCCCTAGGCTTTAGGCTCCCCTAGGCTAAGGCTAGGGCTCCCCTAGGCTAAGGCTAGGGCTCCCCTAGCCTTCAGGCTAGGGCACCCCTAGGCTTTAGGCTCCCCTAGGCTAAGGCTAGGGCTCCCCTAGCCTTCAGGCTAGGGCACCCCTAGGCTTTAGGCTAGGGCTCCCCTAGGCTAAGGCTAGGGCTCCCATAGCCTTCAGTCTAGGGCACCCCTAGGCTTTAGGCTAGGTCTCCCGTAGACTAAGGCTAGGGCTCCCCTAGTCTTCAGGCTAGGGCACCCCTAGGCTTTAGGCTCCCCTAGGCTAAGGCTAGGGCTTCCCTAGCCTTCAGGCTAGGGCACCCCTAGGCTTTAGGCTCCCCTAGGCTAAGGTTAGGTCTCCCCTACCATTCAGGCTAGGGCACCCCTATGCTTTAGGCTAGGGCTCCCCTAGGCTAAGTCTAGGGCTCCCCTAGCCTTCAGGCTAGGGCACCCCTAGGCTTTAGGCTTCCCTAGGCTATGTCTAGGGCTCCCCTAGCCTTCAGGCTAGGGCACCCCAAGGCTTTAGGCTAGGGCTCCCCTAAGCTAAGGCTAGGGCTCCCCTAGCCTTCAGGCTAGGGCACCCCTAGGCTTTAGGCTCCCCTAGGCTAAGGCTAGGGCTCCCCTAGCCTTCAGACTAGCGCACCCCTAGGCTTTAAGCTAGGGCACCCCTAGGCTAAGGCTATGGCTCCCCTAGCCTTCAGGCTAGGGCACCCCTAGGCTTTAGGCTCCCCTAGGCTAAGGGTAGGGCTCCCCTAGCCTTCAGGCTAGGGCACCCCTAGGCTTTAGGCTAGGGCTCCCCTAGGCTAAGGCTAGGGCTCCCCTAGCCTTCAGGCTAGGGCACCCCTAGGCTTTAGGCTGCCCTAGGCTAAGGCTTGGGCTCCCCTAGCCTTCAGGCTAGGGCACCCCTAGGCTTTTTGCTCCCCTAGGCTAAGGCTAGGGCTCCCCTAGCCTTCAGGCTAGGGCACCCCTAGGCTTTAGGCTCCCCTAGGCTAAGGCTAGGGCTCCCCTAGCCTTCAGGCTAGGGCACCCCTAGGCTTTAGGCTAGGGCTCCCCTAGGCTAAGGCTAGGGCTCCCCTAGCCTTCAGGTCAGGGCACCCCTAGGCTTTAGGCTCCCCTAGGCTAAGGCTAGGGCTCCCCTAGCCTTCAGGCCAGGGCACCCCTAGGCTTTAGGCTCCCCTAGGCTAAGGCTAGGGCTCCCCTAGCCTTCAGGCCAGAACACCCCTACGCTTTAGGCTCCCCTAGGCTAAGGCTAGGGCTCCCCTAGCCTTCAGGCCAGGGCACCCCTAGGCTTTAGGCTCCCCTAGGCTAAGGCTAGGGCTCCCCTAGCCTTCAGGCCAGGGCACCCGTAGGCTTTAGGCTCCCCTAGGCTAAGTCTAGGGCTCCCCTATCCTTCAGGCCAGGGCACCCCTAGGCTTTAGGCTCCCCAAGGCTAAGGCTAGGGCTCCCCTAGCCTTCAGGCCAGGGCACCCCTAGGCTTTAGGCTCCCCAAGGCTAAGGCTAGGGCTCCCCTAGCCTTCAGGCCAGGGCACCCCTAGGCTTTAGGCTCCCCTAGGCTTTAGGCTAGGGCTCCCCTAGGCTAAGGCTAGGGCTCCCCTAGCCTTCAGGCTAGGGCACCCCTAGGCTTTAGGCTAGGGCTCCCCTAGGCTAAGGCTAGGGCTCCCCTAGCCTTCAGGCTAGGGCACCCCTAGGCTTTAGGCTAGGGCTCCCCTAGGCTAAGGCTAGGGCTCCCCTAGCCTTCAGGCTAGGGCACCCCTAGGCTTTAGGCTCCCCTAGGCTAAGGCTAGGGCTCCCCTAGGCTTTAGGCTCCCCTAGGTTATGGCTAGGGCTCCCCTAGCCTTCAGGCTAGGGCACCCCTAGGCTTTAGGCTCCCCTAGGCTAAGGCTAGGGCTCCCCTAGCCTTCAGACTAGGGCACCCTAGGTTTTAGGCTCCCCTAGGCTAAGGCTAGGGCTCCCCTAGGCTAAGGCTAGGGCTCCCCTAGCCTTCAGGCTAGGGCACCCCTAGGCTTTAGGCTCCCCTAGGCTAAGGCTAGGGCTCCCCTTGGCTAAGGCTAGGGGTCCCCTAGCCTTCAGGCTAGGGCACCCAGAGGCTTTAGGCTCCCCTAGGCTAAGGCTAGGGCTCCCCTAGGCTAAGGCTAGGGCTCCCCTAGCTTTCAGGCTAGGGCACCCCTAGGCTTTTGGCTCCCCTAGGCTAAGGCTAGGGCTCCCCTAGGCTAAGGCTAGGTCTCCCCTAGCCTTCAGGCTAGGGCACCCCTAGGCTTTAGGCTCCCCTAGGCTAAGTTTAGGGCTTCCCTAGCCTTCAGGCTAGGGCACCCCTAGGCTTTAGGCTAGGGCTCCCCTAGGCTAAGGCTAGGGCTCCCCTAGCCTTCAGGCTAGGGCACCCCTAGGCTTTATGCTAGGGCTCCCCTAGGCTAAGGCTAGGGCTCCCCTAGCCTTCAGGCTAGGGCACCCCTAGGCTTTAGGCTCCCCTAGGCTAAGGCTAGGGCTCCCCTAGCCTTCTGGCTAGGGTACCCCTAGGCTTTAGGCTCCCCTAGGCTAAGGCTAGGGCTCCCCTAGCCTTCAGGCTAGGGCACCCCTATGCTTTAGGCTAGGGCTCCCCTAGGCTAAGGCTAGGGCTCCCGTAGCCTTCAGGCTAGGGCACCCCTAGGCTTTAGGCTCTCCTAGGCTAAGGCTAGGGCTCCCCTAGCCTTCAGAGTAGGGCACCCCTAGGCTTTAGGCTAGGGCTCCCCTAGGCTAAGGCTAGGGCTCCCCTAGCCGTCAGGGTAGGGCACCCCTAGGCTTTAGGCTCCCCTAGGCTAAGGCTAGGGCTTCCCTAGCCTTCAGGCTAGGGCACCCCTAGGCTTTAGGCTCCCCTAGGCTAAGGTTAGGTCTCCCCTAGCATTCAGACTAGGGCACCCCTATGCTTTAGGCTAGGGCTCCCCTAGGCTAAGGCTAGGGCTCCCCTAGCCTTCAGGCTAGGGCACCCCTAGGCTTTAGGCTCCCCTAGGCTATGTCTAGGGCTCCCTTAGCCTTCAGGCTAGGGCACCCCTAGGCTTTAGGCTAGGGCTCCCCTAGGCTAAGGCTAGGGCTCCCCTAGCCTTCAGGCTAGGGCACCCCTAGGCTTTAGGCTCCCCTAGGCTAAGGCTAGGGCTCCCCTAGCCTTCAGACTACGGCACCCCTAGGCTTTAGGCTAGGGCTCCCCTAGGCTAAGGCTATGGCTCCCCTAGCCTTCAGGCTAGGGCACCCCTAGGCTTTAGGCTCCCCTAGGCTAAGGGTAGGGCTCCCCTAGCCTTCAGGCTAGGGCACCCCTAGGCTTTAGGCTAGGGCTCCCCTAGGCTAAGGCTAGGGCTCCCCTAGCCTTCAGGCTAGGGCACCCCTAGGCTTTACGCTCCCCTAGGCTAAGGCTAGGGCTCCCCTAGCCTTCAGGCTAGGGCACCCCTAGGCTTTAGGCTAGGGCTCCCCTAGGCTAAGGCTAGGGCTCCCCTAGCCGTCAGGGTAGGGCACCCCTAGGCTTTAGGCTCCCCTAGGCTAAGGCTAGGGCTCCCCTAGCCTTCAGGCTAGGGCACCCCTAGGCTTTAGGCTCCCCTAGGCTAAGGCTAGGGCTCCCCTAGCCTTCAGGCTAGGGCACCCCTAGGCTTTAGGCTAGGGCTCCCCTAGGCTAAGGCTAGGGCTCCCCTAGCCTTCAGGCTAGGGCACCCCTAGGCTTTAGGCTCCCCTAGGCTAAGGCTAGGGCTCCCCTAGCCTTCACGCTAGGGCACCCCTAGGCTTTAGGCTACCCAAGGCTAAGGCTATGGCTCCCTTAGCCTTCAGGCTAGGGCACCCCTAGGCTTTAGGCTAGGGCTCCCCTAGGCTAAGGCTAGGGCTCCCCTAGCCTTCAGGCTAGGGCACCCCTAGGCTTTAGGCTAGGGCTCCCCTAGGCTAAGGCTAGGGCTCCCCTAGCCTTCAGGCTAGGGCACCCCTAGGCTTTAGGCTCCCCTAGGCTAAGTCTAGGGCTCCCCTAGGCTTTAGGCTCCCCTAGGTTATGGCTAGGGCTCCCCTATCCTTCAGGCTAGGGCACCCCTAGGTTTTAGGCTCCCCTAGGCTAAGGCTAGGGCTCCCCTAGCCTTCAGACTAGGGCACCCCTAGGCTTTAGGCTCCCATAGGCTAAGGGTAGGGCTCCCCTAGCCTTCAGGCTAGGGCACCCCTAGGTTTTAGGCTCCCCTAGGCTAAGGCTAGGGCTCCCCTCGGCTAAGGCTAGGGCTCCCCTAGCCTTCAGGCTAGGTCACCCAGAGGCTTTAGGCTCCCCTAGGCTAAGGCTAGGGCTCCCCTAGCCTTCTGGCTAGGGCACCCCTAGGCTTTAGGCTCCCCTAGGCTAAGGCTAGGGCTCCCCTAGGCTAAGGCTAGGGCTCCCATAGCTTTCAGGCTAGGGCACCCCTAGGCTTTAGGCTCCCCTAGGCTAAGGCTAGGGCTCCCCTAGGCTAAGGCTAGGTCTCCCCTAGCCTTCAGGCTAGGGCACCCCTAGGCTTTAGGCTCCCCTAGGGTAAGGCTAGGGCTTCCCTAGCCTTCAGGCTAGGGCACCCCTAGGCTTTAGGCTAGGGCTCCCCTAGGCTAAGGCTAGCGCTCCCCTAGCCTTCAGGCTAGGGCACCCCTAGGCTTTAGGCTCCCCTAGACTAAGGCTAGGGCTCCCCTAGCCTTCAGGCTAGGGTACCCCTAGGCTTTAGGCTCCCCTAGGCTAAGGCTAGGGCTCCCCTAGCCTTCAGGCTAGGGCACCCCTATGCTTTAGGCTAGGGCTCCCCTAGGCTAAGGCTAGGGCTCCCGTAGCCTTCAGGCTAGGGCACCCCTAGGCTTTAGGCTCTCCTAGGCTAACGCTAGGGCTCCCCTAGCCTTCAGAGTAGGGCACCCCTAGGCTTTAGGCTAGGGCTCCCCTAGGCTAATGCTATGGCTCCCCTAGCCTTCAGGCTAGGGCACCCCTAGGCTTTAGGCTCCCCTAGGCTAAGGCTAGGGCTTCCCTAGCATTCAGGCTAGGGCACCCCTAGGCTTTAGGCTAGGGCTCCCCTAGGCTAAGGCTAGGGCTCCCCTAGCCTTCAGGCTAGGGAACCCCTAGGCTTTAGGCTCCCCTAGGCTAAGGCTAGGGCTCCCCTAGCCTTCAGGCTAGGGCACCCCTAGGCTTTAGGCTAGGGCTCCCCTAGGCTAAGGCTAGGGCTCCCCTAGCCTTCAGGCTAGGGCACCCCTAGGCTTTAGGCTCCCCTAGGCTAAGGCTAGGGCTCCCCTAGCCTTCAGGCTACGGCACCCCTAGGCTTTAGGCTCCCCTAGGCTAAGGCTAGGGCTCCCCTAGCCTTCAGGCTAGGGCACCCCTAGACTTTAAGCTCCCCTAGGCTAAGGCTAGGGCTCCCCTAGCCTTCAGGCTAGGGCAGCCCTAGGCTTTAGGCGAGGGCTCCCCTAGGCTAAGGCTAGGGCTCCCCTAGCCTTCAGGCTAGGGCACCCCTAGGCTTTAGGCTCCCCTAGGCTAAGGCTAGGGCTCCCCTAGCCTTCACGCTAGGGCACCCCTAGGCTTTAGGCTACCCAAGGCTAAGGCTAGGGCTCCCCTAGCCTTCAGGCTAGGGCACCCCTAGGCTTTAGGCTAGGGCTCCCCTAGGCTAAGGCTAGGGCTTCCCTAGCCTTCAGGCTAGGGCACCCCTAGGCTTTAGGCTAGGGCTCCCCTAGGCTAAGGCTAGGGCTCCCCTAGCCTTCAGGCTAGGGCACCCCTAGGCTTTAGGCTTTAGGCTCCTCTAGGCTAAGGCTAGGGCTCCCATAGGCTTTAGGCTCCCTTAGGCTAAGGCTAGGGCTCCCCTAGCCTTCAGGCTAGAGCACCCCTAGGCTTTAGGCTCCCCTAGGCTAAGGCTAGGGCTCCCCTAGCCTTCAGGCTAGGGCACCCTTGGCTTTAGGCTCCCCTAGGCTAAGGCTAGGGCTCCCCTAACCTTCAGGCTAGGGCACCCCTAGGCTTTAGGCTCCCCTAGGCTATGGTTAGGGCTCCCCTAGGCTAAGGCTAGGGCTCCCCTAGCCTTCAGGCTAGGGCACCCCTAGGCTTTAGGCTCCCCTAGGCTAAGGCTAGGGCTCCCCTAGGCTAAGGCTAGGGCTCCCCTAGCCTTCAGGCTAGGGCACCCCTAGGCTTTAGGCTCCCCTAGGCTAAGGCTAGGGCTCCAGTAGGCTAAGGCTAGGGCTCCCCTAACCTTCAGGCTAGGGCACCCCTAGGCTTTAGGCTCCCCTAGGCTAAGGCTAGGGCTCCCCTAGGCTAAGGCTAGGGCTCCCCTAGCCTTCAGGCAAGGGCACCCCTAGGCTTTAGGCTCCCCTAGGCTAAGACTAGGGCTCCCCTAGCCTTCAGGCCAGGGCACCCGTAGGCTTTAGGCTCCCCTAGGCTAAGTCTAGGGCTCCCCTATCCTTCAGGCCAGGGCACCCCTAGGCTTTAGGCTCCCCTAGGCTAAGGCTAGGGCTCCCCTAGCCTTCAGGCCAGGGCACCCCTAGGCTTTAGGCTCCCCAAGGCTAAGGCTAGGGCTTCCCTAGCCTTCAGGCCAGGGCAACCCTAGGCTTTAGGCTCCCCTAGGCTTTAGGCTAGGGCTCCCCTAGGCTAAGGCTAGGGCTCCCCTAGCCTTCAGGCTAGGGCACCCCTACGCTTTAGGCTAGGGCTCCCCTAGGCTAAGGCTAGGGCTCCCCTAGCCTTCAGGCTAGGGCACCCCTAGGCTTTAGGCTAGGGCTCCCCTAGGCTAAGGCTAGGGCTCCCCTAGCCTTCAGGCTAGGGCACCCCTAGGCTTTAGGCTCCCCTAGGCTAAGGCTAGGGCTCCCCTAGGCTTTAGGCTCCCCTAGGTTATGGCTAGGGCTCCCCTAGCCTTCAGGCTAGGGCACCCCTAGGCTTTAGGCTCCCCTAAGCTAAGGCTAGGGCTCCCCTAGCCTTCAGACTAGGGCACCCCTAGGCTTTAGGCTCCCATAGGCTAAGGGTAGGGCTCCCCTAGCCTTCAGGCTAGGGCACCCCTAGGTTTTAGGCTCCCCTAGGCTAAGGCTAGGGCTCCCCTAGGCTAAGGCTAGGGCTCCCCTAGCCTTCAGGCTAGGGCACCCCTAGGCTTTAGGCTCCCCTAGGCTAAGGCTAGGGCTCCCCTCGGCTAAGGCTAGGGCTCCCCTAGCCTTCAGGCTAGGGCATCCAGAGGCTTTAGGCTCCCCTAGGCTAAGGCTAGGGCTCCCCTAGCCTTCTGGCTAGGGCACCCCTAGGCTTTAGGCTCCTCTAGGCTAAGGCTAGGGCTCCCCTAGGCTAAGGCTAGGGCTCCCCTAGCTTTCAGGCTAGGGCACCCCTAGGCTTTAGGCTCCCCTAGGCTAAGGCTAGGGCTCCCCTAGGCTAAGGCTAGGTCTCCCCTAGCCTTCAGGCTAGGGCACCCCTAGGCTTTAGGCTCCCCTAGGCTAAAGCTAGGGCTTCCCTAGCCTTCAGGCTAGGGCACCCCTAGGCTTTAGGCTAGGGCTCCCCTAGGCTAAGGCTAGGGCTCCCCTAGCCTTCAGGCTAGGGTACCCCTAGGCTTTAGGCTCCCCTAGGCTAAGGCTAGGGCTCCCCTAACCTTCAGGCTAGGGCACCCCTATGCTTTAGGCTAGGGCTCCCCTAGGCTAAGGCTAGGGCTCCCGTAGCCTTCAGGCTAGGGCACCCCTAGGCTTTAGGCTCTCCTAGGCTAACGCTAGGGCTCCCCTAGCCTTCAGAGTAGGGCACCCCTAGGCTTTAGGCTAGGGCTCCCCTAGGCTAATGCTATGGCTCCCCTAGCCTTCAGGCTAGGGCACCCCTAGGCTTTAGGCTCCCCTAGGCTAAGGCTAGGGCTTCCCTAGCATTCAGGCTAGGGCACCCCTAGGCTTTAGGCTAGGGCTCCCCTAGGCTAAGGCTAGGGCTCCCCTAGCCTTCAGGCTAGGGCACCCCTAGGCTTTAGGCTCCCCTAGGCTAAGGCTAGGGCTCCCCTAGCCTTCAGGCTAGGGCACCCTAGGCTTTAGGCTAGGGCTCCCCTAGGCTAAGGCTAGGGCTCCCCTAGCCTTCAGGCTAGGGCAGCCCTAGGCTTTAGGCTAGGGCTCCCCTAGGCTAAGGCTACGGCTCCCCTAACCTTCAGGCTAGGGCACCCCTAGGCTTTAGGCTCCCCTAGGCTAAGGCTAGGGCTCCCCTAGCCTTCACGCTAGGGCACCCCTAGGCTTTAGGCTACCCAAGGCTAAGGCTGGGGCTCCCCTAGCCTTCAGGCTAGGGCACCCCTAGGCTTTAGGCTAGGGCTCCCCTAGGCTAAGGCTAGGGCTCCCCTAGCCTTCAGGCTAGGGCACCCCTAGGCTTTAGGCTAGGGCTCCCCTAGGCTAAGGCTAGGGCTCCCCTAGCCTTCAGGCTAGGGCACCCCTAGGCTTTAGGCTCCCCTAGGCTAAGGCTAGGGCTCCCCTAGCCTCCAGGCCAGGGCACCCCTAGCCTTTAGGCTCCCCTAGGCTAAGGTTAGGGCTCCCCTAGCCTTCAGGCCAGGGCACCCCTAGGCTTTAGGCTCCCCAAGGCTAAGGCTAGGGCTCCCCTAGCCTTCAGGCCAGGGCACCCCTAGGCTTTAGGCTCCCCTACGCTTTAGGCTAGGGCTCCCCTAGGCTAAGGCTAGGGCTCCCCTAGCCTTCAGGCTAGGGCACCCCTAGGCTTTAGGCTAGGGCTCCCCTAGGCTAAGGCTAGGGCTCCCCTAGCCTTCAGGCTAGGGCACCCCTAGGCTTTAGGCTAGGGCTCCCCTAGGCTAAGGCTAGGGCTCCCCTAGCCTTCAGGCTAGGGCACCCCTAGGCTTTAGGCTTTAGGCTCCTCTAGGCTAAGGCTAGGGCTCCCCTAGGCTTTAGGCTCCCTTAGGCTAAGGCTAGGGCTCCCCTAGCCTTCAGGCTAGAGCACCCCTAGGCTTTAGGCTCCCCTAGGCTAAGGCTAGGGCTCCCCTAGCCTTCAGGCTAGGGCACCCTTGGCTTTAGGCTCCCCTAGGCTAAGGCTAGGGCTCCTCTAACCTTCAGGCTAGGGCACCCCTAGGCTTTAGGCTCCCCTAGGCTAAGGTTAGGGCTCCCCTAGGCTAAGGCTAGGGCTCCCCTAGCCTTCAGGCAAGGGCACCCCTAGGCTTTAGGCTCCCCTAGGCTAAGACTACGGCTCCCCTAGCCTTCAGGCTAGGGCACCCCAAGGCTTTAGGCTAGGGCTCCCCTAGGCTAAGGCTAGGGCTCCCCTAGCCTTCAGGCCAGGGCACCCCTAGGCTTTAGGCTCCCCTAGGCTAAGGCTAGGGCTCCCCTAGCCTTCAGGCCAGGGCACCCCTAGGCTTTAGGCTCCCCTAGGCTAAGGCTAGGGCTCCCCTAGCCTTCAGGCCAGGGCACCCCTAGGCTTTAGGCTCCCCTAGGCTAAGGCTAGGGCTCTCCTAGCCTTCAGGCCAGGGCACCCCTAGGCTTTAGGCTCCCCTAGGCTAATGCTAGGGCTCCCCTAGCCTTCAGGCCAGGGCACCCCTAGGCTTTTGGCTCCCCTAGGCTAAGGCTAGGGCTCCCCTAGCCTTCAGGCCAGGGCACCCCTAGGCTTTAGGTTCCCCTAGGCTAAGGCTAGGGCTCCCCTAGCCTTCAGGCCAGGGCACCCCTAGGCTTTAGGCTCCCCTAGGCTAAGGCTAGGGCTCCCCTAGCCTTCAGGCCAGGGCACCCCTAGCTTTTAGGGTCCCCTAGGCTAAGGTTAGGGCTCCCCTAGCCTTCAGGCCAGGGCACCCCTAGGCTTTAGGCTCCCCAAGGCTAAGGCTAGGGCTCCCCTAGCCTTCAGGCCAGGGCACCCCTAGGCTTTAGGCTACCCTAGGCTAAGGTGAGGGCTCCCCTAGCCTTAAGGCTAGGACACCCCTAGGCTTTAGGCTCCCCTAGGCTAACACTAGGGCTCCCCTAGGCTAAGGCTAGGGCTCCCCTAGCCTTCAGGCTAGGGCACCCCTAGGCTTTAGGGTCCCCTAGGCTAAGGCTAGGGCTCCCCTAGCCTTCAATCTAGGGCACCCCTAGGCTTTAGGCTAGGGCTCCCCTAGGCTAAGGCTAGGGCTCCCCTAGCCTTCAGGCTAGGGCACCCCTAGGCTTTAGGCTCCCCTAGGCTAAGGCTAGGGCTCCCGTAGCCTAAGGCTAGGGCTCCCCTAACCTTCAGGCTAGGGCACCCCTAGGCTTTAGGCTCCCCTAGGCTAAGGCTAGGGCTCCCCTAGGCTAAGGCTAGGGCTCCCCTAGCCTTCAGGCAAGGGCACCCCTAGGCTTTAGGCACCCCTAGGCTAAGGCTAGGGCTCCCCTAGCCTTCAGGCTAGGGCACCCCAAGGCTTTAGGCTAGGGCTCCCCTAGGCTAAGGCTAGGGCTCCCCTAGCCTTCAGGCCAGGGCACCCCTAGGCTTTAGGCTCCCCTAGGCTAAGGCTAGGGCTCCCCTAGCCTTCAGGCCAGGGCACCCCTAGGCTTTAGGCTCCCCTAGGCTAAGGCTAGGGCTCCCCTAACCTTCAGGCTAGGGCACCCCTATGCTTTAGGCTAGGGCTCCCCTAGGCTAAGGCTAGGGCTCCCGTAGCCTTCAGGCTAGGGCACCCCTAGGCTTTAGGCTCTCCTAGGCTAACGCTAGGGCTCCCCTAGCCTTCAGAGTAGGGCACCCCTAGGCTTTAGGCTAGGGCTCCCCTAGGCTAATGCTATGGCTCCCCTAGCCTTCAGGCTAGGGCACCCCTAGGCTTTAGGCTCCCCTAGGCTAAGGCTAGGGCTTCCCTAGCATTCAGGCTAGGGCACCCCTAGGCTTTAGGCTAGGGCTCCCCTAGGCTAAGGCTAGGGCTCCCCTAGCCTTCAGGCTAGGGCACCCCTAGGCTTTAGGCTCCCCTAGGCTAAGGCTAGGGCTCCCCTAGCCTTCAGGCTAGGGCACCCTAGGCTTTAGGCTAGGGCTCCCCTAGGCTAAGGCTAGGGCTCCCCTAGCCTTCAGGCTAGGGCAGCCCTAGGCTTTAGGCTAGGGCTCCCCTAGGCTAAGGCTACGGCTCCCCTAACCTTCAGGCTAGGGCACCCCTAGGCTTTAGGCTCCCCTAGGCTAAGGCTAGGGCTCCCCTAGCCTTCACGCTAGGGCACCCCTAGGCTTTAGGCTACCCAAGGCTAAGGCTGGGGCTCCCCTAGCCTTCAGGCTAGGGCACCCCTAGGCTTTAGGCTAGGGCTCCCCTAGGCTAAGGCTAGGGCTCCCCTAGCCTTCAGGCTAGGGCACCCCTAGGCTTTAGGCTAGGGCTCCCCTAGGCTAAGGCTAGGGCTCCCCTAGCCTTCAGGCTAGGGCACCCCTAGGCTTTAGGCTCCCCTAGGCTAAGGCTAGGGCTCCCCTAGCCTCCAGGCCAGGGCACCCCTAGCCTTTAGGCTCCCCTAGGCTAAGGTTAGGGCTCCCCTAGCCTTCAGGCCAGGGCACCCCTAGGCTTTAGGCTCCCCAAGGCTAAGGCTAGGGCTCCCCTAGCCTTCAGGCCAGGGCACCCCTAGGCTTTAGGCTCCCCTAGGCTTTAGGCTAGGGCTCCCCTAGGCTAAGGCTAGGGCTCCCCTAGCCTTCAGGCTAGGGCACCCCTAGGCTTTAGGCTAGGGCTCCCCTAGGCTAAGGCTAGGGCTCCCCTAGCCTTCAGGCTAGGGCACCCCTAGGCTTTAGGCTAGGGCTCCCCTAGGCTAAGGCTAGGGCTCCCCTAGCCTTCAGGCTAGGGCACCCCTAGGCTTTAGGCTTTAGGCTCCTCTAGGCTAAGGCTAGGGCTCCCCTAGGCTTTAGGCTCCCTTAGGCTAAGGCTAGGGCTCCCCTAGCCTTCAGGCTAGAGCACCCCTAGGCTTTAGGCTCCCCTAGGCTAAGGCTAGGGCTCCCCTAGCCTTCAGGCTAGGGCACCCTTGGCTTTAGGCTCCCCTAGGCTAAGGCTAGGGCTCCTCTAACCTTCAGGCTAGGGCACCCCTAGGCTTTAGGCTCCCCTAGGCTAAGGTTAGGGCTCCCCTAGGCTAAGGCTAGGGCTCCCCTAGCCTTCAGGCAAGGGCACCCCTAGGCTTTAGGCTCCCCTAGGCTAAGACTACGGCTCCCCTAGCCTTCAGGCTAGGGCACCCCAAGGCTTTAGGCTAGGGCTCCCCTAGGCTAAGGCTAGGGCTCCCCTAGCCTTCAGGCCAGGGCACCCCTAGGCTTTAGGCTCCCCTAGGCTAAGGCTAGGGCTCCCCTAGCCTTCAGGCCAGGGCACCCCTAGGCTTTAGGCTCCCCTAGGCTAAGGCTAGGGCTCCCCTAGCCTTCAGGCCAGGGCACCCCTAGGCTTTAGGCTCCCCTAGGCTAAGGCTAGGGCTCTCCTAGCCTTCAGGCCAGGGCACCCCTAGGCTTTAGGCTCCCCTAGGCTAATGCTAGGGCTCCCCTAGCCTTCAGGCCAGGGCACCCCTAGGCTTTTGGCTCCCCTAGGCTAAGGCTAGGGCTCCCCTAGCCTTCAGGCCAGGGCACCCCTAGGCTTTAGGTTCCCCTAGGCTAAGGCTAGGGCTCCCCTAGCCTTCAGGCCAGGGCACCCCTAGGCTTTAGGCTCCCCTAGGCTAAGGCTAGGGCTCCCCTAGCCTTCAGGCCAGGGCACCCCTAGCTTTTAGGGTCCCCTAGGCTAAGGTTAGGGCTCCCCTAGCCTTCAGGCCAGGGCACCCCTAGGCTTTAGGCTCCCCAAGGCTAAGGCTAGGGCTCCCCTAGCCTTCAGGCCAGGGCACCCCTAGGCTTTAGGCTACCCTAGGCTAAGGTGAGGGCTCCCCTAGCCTTAAGGCTAGGACACCCCTAGGCTTTAGGCTCCCCTAGGCTAACACTAGGGCTCCCCTAGGCTAAGGCTAGGGCTCCCCTAGCCTTCAGGCTAGGGCACCCCTAGGCTTTAGGGTCCCCTAGGCTAAGGCTAGGGCTCCCCTAGCCTTCAATCTAGGGCACCCCTAGGCTTTAGGCTAGGGCTCCCCTAGGCTAAGGCTAGGGCTCCCCTAGCCTTCAGGCTAGGGCACCCCTAGGCTTTAGGCTCCCCTAGGCTAAGGCTAGGGCTCCCGTAGCCTAAGGCTAGGGCTCCCCTAACCTTCAGGCTAGGGCACCCCTAGGCTTTAGGCTCCCCTAGGCTAAGGCTAGGGCTCCCCTAGGCTAAGGCTAGGGCTCCCCTAGCCTTCAGGCAAGGGCACCCCTAGGCTTTAGGCTCCCCTAGGCTAAGGCTAGGGCTCCCCTAGCCTTCAGGCTAGGGCACCCCAAGGCTTTAGGCTAGGGCTCCCCTAGGCTAAGGCTAGGGCTCCCCTAGCCTTCAGGCCAGGGCACCCCTAGGCTTTAGGCTCCCCTAGGCTAAGGCTAGGGCTCCCCTAGCCTTCAGGCCAGGGCACCCCTAGGCTTTAGGCTCCCCTAGGCTAAGGCTAGGGCTCCCCTAGCCTTCAGGCCAGGGCACCCCTAGGCTTTAGGCTCCCCTAGGCTAAGGCTAGGGCTCTCCTAGCCTTCAGGCCAGGGCACCCCTAGGCTTTAGGCTCCCCTAGGCTAAGGCTAGGGCTCCCCTAGCCTTCAGGCCAGGGCACCCCTAGGCTTTAGGCTCCCCTAGGCTAAGGCTAGGGCTCCCCTAGCCTTCAGGCAAGGGCACCCCTAGGCTTTAGGCTCCCCTAGGCTAAGGCTAGGGCTCCCCTAGCCTTCAGGCCAGGGCACCCCTAGGCTTTAGGCTCCCCTAGGCTAAGGCTAGGGCTCCCCTAGCCTTCAGGCCACGGCACCCCTAGCCATTAGGCTCCCCTAGGCTAAGGTTAGGGCTCCCCTAGCCTTCAGGCCAGGGCACCCCTAGGCTTTAGGCTCCCCAAGGCTAAGGCTAGGGCTCCCCTAGCCTTCAGGCCAGGGCACCCCTAGGCTTTAGGCTACCCTAGGCTAAGGTGAGGGCTCCCCTAGCCTTAAGGCTAGGGCACCCCTAGGCTTTAGGCTCCCCTTGGCTAAGGCTAGGGCTCCCCTAGGCTAAGGCTAGGGCTCCCCTAGCCTTCAGGCTAGGGCACCCCTAGGCTTTAGGCTCCCCTAGGCTAAGGCTAGGGCTCCCCTAGGCTAAGGCTTGGGCTCCCCTAGCCTTCAGGCTAGGGCACCCCTAGGCTTTAGTCTCCCCTAGACTAAGGCTAGGGCTCCCCTAGCCTTCAATCTAGGGCACCCCTAGGCTTTAGGCTAGGGCTCCCCTAGGCTAAGGCTAGGGCTCCCCTAGCCTTCAGGCTAGGGCACCCCTAGGCTTTAGGCTCCCCTAGGCTAAGGCTAGGGCTCCCCTAGCCTTCAGGCTAGGGCACCCCTAGGCTTTAGGCTAGGTCTCCCCTAGGCTAAGGATAGGGCTCCCCTAGCCTTCAGGCTAGGGCACCCCTAGGCTTTAGGCTCCCCTAGGCTAAGGCTAAGGCTCCCCTAGCCTTCAGGCTAGGGCAGCCCTAGGCTTTAGGCTCCCCTAGGCTAAGGTTAGGGCTCCCCTAGCCTTCAGGCTAGGGCACCCCTATGCTTTAGGCTAGGGCTCCCCTAAGCTAAGGCTAGGGCTCCCCTAGCCTTCAGGCTAGGGCACACCTAGGCTTTAGGCTCCCCTAGGCTATGTCTAGGGCTCCCCTAGCCTTCAGGCTAGTGCACCCCTAGGCTTTAGGCTAGGGCTCCCCTAGGCTAAGGCTAGGGCTCCCCTAGCTTTCAGGCTAGGGCACCCCTAAGCTTTAGGCTCCCCTAGGCTAAGGCTAGGGCTCCCCTAGCCTTCAGACTAGGGCACCCCTTTGCTTTAGGCTAGGGCTCCCCTAGGCTAAGACTATGGCTCCCCTAGCCTTCAGGCTAGGGCACCCCTAGGCTTTAGGCTCCCCTAGGCTAAGGCTAGGGCTCCCCTAGCCTTCAGGCTAGGGCACCCCTAGGCTTTAGGCTAGGGCTCCCCTAGGCTAAGGCTAGGGCTCCCCTAGCCTTCAGGCTAGCGCACCCCTAGGCTTTAGGCTCCCCTAGGCTAAGGCTAGGGCTCCCCTAGCCTCCAGGCCAGGGCACCCCTAGCCTTTAGGCTCCCCTAGGCTAAGGTTAGGGCTCCCCTAGCCTTCAGGCCAGGGCACCCCTAGGCTTTAGGCTCCCCAAGGCTAAGGCTAGGGCTCCCCTAGCCTTCAGGCCAGGGCACCCCTAGGCTTTAGGCTCCCCTAGGCTTTAGGCTAGGGCTCCCCTAGGCTAAGGCTAGGGCTCCCCTAGCCTTCAGGCTAGGGCACCCCTAGGCTTTAGGCTAGGGCTCCCCTAGGCTAAGGCTAGGGCTCCCCTAGCCTTCAGGCTAGGGCACCCCTAGGCTTTAGGCTAGGGCTCCCCTAGGCTAAGGCTAGGGCTCCCCTAGCCTTCAGGCTAGGGCACCCCTAGGCTTTAGGCTTTAGGCTCCTCTAGGCTAAGGCTAGGGCTCCCCTAGGCTTTAGGCTCCCTTAGGCTAAGGCTAGGGCTCCCCTAGCCTTCAGGCTAGAGCACCCCTAGGCTTTAGGCTCCCCTAGGCTAAGGCTAGGGCTCCCCTAGCCTTCAGGCTAGGGCACCCTTGGCTTTAGGCTCCCCTAGGCTAAGGCTAGTGCTCCCCTAACCTTCAGGCTAGGGCACCCCTAGGCTTTAGGCTCCCCTAGGCTAAGGTTAGGGCTCCCCTAGGCTAAGGCTAGGGCTCCCCTAGCCTTCAGGCAAGGGCACCCCTAGGCTTTAGGCTCCCCTAGGCTAAGACTACGGCTCCCCTAGCCTTCAGGCTAGGGCACCCCAAGGCTTTAGGCTAGGGCTCCCCTAGGCTAAGGCTAGGGCTCCCCTAGTCTTCAGGCCAGGGCACCCCTAGGCTTTAGGCTCCCCTAGGCTAAGGCTAGGGCTCCCCTAGCCTTCAGGCCAGGGCACCCCTAGGCTTTAGGCTCCCCTAGGCTAAGGCTAGGGCTCCCCTAGCCTTCAGGCCAGGGCACCCCTAGGCTTTAGGCTCCCCTAGGCTAAGGCTAGGGCTCTCCTAGCCTTCAGGCCAGGGCACCCCTAGGCTTTAGGCTCCCCTAGGCTAAGGCTAGGGCTCCCCTAGCCTTCAGGCCAGGGCACCCCTAGGCTTTTGGCTCCCCTAGGCTAAGGCTAGGGCTCCCCTAGCCTTCAGGCCAGGGCACCCCTAGGCTTTAGGTTCCCCTAGGCTAAGGCTAGGGCTCCCCTAGCCTTCAGGCCAGGGCACCCCTAGGCTTTAGGCTCCCCTAGGCTAAGGCTAGGGCTCCCCTAGCCTTCAGGCCAGGGCACCCCTAGCTTAGGCTCCCCTAGGCTAAGGTTAGGGCTCCCCTAGCCTTCAGGCCAGGGCACCCCTAGGCTTTAGGCTCCCCAAGGCTAAGGCTAGGGCTCCCCTAGCCTTCAGGCCAGGGCACCCCTAGGCTTTAGGCTACCCTAGGCTAAGGTGAGGGCTCCCCTAGCCTTAAGGCTAGGGCACCCCTAGGCTTTAGGCTCCCCTAGGCTAACACTAGGGCTCCCCTTGGCTAAGGCTAGGGCTCCCCTAGCCTTCAGGCTAGGGCACCCCTAGGCTTTAGGGTCCCCTAGGCTAAGGCTAGGGCTCCCCTAGCCTTCAATCTAGGGCACCCCTAGGCTTTAGGCTAGGGCACCCCTAGGCTAAGGCTAGGGCTCCCCTAGCCTTCAGGCTAGGGCACCCCTAGGCTTTAGGCTCCCCTAGGCTAAGGCTAGGGCTCCCGTAGCCTAAGGCTAGGGCTCCCCTAACCTTCAGGCTAGGGCACCCCTAGGCTTTAGGCTCCCCTAGGCTAAGGCTAGGGCTCCCCTAGGCTAAGGCTAGGGCTCCCCTAGCCTTCAGGCAAGGGCACCCCTAGGCTTTAGGCTCCCCTAGGCTAAGGCTAGGGCTCCCCTAGCCTTCAGGCTAGGGCACCCCAAGGCTTTAGGCTAGGGCTCCCCTAGGCTAAGGCTAGGGCTCCCCTAGCCTTCAGGCCAGGGCACCCCTAGGCTTTAGGCTCCCCTAGGCTAAGGCTAGGGCTCCCCTAGCCTTCAGGCCAGGGCACCCCTAGGCTTTAGGCTCCCCTAGGCTAAGGCTAGGGCTCTCCTAGCCTTCAGGCCAGGGCACCCCTAGGCTTTAGGCTCCCCTAGGCTAAGGCTAGGGCTCCCCTAGCCTTCAGGCCAGGGCACCCCTAGGCTTTAGGCTCCCCTAGGCTAAGGCTAGGGCTCCCCTAGCCTTCAGGCAAGGGCACCCCTAGGCTTTAGGCTCCCCTAGGCTAAGGCTAGGTCTCCCCTAGCCTTCAGGCCAGGGCACCCCTAGGCTTTAGGCTCCCCTAGGCTAAGGCTAGGGCTCCCCTAGCCTTCAGGCTACGGCACCCCTAGCCATTAGGCTCCCCTAGGCTAAGGTTAGGGCTCCCCTAGCCTTCAGGCCAGGGCACCCCTAGGCTTTAGGCTCCCCAAGGCTAAGGCTAGGGCTCCCCTAGCCTTCAGGCCAGGGCACCCCTAGGCTTTAGGCTACCCTAGGCTAAGGTGAGGGCTCCCCTAGCCTTAAGGCTAGGGCACCCCTAGGCTTTAGGCTCCCCTAGGCTAAGGCTAGGGCTCCCCTAGGCTAAGGCTAGGGCTCCCCTAGCCTTCAGGCTAGGGCACCCCTAGGCTTTAGGCTCCCCTAGGCTAAGGCTAGGGCTCCCCTAGGCTAAGGCTTGGGCTCCCCTAGCCTTCAGGCTAGGCCACCCCTAGGCTTTAGTCTCCCCTAGACTAAGGCTAGGGCTCCCCTAGCCTTCAATCTAGGGCACCCCTAGGCTTTAGGCTAGGGCTCCCCTAGGCTAAGGCTAGGGCTCCCCTAGCCTTCAGGCTAGGGCACCCCTAGGCTTTAGGCTCCCCTAGGCTAAGGCTAGGGCTCCCCTAGCCTTCAGGCTAGGGCACCCCTAGGCTTTAGGCTAGGTCTCCCCTAGGCTAAGGATAGGGCTCCCCTAGCCTTCAGGCTAGGGCACCCCTAGGCTTTAGGCTCCCCTAGGCTAAGGCTAGGGCTCCCCTAGCCTTCAGGCTAGGGTAGCCCTAGGCTTTAGGCTCCCCTAGGCTAAGGTTAGGGCTCCCCTAGCCTTCAGGCTAGTGCACCCCTAGGCTTTAGGCTAGGGCTCCCCTAGGCTAAGGCTAGGGCTCCCCTAGCTTTCAGGCTAGGGCACCCCTAAGCTTTAGGCTCCCCTAGGCTAAGGCTAGGGCTCCCCTAGCCTTCAGACTAGGGCACCTCTTTGCTTTAGGCTAGGGCTCCCCTAGGCTAAGACTACGGCTCCCCTAGCCTTCAGGCTAGGGCACCCCTAGGCTTTAGGCTCCCCTAGGCTAAGGCTAGGGCTCCCCTAGCCTTCAGGCTAGGGCACCCCTAGGCTTTAGGCTCCCCTAGGCTAAGGCTAGGGCTCCCCTAGCCTTCAGGCTAGGGCCACCCTAGGCTTTAGGCTAGGGCTCCCCTAGGCTTAGGCTAGGGCTCCCCTAGCCTTCAGGCTAGGGCACCCCTAGGCTTTAGGCTCCCCTAGGCTAAGGCTAGGGCTCCCCTAGCCTTCAGGCTAGGGCACCCCTAGGCTTTAGGCTCCCCTAGGCTAAGGCTAGCGCTCCCCTAGCCTTCAGGCTAGGGCACCCCTAGGCTTTAGGCTTGGGCTCCCCTAGGCTAAGGCTAGGGCTCCCCTAGCCTTCAGGCTAGGGCACCCCTAGGCTTTAGGCTCCCCTAGGCTAAGGCTAGGGCTCCCCTAGCCTTCAGGCTAGGGCACCCCTAGGCTTTAGGCTGGGTCTCCCGTAGACTAAGGCTAGGGCTCCCCTAGCCTTCGGGCTAGGGCACCCCTAGGCTTTAGGCTCCCCTAGGCTATGTCTAGGGCTCCCCTAGCCTTCAGGCTAGGGCACCCCTAGGCTTTAGGCTCCCCTAGGCTAAGGCTAGGGCTCTCCTAGCCTTCAGGCCAGGGCACCCCTAGGCTTTAGGCTCCCCTAGGCTAAGGCTAGGGCTCCCCTAGCCTTCAGGCCAGGGCACCCCTAGGCTTTAGGCTCCCCTAGGCTAAGGCTAGGGCTCCCCTAGCCTTCAGGCAAGGGCACCCCTAGGCTTTAGGCTCCCCTAGGCTAAGGCTAGGTCTCCCCTAGCCTTCAGGCCAGGGCACCCCTAGGCTTTAGGCTCCCCTAGGCTAAGGCTAGGGCTCCCCTAGCCTTCAGGCTACGGCACCCCTAGCCATTAGGCTCCCCTAGGCTAAGGTTAGGGCTCCCCTAGCCTTCAGGCCAGGGCACCCCTAGGCTTTAGGCTCCCCAAGGCTAAGGCTAGGGCTCCCCTAGCCTTCAGGCCAGGGCACCCCTAGGCTTTAGGCTACCCTAGGCTAAGGTGAGGGCTCCCCTAGCCTTAAGGCTAGGGCACCCCTAGGCTTTAGGCTCCCCTAGGCTAAGGCTAGGGCTCCCCTAGGCTAAGGCTAGGGCTCCCCTAGCCTTCAGGCTAGGGCACCCCTAGGCTTTAGGCTCCCCTAGGCTAAGGCTAGGGCTCCCCTAGGCTAAGGCTTGGGCTCCCCTAGCCTTCAGGCTAGGCCACCCCTAGGCTTTAGTCTCCCCTAGACTAAGGCTAGGGCTCCCCTAGCCTTCAATCTAGGGCACCCCTAGGCTTTAGGCTAGGGCTCCCCTAGGCTAAGGCTAGGGCTCCCCTAGCCTTCAGGCTAGGGCACCCCTAGGCTTTAGGCTCCCCTAGGCTAAGGCTAGGGCTCCCCTAGCCTTCAGGCTAGGGCACCCCTAGGCTTTAGGCTAGGTCTCCCCTAGGCTAAGGATAGGGCTCCCCTAGCCTTCAGGCTAGGGCACCCCTAGGCTTTAGGCTCCCCTAGGCTAAGGCTAGGGCTCCCCTAGCCTTCAGGCTAGGGTAGCCCTAGGCTTTAGGCTCCCCTAGGCTAAGGTTAGGGCTCCCCTAGCCTTCAGGCTAGTGCACCCCTAGGCTTTAGGCTAGGGCTCCCCTAGGCTAAGGCTAGGGCTCCCCTAGCTTTCAGGCTAGGGCACCCCTAAGCTTTAGGCTCCCCTAGGCTAAGGCTAGGGCTCCCCTAGCCTTCAGACTAGGGCACCTCTTTGCTTTAGGCTAGGGCTCCCCTAGGCTAAGACTACGGCTCCCCTAGCCTTCAGGCTAGGGCACCCCTAGGCTTTAGGCTCCCCTAGGCTAAGGCTAGGGCTCCCCTAGCCTTCAGGCTAGGGCACCCCTAGGCTTTAGGCTCCCCTAGGCTAAGGCTAGGGCTCCCCTAGCCTTCAGGCTAGGGCCACCCTAGGCTTTAGGCTAGGGCTCCCCTAGGCTTAGGCTAGGGCTCCCCTAGCCTTCAGGCTAGGGCACCCCTAGGCTTTAGGCTCCCCTAGGCTAAGGCTAGGGCTCCCCTAGCCTTCAGGCTAGGGCACCCCTAGGCTTTAGGCTCCCCTAGGCTAAGGCTAGCGCTCCCCTAGCCTTCAGGCTAGGGCACCCCTAGGCTTTAGGCTTGGGCTCCCCTAGGCTAAGGCTAGGGCTCCCCTAGCCTTCAGGCTAGGGCACCCCTAGGCTTTAGGCTCCCCTAGGCTAAGGCTAGGGCTCCCCTAGCCTTCAGGCTAGGGCACCCCTAGGCTTTAGGCTGGGTCTCCCGTAGACTAAGGCTAGGGCTCCCCTAGCCTTCGGGCTAGGGCACCCCTAGGCTTTAGGCTCCCCTAGGCTATGTCTAGGGCTCCCCTAGCCTTCAGGCTAGGGCACCCCTAGGCTTTAGGCTCCCCTAGGCTAAGGCTAGGGCTCCCCTAGCCTTCAGGCTAGGGCCCCCCTAGGCTTTAGGCTAGGGCTCCCCTAGGCTAAGGCTAGGGCTCCCCTAGCCTTCAGGCTAGGGCACCCCTAGGCTTTAGGCTCCCCTAGGCTAAGGCTAGGGCTCCCCTAGCCTTCAGGCTAGGGCACCCCTAGGCTTTAGGCTCCCCTAGGCTAAGGCTAGGGCTCCCCTAGGCTAAGGCTAGGGCTCCCCTAGCCTTCAGGCTAGGGCACCACTAGGCTTTAGGCTCCCCTAGGCTAAGGCTAGGGCTTCCCTAGCCTTCAGGCTAGGGCACCCCTAGGCTTTAGGCTCCCCTAGGCTAAGGCTAGGGCTCCCTTAGCCTTCAGGCTAGGGCACCCCTAGGCTTTAGGCTAGGGCTCCCCTAGCCTTCAGGCTAGGGCACCCCTAGGCTTTAAGCTCCCCTATGCTAAGGCTAGGGCTCCCCTAGCCTTCAGGCTAGGGCACCCCTAGGCTTTAGGCTAGGTCTCCCGTAGACTAAGGCTAGGGCTCCCCTAGCCTTCAGGCTAGGGCACCCCTAGGCTTCAGGCTAGGGCACCCCTATGCTTTAGGCTAGGGCTCCCCTAGGCTAAGGCTAGGGCTCCCCTAGCCTTCAGACTAGGGCACCCCTAGGCTTTAGGCTCCCCTAGGCTATGTCTAGGGCTCCCCTAGCCTTCAGGCTAGGGCACCACTAGGCTTTAGGCTAGGGCTCCCCTAGGCTAAGGCTAGGGCTCCCCTAACCTTCAGGCTAGGGCACCCCTAGGCTTTAGGCTCCCCTAGGCTAAGGCTAGGGCTCCCCTAGCCTTCAGACTAGGGCACCCCTAGGCTTTAGGCTCGGGCTCCCCTAGGCTAAGGCTATGGCTCCCCTAGCCTTCAGGCTAGGGCACCCCTAGGCTTTAGGCTCCCCTAGGCTAAGGGTAGGGCTCCCCTAGCCTTCAGGCTAGGGCACCCCTAGGCTTTAGGCTAGGGCTCCCCTAGGCTAAGGCTAGGGCTCCCCTAGCCTTCAGGATAGGGCACCCCTAGGCTTTAGGCTCCCCTAGGCTAAGGCTAGGGCTCCCCTAGCCTTCAGGCTAGGGCACCCCTAGGCTTTAGGCTAGGGCTCCCCTAGGCTAAGGCTAGGGCTCCCCTAGCCTTCAGGCTAGGGCACCCCTAGGCTTTAGGCTCCCCTAGGCTAAGGCTAGGGCTCCCCTAGCCTTCAGACTATGGCACCCCTAGGCTGTAGGCTAGGGCTCCCCTAGGCAAAGGCTATGGCTCCCCTAGCCTTCAGGCTAGGGCACCCCTAGGCTTTAGGCTCCCCTAGGCTAAGGGTAGGGCTCCCCTAGCCTTCAGGCTAGGGCACCCCTAGGCTTTAGGCTAGGGCTCCCCTAGGCTAAGGCTAGGGCTCCCCTAGCCTTCAGGCTAGGGCACCCCTAGGCTTTAGGCTCCCCTAGGCTAAGGCTAGGGCTCACCTAGCCTTCAGGCTAGGGCACCCCTAGGCTTTAGGCTCCCCTAGGCTAAGGCTAGGACTCCCCTAGCCTTCAGGCTAGGGCACCCCTAGGCTTTAGGCTAGGGCTCCCCTAGGCTAAGGCTAGGGCTCCCCTAGCCTTCAGGCTAGGGCACCCCTAGGCTTTAGGCTCCCCTAGGCTAAGGCTAGGGCTCCCCTAGCCTTCACGCTAGGGCACCCCTAGGCTTTAGGCTACCCAAGGCTAAGGCTAGGGCTCCCCTAGCCTTCAGGCTAGGGCACCCCTAGGCTTTAGGCTAGGGCTCCCCTAGGCTAAGGCTAGAGCTCCCCTAGCCTTCAGGCTAGGGCACCCCTAGGCTTTAGGCTAGGGCTCCCCTAGGCTAAGGCTAGGGCTCCCCTAGCCTTCAGGCTAGGGCACCCCTAGGCTTTAGGCTGCCCTAGGCTAAGGCTAGGGCTCCCCTAGCCTTCAGGCTAGGGCACCCCTAGGCTTTTTGCTCCCCTAGGCTAAGGCTAGGGCTCCCATAGCCTTCAGGCTAGGGCACCCCTAGGCTTTAGGCTCCCCTAGGCTAAGGCTAGGGCTCCCCTAGCCTTCAGGCTAGGGCACCCCTAGGCTTTAGGCTAGGGCTCCCCTAGGCTAAGGCTAGGGCTCCCCTAGCCTTCAGGCCAGGGCACCCCTAGGCTTTAGGCTCCCCTAGGCTAAGGCTAGGGCTCCCCTAGCCTTCAGGCCAGGGCACCCTTAGGCTTTAGGCTCCCCTAGGCTAAGGCTAGGGCTCCCCTAGCCTTCAGGCCAGGGCACCCCTACGCTTTAGGCTCCCCTAGGCTAAGGCTAGGGCTCCCCTAGCCTTCAGGCCAGGGCACCCCTAGGCTTTAGGCTCCCCTAGGCTAAGGCTAGGGCTCCCCTAGCCTTCAGGCCAGGGCACCCCTAGGCTTTAGGCTCCCCTAGGCTAAGGCTAGGGATCCCCTAGCCTTCAGGCCAGGGCACCCCTAGGCTTTAGGCTCCCCTAGGCTAAGGCTAGGGCTCCCCTAGCCTTCAGGATAGGGCACCCCTAGGCTTTAGGCTAGGGCTCCCCTAGGCTAAGGCTAGGGCTCCCCTAGCCTTCAGGCTAGGGCACCCCTAGGCTTTAGGCTAGGGCTCCCCTAGGCTAAGGCTAGGGCTCCCCTAGCCTTCAGGCTAGGGCAACCCTAGGCTTTAGGCTCCCCTAGGCTAAGGCTAGGGCTCCCCTAGGCTTTAGGCTCCCCTAGGTTAAGGTTAGGGCTCCCCTAGACTTCAGGCTAGGGCACCCCTAGGTTTTAGGCTCCCCTAGGCTAAGGCTAGGGCTCCCCTAGCCTTCAGACTAGGGCACCCCTAGGCTTTAGGCTCCCATAGGCTAAGGGTAGGGCTCCCCTAGCCTTCAGGCTAGGGCACCCCTAGGTTTTAGGCTCCCCTAGGCTAAGGCTAGGGCTCCCCTAGGCTAAGGCTAGGGCTCCCCTAGCCTTCAGGCTAGGGCACCCCTAGGCTTTAGGCTCCCCTAGGCTAAGGCTAGGGCTCCCCTCGCCTAAGGCTAGGGCTCCCCTAGCCTTCAGGCTAGGGCACCCCTAGGCTTTAGGCTCCCCTAGGCTAAGGCTAGGGCTCCCCTAGCCTTCTGGCTAGGGCACCCCTAGGCTTTAGGCTCCCCTAAGCTAAGGCTAGGGCTCCCCTAGGCTAAGGCTAGGGCTCCCCTAGCCTTCAGGCCAGGGCACCCCTAGGCTTTAGGCTCCCCTAGGCTAAGGCTAGGGATCCCCTAGCCTTCAGGCCAGGGCACCCCTAGGCTTTAGGCTCCCCTAGGCTAAGGCTAGGGCTCCCCTAGCCTTCAGGATAGGGCACCCCTAGGTTTAGGCTAGGGCTCCCCTAGGCTAAGGCTAGGGCTCCCCTAGCCTTCAGGCTAGGGCACCCCTAGGCTTTAGGCTAGGGCTCCCCTAGGCTAAGGCTAGGGCTCCCCTAGCCTTCAGGCTAGGGCAACCCTAGGCTTTAGGCTCCCCTAGGCTAAGGCTAGGGCTCCCCTAGGCTTTAGGCTCCCCTAGGTTAAGGTTAGGGCTCCCCTAGACTTCAGGCTAGGGCACCCCTAGGTTTTAGGCTCCCCTAGGCTAAGGCTAGGGATCCCCTAGCCTTCAGACTAGGGCACCCCTAGGCTTTAGGCTCCCATAGGCTAAGGGTAGGGCTCCCCTAGCCTTCAGGCTAGGGCACCCCTAGGTTTTAGGCTCCCCTAGGCTAAGGCTAGGGCTCCCCTAGGCTAAGGCTAGGGCTCCCCTAGCCTTCAGGCTAGGGCACCCCTAGGCTTTAGGCTCCCCTAGGCTAAGGCTAGGGCTCCCCTCGCCTAAGGCTAGGGCTCCCCTAGCCTTCAGGCTAGGGCACCCCTAGGCTTTAGGCTCCCCTAGGCTAAGGCTAGGGCTCCCCTAGCCTTCTGGCTAGGGCACCCCTAGGCTTTAGGCTCCCCTAAGCTAAGGCTAGGGCTCCCCTAGGCTAAGGCTAGGGCTCCCCTAGCTTTCAGGCTAGGGCACCCCTAGGCTTTAGGCTCCCCTAGGCTAAGGCTAGGGCTTCCCTAGCCTTCAGGCTAGGGCACCCCTAGGCTTTAGGCTAGGGCTCCCCTAGGCTAAGGCTAGGGCTCCCCTAGTCTTCAGGCTAGGGCACCCCTAGGCTTTATGCTAGGGCTCCCCTAGGCTAAGCCTAGGGCTCCCCTAGCCTTCAGGCTAGGGCACCCCTAGGCTTTAGGATCCCCTAGGCTAAGGCTAGGGCTCCCCTAGCCTTCAGGCTAGGGTACCCCTAGGCTTTAGGCTGCCCTAGGCTAAGGCTAGGGCTCCCCTAGCCTTCAGGCTAGGGCACCCCTATGCTTTAGGCTAGGGCTCCCCTAGGCTAAGGCTAGGGCTCCCGTAGCCTTCAGGCTAGGGCACCCCTAGGCTTTAGGCTCCCCTAGGCTAAGGCTAGGGCTCCCCTAGCCTTCAGAGTAGGGCACCCCTAGGCTTTAGGCTAGGGCTCCCCTAGGCTAAGGCTATGGCTCCCCTAGCCTTCAGGCTAGGGCACCCCTAGGCTTTAGGCTCCCCTAGGCTAAGGCTAGGGCTTCCCTAGCCTTCAGGCTAGGGCACCCCTAGGCTTTAGGCTAGGGCTCCCCTAGGCTAAGGCTAGGGCTCCCCTAGCCTTCAGGCTAGGGCACCCCTAGGCTTTAGGCTCCCCTAGGCTAAGGCTAGGGCTCCCCTAGCCTTCAGGCTAGGGCACCCTAGGCTTTAGGCTAGGGCTCCCCTAGGCTAAGGCTAGGGCTCCCCTAGCCTTCAGGCTAGGGCACCCCTAGGCTTTAGGCTCCCCTAGCCTTCAGGCTAGGGCACCCCTAGACTTTAGGCTCCCCTCGGCTAAGGCTAGGGCTCCCCTAGCCTTCAGGCTAGGGCAGCCCTAGGCTTTAGGCTAGGGCTCCCCTAGGCTAAGGCTAGGGATCCCCTAGCCTTCAGGCTAGGGCACCCCTAGGCTTTAGGCTCCCCTAGGCTAAGGCTAGGGCTCCCCTAGCCTTCACGCTAGGGCACCCCTAGGCTTTAGGCTACCCAAGCCTAAGGCTAGGGCTCCCCTAGCCTTCAGGCTAGGGCACCCCTAGGCTTTAGGCTAGGGCTCCCCTAGGCTAAGGCTAGGGCTCCCCTAGCCTTCAGGCTAGGGCTCCCCTAGGCTAAGGCTAGGGCTCCCCTAGGCTAAGGCTAGGGCTCCCCTAGCCTTCAGGCTAGGGCACCCCTAGGCTTTAGGCTCCCCTAGGCTAAGGCTAGGGCTCCCCTAGCCTTCAGGCTAGGGCACCCCTAGACTTTAGGCTCCCCTAGGCTAAGGCTAGGGCTCCCCTAGCCTTCAGGCTAGGGCACCCCTAGGCTTTAGGCTAGGGCTCCCCTAGGCTAAGGCTAGGGCTCCCCTAGCCTTCAGGCAAGGGCACCCCTAGGCTTTAGGCTCCCCTAGGCTAAGGCTAGGGCTCCCCTAGCCTTCAGAATAGGGCACCCCTAGGCTTTAGGCTAGGGCTCCCCTAGGCTAAGGCTATGGCTCCCCTAGCCTTCAGGGTAGGACACCCCTAGGCTTTAGGCTCCCCTAGACTAAGGCTAGGGCTTCCCTAGCCTTCAGGCTAGGGCACCCCTAGGCTTTAGGCTAGGGCTCCCCTAGGCTAAGGCTAGGGCTCCCCTAGCCTTCAGGCTAGGGCACCCCTAGGCTTTAGGCTCCCCTAGGCTAAGGCTAGGGCTCCCCTAGCCTTCAGGCTAGGGCACCCTAGGCTTTAGGCTAGGGCTCCCCTAGGCTAAGGCTAGGGCTCCCCTAGCCTTCAGGCTAGGGCACCCCTAGGCTTTAGGCTCCCCTAGGCTAAGGCTAGGGCTCCCCTAGCCTTCAGGCTAGGGCAGCCCTAGGCTTTAGGCTAGGGCTCCCCTAGGCTAAGGCTAGGGATCCCCTAGCCTTCAGGCTAGGGCACCCCTATGCTTTAGGCTCCCCTAGGCTAAGGCTAGGGCTCCCCTAGCCTTCACGCTAGGGCACTCCTAGGCTTTAGGCTACCCAAGGCTAAGGCTAGGGCTCCCCTAGCCTTCAGGCTAGGGCACCCCTAGGCTTTAGGCTAGGGCTCCCCTAGGCTAAGGCTAGGGCTCCCCTAGCCTTCAGGCTAGGGCTCCCCTAGGCTAAGACTAGGGCTCCCCTAGGCTAAGGCTAGTGCTCCCTTAGCCTTCATGCTAGGGCACCCCTAGGCTTTAGGCTCCCCTAGGCTAAGGCTAGGGCTCCCCTAGCCTTCAGGCTAGGGCACCCCTAGGCTTTAGGCTCCCCTAGGCTAAGGCTAGGGCTCCCCTAGCCTTCAGGCTAGGGCACCCCTAGGCTTTAGGCTAGGGCTCCCCTAGGCTAAGGCTAGGGCTCCCCAAGCCTTCAGGCTTAGGCACCCCTAGGCTTTAGGCTCCCCTAGGCTAAGGCTAGGGCTCCCCTAGCCTTCAGGCTAGGGCACCCCTAGGCTTTAGGCTAGGTCTCCCGTAGACTAAGGCTAGGGCTCCCCTAGCCTTCAGGCTAGGGCACCCCTAGGCTTTAGGCTCCCCTAGGCTAAGGCTAGGGCTTCCCTAGCCTTCAGGCTAGGGCACCCCTAGGCTTTAGGCTCCCCTAGGCTAAGGTTGGGGCTCCCCTAGCATTCAGGCTAGGGCACCCCTATGCTTTATGCTAGGGCTCCCCTAGGCTAAGGCTAGGGCTCCCCTAGCCTTCAGGCTAGGGCACCCCTAGGCTTTAGGCTCCCCTAGGCTATGTCTAGGGCTCCCCTAGCCTTCAGGCTAGGGCACCCCTAGGCTTTAGGCTAGGGCTCCCCTAGGCTAAGGCTAGGGCTCCCCTAGCCTTCAGGCTAGGGCACCCCTAGGCTTTAGGCTAGGGCTCCCCTAGGCTAAGGCTAGGGCTCCCCTAGCCTTCAGGATAGGGCACCCCTAGGCTTTAGGCTCCCCTAGGCTAAGGCTAGGGCTCACCTAGCCTTCAGGCTAGGGCACCCCTAGGCTTTAGGCTAGGGCTCCCCTAGGCTAAGGCTAGGGATCCCCTAGCCTTCAGGCTAGGGCACCCCTAGGCTTTAGGCTCCCCTAGGCTAAGGCTAGGGCTCCCCTAGCCTTCACGCTAGGGCACCCCTAGGCTTTAGGCTACCCAAGGCTAAGGCTAGGGCTCCCCTAGCCTTCAGGCTAGGGCACCCCTAGGCTTTAGGCTAGGGCTCCCCTAGGCTAAGGCTAGGGCTCCCCTAGCCTTCAGGCTAGGGCTCCCCTAGGCTAAGGCTAGGGCTCCCCTAGGCTAAGGCTAGGGCTCCCCTAGCCTTCAGGCTAGGGCACCCCTAGGCTTTAGGCTCCCCTAGGCTAAGGCTAGGGCTCCCCTAGCCTTCAGGCTAGGGCACCCCTAGGCTTTAGGCTCCCCTAGGCTAAGGCTAGGGCTCCCCTAGCCTTCAGGCTAGGGCACCCCTAGGCTTTAGGCTAGGGCTCCCCTAGGCTAAGGCTAGGGCTCCCCTAGCCTTCAGGCAAGGGCACCCCTAGGCTTTAGGCTCCCCTAGGCTAAGGCTAGGGCTCCCCTAGCCTTCAGAATAGGGCACCCCTAGGCTTTAGGCTAGGGCTCCCCTAGGCTAAGGCTATGGCTCCCCTAGCCTTCAGGGTAGGACACCCCTAGGCTTTAGGCTCCCCTAGGCTAAGGCTAGGGCTTCCCTAGCCTTCAGGCTAGGGCACCCCTAGGCTTTAGGCTAGGGCTCCCCTAGGCTAAGGCTAGGGCTCCCCTAGCCTTCAGGCTAGGGCACCCCTAGGCTTTAGGCTCCCCTAGGCTAAGGCTAGGGCTCCCCTAGCCTTCAGGCTAGGGCACCCTAGGCTTTAGGCTAGGGCTCCCCTAGGCTAAGGCTAGGGCTCCCCTAGCCTTCAGGCTAGGGCACCCCTAGGCTTTAGGCTCCCCTAGGCTAAGGCTAGGGCTCCCCTAGCCTTCAGGGCTAGGGCAGCCCTAGGCTTTAGGCTAGGGCTCCCCTAGGCTAAGGCTAGGGATCCCCTAGCCTTCAGGCTAGGGCACCCCTATGCTTTAGGCTCCCCTAGGCTAAGGCTAGGGCTCCCCTAGCCTTCACGCTAGGGCACCCCTAGGCTTTAGGCTACCCAAGGCTAAGGCTAGGGCTCCCCTAACCTTCAGGCTAGGGCACCCCTAGGCTTTAGGCTAGGGCTCCCCTAGGCTAAGGCTAGGGCTCCCCTAGCCTTCAGGCTAGGGCTCCCCTAGGCTAAGACTAGGGCTCCCCTAGGCTAAGGCTAGTGCTCCCCTAGCCTTCAGGCTAGGGCACCCCTAGGCTTTAGGCTCCCCTAGGCTAAGGCTAGGGCTCCCCTAGCCTTCAGGCTAGGGCACCCCTAGGCTTTAGGCTCCCCTAGGCTAAGGCTAGGGCTCCCCTAGCCTTCAGGCTAGGGCACCCCTAGACTTTAGGCTAGGGCTCCCCTAGGCTAAGGCTAGGGCTCCCCAAGCCTTCAGGCTAGGGCACCCCTAGGCTTTAGGCTCCCCTAGGCTAAGGCTAGGGCTCCCCTAGCCTTCAGGCTAGGGCACCCCTAGGCTTTAGGCTAGGTCTCCCGTAGACTAAGGCTAGGGCTCCCCTAGCCTTCAGGCTAGGGCACCCCTAGGCTTTAGGCTCCCCTAGGCTAAGGCTAGGGCTTCCCTAGCCTTCAGGCTAGGGCACCCCTAGGCTTTAGGCTCCCCTAGGCTAAGGTTAGGGCTCCCCTAGCATTCAGGCTAGGGCACCCCTATGCTTTAGGCTAGGGCTCCCCTAGGCTAAGGCTAGGGCTCCCCTAGCCTTCAGGCTAGGGCACCCCTAGGCTTTAGGCTCCCCTAGGCTATGTCTAGGGCTCCCCTAGCCTTCAGGCTAGGGCACCCCTAGGCTTTAGGCTAGGGCTCCCCTAGGCTAAGGCTAGGGCTCCCCTAGCCTTCAGGCTAGGGCACCCCTAGGCTTTAGGCTAGGGCTCCCCTAGGCTAAGGCTAGGGCTCCCCTAGCCTTCAGGATAGGGCACCCCTAGGCTTTAGGCTCCCCTAGGCTAAGGCTAGGGCTCACCTAGCCTTCAGGCTAGGGCACCCCTAGGCTTTAGGCTAGGGCTCCCCTAGGCTAAGGCTAGGGCTCCCCTAGCCTTCAGGCTAGGGCACCCCTAGGCTTTAGGCTAGGGCTCCCCTAGGCTAAGGCTAGGGCTCCCCTAGCCTTCAGACTAGGGCACCCCTAGGCTTTAGGCTAGGGCTCCCCTAGGCTAAGGCTATGGCTCCCCTAGCCTTCAGGCTAGGGCACCCCTAGGCTTTAGGCTCCCCTAGGCTAAGGGTAGGGCTCCCCTAGCCTTCAGGCTAGGGCACCCCTAGGCTTTAGGCTAGGGCTCCCCTAGGCTAAGGCTAGGGCTCCCCTAGCCTTCAGGCTAGGGCACCCCTAGGCTTTAGGCTCCCCTAGGCTAAGGCTAGGGCTCCCCAAGCCTTCAGGCTAGGGCACCCCTAGGCTTTAGGCTCCCCTAGGCTAAGGCTAGGGCTCCCCTAGCCTTCAGGCTAGGGCACCCCTAGGCTTTAGGCTAGGGCTCCCCTAGGCTAAGGCTAGGGCTCCCCTAGCCTTCAGGCTAGGGCACCCCTAGGCTTTAGGCTCCCCTAGGCTAAGGCTAGGGCTCCCCTAGCCTTCAGGCTAGGGCACCCCTAGGCTTTAGGCTAGGGCTCCCCTAGGCTAAGGCTAGGGCTCCCCTAGCCTTCAGGCCAGGGCACCCCTAGGCTTTAGGCTCCCCTAGGCTAAGGCTAGGGCTCCCCTAGCCTTCAGGCCAGGGCACCCCTACGCTTTAGGCTCCCCTAGGCTAAGGCTAGGGCTCCCCTAGCCTTCAGGCCAGGGCACCCCTACGCTTTAGGCTCCCCTAGGCTAAGGCTAGGGCTCCCCTAGCCTTCAGGCCAGGGCACCCCTAGGCTTTAGGCTCTCCTAGGCTAAGGCTAGGGCTCCCCTAGCCTTCAGGCCAGGGCACCCCTAGACTTTAGGCTCCCCTAGGCTAAGGCTAGGGCTCCCCTAGCCTTCAGGCTAGGGCACCCCTAGGCTTTAGGCTCCCCTAGGCTAAGGCTAGGGCTCCCCTAGCCTTTAGGCTAGGGCACCCCTAGGCTTTAGGCTAGGGCTCCCCTAGGCTAAGGCTAGGGCTCCCCTAGCCTTCAGGCTAGGGCACCCCTAGGCTTTAGGCTAGGGCTCCCCTAGGCTAAGGCTAGGGCTCCCCTAGCCTTCAGGCTAGGGCACCCCTAGGCTTTAGGCTCCCCTAGGCTAAGGCTAGGGCTCCCCTAGGCTTTAGGCTCCCCTAGGTTAAGGCTAGGGCTCCCCTAGCCTTCAGGCTAGGGCACCCCTAGGCTTTAAGCTCCCCTAGGCTAAGGCTAGGGCTCCCCTAGCCTTCAGACTAGGGCACCCCTAGGCTTTAGGCTCCCATAGGCTAAGGGTAGGGCTCCCCTAGCCTTCAGGCTAGGGCACCCCTAGGTTTTAGGCTCCCCTAGGCTAAGGCTAGGGCTCCCCTAGGCTAAGGCTAGGGCTCCCCTAGCCTTCAGGCTAGGGCACCCCTAGGCTTTAGGCTCCCCTAGGCTAAGGCTAGGGCTCCCCTAGCCTTCTGGCTAGGGCACCCCTAGGCATTAGGCCCCCCTAAGCTAAGGCTAGGGCTCCCCTAGGCTAAGGTTAGGGCTCCCCTAGCTTTCAGGCTAGGGCACCCCTAGGCTTTAGGCTCCCCTAGGCTAAGGCTAGGGCTCACCTAGGCTAAGGCTAGGGCTCCCCTAGCCTTCAGACTAGGGCACCCCTAGGCTTTAGGCTCCCCTAGGCTAAGGCTAGGGCTTCCCTAGCCTTCAGGCTAGGGCACCCCTAGGCTTTAGGCTAGGGCTCCCCTAGGCTAAGGGTAGGGCTCCCCTAGCCTTCAGGCTAGGGCACCCCTAGGCTTTATGCTAGGGCTCCCCTAGGCTAAGGCTAGGGCTCCCCTAGCCTTCAGGCTAGGGCACCCTAGGCTTTAGGCTAGGGCTCCCCTAGGCTAAGGCTAGGGCTCCCCTAGCCTTCAGGCTAGGGCACCCCTAGGCTTTAGGCTCCCCTAGGCTAAGGCTAGGGCTCCCCTAGCCTTCAGGCTAGGGCAGCCCTAGGCTTTAGGCTAGGGCTCCCCTAGGCTAAGGCTAGGGATCCCCTAGCCTTCAGGCTAGGGCACCCCTATGCTTTAGGCTCCCCTAGGCTAAGGCTAGGGCTCCCCTAGCCTTCACGCTAGGGCACCCCTAGGCTTTAGGCTACCCAAGGCTAAGGCTAGGGCTCCCCTAGCTTTCAGGCTAGGGCACCCCTAGGCTTTAGGCTAGGGCTCCCCTAGGCTAAGGCTAGGGCTCCCCTAGGCTAAGACTAGGGCTCCCCTAGGCTAAGGCTAGTGCTCCCTTAGCCTTCAGGCTAGGGCACCCCTAGGCTTTAGGCTCCCCTAGGCTAAGGCTAGGGCTCCCCTAGCCTTCAGGCTAGGGCACCCCTAGGCGTTAGGCTCCCCTAGGCTAAGGCTAGGGCTCCCCTAGCCTTCAGGCTAGGGCACCCCTAGGCTTTAGGCTAGGGCTCCCCTAGGCTAAGGCTAGGGCTCCCCAAGCCTTCAGGCTTAGGCACCCCTAGGCTTTAGGCTCCCCTAGGCTAAGGCTAGGGCTCCCCTAGCCTTCAGGCTAGGGCACCCCTAGGCTTTAGGCTAGGTCTCCCGTAGACTAAGGCTAGGGCTCCCCTAGCCTTCAGGCTAGGGCACCCCTAGGCTTTAGGCTCCCCTAGGCTAAGGCTAGGGCTTCCCTAGCCTTCAGGCTAGGGCACCCCTAGGCTTTAGGCTCCCCTAGGCTAAGGTTAGGGCTCCCCTAGCATTCAGGCTAGGGCACCCCTATGCTTTAGGCTAGGGCTCCCCTAGGCTAAGGCTAGGGCTCCCCTAGCCTTCAGGCTAGGGCACCCCTAGGCTTTAGGCTCCCCTAGGCTATGTCTAGGGCTCCCCTAGCCTTCAGGCTAGGGCACCCCTAGGCTTTAGGCTAGGGCTCCCCTAGGCTAAGGCTAGGGCTCCCCTAGCCTTCAGGCTAGGGCACCCCTAGGCTTTAGGCTAGGGCTCCACTAGGCTAAGGCTAGGGCTCCCCTAGCCTTCAGGATAGGGCACCCCTAGGCTTTAGGCTCCCCTAGGCTAAGGCTAGGGCTCACCTAGCCTTCAGGCTAGGGCACCCCTAGGCTTTAGGCTAGGGCTCCCCTAGGCTAAGGCTAGGGATCCCCTAGCCTTCAGGCTAGGGCACCCCTAGGCTTTAGGCTCCCCTAGGCTAAGGCTAGGGCTCCCCTAGCCTTCACGCAAGGGCACCCCTAGGCTTTAGGCTACCCAAGGCTAAGGCTAGGGCTCCCCTAGCCTTCAGGCTAGGGCACCCCTAGGCTTTAGGCTAGGGCTCCCCTAGGCTAAGGCTAGGGCTCCCCTAGCCTTCAGGCTAGGGCTCCCCTAGGCTAAGGCTAGGGCTCCCCTAGGCTAAGGCTAGGGCTCCCCTAGCCTTCAGGCTAGCGCACCCCTAGGCTTTAGGCTCCCCTAGGCTAAGGCTAGGGCTCCCCTAGCCTTCAGGCTAGGGCACCCCTAGGCTTTAGGCTCCCCTAGGCTAAGGCTAGGGCTCCCCTAGCCTTCAGGCTAGGGCACCCCTAGGCTTTAGGCTAGGGCTCCCCTAGGCTAAGGCTAGGGCTCCCCTAGCCTTCAGGCAAGGGCACCCCTAGGCTTTAGGCTCCCCTAGGCTAAGGCTAGGGCTCCCCTAGCCTTCAGAATAGGGCACCCCTAGGCTTTAGGCTAGGGCTCCCCTAGGCTAAGGCTATGGCTCCCCTAGCCTTCAGGGTAGGACACCCCTAGGCTTTAGGCTCCCCTAGGCTAAGGCTATGGCTTCCCTAGCCTTCAGGCTAGGGCACCCCTAGGCTTTAGGCTAGGGCTCCCCTAGGCTAAGGCTAGGGCTCCCCTAGCCTTCAGGCTAGGGCACCCCTAGGCTTTAGGCTCCCCTAGGCTAAGGCTAGGGCTCCCCTAGCCTTCAGGCTAGGGCACCCTAGGCTTTAGGCTAGGGCTCCCCTAGGCTAAGGCTAGGGCTCCCCTAGCCTTCAGGCTAGGGCACCCCTAGGCTTTAGGCTCCCCTAGGCTAAGGCTAGGGCTCCCCTAGCCTTCAGGGCTAGGGCAGCCCTAGGCTTTAGGCTAGGGCTCCCCTAGGCTAAGGCTAGGGATCCCCTAGCCTTCAGGCTAGGGCACCCCTATGCTTTAGGCTCCCCTAGGCTAAGGCTAGGGCTCCCCTAGCCTTCACGCTAGGGCACCCCTAGGCTTTAGGCTACCCAAGGCTAAGGCTAGGGCTCCCCTAGCCTTCAGGCTAGGGCACCCCTAGGCTTTAGGCTAGGGCTCCCCTAGGCTAAGGCTAGGGCTCCCCTAGCCTTCAGGCTAGGGCTCCCCTAGGCTAAGACTAGGGCTCCCCTAGGCTAAGGCTAGTGCTCCCCTAGCCTTCAGGCTAGGGCACCCCTAGGCTTTAGGCTCCCCTAGGCTAAGGCTAGGGCTCCCCTAGCCTTCAGGCTAGGGCACCCCTAGGCTTTAGGCTCCCCTAGGCTAAGGCTAGGGCTCCCCTAGCCTTCAGGCTAGGGCACCCCTAGACTTTAGGCTAGGGCTCCCCTAGGCTAAGGCTAGGGCTCCCCAAGCCTTCAGGCTAGGGCACCCCTAGGCTTTAGGCTCCCCTAGGCTAAGGCTAGGGCTCCCCTAGCCTTCAGGCTAGGGCACCCCTAGGCTTTAGGCTAGGTCTCCCGTAGACTAAGGCTAGGGCTCCCCTAGCCTTCAGGCTAGGGCACCCCTAGGCTTTAGGCTCCCCTAGGCTAAGGCTAGGGCTTCCCTAGCCTTCAGGCTAGGGCACCCCTAGGCTTTAGGCTCCCCTAGGCTAAGGTTAGGGCTCCCCTAGCAATCAGGCTAGGGCACCCCTATGCTTTAAGCTAGGGCTCCCCTAGGCTAAGGCTAGGGCTCCCCTAGCCTTCAGGCTAGGGCACCCCTAGGCTTTAGGCTCCCCTAGGCTATGTCTAGGGCTCCCCTAGCCTTCAGGCTAGGGCACCCCTAGGCTTTAGGCTAGGGCTCCCCTAGGCTAAGGCTAGGGCTCCCCTAGCCTTCAGGCTAGGGCACCCCTAGGCTTTAGGCTAGGGCTCCCCTAGCCTTCAGGATAGGGCACCCCTAGTCTTTAGGCTCCCCTAGGCTAAGGCTAGGGCTCACCTAGCCTTCAGGCTAGGGCACCCCTAGGCTTTAGGCTAGGGCTCCCCTAGGCTAAGGCTAGGGCTCCCCTAGCCTTCAGGCTAGGGCACCCCTAGGCTTTAGGCTAGGGCTCCCCTAGGCTAAGGCTAGGGCTCCCCTAGCCTTCAGACTAGGGCACCCCTAGGCTTTAGGCTAGGGCTCCCCTAGGCTAAGGCTATGGCTCCCCTAGCCTTCAGGCTAGGGCACCCCTAGGCTTTAGGCTCCCCTAGGCTAAGGGTAGGGCTCCCCTAGCCTTCAGGCTAGGGCACCCCTAGGCTTTAGGTTAGGGCTCCCCTAGGCTAAGGCTAGGGCTCCCCTAGCCTTCAGGCTAGGGCAGCCCTAGGCTTTAGGCTCCCCTAGGCTAAGGCTAGGGCTCCCCAAGCCTTCAGGCTAGGGCACCCCTAGGCTTTAGGCTCCCCTAGGCTAAGGCTAGGGCTCCCCTAGCCTTCAGGCTCGGGCACCCCTAGGCTTTAGGCTAGGGCTCCCCTAGGCTAAGGCTAGGGCTCCCCTAGCCTTCAGGCTAGGGCACCCCTAGGCTTTAGGCTCCCCTAGGCTAAGGCTAGGGCTCCCCTAGCCTTCAGGCTAGGGCACCCCTAGGCTTTAGGCTCCCCTAGGCTAAGGCTAGGGCTCCCCTAGCCTTCAGGCTAGGGCACCCCCAGGCTTTAGGCTAGGGCTCCCCTAGGCTAAGGCTAGGGCTCCCCTAGCCTTCAGGCCAGGGCACCCCTAGGCTTTAGGCTCCCCTAGGCTAAGGCTAGGGCTCCCCTAGCCTTCAGGCCAGGGCACCCCTACGCTTTAGGCTCCCCTAGGCTAAGGCTAGGGCTCCCCTAGCCTTCAGGCCAGGGCACCCCTACGCTTTAGGCTCCCCTAGGCTAAGGCTAGGGCTCCCCTAGCCTTCAGGCCAGGGCACCCCTAGGCTTTAGGCTCTCCTAGGCTAAGGCTAGGGCTCCCCTAGCCTTCAGGCCAGGGCACCCCTAGGCTTTAGGCTCCCCTAGGCTAAGGCTAGGGCTCCCCTAGCCTTCAGGCTAGGGCACCCCTAGGCTTTAGGCTCCCCTAGGCTAAGGCTAGGGCTCCCCTAGCCTTTAGGCTAGGGCACCCCTAGGCTTTAGGCTAGGGCTCCCCTAGGCTAAGGCTAGGGCTCCCCTAGCCTTCAGGCTAGGGCACCCCTAGGCTTTAGGCTAGGGCTCCCCTTGGCTAAGGCTAGGGCTCCCCTAGCCTTCAGGCTAGGGCACCCCTAGGCTTTAGGCTCCCCTAGGCTAAGGCTAGGGCTCCCCTAGGCTTTAGGCTCCCCTAGGTTAAGGCTAGGGCTCCCCTAGCCTTCAGGCTAGGGCACCCCTAGGCTTTAAGCTCCCCTAGGCTAAGGCTAGGGCTCCCCTAGCCTTCAGACTAGGGCACCCCTAGGCTTTAGGCTCCCATAGGCTAAGGGTAGGGCTCCCCTAGCCTTCAGGCTAGGGCACCCCTAGGTTTTAGTCTCCCCTAGGCTAAGGCTAGGGCTCCCCTAGGCTAAGGCTAGGGCTCCCCTAGCCTTCAGGCTAGGGCACCCCTAGGCTTTAGGCTCCCCTAGGCTAAGGCTAGGGCTCCCCTAGCCTTCTGGCTAGGGCACCCCTAGGCATTAGGCCCCCCTAAGCTAAGGCTAGGGCTCCCCTAGGCTAAGGGTAGGGCTCCCCTAGCTTTCAGGCTAGGGCACCCCTAGGCTTTAGGCTCCCCTAGGCTAAGGCTAGGGCTCCCCTAGCCTTCAGGCTAGGGTACCCCTAGGCTATAGGCTCCCCTAGGCTAAGGCTAGGGCTCCCCTAGCCTTCAGGCTAGGGCACCCCTATGCTTTAGGCTAGGGCTCCCCTAGGCTAAGGCTAGGGCTCCCGTAGCCTTCAGGCTAGGGCACCTCTAGGCTTTAGGCTCCCCTAGGCTAAGGCTAGGGCTCCCCTAGCCTTCAGAGTAGGGCACCCCTAGGCTTTAGGCTAGGGCTCCCCTAGGCTAAGGCTCTGGCTCCCCTAGCCTCCAGGCTAGGGCACCCCTAGGCTTTAGGCTCCCCTAGGCTAAGGCTAGGGCTTCCCTAGCCTTCAGACTAGGGCACCCCTAGGCTTTAGGCTAGGGCTCCACTAGGCTAAGGCTAGGGCTCCCCTAGCCTTCAGGCTAGGGCACCCCTAGGCTTTAGGCTCCCCTAGGCTAAGGCTAGGGCTCCCCTAGCCTGAAGGCTAGGGCACCCTAGGCTTTAGGCTAGGGCTCCCCTAGGCTAAGGCTAGGGCTCCCCTAGCCTTCAGGCTAGGGCACCCCTAGGCTTTAGGCTCCCCTAGGCTAAGGCTAGGGCTCCCCTAGCCTTCACGCTAGGGCACCCCTAGGCTTTAGGCTACCCAAGGCTAAGGCTAGGGCTCCCCTAGCCTTCAGGCTAGGGCACCGCTAGGCTTTAGGCTAGGGCTCCCCTAGGCTAAGGCTAGGGCTCCCCTAGCCTTCAGGCTAGGGCTCCCCTAGGCTAAGGCTAGGGCTCCCCTAGGCTAAGGCTAGGGCTCCCCTAGCCTTCAGGCTAGGGCACCCCTAGGCTTTAGGCTCCCCTAGGCTAAGGCTAGGGCTCCCCTAGCCTTCAGGTAGGGCACCCCTAGGCTTTAGGCTCCCCTAGGCTAAGGCTAGGGCTCCCCTAGCCTTCAGGCTAGAGAACCCCTAGGCTTTAGGCTAGGGCTCCCCTAGGCTAAGGCTAGGGCTCCCCAAGCCTTCAGGCTAGGGCACCCCTAGGCTTTAGGCTCCCCTAGGCTAAGGCTAGGGCTCCCCTAGCCTTCAGGCTAGGGCACCCCTAGGCTTTAGGCTAGGTCTCCCGTAGACTAAGGCTAGGGCTCCCCTAGCCTTCAGGCTAGGGCACCCCTAGGCTTTAGGCTAGGGCTCCCCTAGGCTAAGGCTAGAGCTCCCCTAGCCTTCAGGCTAGGGCACACCTAGGCTTTAGGCTAGGGCTCCCCTAGGCTAAGGCTAGGGCTCCCCTAGCCTTCAGGCTAGGACACCCCTAGGCTTTAGGCTGCCCTAGGCTAAGGCTAGGGCTCCCCTAGCCTTCAGGCTAGGGCACCCCTAGGCTTTTTGCTCCCCTAGGCTAAGGCTAGGGCTCCCATAGCCTTCAGGCTAGGGCACCCCTAGGCTTTAGGCTCCCCTAGGCTAAGGCTAGGGCTCCCCTAGCCTTCAGGCTAGGGCACCCCTAGGCTTTAGGCTAGGGCTCCCCTAGGCTAAGGCTAGGGCTCCCCTAGCCTTCAGGCCAGGGCACCCCTAGGCTTTAGGCTCCCCTAGGCTAAGGCTAGGGCTCCCCTAGCCTTCAGGCCAGGGCACCCCTAGGCTTTAGGCTCCCCTATGCTAAGGCTAGGGCTCCCCTAGCCTTCAGGCCAGGGCACCCCTACGCTTTAGAAGGCTAGGGCTCCCCTAGCCTTCAGGCCAGGGCACCCCTAGGCTTTAGGCTCCCCTAGGCTAAGGCTAGGGCTCCCCTAGCCTTCAGTCCAGGGCACCCCTAGGCTTTAGGCTCCCCTAGGCTAAGGCTAGGGATCCCCTAGCCTTCAGGCCAGGGCACCCCTAGGCTTTAGGCTCCCCTAGGCTAAGGCTAGGGCTCCCCTAGCCTTCAGGATAGGGCACCCCTAGGCTTTAGGCTAGGGCTCCCCTAGGCTAAGGCTAGGGCTCCCCTAGCCTTCAGGCTAGGGCACCCCTAGGCTTTAGGCTAGGGCTCCCCTAGGCTAAGGCTAGGGCTCCCCTAGCCTTCAGGCTAGGGCACCCCTAGGCTTTAGGCTCCCCTAGGCTAAGGCTAGGGCTCCCCTAGGCTTTAGGCTCCCCTAGGTTAAGGTTAGGGCTCCCCTAGACTTCAGGCTAGGGCACCCCTAGGTTTTAGACTCCCCTAGGCTAAGGCTAGGGCTCCCCTAGCCTTCAGACTAGGGCACCCCTAGGCTTTAGGCTCCCATAGGCTAAGGGTAGGGCTCCCCTAGCCTTCAGGCTAGGGCACCCCTAGGTTTTAGGCTCCCCTAGGCTAAGGCTAGGGCTCCCCTAGGCTAAGGCTAGGGCTCCCCTAGCCTTCAGGCTAGGGCACCCCTAGGCTTTAGGCTCCCCTAGGCTAAGGCTAGGGCTCCCCTCGGCTAAGGCTAGGGCTCCCCTAGCCTTCAGGCTAGGGCACCCCTAGGCTTTAGGCTCCCCTAGGCTAAGGCTAGGGATCCCCTAGCCTTCTGGCTAGGGCACCCCTAGGCTTTAGGCTCCCCTAAGCTAAGGCTAGGGCTCCCCTGGGCTAAGGCTAGGGCTCCCCTAGCTTTCAGGCTAGGGCACCCCTAGGCTATAGGCTCCCCTAGGCTAAGGCTAGGGCTCCCCTAGGCTAAGTCTAGGGCTCCCCTAGCCTTCAGGCTAGGGCACCCCTAGGCTTTAGGCTCCCCTAGGGTAAGGCTAGGGCTTCCCTAGCCTTCAGGCTAGGGCACCCCTAGGCTTTAGGCTAGGGCTCCCCTAGGCTAAGGCTAGGGCTCCCCTAGCCTTCAGGCTAGGGCACCCCTAGGCTTTATGCTAGGGCTCCCCTAGGCTAAGGCTAGGGCTCCCCTAGCCTTCAGGCTAGGGCACCCCTAGGCTTTAGGATCCCCTAGGCTAAGGCTAGGGCTCCCCTAGCCTTCAGGCTAGGGTACCCCTAGGCTTTAGGCTGCCCTAGGCTAAGGCTAGGGCTCCCCTAGCCTTCAGGCTAGGGCACCCCTATGCTTTAGGCTAGGGCTCCCCTAGGCTAAGGCTAGGGCTCTCGTAGCCTTCAGGCTAGGGCACCCCTAGGCTTTAGGCTCCCTAGGCTAAGGCTAGGGCTCCCCTAGCCTTCAGAGTAGGGGAACCCTAGGCTTTAGGCTAGGGCTCCCCTAGGCTAAGGCTATGGCTCCCCTAGACTTCAGGCTAGGGCACCCCTAGGCTTTAGGCTCCCCTAGGCTAAGGCTAGGGCTTCCCTAGCCTTCAGGCTAGGGCACCCCTAGGCTTTAGGCTAGGGCTCCCCTAGGCTAAGGCTAGGGCTCCCCTAGCCTTCAGGCTAGGTCACCCCTAGGCTTTAGGCTCCCCTAGGCTAAGGCTAGGGCTCCCCTAGCCTTCAGGCTAGGGCACCCTAGGCTTTAGGCTAGGGCTCCCCTAGGCTAAGGCTAGGGCTCCCCTAGCCTTCAGGCTAGGGCACCCCTAGGCTTTAGGCTCCCCTAGACTTCAGGCTAGGGCACCCCTAGACTTTAGGCTCCCCTCGGCTAAGGCTAGGGCTCCCCTAGCCTTCAGGCTAGGGCAGCCCTAGGCTTTAGGCTAGGGCTCCCCTAGGCTAAGGCTAGGGATCCCCTAGCCTTCAGGCTAGGGCACCCCTAGGCTTTAGGCTCCCCTAGGCTAAGGCTAGGGCTCCCCTAGCCTTCACACTAGGGCACCCCTAGGCTTTAGGCTACCCAAGGCTAAGGCTAGGGCTCCCCTAGCCTTCAGGCTAGGGCACCCCTAGGCTTTAGGCTAGGGCTCCCCTAGGCTAAGGCTAGGGCTCCCCTAGCCTTCAGGCTAGGGCTCCGCTAGGCTAAGGCTAGGGCTCCCCTAGGCTAAGGCTAGGGCTCCCCTAGCCTTCAGGCTAGGGCACCCCTAGGCTTTAGGCTCCCCTAGGCTAAGGCTAGGGCTCCCCTAGCCTTCAGGCTAGGGCACCCCTAGGCTTTAGGCTCCCCTAGGCTAAGGCTAGGGCTCCCCTAGCCTTCAGGCTAGGGCACCCCTAGGCTTTAGGCTAGGGCTCCCCTAGGCTAAGGCTAGGGCTCCCCTAGCCTTCAGGCAAGGGCACCCCTAGGCTTTAGGCTCCCCTAGGCTAAGGCTAGGGCTCCCCTAGCCTTCAGAATAGGGCACCCCTAGGCTTTAGGCTAGGGCTCCCCTAGGCTAAGGCTATGGCTCCCCTAGCCTTCAGGCTAGGACACCCCTAGGCTTTAGGCTCCCCTAGGCTAAGGCTAGGGCTTCCCTAGCCTTCAGGCTAGGGCACCCCTAGGCTTTAGGCTAGGGCTCCCCTAGGCTAAGGCTAGGGCTCCCCTAGCCTTCAGGCTAGGGCACCCCTAGGCTTTAGGCTCCCCTAGGCTAAGGCTAGGGCTCCCCTAGCCTTCAGGCTAGGGCACCCTAGGCTTTAGGCTAGGGCTCCCCTAGGCTAAGGCTAGGGCTCCCCTAGCCTTCAGGCTAGGGCACCCCTAGGCTTTAGGCTCCCCTAGGCTAAGGCTAGGGATCCCCTAGACTTCAGGCTAGGGCAGCCCTAGGCTTTAGGCTAGGGCTCCCCTAGGCTAAGGCTAGGGATCCCCTAGCCTTCCGGCTAGGGCACCCCTAGGCTTTAGGCTCCCCTAGGCTAAGGCTAGGGCTCCCCTAGCCTTCACGCTAGGGCACCCCGAGGCTTTAGGCTACCCAAGGCTAAGGCTAGGGCTCCCCTAGCCTTCAGGCTAGGGCACCCCTAGGCTTTAGGCTAGGGCTCCCCTAGGCTAAGGCTAGGGCTCCCCTAGCCTTCAGGCTAGGGCACCCCGAGGCTTTAGGATCCCCTAGGCTAAGGCTAGGGCTCCCCTAGCCTTCAGGCTAGGGTACCCCTAGGCTTTAGGCTGCCCTAGGCTAAGGCTAGGGCTCCCCTAGCCTTCAGGCTAGGGCACCCCTATGCTTTAGGCTAGGGCTCCCCTAGGCTAAGGCTAGGGCTCCCGTAGCCTTCAGGCTAGGGCACCCCTAGGCTTTAGGCTCCCCTAGGCTAAGGCTAGGGCTCCCCTAGCCTTCAGAGTAGGGCACCCCTAGGCTTTAGGCTAGGGCTCCCCTAGGCTAAGGCTATGGCTCCCCTAGCCTTCAGGCTAGGGCACCCCTAGGCTTTAGGCTCCCCTAGGCTAAGGCTAGGGCTTCCCTAGCCTTCAGGCTAGGGCACCCCTAGGCTTTAGGCTAGGGCTCCCCTAGGCTTAGGCTAGGGCTCCCCTAGCCTTCAGGCTAGGGCACCCCTAGGCTTTATGCTAGGGCTCCCCTAGGCTAAGGCTAGGGCTCCCCTAGCCTTCAGGCTAGGGCACCCCTAGGCTTTAGGATCCCTTAGGCTAAGGCTAGGGCTCCCCTAGCCTTCAGGCTAGGGTACCCCTAGGCTTTAGGCTGCCCTAGGCTAAGGCTAGGGCTCCCCTAGCCTTCAGGCTAGGGCACCCCTATGCTTTAGGCTAGGGCTCCCCTAGGCTAAGGCTAGGGCTCCCCTAGCCTTCAGGCTAGGGCACCCCTAGGCTTTAGGCTCCCCTAGGCTAAGGCTAGGGCTCCCCTAGCCTTCAGAGTAGGGCACCCCTAGGCTTTAGGCTAGGGCTCCCCTAGGCTAAGGCTATGGCTCCCCTAGCCTTCAGGCTAGGGCACCCCTAGGCTTTAGGCTCCCCTAGGCTAAGGCTAGGGCTTCCCTAGCCTTCAGGCTAGGGCACCCCTAGGCTTTAGGCTAGGGCTCCCCTAGGCTAAGGCTAGGGCTCACCTAGCCTTCAGGCTAGGGCACCCCTAGGCTTTAGGCTCCCCTAGGCTAAGGCTAGGGCTCCCCTAGCCTTCAGGCTAGGGCACCCTAGGCTTTAGGCTAGGGCTCCCCTAGGCTAAGGCTAGGGCACCCCTAGCCTTCAGGCTAGGGCACCCCTAGGCTTTAGGCTCCCCTAGACTTCAGGCTAGGGCACCCCTAGACTTTAGGCTCCCCTCGGCTAAGTCTAGGGCTCCCCTAGCCTTCAGGCTAGGGCAGCCCTAGGCTTTAGGCTAGGGCTCCCCTAGGCTAAGGCTAGGGATCCCCTAGCCTTCAGGCTAGGGCACCCCTAGGCTTTAGACTCCCCTAGGTTAAGGCTAGGGCTCCCCTAGCCTTCACGCTAGGGCACCCCTAGGCTTTAGGCTACCCAAGGCTAAGGCTAGGGCTCCCCTAGCCTTCAGGTTAGGGCACCCCTAGGCTTTAGGCTAGGGCTCCCCTAGGCTAAGGCTAGGGCTCCCCTAGCCTTCAGGCTAGGGCTCCCCTAGGCTAAGGCTAGGGCTCCCCTAGGCTAAGGCTAGGGCTCCCCTAGCCTTCAGGCTAGGGCACCCCTAGGCTTTAGGCTCCCCTAGGCTAAGGCTAGGGCTCCCCTAGCCTTCAGGCTAGGGCACCCCTAGGCTTTAGGCTCCCCTAGGCTAAGGCTAGGGCTCCCCTAGCCTTCAGGCTAGGGCACCCCTAGGCTTTAGGCTAGGGCTCCCCTAGGCTAAGGCTAGGGCTCCCCTAGCCTTCAGGCAAGGGCACCCCTAGGCTTTAGGCTCCCCTAGGCTAAGGCTAGGGCTCCCCTAGCCTTCAGAATAGGGCACCCCTAGGCTTTAGGCTAGGGCTCCCTTAGGCTAAGGCTATGGCTCCCCTAGCCTTCAGGCTAGGACACCCCTAGGCTTTAGGCTCCCCTAGGCTAAGGCTAGGGCTTCCCTAGCCTTCAGTCTAGGGCACCCCTAGGCTTTAGGCTAGGGCTCCCCTAGGCTAAGGCTAGGGCTCCCCTAGCCTTCAGGCTAGGGCACCCCTAGGCTTTAGGCTCCCCTAGGCTAAGGCTAGGGCTCCCCTAGCCTTCAGGCTAGGGCACCCTAGGCTTTAGGCTAGGGCTCCCCTAGGCTAAGGCTAGGGCTCCCCTAGCCTTCAGGCTAGGGCACCCCTAGGCTTTAGGCTCCCCTAGGCTAAGGCTAGGGCTCCCCTAGACTTCAGGCTAGGGCAGCCCTAGGCTTTAGGCTAGGGCTCCCCTAGGCTAAGGCTAGGGATCCCCTAGCCTTCAGGCTAGGGCACCCCTAGGCTTTAGGCTCCCCTAGGCTAAGGCTAGGGCTCCCCTAGCCTTCACGCTAGGGCACCCCTAGGCTTTAGGCTACCCAAGGCTAAGGCTAGGGCTCCCCTAGCCTTCAGGGTAGGGCACCCCTAGGCTTTAGGCTAGGGCTCCCCTAGGCTAAGGCTAGGGCTCCCCTAGCCTTCAGGCTAGGGCACCCCTAGGCTTTAGGATCCCCTAGGCTAAGGCTAGGGCTCCCCTAGCCTTCAGGCTAGGGTACCCCTAGGCTTTAGGCTGCCCTAGGCTAAGGCTAGGGCTCCCCTAGCCTTCAGGCTAGGGCACCCCTATGCTTTAGGCTAGGGCTCCCCTAGGCTAAGGCTAGGGCTCCCGTAGCCTTCAGGCTAGGGCACCCCTAGGCTTTAGGCACCCCTAGGCTAAGGCTAGGGCTCCCCTAGCCTTCAGAGTAGGGCACCCCTAGGCTTTAGGCTAGGGCTCCCCTAGGCTAAGGCTATGGCTCCCCTAGCCTTCAGGCTAGGGCACCCCTAGGCTTTAGGGTCCCCTAGGCTAAGGCTAGGGCTTCCCTAGCCTTCAGGCTAGGGCACCCCTAGGCTTTAGGCTAGGGCTCCCCTAGGCTAAGGCTAGGGCTCCCCTAGCCTTCAGGCTAGGGCACCCCTAGGCTTTAGGCTCCCCTAGGCTAAGGCTAGGGCTCCCCTAGCCTTCAGGCTAGGGCACCCTAGGCTTTAGGCTAGGGCTCCCCTAGGCTAAGGCTAGGGCTCCCCTAGCCTTCAGGCTAGGGCACCCCTAGGCTTTAGGCTCCCCTAGGCTAAGGCTAGGGCTCCCCTAGCCTTCACGCTAGGGCACCCCTAGGCTTTAGGCTACCCAAGGCTAAGGCTAGGGCTCCCCTAGCCTTCAGGCTAGGGCACCCCTAGGCTTTAGGCTAGGGCTCCCCTAGGCTAAGGCTAGGGCTCCCCTAGCCTTCAGGCTAGGGCTCCCCTAGGCTAAGGCTAGGGCTCCCCTAGGCTAAGGCTAGGGCTCCCCTAGCCTTCAGGCTAGGGCACCCCTAGGCTTTAGGCTCCCCTAGGCTAAGGCTAGGGCTCCCCTAGCCTTCAGGTAGGGCACCCCTAGGCTTTAGGCTCCCCTAGGCTAAGGCTAGGGCTCCCCTAGCCTTCAGGCTAGGACACCCCTAGGCTTTAGGCTAGGGCTCCCCTAGGCTAAGGCTAGGGCTCCCCAAGCCTTCAGGCTAGGGCACCCCTAGGCTTTAGGCTCCCCTAGGCTAAAGCTAGGGCTCCCCTAGCCTTCAGGCTAGGGCACCCCTAAGCTTTAGGCTAGGTCTCCCGTAGACTAAGGCTAGGGCTCCCCTAGCCTTCAGGCTAGGGCACCCCTAGGCTTTAGGCTCCCCTAGGCTAATGCTAGGGCTTCCCTAGCCTTCAGGCTAGGGCACCCCTAGGCTTTAGGTTCCCCTAGGCTAAGGTTAGGGGTCCCCTAGCATTCAGGCTAGGGCACCCCTATGCTTTAGGCTAGGGCTCCCCTAGGCTAAGGCTAGGGCTCCCCTAGCCTTCAGGCTAGGGCACCCCTAGGCTTTAGGCTCCCCTAGGCTATGTCTAGGGCTCCCCTAGCCTTCAGGCTAGGGCACCCCTAGGCTTTAGGCTAGGGCTCCCCTAGGCTAAGGCTAGGGCTCCCGTAGCCTTCAGGCTAGGGCACCCCTAGGCTTTAAGCTAGGGCTCCCCTAGGCTAAGGCTAGGGCTCCCCTAGCCTTCAGGATAGGGCACCCCTAGGCTTTAGGCTCCCCTAGGCTAAGGCTAGGGCTCACCTAGCCTTCAGGCTAGGGCACCCCTAGGCTTTAGGCTAGGGCTCCCCTAGGCTAAGGCTAGGGCTCCCGTAGCCTTCAGGCTAGGGCACCCCTAGGCTTTAGGCTCCCCTAGGCTAAGGCTAGGGCTCCCCTAGCCTTCAGAGTAGGGCACCCCTAGGCTTTAGGCTAGGGCTCCACTAGGCTAAGGCTATGGCTCCCCTAGCCTTCAGGCTAGGGCACCCCTAGGCTTTAGGCTCCCCTAGGCTAAGGCTAGGGCTTCCCTAGCCTTCAGGCTAGGGCACCCCTAGGCTTTAGGCTAGGGCTCCCCTAGGCTAAGGCTAGGGCTCCCCTAGCCTTCAGGCTAGGGCACCCCTAGGCTTTAGGCTCCCCTAGGCTAAGGCTAGGGCTCCCCTAGCCTGAAGGCTAGGGCACCCTAGGCTTTAGGCTAGGGCTCCCCTAGGCTAAGGCTAGGGCTCCCCTAGCCTTCAGGCTAGGGCACCCCTAGGCTTTAGGCTCCCCTAGGCTAAGGCTAGGGCTCCCCTAGCCTTCACGCTAGGGCACCCCTAGGCTTTAGGCTACCCAAGGCTAAGGCTAGGGCTCCCCTAGCCTTCAGGCTAGGGCACCCCTAGGCTTTAGGCTAGGGCTCCCCTAGGCTAAGGCTAGGGCTCCCCTAGCCTTCAGGCTAGGGCTCCCCTAGGCTAAGGCTAGGGCTCCCCTAGGCTAAGGCTAGGGCTCCCCTAGGCTAAGGCTAGGGCTCCCCTAGCCTTCAGGCTAGGGCACCCCTAGGCTTTAGGCTCCCCTAGGCTAAGGCTAGGGCTCCCCTAGCCTTCAGGTAGGGCTCCCCTAGGCTTTAGGCTCCCCTAGGCTAAGGCTAGGGCTCCCCTAGCCTTCAGGCTAGGGCACCCCTAGGCTTTAGGCTAGGGCTCCCCTAGGCTAAGGCTAGGGCTCCCCAAGCCTTCAGGCTAGGGCACCCCTAGGCTTTAGGCTCCCCTAGGCTAAGGCTAGGGCTCCCCTAGCCTTCAGGCTAGGGCACCCCTAGGCTTTAGGCTAGGTCTCCCGTAGACTAAGGCTAGGGCTCCCCTAGCCTTCAGGCTAGGGCACCCCTAGGCTTTAGGCTCCCCTAGGCTAAGGCTAGGGCTCCCCTAGCCTTCAGGCTAGGGCACCCCTAGGCTTTAGGCTAGGGCTCCCCTAGGCTAAGGCTAGGGCTCCCCTAGCCTTCAGGCTAGGGCACCCCTAGGCTTTAGGCTCCCCTAGGCTAAGGGTAGGGCTCCCCTAGCCTTCAGGCTAGGGCACCCCTAGGCTTTAGGCTAGGGCTCCCCTAGGCTAAGGCTAGGGCTCCCCTAGCCTTCAGGCTAGGGCACCCCTAGGCTTTAGGCTCCCCTAGGCTAAGGCTAGGGCTCCCCTAGCCTTCAGGCTAGGGCACCCCTAGGCTTTAGGCTCCCCTAGGCTAAGACTAGGGCTCCCCTAGCCTTCAGGCTAGGGCACCCCTAGGCTTTAGGCTAGGGCTCCCCTAGGCTAAGGCTAGGGCTCCCCTAGCCTTCAGGCTAGGGCACCCCTAGGCTTTAGGCTCCCCTAGGCTAAGGCTAGGGCTCCCCTAGCCTTCAGGCTAGGGCACCCCTAGGCTTTAGGCTAGGGCTCCCCTAGGCTAAGGCTAGGGCTCCCCTAGCCTTCAGGCCAGGGCACCCCTAGGCTTTAGGCTCCCCTAGGCTAAGGCTAGGGCTCCCCTAGCCTTCAGGCCAGGGCACCCCTACGCTTTAGGCTCCCCTAGGCTAAGGCTAGGGCTCCCCTAGCCTTCAGGCCAGGGCACCCCTACGCTTTAGGCTCCCCTAGGCTAAGGCTAGGGCTCCCCTAGCCTTCAGCCCAGGGCACCCCTAGGCTTTAGGCTCTCCTAGGCTAAGGCTAGGGCTCCCCTAGCCTTTAGGCCAGGGCACCCCTAGGCTTTAGGCTCCCCTAGGCTAAGGCTAGGGCTCACCTAGCCTTCAGGCCAGGGCACCCCTAGGCTTTAGGCTCCCCTAGGCTAAGGCTAGGGCTCCCCTAGCCTTTAGGCTAGGGCACCCCTAGGCTTTAGGCTAGGGCTCCCCTAGGCTAAGGCTAGGGCTCCCCTAGGCTTCAGGCTAGGGCACCCCTAGGCTTTAGGCTCCCCTAGGCTAAGGCTAGGGCTCCCCTAGGCTTTAGGTTCCCCTAGGTTAAGGCTAGGGCTCCCCTAGCCTTCAGGCTAGGGCACCCCTAGGCTTTAAGCTCCCCTAGGCTAAGGCTAGGGCTCCCCTAGCCTTCAGACTAGGGCACCCCTAGGCTTTAGGATCCCATAGGCTAAGGGTAGGGCTCCCCTAGCCTTCAGGCTAGGGCACCCCTAGGTTTTAGGCTCCCCTAGGCTAAGGCTAGGGCTCCCCTAGGCTAAGGCTAGGGCTCCCCTAGCCTTCAGGCTAGGGCACCCCTAGGCTTTAGGCTCCCCTAGGCTAAGGCTAGGGCTCCCCTCGGCTAAGGCTAGGGCTCCCCTAGCCTTCAGGCTAGGGCACCCCTAGGCTTTAGGCTCCCCTAGGCTAAGGCTAGGGCTCCCCTAGCCTTCTGGCTAGGGCACCCCTAGGCTTTAGGCTCCCCTAAGCTAAGGCTAGGGCTCCCCTAGGCTAAGGGTAGGGCTCCCCTAGCTTTCAGGCTAGGGCACTCCTAGGCTTTAGGCTCCCCTAGGCTAAGGCTAGGGTTCCCCTAGGCTAAGGCTAGGGCTCCCCTAGCCTTCAGGCTAGGGCACCCCTAGACTTTAGGCTCCCCTAGGCTAAGGCTAGGGCTTCCCTAGCCTTCAGGCTAGGGCACCCCTAGGCTTTAGGCTAGGGCTCCCCTAGGCTAAGGCTAGGGCTCCCCTAGCCTTCAGGCTAGGGCACCCCTAGGCTTTAGGCTCCCCTAGGCTAAGGCTAGGGCTCCCCTAGCCTTCAGGCTAGGGTACCCCTAGGCTTTAGGCTCCCCTAGGCTAAGGCTAGGGCTCCCCTAGCCTTCAGGCTAGGGCACCCCTATGCTTTAGGCTAGGGCTCCCCTAGGCTAAGGCTAGGGCTCCCGTAGCCTTCAGGCTAGGGCACCCCTAGGCTTTAGGCTCCCCTAGGCTAAGGCTAGGGCTCCCCTAGCCTTCAGAGTAGGGCACCCCTAGGCTTTAGGCTAGGTCTCCCCTAGGCTTAGGCTATGGCTACCCTAGCCTTCATGCTAGGGCACCCCTAGGCTTTAGGCTCCCCTAGGCTAAGGCTAGGGCTTCCCTAGCCTTCAGGCTAGGGCACTCCTAGGCTTTAGGCTAGGCCTCCCCTAGGCTAAGGCTAGGGCTCCCCTAGCCTTCAGGCTAGGGCACCCCTAGGCTTTAGGCTCCCCTAGGCTAAGGCTAGGGCTCCCCTAGCCTGAAGGCTAGGGCACCCTAGGCTTTAGGCTAGGGCTCCCCTAGGCTAAGGCTAGGGCTCCCCTAGCCTTCAGGCTAGGGCACCCCTAGGCTTTAGGCTCCCCTAGGGTAAGGCTAGGGCTCCCCTAGCCTTCAGGCTAGGGCACCCCTAGACTTTAGGCTCCCCTAGGCTAAGGCTAGGGCTCCCCTAGCCTTCAGGCTAGGGCAGCCCTAGGCTTTAGGCTAGGGCTCCCCTAGGCTAAGGCTAGGGATCCCCTAGCCTTCAGGCTAGGGCACCCCTAGGCTTTAGGCTCCCCTAGGCTAAGGCTAGGACTCCCCTAGCCTTCACGCTAGGGCACCCCTAGGCTTTAGACTACCCAAGGCTAAGGCTAGGGCTCCCCTAGCCTTCAGGCTAGGGCACCCCTAGGCTTTAGGCTAGGGCTCCCCTAGGCTAAGGCTAGGGCTCCCCTAGCCTTCAGGCTAGGGCACCCCTAGGCTTTAGGCTAGGGCTCCCCTAGGCTAAGGCTAGGGCTCCCCTAGCCTACAGGCTAGGGCACCCCTAGGCTTTAGGCTAGGGCTCCCCTAGGCTAAGGCTAGGGCTCCCCTAGCCTTCAGGCTAGGGCACCCATAGGCTTTAGGCTAGGGCTCCCCTAGGCTAAGGCTAGGGATCCCCTAGCCTTGAGGCTAGGGCACCCCTAGGCTTTAGGCTCCCCTAGGCTAAGGCTAGGGCTCCCCTAGGCTTTAGGCTCCCCTAGGTTAAGGCTAGGGCTCCCCTAGCCTTCAGGCTAGGGCACCCCTAGGCTTTAAGCTCCCCTAGGCTAAGGCTAGGGCTCCCCTAGCCTTCAGGCCAGGGCACCCCTAGCCTTTAGGCTCCCCTAGGCTAAGGTTAGGGCTCCCCTAGCCTTCAGGCCAGGGCACCCCTAGGCTTTAGGCTCCCCAAGGCTAAGGCTAGGGCTCCCCTAGCCTTCAGGCTAGGGCACCCCTAGGCTTTAGGCTAGGGCTCCCCTAGGCTAAGGCTAGGGCTCCCCTAGCCTTTAGGCTAGGGCACCCCTAGGCTTTAGGCTCCCCTAGGCTAAGGCTAGGGCTCCCCTAGCCTTCAGGCTAGGGCACCCCTAGGCTTTAGGCTCCCCTAGGCTAAGGCTAGGGCTCCCCTAGCCTTCAGGCTAGGGCACCCCTAGGCTTTAGGCTAGGGCTCCCCTAGGCTAAGGCTAGGGCTCCGATAGCCTTCAGGCTAGGGCACCCCTAGGCTTTAGGCTCCCCTAGGCTAAGGCTAGGGCTCCCCTAGCCTTCAGGCTAGGGCACCCCTAGGCTTTAGGCTAGGGCTCCCCTAGGCTAAGGCTAGGGCTCCCCTAGCCTTCAGGCCAGGACACCCCTAGGCTTTAGGCTCCCCTAGGCTAAGGCTAGGGCTCCCCTAGCCTTCAGGCCAGGGCACCCCTACGCTTTAGGCTCCCCTAGGCTAAGGCTAGGGCTCCCCTAGCCTTCAGGCCAGGGCACCCCTAGGCTTTAGGCTCTCCTAGGCTAAGGCTAGGGCTCCCCTAGCCTTCAGGCCAGGGCACCCCTAGGCTTTAGGCTCCCCTAGGCTAAGGCTAGGGCTCCCCTAGCCTTCAGGCCAGGGCACCCCTAGGCTTTAGGCTCCCCTAGGCTAAGGCTAGGGCTCCCCTAGCCTTTAGGCTAGGGCACCCCTAGGCTTTAGGCTAGGGCTCCCCTAGGCTAAGGCTAGGGCTCCCCTAGCCTTCAGGCTAGGGCACCCCTAGGCTTTAGGCTAGGGCTCCCCTAGGCTAAGGCTAGGGCTCCCCTAGCCTTCAGGCTAGGGCACCCCTAGGCTTTAGGCTAGGGCTCCCCTAGGCTAAGGCTAGGGCTCCCCTAGCCTTCAGGCTAGGGCACCCCTAGGCTTTAGGCTCCCCTAGGCTAAGGCTAGGGCTCCCCTAGGCTTTAGGCTCCCCTAGGTTAAGTTAGGGCTCCCCTAGCCTTCAGGCTAGGGCACCCCTAGGCTTTAGGCTCCCATAGGCTAAGGGTAGGGCTCCCCTAGCCTTCAGGCTAGGGCACCCCTAGGTTTTAGGCTCCCCTAGGCTAAGGCTAGGGCTCCCCTAGGCTAAGGCTAGGACTCCCCTAGCCTTCAGGCTAGGGCACCCCTAGGCTTTAGGCTCCCCTAGGCTAAGGCTAGGGCTCCCCTCGGCTAAGGCTAGGGCTCCCCTAGCCTTCAGGCTAGGGCACCCCTAGGCTTTAGGCTCCCCTAGGCTAAGGCTAGGGCTCCCCTAGCCTTCTGGCTAGGGCACCCCTAGGCTTTAGGCTCCCCTAAGCTAAGGCTAGGGCTCCCCTAGGCTAAGGCTAGGGCTCCCCTAGCTTTCAGGCTATGGCACCCGTAGGCTTTAGGCTCCCCTAGGCTAAGGCTAGGGCTCCCCTAGGCTAAGGCTAGGGCTCCCCTAGCCTTCAGGCTAGGGCACCCCTAGGCTTTAGGCTCCCCTAGGCTAAGGCTAGGGCTTCCCTAGCCTTCAGGCTAGGGCACCCCTAGGCTTTAGGCTAGGGCTCCCCTAGGCTAAGGCTAGCGCTCCCCTAGCCTTCAGGCTAGGGCACCCCTAGGCTTTAGGCTCCCCTAGGCTAAGGCTAGGGCTCCCCTAGCCTGAAGGCTAGGGCACCCTAGGCTTTAGGCTAGGGCTCCCCTAGGCTAAGGCTAGGGCTCCCCTAGCCTTCAGGCTAGGGCACCCCTAGGCTTTAGGCTCCCCTAGGCTAAGGCTAGGGCTCCCCTAGCCTTCAGGCTAGGGCACCCCTAGACTTTAGGCTCCCCTAGGCTAAGGCTAGGGCTCCCCTAGCCTTCAGGCTAGGGCAGCTCTAGGCTTTAGGCTAGGGCTCCCCTAGGCTAAGGCAAGGGATCCCCTAGCCTTCAGGCTGGGCACCCCTAGGCTTTAGGCTCCCCTAGGCTAAGGTTAGGGCTCCCCTAGCCTTCACGCTAGGGCACCCCTAGGCTTTAGACTACCCAAGGCTAAGGCTAGGGCTGCCCTAGCCTTCAGGCTAGGGCACCCCTAGGCTTTAGGCTAGGGCTCCCCTAGGCTAAGGCTAGGGCTCCCCTAGCCTTCAGGCTAGGGCACCCCTAGGCTTTAGGCTAGGGCTCCCCTAGGCTAAGGCTAGGGCTCCCCTAGCCTTCAGGCTAGGGCACCCCTAGGCTTTAGGCTCCCCTAGGCTAAGGCTAGGGCTCCCCTAGCCTTCAGGCCAGGGCACCCCTAGCCTTTAGGCTCCCCTAGGCTAAGGTTAGGGCTCCCCTAGCCTTCAGGCCAGGGCACCCCTAGGCTTTAGGCTCCCCAAGGCTAAGGCTAGGGCTCCCCTAGCCTTCAGGCCAGGGCACCCCTAGGCTTTAGGCTCCCCTAGGCTTTAGGCTAGGGCTCCCCTAGGCTAAGGCTAGGGCTCCCCTAGCCTTCAGGCTAGGGCACCCCTAGGCTTTAGGCTAGGGCTCGCCTAGGCTAAGGCTAGGGCTCCCCTAGCCTTCAGGCTAGGGCACCCCTAGGCTTTAGGCTAGGGCTCCCCTAGGCTAAGGCTAGGGCTCCCCTAGCCTTCAAGCTAGGGCACCCCTAGGATTTAGGCTCCCCTAGGCTAAGGCTACGGCTCCCCTAGGCTTTAGGCTCCCCTAGGCTAAGGCTAGGGCTCCCCTAGCCTTCAGGCTAGGGCACCCCTAGGCTTTAGGCTTCCCTAGGCTAAACTAGGGCTCCCCTAGCCTTCAGGCTAGGGTACCCCTAGGCTTTAGGCTCCCTTAGGCTAAGGCTAGGGCTCCCCTAGCCTTCAGGCTAGGGCACCCCTATGCTTTAGGCTAGGGCTCCCCTAGGCTAAGGCTAGGGCTCCCGTAGCCTTCAGGCTAGGGCACCCCTAGGCGTTAGGCTCCCCTAGGCTAAGGCTAGGGCTCCCCTAGCCTTCAGAGTAGGGCACCCCTAGGCTTTAGGCTAGGGCTCCCCTAGGCTAAGGCTAGGGCTTCCCTAGCCTTCAGGCTAGGGCACCCCTAGGCTTTAGGCTCCCCTAGGCTAAGGCTAGGGCTCCACTAGCCTTCAGGCTAGGGCACCCTAGGCTTTAGGCTAGGGCTCCCCTAGGCTAAGGCTAGGTCTCCCGTAGCCTTCAGGCTAGGGCACCCCTAGGCTTTAGGCTCCCCTAGGCTAAGGCTAGGGCTCCCCTAGCCTTCAGAGTAGGGCACCCCTAGGCTTTAGGCTAGGGCTCCCCTAGGCTTAGGCTATGGCTACCCTAGCCTTCATGCTAGGGCACCCCTAGGCTTTAGGCTCCCCTAGGCTAAGGCTAGGGCTTCCCTAGCCTTCAGGCTAGGGCACTCCTAGGCTTTAGGCTAGGCCTCCCCTAGGCTAAGGCTAGGGCTCCCCTAGCCTTCAGGCTAGGGCACCCCTAGGCTTTAGGCTCCCCTAGGCTAAGGCTAGGGCTCCCCTAGCCTGAAGGCTAGGGCACCCTAGGCTTTAGGCTAGGGCTCCCCTAGGCTAAGGCTAGGGCTCCCCTAGCCTTCAGGCTAGGGCACCCCTAGGCTTTAGGCTCCCCTAGGGTAAGGCTAGGGCTCCCCTAGCCTTCAGGCTAGGGCACCCCTAGACTTTAGGCTCCCCTAGGCTAAGGCTAGGGCTCCCCTAGCCTTCAGGCTAGGGCAGCCCTAGGCTTTAGGCTAGGGCTCCCCTAGGCTAAGGCTAGGGATCCCCTAGCCTTCAGGCTAGGGCACCCCTAGGCTTTAGGCTCCCCTAGGCTAAGGCTAGGGCTCCCCTAGCCTTCACGCTAGGGCACCCCTAGGCTTTAGACTACCCAAGGCTAAGGCTAGGGCTCCCCTAGCCTTCAGGCTAGGGCACCCCTAGGCTTTAGGCTAGGGCTCCCCTAGGCTAAGGCTAGGGCTCCCCTAGCCTTCAGGCTAGGGCACCCCTAGGCTTTAGGCTAGGGCTCCCCTAGGCTAAGGCTAGGGCTCCCCTAGCCTACAGGCTAGGGCACCCCTAGGCTTTAGGCTAGGGCTCCCCTAGGCTAAGGCTAGGGCTCCCCTAGCCTTCAGGCTAGGGCACCCATAGGCTTTAGGCTAGGGCTCCCCTAGGCTAAGGCTAGGGATCCCCTAGCCTTGAGGCTAGGGCACCCCTAGGCTTTAGGCTCCCCTAGGCTAAGGCTAGGGCTCCCCTAGGCTTTAGGCTCCCCTAGGTTAAGGCTAGGGCTCCCCTAGCCTTCAGGCTAGGGCACCCCTAGGCTTTAAGCTCCCCTAGGCTAAGGCTAGGGCTCCCCTAGCCTTCAGGCCAGGGCACCCCTAGCCTTTAGGCTCCCCTAGGCTAAGGTTAGGGCTCCCCTAGCCTTCAGGCCAGGGCACCCCTAGGCTTTAGGCTCCCCAAGGCTAAGGCTAGGGCTCCCCTAGCCTTCAGGCTAGGGCACCCCTAGGCTTTAGGCTAGGGCTCCCCTAGGCTAAGGCTAGGGCTCCCCTAGCCTTTAGGCTAGGGCACCCCTAGGCTTTAGGCTCCCCTAGGCTAAGGCTAGGGCTCCCCTAGCCTTCAGGCTAGGGCACCCCTAGGCTTTAGGCTCCCCTAGGCTAAGGCTAGGGCTCCCCTAGCCTTCAGGCTAGGGCACCCCTAGGCTTTAGGCTAGGGCTCCCCTAGGCTAAGGCTAGGGCTCCCCTAGGCTTTAGGCTCCCCTAGGTTAAGGCTAGGGCTCCCCTAGCCTTCAGGCTAGGGCACCCCTAGGCTTTAAGCTCCCCTAGGCTAAGGCTAGGGCTCCCCTAGCCTTCAGGCCAGGGCACCCCTAGCCTTTAGGCTCCCCTAGGCTAAGGTTAGGGCTCCCCTAGCCTTCAGGCCAGGGCACCCCTAGGCTTTAGGCTCCCCAAGGCTAAGGCTAGGGCTCCCCTAGCCTTCAGGCTAGGGCACCCCTAGGCTTTAGGCTAGGGCTCCCCTAGGCTAAGGCTAGGGCTCCCCTAGCCTTTAGGCTAGGGCACCCCTAGGCTTTAGGCTCCCCTAGGCTAAGGCTAGGGCTCCCCTAGCCTTCAGGCTAGGGCACCCCTAGGCTTTAGGCTCCCCTAGGCTAAGGCTAGGGCTCCCCTAGCCTTCAGGCTAGGGCACCCCTAGGCTTTAGGCTCCCCTAGGCTAAGGCTAGGGCTCCCCTAGCCTTCAGGCTAGGGCACCCCTAGGCTTTAGGCTAGGGCTCCCCTAGGCTAAGGCTAGGGCTCCCCTAGCCTTCAGGCCAGGACACCCCTAGGCTTTAGGCTCCCCTAGGCTAAGGCTAGGGCTCCCCTAGCCTTCAGGCCAGGGCACCCCTACGCTTTAGGCTCCCCTAGGCTAAGGCTAGGGCTCCCCTAGCCTTCAGGCCAGGGCACCCCTAGGCTTTAGGCTCTCCTAGGCTAAGGCTAGGGCTCCCCTAGCCTTCAGGCCAGGGCACCCCTAGGCTTTAGGCTCCCCTAGGCTAAGGCTAGGGCTCCCCTAGCCTTCAGGCCAGGGCACCCCTAGGCTTTAGGCTCCCCTAGGCTAAGGCTAGGGCTCCCCTAGCCTTTAGGCTAGGGCACCCCTAGGCTTTAGGCTAGGGCTCCCCTAGGCTAAGGCTAGGGCTCCCCTAGCCTTCAGGCTAGGGCACCCCTAGGCTTTAGGCTAGGGCTCCCCTAGGCTAAGGCTAGGGCTCCCCTAGCCTTCAGGCTAGGGCACCCCTAGGCTTTAGGCTAGGGCTCCCCTAGGCTAAGGCTAGGGCTCCCCTAGCCTTCAGGCTAGGGCACCCCTAGGCTTTAGGCTCCCCTAGGCTAAGGCTAGGGCTCCCCTAGGCTTTAGGCTCCCCTAGGTTAAGTTAGGGCTCCCCTAGCCTTCAGGCTAGGGCACCCCTAGGCTTTAAGCTCCCCTAGGCTAAGGCTAGGGCTCCCCTAGCCTTCAGACTAGGGCACCCCTAGGCTTTAGGCTCCCATAGGCTAAGGGTAGGGCTCCCCTAGCCTTCAGGCTAGGGCACCCCTAGGTTTTAGGCTCCCCTAGGCTAAGGCTAGGGCTCCCCTAGGCTAAGGCTAGGACTCCCCTAGCCTTCAGGCTAGGGCACCCCTAGGCTTTAGGCTCCCCTAGGCTAAGGCTAGGGCTCCCCTCGGTAAGGCTAGGGCTCCCCTAGCCTTCAGGCTAGGGCACCCCTAGGCTTTAGGCTCCCCTAGGCTAAGGCTAGGGCTCCCCTAGCCTTCTGGCTAGGGCACCCCTAGGCTTTAGGCTCCCCTAAGCTAAGGCTAGGGCTCCCCTAGGCTAAGGCTAGGGCTCCCCTAGCTTTCAGGCTATGGCACCCGTAGGCTTTAGGCTCCCCTAGGCTAAGGCTAGGGCTCCCCTAGGCTAAGGCTAGGGCTCCCCTAGCCTTCAGGCTAGGGCACCCCTAGGCTTTAGGCTCCCCTAGGCTAAGGCTAGGGCTTCCCTAGCCTTCAGGCTAGGGCACCCCTAGGCTTTAGGCTAGGGCTCCCCTAGGCTAAGGCTAGCGCTCCCCTAGCCTTCAGGCTAGGGCACCCCTAGGCTTTAGGCTCCCCTAGGCTAAGGCTAGGGCTCCCCTAGCCTGAAGGCTAGGGCACCCTAGGCTTTAGGCTAGGGCTCCCCTAGGCTAAGGCTAGGGCTCCCCTAGCCTTCAGGCTAGGGCACCCCTAGGCTTTAGGCTCCCCTAGGCTAAGGCTAGGGCTCCCCTAGCCTTCAGGCTAGGGCACCCCTAGACTTTAGGCTCCCCTAGGCTAAGGCTAGGGCTCCCCTAGCCTTCAGGCTAGGGCAGCTCTAGGCTTTAGGCTAGGGCTCCCCTAGGCTAAGGCTAGGGATCCCCTAGCCTTCAGGCTGGGCACCCCTAGGCTTTAGGCTCCCCTAGGCTAAGGTTAGGGCTCCCCTAGCCTTCACGCTAGGGCACCCCTAGGCTTTAGACTACCCAAGGCTAAGGCTAGGGCTGCCCTAGCCTTCAGGCTAGGGCACCCCTAGGCTTTAGGCTAGGGCTCCCCTAGGCTAAGGCTAGGGCTCCCCTAGCCTTCAGGCTAGGGCACCCCTAGGCTTTAGGCTAGGGCTCCCCTAGGCTAAGGCTAGGGCTCCCCTAGCCTTCAGGCTAGGGCACCCCTAGGCTTTAGGCTCCCCTAGGCTAAGGCTAGGGCTCCCCTAGCCTTCAGGCCAGGGCACCCCTAGCCTTTAGGCTCCCCTAGGCTAAGGTTAGGGCTCCCCTAGCCTTCAGGCCAGGGCACCCCTAGGCTTTAGGCTCCCCAAGGCTAAGGCTAGGGCTCCCCTAGCCTTCAGGCCAGGGCACCCCTAGGCTTTAGGCTCCCCTAGGCTTTAGGCTAGGGCTCCCCTAGGCTAAGGCTAGGGCTCCCCTAGCCTTCAGGCTAGGGCACCCCTAGGCTTTAGGCTAGGGCTCGCCTAGGCTAAGGCTAGGGCTCCCCTAGCCTTCAGGCTAGGGCACCCCTAGGCTTTAGGCTAGGGCTCCCCTAGGCTAAGGCTAGGGCTCCCCTAGCCTTCAAGCTAGGGCACCCCTAGGATTTAGGCTCCCCTAGGCTAAGGCTACGGCTCCCCTAGGCTTTAGGCTCCCCTAGGCTAAGGCTAGGGCTCCCCTAGCCTTCAGGCTAGGGCACCCCTAGGCTTTAGGCTTCCCTAGGCTAAACTAGGGCTCCCCTAGCCTTCAGGCTAGGGTACCCCTAGGCTTTAGGCTCCCTTAGGCTAAGGCTAGGGCTCCCCTAGCCTTCAGGCTAGGGCACCCCTATGCTTTAGGCTAGGGCTCCCCTAGGCTAAGGCTAGGGCTCCCGTAGCCTTCAGGCTAGGGCACCCCTAGGCGTTAGGCTCCCCTAGGCTAAGGCTAGGGCTCCCCTAGCCTTCAGAGTAGGGCACCCCTAGGCTTTAGGCTAGGGCTCCCCTAGGCTAAGGCTAGGGCTTCCCTAGCCTTCAGGCTAGGGCACCCCTAGGCTTTAGGCTCCCCTAGGCTAAGGCTAGGGCTCCACTAGCCTTCAGGCTAGGGCACCCTAGGCTTTAGGCTAGGGCTCCCCTAGGCTAAGGCTAGGGCTCCCCTAGCCTTCAGGCTAGGGCACCCCTAGGCTTTAGGCTCCCCTAGGCTAAGGCTAGGGCTCCCTTAGCCTTCAGGCTAGGGCACCCCTAGACTTTAGGCTCCCCTAGGCTAAGGCTAGGTCTCCCCTAGCCTTCAGGCTAGGGCAGCCCTAGGCTTTAGGCTAGGGCTCCCCTAGGCTAAGGCTAGGGATCCCCTAGCCTTCAGGCTAGGGCACCCCTAGGCTTTAGGCTCCCCTAGGCTAAGGCTAGGGCTCCCCTAGCCTTCACGCTAGGGCACCCCTAGGCTTTAGGCTACCCAAGGCTAAGGCTAGGGCTCCCCTAGCCTTCAGGCTAGGGCACCCCTAGGCTTTAGGCTAGGGCTCCCCTAGGCTAAGGCTAGGGCTCCCCTAGCCTTCATGCTAGGGCACCCCTAGGCTTTAGGCTAGGGCTCCCCTAGGATAAGGCTAGGGCTCCCCTAGCCTTCAGGCTAGGGCACCCCTAGGCTTTAGGCTCCCCTAGGCTAAGGCTAGGGCTCCCCTAGCCTTCAGGCCAGGGCACCCCTAGCCTTTAGGCTCCCCTAGGCTAAGGTTAGGGCTCCCCTAGCCTTCAGGCCAGGGCCCCCCTAGGCTTTAGGCTCCCCAAGGCTAAGGCTTGGGCTCCCCTAGCCTTCAGGCCAGGGTACCCCTAGGCTTTAGGCTCCCCTAGGCTTTAGGCTAGGGCTCCCATAGGCTACGGCTAGGGCTCCCCTAGCCTTCAGGCTAGGGCACCCATAGGCTTTAGGCTAGGGCTCCCCTAGGCTAAGGCTAGGGCTCCCCTAGCCTTCAGGCTAGGGCACCCCTAGGCTTTAGGTTAGGGCTCCCCTAGGCTAAGGCTAGGGCTCCCCTAGCCTTCAGGCTAGGGCACCCCTAGGATTTAGGCTCCCCTAGGCTAAGGCTAGGGCTCCCCTAGGCTTTAGGCTCCCCTAGGCTAAGGCTAGGGCTCCCCTAACCTTCAGGCTAGGGCACCCCTAGGCTTTAGGCTCCCCTAGGCTAAGGTTAGGGCTCCCCTAGGCTAAGGATAGGGCTCCCCTAGCCTTCAGGCTAGGGCACCCCTAGGCTTCAGGCTCCCCTAGGCTAAGGCTAGGGCTCCCCTAGGCTAAGGCTAGGGCTCCCCTAGCCTTCAGGCTAGGGCACCCCTAGGCTTCAGGCTCCCCTAGGCTAAGGCTAGGGCTCCCATAGGCTAAGGCTAGAGCTCCCCTAACCTTCAGGCTAGGGCACCCCTAGGCTTTAGGCTCCCCTAGGCTAAGGCTAGGGCTCCCCTAGGCTAAGGCTAGGGCTCCCCTAGCCTTCAGGCTAGGGCACCCCTAGGCTTTAGGCTCCCCTAGGCTAAGGCTAGTGCTCCCCTAGCCTTCAGGCTAGGGAACCCCTAGGCTTTAGGCTCCCCTAGGCTAAGGCTAGGGCTCCCCTAGCCTTCAGGCTAGGGCACCCCTAGGCTTTAGGCTAGGGCTCCCCTAGGCTAAGGCTAGGGCTCCCCTAGCCTTCAGGCCAGGGCACCCCTAGTCTTTAGGCTCCCCTAGGCTAAGGCTAGGGCTCCCCTAGCCTTCAGGCCAGGGCACCCCTAGGCTTTAGGCTCCCCTAGGCTAAGGCTAGGGCTCCCCTAGCCTTCAGGCCAGGGCACCCCTAGGCTTTAGGCTCCCCTAGGCTAAGGCTAGGGCTCCCCTTGCCTTCAGGCCAGGGCACCCCTAGGCTTTAGGCTCCCCTAGGCTAAGGCTAGGGCTCCCCTAGCCTTCAGGCCAGGGCACCCCTAGGCTTTAGGCTCCCCTAGGCTAAGGTTAGGGCTCCCCTAGCCTTCAGGCCAGGGCACCCCTAGGCTTTAGGCTCCCCTAGCTAAGGCTAGGGCTCCCCTAGCCTTCAGGCCAGGGCACCCCTAGCCTTTAGGCTCCCCTAGGCTAAGGTTAGGGCTCCCCTAGCCTTCATGCCAGGGCACCCCTAGGCTTTAGGCTCCCCAAGGCTAAGGCTAGGGCTCCCCTAGCCTTCAGGCCAGGGCACCCCTAGGCTTTAGGCTCCCGTAGGCTTTAGGCTAGGGCTCCCCTAGGCTAAGGCTAGGGCTCCCCTAGCCTTCAGGCTAGGGCACCCCTAGGCTTTAGGCTAGGGCTCCCCTAGGCTAAGGCTAGGGCTCCCCTAGCCTTCAGGTTTGGGCACCCCTAGGCTTTAGGCTAGGGCTCCCCTAGGCTAAGGCTAGGGCTCCCCTAGCCTTCAGGCTAGGGCAGCCCTTGGCTTTAGGCTCCCCTAGGCTAAGGCTAGGGCTCCCCTAGGCTTTAGGCTCCTCTAGGCTAAGGCTAGGGCTCCCCTAGCCTTCAGGCTAGGGCAACCCTAGGCTTTAGGCTCCCCTAGGCTAAGGCTAGGGCTCCCCTAGCCTTCAGGCTAGGGCACCCCTAGGCTTTAGGTCCCCTAGGCTAAGGCTAGGGCTCCCCTAACCTTCAGGCTAGGGCACCCTAGGCTTTAGGCTCCCCTAGGCTAAGGTTAGGGCTCCCCTAGGCTAAGGCTAGGGCTCCCCTAGCCTTCAGGCTAGGGCACCCCTAGGCTTTAGGCTCCCCTAGGCTAAGGCTAGGGCTCCCCTAGGCTAAGGCTAGGGCTCCCCTAGCCTTCAGGCTAGGGCACCCCTAGGCTTTAGGCTCCCCTAGGCTAAGGCTAGGGCTCCCATAGGCTAAGGCTAGGGCTCCCCTAACCTTCAGGCTAGGGCACCCCTAGGCTTTAGGCTCCCCTAGGTTAAGGCTAGGGCTCCCCTAGGCTAAGGCTAGGGCTCCCCTAGCCTTCAGGCTAGGGCACCCCTAGGCTTTAGGCTCCCCTAGGCTAAGGCTAGTGCTTCCCTAGCCTTCAGGCTAGGGCACCCCTAGGCTTTAGGCTAGGGCTCCCCTAGGCTAAGGCTAGGGCTCCACTAGCCTTCAGGCTAGGGCTCCCCTAGGCTTTAGGCTAGGGCTCCCCTAGGCTAAGGCTAGGGCTCTCCTAGCCTTCCGGCTAGGGCACCCCTAGGCTTTATGCTAGGGCTCCCCTAGGCTAAGGCTAGGGCTCCCCTAGCCTTCAGGCTAGGGCACCCCTAGGCTTTAGGCTCCCCTAGGCTAAGGCTAGGGCTCCCCTAGCCTTCAGGCTACGGAACCCCTAGGCTTTAGGCTCCCCTAGGCTAAGGCTAGGGCTGCCCTAGCCTTAAGGCTAGGGCACCCCTAGGCTTTAGGCTCCCCTAGGCTAAGGCTAGGGCTCCCCTAGCCTTCAGGCTAGGGCACCCCTAGGCTTTAGCCTCCCCTAGGCTAAGGCTAGGGCTCCCCTAGCCTTCAGGCTAGGGCACCCCTAGGCTTTAGGCTCCCCAAGGCTAAGGCTAGGGCTCCCCTAGGCTAAGGCTAGGGCTCCCTATCTTTCAGGCTAGGGCACCCCTAGGCTTTAGGCTCCCCTAGGCTAAGGCTAGGGCTCCCCTACGCTAAGGCTAGGGCTCCCCTAGCCTTCAGGCTAGGGCACCCCTAGGCTTTAGGCTCCCCTAGGCTAAGGCTAGGGCTCCCCTAGCCTTCAGGCTAGGGCACCCCTAGGCTTTAGGCTAGGGCTCCCCTAGGCTAAGGCTAGGGCTCCCCTAGCCTTTAGGCTAGGGCACCCCTAGGCTTTAGGCTCCCCTAGGCTTAGGCTAGGGCGCCCCTAGCCTTCAGGCTAGGGCACCCCTAGGCTTTAGGCTAGGTCTCCCCTAGGCTAAGGCTAGGGCTCCCCTAGCTTTCAGGCTAGGGCACCCCTAGGCTTTAGGCTCCCCTAGGCTAAGGCTAGGGCTCCCCTAGCCTTCAGGCTAGGGCACCCCTAGGCTTTAGGCTCCCCTAGGCTAAGGTTAGGGCTCCCCTAGCCTTCAGGCTAGGGCACCCCTAGGCTTTAGGCTAGGGCTCCCCTAGGCTAAGGCTAGGGCTCCCCTAGCCTTCAGACTAGGGCACCCCTAGGCTTTAGGCTCGCCTAGGCTATGTCTAGGGCTTCCCTAGCCTTCAGGCTAGGGCACCCCTAGGCTTTAGGCTAGGGCTCCCCTAGGCTAAGGCTAGGGCTCCCCTAGCCTTCAGGCTAGGGCACCCCTAGGCTTTAGGCACCCCTAGGCTAAGGCTAGGGCTCCCCTAGCCTTCAGACTAGGGCACCCCTAGGCTTTAGGCTAGGGCTCCCCTAGGCTAAAGCTAGGGCTCCCCAAGCCTTCAGGCTAGGGCACCCCTAGGATTTAGGCTAGTGCTCCCCTAGGCTAAGGCTAAGGTTCCCCTAGACTTCAGGCTAGGGCACCCCTAGGCTTTAGGCTCCCCTAGGCTAAGGCTAGGGCTCCCCTAGCCTTCAGGCTAGGGCACCCCTAGGCTTTAGGCTAGGGCTCCCCTAGGCTAAGGCTAGGGCTCCCCTAGCCTTCAGGCTAGGGCACCCCTAGGCTTTAGGCTCCCCTACGCTAAGGCTAGGGCTCCCCTAGCCTTCAGGCTAGGGCACCCCTAGGCTTTAGGCTCCCCTAGGCTAAGGCTAGGGCTTCCCTAGCCTTCAGGCTAGGGCACCCCTAGGCTTTAGGCTAGGGCTCCCCTAGGCTAAGGCTAGGGCTCCCCTAGCCTTCAGGCTAGGGCACCCCTAGGCTTTATGCTAGGGCTCCCCTAGGCTAAGGCTAGGGCTCCCCTAGCCTTCAGGCTAGGGCACCGCTAGGCTTTAGGCTCCCCTAGGCTAAGGCTAGGGCTCCCCTAGCCTTCAGGCTAGGGAACCCCTAGGCTTTAGGCTCCCCTAGGCTAAGGCTAGGGCTCCCCTAGCCTTCAGGTTAGGGCACCCCTATGCTTTAGGCTAGGGCTCCCCTAGGCTTTAGGCTCCCCTAGGCTATGTCTAGGGCTCCCCTAGCCTTCAGGCTAGGGCACCCCTAGGCTTTAGGCTAGGGCTCCCCTAGGCTAAGGCTAGGGCTCCCGTAGCCTTCAGGCTAGGGCACCCCTAGGCTTTAGGCTCCCCTAGGCTAAGGCAAGGGCTCCCCTAGCCTTCAGAGTAGGGCACCCCTAGGCTTTAGGCTAGGGCTCCCCTAGGCTAAGGCTATGGCTCCCCTAGCCTCCAGGCTAGGGCACCCATAGGCTTTAGGCTCCCCTAGGCTAAGGCTAGGGCTCCCCTAGCCTTCAGGCTAGGGCACCCCTAGGATTTAGGCTAGGGCTCCCCTAGGCTAAGGCTAGGGCTCCCCTAGCCTTCAGGCTAGGGCACCCCTAGGCTTTAGGCTCCCCTAGGCTAAGGCTAGGGCTCCCCTAGCCTTCAGGCTAGGGCACCCTAGGCTTTAGGCTAGGGCTCCCCTAGGCTAAGGCTAGGGCTCCCCTAGCCTTCAGGCTAGGGCACCCCAAGGCTTTAGGCTCCCCTAGGCTAAGGCTAGGGCTCCCCTAGCCTTCAGGCTAGGGCAGCCCTAGGCTTTAGGCTAGGGCTCCCCTAGGCTAAGGCTAGGGCACCCCTAGGCTTTAGGCTAGGGCTCCCCTAGGCTAAGGCTAGGGCTCCCCTAGCCTTCAGGCTAGGGCACCCCTAGGCTTTAGGCTGCCCTAGGCTAAGGCTAGGGCTCCCCTAGGCTTTAGGCTAGGGCTCCCCTAGGCTAAGGCTAGGGCTACCCTAGCCTTCAGGCTAGGGCACCCCTAGGCTTTAGGCTGCCCTAGGCTAAGGCTAGGGCTCCCCTAGCCTTCAGGTTAGGGCACCCCTAGGCTTTAGGCTCCCCTAGGCTAAGGCTAGCGCTCCCCTAGCCTTCAGGCTAGGGCACCCCTAGGCTTTAGGCTCCCCTAGGCTAAGGCTAGGGCTCCCCTAGCCTTCAGGCTAGGGCACCCCTAGGCTTTAGGCTAGGGCTCCCCTAGGCTAAGGCTAGGGCTCCCCTAGCCTTCAGGCTAGGGCACCCCTAGGCTTTATGCTAGGGCTCCCCTAGGCTAAGGCTAGGGCTCCCCTAGCCTTCAGGCTAGGGCACCCCTAGGCTTTAGGCTCCCCTAGGCTAAGGCTAGGGCTCCCCTAGCCTTCAGGCCAGGGCACCCCTAGGCTTTAGGCTCCCCTAGGCTAAGGCTAGGGCTCCCCTAGCATTCAGGCCAGGGCACCCCTAGCCTTTAGGCTCCCCTAGGCTAAGGTTAGGGCTCCCCTAGCCTTCAGGCCAGGGCACCCCTAGGCTTTAGGCTCCCCAAGGCTAAGGCTAGGGCTCCCCTAGCCTTCAGGCCAGGGCACCCCTAGGCTTTAGGCTCCCCTAGGCTTTAGGCTAGGGCTCCCCTAGGCTAAGGCTAGTGCTCCCCTAGCCTTTAGGCTAGGGCACCCCTAGGCTTTAGGCTAGGGCTCCCCTAGGCTAAGGCTAGGGCTCACCTAGCCTTCAGGCTAGGGCACCCCTAGGCTTTAGGCTAGGGCTCCCCTAGGCTAAGGCTAGGGCTCCCCTAGCCTTCAGGCTAGGGCACCCCTAGGCTTTAGGCTCCCCTAGGCTATGTCTAGGGCTTCCCTAGCCTTCAGGCTACGGCACCCCTAGGCTTTAGGCTAGGGCTCCCCTAGGCTAAGGCTAGGGCTCCCCTAGCCTTCAGGCTAGGGCACCCCTAGGCTTTAGGCTCCCCTAGGCTAAGGCTAGGGCTCCCCAAGCCTTCAGGCTAGGGCACCCCTAGGATTTAGGCTAGGGCTCCCCTAGGCTAAGGCTAGGGTTCCCCTAGACTTCAGGCTAGGGCACCCCTAGGCTTTAGGCTCCCCTAGGCTAAGGCTAGGGCTCCCCTAGCCTTCAGGCTAGGGCACCCCTAGGCTTTAGGCTAGGGCTCCCCTAGGCTAAGGCTAGGGCTCCCCTAGCCTTCAGGCTAGGGCACCCCTAGGCTTTAGGCTCCCCTACGCTAAGGCTAGGGCTCCCCTAGCCTTCAGGCTAGGGCACCCCTAGGCTTTAGGCTCCCCTAGGCTAAGGCTAGGGCTTCCCTAGCCTTCAGGCTAGGGCACCCCTAGGCTTTAGGCTAGGGCTCCCCTAGGCTAAGGCTAGGGCTCCCCTAGCCTTCAGGCTAGGGCACCCCTAGGCTTTATGCTAGGGCTCCCCTAGGCTAAGGCTAGGGCTCCCCTAGCCTTCAGGCTAGGGCACCCCTAGGCTTTAGGCTCCCCTAGGCTAAGGCTAGGGCTCCCCTAGCCTTCAGGCTAGGGAACCCCAAGGCTTTAGGCTCCCCTAGGCTAAGGCTAGGGCTCCCCTAGCCTTCAGGCTAGGGCACCCCTATGCTTTAGGCTAGGGCTCCCCTAGGCTAAGGCTAGGGCTCCCCTAGCCTTCAGGCTAGGGCACCCCTAGGCTTTAGGCTCCCCTAGGCTATGTCTAGGGCTCCCCTAGCCTTCAGGCTAGGGCACCCCTAGGCTTTAGGCTAGGGCTCCCCTAGGCTAAGGCTAGGGCTTCCGTAGCCTCCAGGCTAGGGCACCCCTAGGCTTTAGGCTCCCCTAGGCTAAGGCTAGGGCTCCCCTAGCCTTCAGAGTAGGGCACCCCTAGGCTTTAGGCTAGGGCTCCCCTAGGCTAAGGCTATGGCTCCCCTAGCCTTCAGGCTAGGGCACCCATAGGCTTTAGGCTCCCCTAGGCTAAGGCTAGGGCTCCCCTAGCCTTCATGCTAGGGCACCCCTAGGATTTAGGCTAGGGCTCCCCTAGGCTAAGGCTAGGGCTCCCCTAGCCTTCAGGCTAGGGCACCCCTAGGCTTTAGGATCCCCTAGGCTAAGGCTAGGGCTCCCCTAGCCTTCAGGCTTGGGCACCCTAGGCTTTAGGCTAGGGCTCACCTAGGCTAAGGCTAGGGCTCCCCTAGCCTTCAGGCTAGGGCACCCCTAGGCTTTAGGCTCCCCTAGGCTAAGGCTAGGGCTCCCCTAGCCTTCAGGCTAGGGCACCCCTAGGCTTTAGGCTCCCGTAGGCTAAGGCTAGGGCTCCCCTAGCCTTCAGGCTAGGGCAGCCCTAGGCTTTAGGCTATGGCTCCCCTAGGCTAAGGCTAGGGCACCCCTAGGCTTTAGGCTAGGGCTCCCCTAGGCTAAGGCTAGGGCTCCCCTAACCTTCAGGCTAGGGCACCCCTAGGCTTTAGGCTGCCCTAGGCTAAGGCTAGGGCTCCCCTAGCCTTCAGGCTAGGGCACCCCTAGGCTTTAGGCTCCCCTAGGCTAAGGCTAGCACTCCCCTAGCCTTCAGGCTAGGGCACCCCTAGGCTTTAGGCTCCCCTAGGCTAAGGCTAGGGCTCCCCTAGCCTTCAGGCTAGGGCACCCCTAGGCTTTAGGCTAGGGCTCCCCTAGGCTAAGGCTAGGGCTCCCCTAGCCTTCAGGCTAGGGCACCCCTAGGCTTTAGGCACCCCTAGGCTAAGGCTAGGGCTCCCCTAGCCTTCAGACTAGGGCACCCCTAGGCTTTAGGCTAGGGCTCCCCTAGGCTAAGGCTAGGGCTCCCCTAGCCTTCAGGCTAGGGCACCCCTAGGCTTTAGGCTCCCCTAGGCTAAGGCTAGGGCTCCCCAAGCCTTCAGGCTAGGGCACCCCTAGGATTTAGGCTAGGGCTCCCCTAGGCTAAGGCTAGGGTTCCCCTAGACTTCAGGCTAGGGCACCCCTAGGCTTTAGGCTCCCCTAGGCTAAGGCTAGGGCTCCCATAGCCTTCAGGCTAGGGCACCCCTAGGCTTTAGGCTAGGGCTCCCCTAGGCTAAGGCTAGGGCTCCCCTAGCCTTCAGGCTAGGGCACCCCTAGGCTTTAGGCTCCCCTACGCTAAGGCTAGGGCTCCCCTAGCCTTCAGGCTAGGGCACCCCTAGGCTTTAGGCTCCCCTAGGCTAAGGCTAGGGCTTCCCTAGCCTTCAGGCTAGGGCACCCCTAGGCTTTAGGCTAGGGCTCCCCTAGGCTAAGGCTAGGGCTCCCCTAGCCTTCAGGCTAGGGCACCCCTAGGCTTTATGCTAGGGCTCCCCTAGGCTAAGGCTAGGGCTCCCCTAGCCTTCAGGCTAGGGCACCCCTAGGCTTTAGGCTCCCCTAGGCTAAGGCTAGGGCTCCCCTAGCCTTCAGGCTAGGGAACCCCTAGGCTTTAGGCTCCCCTAGGCTAAGGCTAGGGCTCCCCTAACCTTCAGGCTAGGGCACCCCTAGGATTTAGGCTAGGGCTCCCCTAGGCTAAGGCTAGGGCTCCCCTAGCCTTCAGGCGAGGGCACCCCTAGGCTTTAGGCTCCCCTAGGCTAAGGCTAGGGCTCCCCTAGCCTTCAGGCTAGGGCACCCTAGGCTTTAGGCTAGGGCTACCCTAGGCTAAGGCTAGGGCTCCCCTAGCCTTCAGGCTAGGGCACCCCTAGGCTTTAGGCTCCCCTAGGCTAAGGCTAGGGCTCCCCTAGCCTCCAGGCTAGGGCACCCCTAGGCTTTAGGCTCCCCTAGGCTAAGGCTAGGGCTCCACTAGCCTTCAGGCTAGGGCAGCCCTAGGCTTTAGGCTAGGGCTCCCCTAGGCTAAGGCTAGGGCACCCCTAGGCTTTAGGCTAGGGCTCCCCTAGGCTAAGGCTAGGGCTCCCCTAGCCTTCAGGCCAGGGCACCCCTAGGCTTTAGGCTCCCCTAGGCTAAGGCTAGGGCTCCCCTAGCCTTCAGGCCAGGGAACCCCTAGGCTTTAGGCTCCCCTAGGCTAAGGCTAGGGCTCCCCTAGCCTTCAGGCCAGGGCACCCCTAGGCTTTAGGCTCCCCTAGGCTAAGGCTAGGGCTCCCCTAGCCTTCAGGCTAGGGCACCCCTAGGCTTTAGGCTCCCCTAGGCTAAGGCTAGGGCTCCCCTAGCCTTCAGGCCAGGGCACCCCTAGGCTTTAGGCTAGGGCTCCCCTAGGCTAAGGCTAGGGCTCCCCTAGCCTTCAGGCTAGGGCACCCCTAGGCTTTAGGCTCCCATACGCTAAGGCTAGGGCTCCCCTAGCCTTCAGGCTAGGGCACCCCTAGGCTTTAGGCTCCCCTAGGCTAAGGCTAGGGCTCCCCTAGCCTTCAGGCTAGGGCACCCCTAGGCTTTAGGCTAGGGCTCCCCTAGGCTAAGGCTAGGGCTCCCCTAGCCTTCAGGCTAGGGCACCCCTAGGCTTTATCTTAGGGCTCCCCTAGGCTAAGGCTAGGGCTCCCCTAGCCTTCAGGCTAGGGCACCCCTAGGCTTTAGGCGCCCCTAGGCTAAGGCTAGGGCTCCCCTAGCCTTCAGGCTAGGGAACCCCTAGGCTTTAGGCTCCCCTAGGCTAAGGCTAGGACTCCCCTAGCCTTCAGGCTAGGGCACCCCTAGGCTTTAGGCTCCCCTAGGCTAAGGTTAGGGCTCCCCTAGCCTTCAGAGTAGGGCACCCCTAGGCTTTAGGCTAGGGCTCCCCTAGGCTAAGGCTAGAGCTCCCGTAGCCTTCAGGCTAGGGCACCCCTAGGCTTTAGGCTCCCCTAGGCTAAGGTTAGGGCTCCCCTAGCCTTCAGAGTAGGGCACCCCTAGGCTTTAGGCTAGGGCTCCCCTAGGCTAAGGCTATGGCTCCCCTAGCCTTCAGGCTAGGGCACCCATAGGCTTTAGGCTCCCGTAGGCTAAGGCTAGGGCTCCCCTAGCCTTCAGGCTAGGGCACCCCTAGGATTTAGGCTAGGGCTCCCCTAGGCTAAGGCTAGGGCTCCCCTAGCCTTCAGGCTAGGGCACCCCTAGGCTTTAGGCTCCCCTAGGCTAAGGCTAGGGCTCCCCTAGCCTTCAGGCTAGGGCACCCTAGGCTTTAGGCTAGGGCTCACCTAGGCTAAGGCTAGGGCTCCCCTTGCCTTCAGGCTAGGGCACCCCTAGGCTTTAGGCTCCCCTAGGCTAAGGCTAGGGCTCCCCTAGCCTTCAGGCTAGGGCACCCCTAGGCTTTAGGCTCCCCTAGGGTAAGGCTAGGGCTCCCCTAGCCTTCAGGCTAGGGCAGCCCTAGGCTTTAGGCTATGGCTCCCCTAGGCTAAGGCTAGGGCACCCCTAGGCTTTAGGCTAGGGCTCCCCTAGGCTAAGGCTAGGGCTCCCCTAGCCTTCAGGCTAGGGCACCCCTAGGCTTTAGGCTGCCCTAGGCTAAGGCTAGGGCTCCCCTAGCCTTCAGGCTAGGGCACCCCTAGGCTTTAGGCTCCCCTAGGCTAAGGTTAGCGCTCCCCTAGCCTTCAGGCTAGGGCACCCCTAGGCTTTAGGCTCCCCTAGGCTAAGGCTAGGGCTCCCCTAGCCTTCAGGCTAGGGCACCCCTAGGCTTTAGGCTAGGGCTCCCCTAGGCTAAGGCTAGGGCTCCCCTAGCCTTCAGGCCAGGGCACCCCTAGGCTTTAGGCTCCCCTAGGCTAAGGCTACGGCTCCCCTAGCCTTCAGGCCAGGGCACCCCTAGGCTTTAGGCTCCCCTAGGCTAAGGCTAGGGCTCCCCTAGCCTTCAGGCCAGGGCACCCCTAGGCTTTAGGCTCCCCTAGGCTAAGGCTAGGGCTCCCCAAGCCTTCAGGCTATGGCACCCCTAGGCTTTAGGCTCCCCTAGGCTAAGGCTAGGGCTCCCCTAGCCTTCAGGCCAGGGCACCCCTAGGCTTTAGGCTCCCCTAGGCTAAGGCTAGGGCTCCCCTAGCCTTCAGGCCAGGGCACCCCTAGCCTTTAGGCTCCCCTAGGCTAAGGTTAGGGCTCACCTAGCCTTCAGGCCAGGGCACCCCTAGGCTTTAGGCTCCCCAAGGCTAAGGCTAGGGCTCCCCTAGCCTTCAGGCCAGGGCACCCCTAGGCTTTAGGCTCCCCTAGGCTTTAGGCTAGGGGTCCCCTAGGCTAAGGCTAGTGCTCCCCTAGCCTTCAGGCTAGGGCACCCCTAGGCTTTAGGCTAGGGCTCCCCTAGGCTAAGGCTAGGGCTCCCCTAGCCTTCAGGCTAGGGCACCCCTAGGATTTAGGCTCCCCTAGGCTAAGGCTAGGGCTCCCCTAGGCTAAGGCTAGGGCTCCCCTAGCCTTCAGGCTAGGGCACCCCTAGGCTTTAGGCTCCCCTAGGCTAAGGCTAGGGCTCCCCTAGCCTTCAGGCTAGGGCACCCCTAGGCTTTAGGCTCCCCTAGGCTAAGGCTAGGGCTCCCCAAGGCTAAGGCTAGGGCTCCCCTAGCCTTCAGGCTAGGGCACCCCTAGGCTTTAGGCTCCCCTAGGCTAAGGTTAGGGCTCCCCTAGGCTAAGGCTAGGGCTCCCCTAGCCTTCAGGCTAGGGCACCCCTAGGCTTTAGGCTCCCCTAGGCTAAGGCTAGGGCTCCCCTAGCCTTCAGGCTAGGGCAGCCCTAGGCTTTAGGCTAGGGCTCCCCTAGGCTAAGGCTAGGGCACCCCTAGGCTTTAGGCTAGGGCTCCCCTAGGCTAAGGCTAGGGCTCCCCTAGCCTTCAGGCCAGGGCACCCCTAGGCTTTAGGCTCCCCTAGGCTAAGGCTAGGGCTCCCCTAGCCTTCAGGCCAGGGCACCCCTAGGCTTTAGGCTCCCCTAGGCTAAGGCTAGGGCTCCCCTAGCCTTCAGGCCAGGGCACCCCTAGGCTTTAGGCTCCCCTAGGCTAAGGCTAGGGCTCCCCTAGCCTTCAGGCTAGGGCACCCCTAGGATTTAGGCTCCCCTAGGCTAAGGCTAGGGCTCCCCTAGGCTAAGGCTAGGGCTCCCCTAGCCTTCAGGCTAGGGCACCCCTAGGCTTTAGGCTCCCCTAGGCTAAGGCTAGGGCTCCCCTAGCCTTCAGGCTAGGGCACCCCTAGGCTTTAGGCTCCCCTAGGCTAAGGCTAGGGCTCCCCAAGGCTAAGGCTAGGGCTCCCCTAGCCTTCAGGCTAGGGCACCCCTAGGCTTTAGGCTCCCCTAGGCTAAGGTTAGGGCTCCCCTAGGCTAAGGCTAGGGCTCCCCTAGCCTTCAGGCTAGGGCACCCCTAGGCTTTAGGCTCCCCTAGGCTAAGGCTAGGGCTCCCCTAGCCTTCAGGCTAGGGCAGCCCTAGGCTTTAGGCTAGGGCTCCCCTAGGCTAAGGCTAGGGCACCCCTAGGCTTTAGGCTAGGGCTCCCCTAGGCTAAGGCTAGGGCTCCCCTAGCCTTCAGGCCAGGGCACCCCTAGGCTTTAGGCTCCCCTAGGCTAAGGCTAGGGCTCCCCTAGCCTTCAGGCCAGGGCACCCCTAGGCTTTAGGCTCCCCTAGGCTAAGGCTAGGGCTCCCCTAGCCTTCAGGCCCGGGCACCCCTAGGCTTTAGGCTCCCCTAGGCTAAGGCTAGGGCTCCCCTAGCCTTCAGGCTAGGGCACCCCTAGGCTTTAGGCTCCCCTAGGCTAAGGCTAGGGATCCCCTAGCCTTCAGGCCAGGGCACCCCTAGGCTTTAGGCTCCCCTAGGCTAAGGCTAGGGCTCCCCTAGCCTTCAGGCCAGGGCACCCCTAGCCTTTAGGCTCCCCTAGGCTAAGGTTAGGGCTCCCCTAGCCTTCAGGCCAGGGCACCCCTAGGCTTTAGGCTCCCCAAGGCTAAGGCTAGGGCTCCCCTAGCCTTCAGGCCAGGGCACCCCTAGGCTTTAGGCTCCCCTAGGCTTTAGGCTAGGGCTCCCCTAGGCTAAGGCTAGTGCTCCCCTAGCCTTCAGGCTAGGGCACCCCTAGGCTTTAGGCTAGGGCTCCCCTAGGCTAAGGCTAGGGCTCACCTAGCCTTCAGGCTAGGGCACCCCTAGGCTTTAGGCTAGGGCTCCCCTAGGCTAAGGCTAGGGCTCCCCTAGCCTTCAGGCTAGGGCACGCCTAGGCTTTAGGCTCCCCTAGGCTATGTCTAGGGCTTCCCTAGCCTTCAGGCTAGGGCACCCCTAGGCTTTAGGCTAGGGCTCCCCTAGGCTAAGGCTAGGGCTCCCCTAGCCTTCAGGCTAGGGCACCCCTAGGCTTTAGGCACCCCTAGGCTAAGGCTAGGGCTCCCCTAGCCTTCAGACTAGGGCACCCCTAGGCTTTAGGCTAGGGCTCCCCTAGGCTAAGGCTAGGGCTCCCCTAGCCTTCAGGCTAGGGCACCCCTAGGCTTTAGGCTCCCCTAGGCTAAGGCTAGGGCTCCCCAAGCCTTCAGGCTAGGGCACCCCTAGGATTTAGGCTAGGGCTCCCCTAGGCTAAGGCTAGGGTTCCCCTAGACTTCAGGCTAGGGCACCCCTAGGCTTTAGGCTCCCCTAGGCTAAGGCTAGGGCTCCCCTAGCCTTCAGGCTAGGGCACCCCTAGGCTTTAGGCTAGGGCTCCCCTAGGCTAAGGCTAGGGCTCCACTAGCCTTCAGGCTAGGGCACCCCTAGGCTTTTGGCTCCCATACGCTAAGGCTAGGGCTCCCCTAGCCTTCAGGCTAGGGCACCCCTAGGCTTTAGGCTCCCCTAGGCTAAGGCTAGGGCTTCCCTAGCCTTCAGGCTAGGGCACCCCTAGGCTTTAGGCTAGGGCTCCCCTAGGCTAAGGCTAGGGCTCCCCTAGCCTTCAGGCTAGGGCACCCCTAGGCTTTAGGCTCCCCTAGGCTAAGGCTAGGGCTCCCCTAGCCTTCAGGCTAGGGAACCCCTAGGCTTTAGGCTCCCCTAGGCTAAGGCTAGGACTCCCCTAGCCTTCAGGCTAGGGCACCCCTATGCTTTAGGCTAGGGCTCCCCTAGGCTAAGGCTAGGGCTCCCCTAGCCTTCAGGCTAGGGCACCCCTAGGCTTTAGGCTCCCCTAGGCTATGTCTAGGGCTCCCCTAGCCTTCAGGCTAGGGCACCCCTATGATTTAGGCTAGGGCTCCCCTAGGCTAAGGCTAGGGCTCCCCTAGCCTTCAGGCTAGGGCACCCCTAGGCTTTAGGCTCCCCTAGGCTATGTCTAGGGCTCCCCTAGCCTTCAGGCTAGGGCACCCCTAGGCTTTAGGCTAGGGCTCCCCTAGGCTAAGGCTAGAGCTCCCGTAGCCTTCAGGCTAGGGCACCCCTAGGCTTTAGGCTCCCCTAGGCTAAGGTTAGGGCTCCCCTAGCCTTCAGAGTAGGGCACCCCTAGGCTTTAGGCTAGGGCTCCCCTAGGCTAAGGCTATGGCTCCCCTAGCCTTCAGGCTAGGGCACCCATAGGCTTTAGGCTCCCCTAGGCTAAGGCTAGGGCTCCCCTAGCCTTCAGGCTAGGGCACCCCTAGGATTTAGGCTAGGGCTCCCCTAGGCTAAGGCTAGGGCTCCCCTAGCCTTCAGGCTAGGGCACCCCTAGGCTTTAGGCTCCCCTAGGCTAAGGCTAGGGCTCCCCTAGCCTTCAGGCTAGGGCACCCTAGGCTTTAGGCTAGGGCTCACCTAGGCTAAGGCTAGGGCTCCCCTAGCCTTCAGGCTAGGGCACCCCTAGGCTTTAGGCTCCCCTAGGCTAAGGCTAGGGCTCCCCTAGCCTTCAGGCTAGGGCACCCCTAGGCTTTAGGCTCCCCTAGGCTAAGGCTAGGGCTCCCCTAGCCTTCAGGCTAGGGCAGCCCTAGGCTTTAGGCTATGGCTCCCCTAGGCTAAGGCTAGGGCACCCCTAGGCTTTAGGCTAGGGCTCCCCTAGGCTAAGGCTAGGGCTCCCCTAGCCTTCAGCTAGGGCACCCCTAGGCTTTAGGCTGCCCTAGGCTAAGGCTAGGGCTCCCCTAGCCTTCAGGTTGGGCACCCCTAGGCTTTAGGCTCCCCTAGGCTAAGGTTAGCGCTCCCCTAGCCTTCAGGCTAGGGCACCCCTAGGCTTTAGGCTCCCCTAGGCTAAGGCTAGGGCTCCCCTAGCCTTCAGGCTAGGGCACCCCTAGGCTTTAGGCTAGGGCTCCCCTAGGCTAAGGCTAGGGCTCCCCTAGCCTTCAGGCCAGGGCACCCCTAGTCTTTAGGCTCCCCTAGGCTAAGGCTACGGCTCCCCTAGCCTTCAGGCCAGGGCACCCCTAGGCTTTAGGCTCCCCTAGGCTAAGGCTAGGGCTCCCCTAGCCTTCAGGCCAGGGCACCCCTAGGCTTTAGGCTCCCCTAGGCTAAGGCTAGGGCTCCCCTAGCCTTCAGGCTAGGGCACCCCTAGGCTTTAGGCTCCCCTAGGCTAAGGCTAGGGCTCCCCTAGCCTTCAGGCCAGGGCACCCCTAGGCTTTAGGCTCCCCTAGGCTAAGGCTAGGGCTCCCCTAGCCTTCAGGCCAGGGCACCCCTAGCCTTTAGGCTCCCCTAGGCTAAGGTTAGGTCTCACCTAGCCTTCAGGCCAGGGCACCCCTAGGCTTTAGGCTCCCCAAGGCTAAGGGTAGGGCTCCCCTAGCCTTCAGGCCAGGGCACCCCTAGGCTTTAGGCTCCCCTAGGCTTTAGGCTAGGGCTCCCCTAGGCTAAGGCTAGTGCTCCCCTAGCCTTCAGGCTAGGGCACCCCTAGGCTTTAGGCTAGGGCTCCCCTAGGCTAAGGCTAGGGCTCCCCTAGCCTTCAGGCTAGGGCACCCCTAGGCTTTAGGCTAGGGCTCCCCTAGGCTAAGGCTAGGGCTCCCCTAGCCTTCAGGCTAGGGCACCCCTAGGCTTTAGGCTCCCCTAGGCTAAGGTTAGGGCTCCCCTAGGCTTTAGGCTCCCCTAGGCTAAGGCTAGGGCTCCCCTAGCCTTCAGGCTAGGGCACCCCTAGGCTTTAGGCTCCCCTAGGCTAAGGCTAGGGCTCCCCTAGCCTTCAGGCTAGGGCACCCCTAGGCTTTAGGCTCCCCTAGGCTAAGGCTAGGGCTCCCCTAGCCTTCAGGCTAGGGCACTCGTAGGCTTTAGGCTCCCCTAGGCTAAGGTTAGGGCTCCCCTAGGCTAAGGCTAGGGCTCCCCTAGTCTTCAGGCTAGGGCACCCCTAGGATTTAGGCTCCCCTAGGCTAAGGCTAGGGCTCCCCTAGGCTAAGGCTAGGGCTCCCCTAGCCTTCAGGCTAGGGCACCCCTAGGCTTTAGGCTCCCCTAGGCTAAGGCTAGGGCTCCCCTAGCCTTCAGGCTAGGGCACCCCTAGGCTTTAGGCTCCCCTAGGATAAGGCTAGGGCTCCCCAAGGCTAAGGCTAGGGCTCCCCTAGCCTTCAGGCTAGGGCACCCCTAGGCTTTAGGCTCCCCTAGGCTAAGGTTAGGGCTCCCCTAGGCTAAGGCTAGGGCTCCCCTAGCCTTCAGGCTAGAGCACCCCTAGGCTTTAGGCTAGGGCTCCCCTAGGCTAAGGCTAGGGCTCCCCTAGCCTTCAGGCTAGGGCACCCCTAGGCTTTAGGCTAGGGCTCCCCTAGGCTAAGGCTAGGGCTCCCCTAGCCTTCAGGCTAGGGCACCCCTAGGCTTTAGGCTAGGGCTCCCCTAGGCTAAGGCTAGGGCTCCACTAGCCTTCAGGCTAGGGCACCCCTAGGCTTTAGGCTCCCCTAGGCTAAGGCTAGGGCTCCACTAGCCTTCAGGCTAGGGAACCCCTAGGCTTTAGGCTCCCCTAGGCTAAGGCTAGGGCTCCCCTAGCCTTAAGGCTAGGGCACCCCTAGGCTTTAGGCTCCCCTAGGCTAAGGCTAGGGCTCCCCTAGGCTAAGGCTAGGGCTCCCCTAGCCTTCAGGCTAGGGCACCCCTAGGCTTTAGCCTCCCCTAGGCTAAGGCTAGGGCTCCCCTAGCCTTCAGGTTAGGGCACCCCTAGGCTTTAGGCTCCCCTAGGCTAAGGCTAGGGCTCCCCTAGGCTAAGGCTCGGGCTCCCCTATCCTTCAGGCTAGGGCACCCCTAGGCTTTAGGCTCCCCTAGGCTAAGGCTAGGGCTCCCCTAGCCTTCAGTCTAGGCCACACCTAGGCTTTAGGCTAGAGCTCCCCTAGGCTAAGGCTAGGGCTCCCCTAGCCTTCAGGCTAGGGCACCCCTAGGCTTTAGGCTCCCCTAGGCTAAGGCTAGGGCTCCCCTAGCCTTCAGGCTAGGGCACCCCTAGGCTTTAGGCTAGGTCTCCCCTAGGCTAAGGCTAGGGCTCCCCTAGCCTTCAGGCTAGGGCACCCCTAGGCTTTAGGCTCCCCTAGGCTAAGGCTAGGGCTCCCCTAGCCTTCAGGCTAGGGCACCCCTAGGCTTTAGGCTCCCCTAGGCTAAGGCTAGGGCTCCCCTAGCCTTCAGGCTAGGGCACCCCTAGGCTTTAGGCTAGGGCTCCCCTAGGCTAAGGCTAGGGCTCCCCTAGCCTTCAGGCTAGGGCACCCCTAGGCTTTAGGCTCCCCTAGGCTAAGGCTAGGGCTCCCCTAGCCTTCAGGCTAGGGCACCCCTAGGCTTAAGGCTCCCCTAGGCTAAGGCTAGGGCTCCCCTAGCCTTCAGGCTAGGGCACCCCTAGGCTTTAGGCTAGGGCTCCCCTAGGCTAAGGCTAGGGCTCCCCTAGCCTTCAGGCTAGGGCACCCCTAGGCTTTAGGCTCCCCTAGGCTAAGGCTAGGGCTCCCCTAGCCTTCAGGCTAGGGCACCCCTAGGCTTAAGGCTCCCCTAGGCTAAGGCTAGGGCTCCCCTAGCCTTCAGGCTAGGGCACCCCTAGGCTTTTGGCTAGGGCTCCCCTAGGCTAAGGCTAGGGCTCCCCTAGCCTTCAGGCTAGGGCACCCCTAGGCTTTAGGCTCCCCTAGGCTAAGGCTATGGCTCCCCTAGCCTTCAGGCTAGGGCACCCCTAGGCTTTAGGCTACACAAGGCTAAGGCTAGGGCTCCCCTAGCCTTCATGCTAGTGCACCCCTAGGCTTTAGGCTAGGGCTCCCCTAGGCTAAGGCTAGGGCTCCCCTAGCCTTCAGGCTAGGGCACCCCTAGGCTTTAGGCTAGGGCTCCCATAGGCTAAGGCTAGGGCTCCCCTAGCCTTCAGGCTAGGGCACCCCTAGGCTTTAGGCTCCCCTAGGCTAAGCTAGGGCTCCCGTAGCCTTCAGGCTAGGGCACCCCTAGGCTTTAGGCTAGGGCTCCCCTAGGCTAAGGCTAGGGCTCCCCTAGCCTTCATGCTAGGGCACCCCTAGGCTTTAGGATGCCCTAGGCTAAGGCTAGGGCTCCCCTAGCCTTTAGGCTAGGGCACCCCTAGGCTTTAGGCTCCCCTAGGCTAAGGCTAGGGCTACCCTAGCCTTCAGGCTAGGGCACCCCTAGGCGTTAGGCTCCCCTAGGCTAAGGCTAGGGCTCCCCTAGCCTTCAGGCTAGGGCACCCCTAGGCTTTAGGCTCCCCTAGGCTAAGGCTAGGGCTTCCCTAGCCTTCAGGCTAGGGCACCCCTAGGCTTTAGGCTAGGGCTCCCCTAGGCTAAGGCTAGGGCTCCCCTAGCCTTCAGGCCAGGGCACCCTTAGGCTTTAGGCTCCCCTAGGCTAAGGCTAGGGCTCCCCTAGCCTTCAGGCTAGGGCACCCCTAGGCTTTAGGCTAGGGCTCCCCTAGGCTAAGGCTAGGGCTCCCCTAGCCTTCAGGCCAGGGCACCCCTAGGCTTTAGACTCCCCTAGGCTAAGGCTAGGGCTCCCCTAGCCTTCAGGCCAGGGCACCCCTAGGCTTTAGGCTCCCCTAGGGTAAGGCTAGGGCTCCCCTAGCCTTCAGACTAGGGCACCCCTAGGCTTTAGGCTAGGGCTCCCCTAGGCTAAGGCTTGGGCTCCCCTAGCCTTCAGGCTAGGGCACCCCTAGGCTTTAGGCTCCCCTAGGCTAAGGCTAGTGCTCCCCTAGCCTTCAGGCTAGGGCACCCCTAGGCTTTAGGCTCCCCTAGGCTAAGGCTAGGGCTCCCCTACCCTTCAGGCCAGGGCACCCCTAGGCTTTAGGCTCCCCTAGGCTAAGGCTAGGGCTCCCCTACCCTTCAGGCCAGGGCACCCCTAGGCTTTAGGCTCCCCTAGGCTAAGGCTAGGGCTCCCCTAGCCTTCAGGAGGGCACCCCTAGCTTTTAGGCTCCCCTAGGCTAAGGTTAGGGCTCCCCTAGCCTTCAGGCCAGGGCACCCCTAGGCTTTAGGCTCCCCAAGGCTAAGGCTAGGGCTCCCCTAGCCTTCAGGCCAGGGAACCCCTAGGCTTTAGGCTCCCCTAGGCTTTAGGCTAGGGCTCCCCTAGGCTAAGGCTAGGGCTCCCCTAGCCTTCAGGCTAGGGCACCCCTAGGCTTTAGGCTAGGGCTCCCCTAGGCTAAGGCTAGGGCTCCCCTAGCCTTCAGGCTAGGGCACCCCTAGGCTTTAGGCTCCCCTAGGCTTAGGCTAGGGCTCCCCTAGCCTTCAGGCTAGGGCACCCCTAGGCTTTAGGCTCCCCTAGGCTAAGGCTAGGGCTCCCCTAGCCTTCAAGCTAGGGCACCCCTAGGCTTTAGGCTCCCCTAGGCTAAGGCTAGGGCTCCCCTAGCCTTCAGGCTAGGGCACCCCTAGGCTTTAGGCTCCCCTAGGCTAAGGTTAGGGCTCCCCTAGGCTAAGGCTAGGGCTCCCGTAGCCTTCAGGCTAGGGCACCCCTAGGCTTTAGGCTCCCCTAGGCTAAGGCTAAGGCTCCCCTAGGCTAAGGCTAGGGCTCCCCTAGCCTTCAGGCTAGGGCACCCCTAGGCTTTAGGCTCCCCTAGGCTAAGGCTAGGGCTCCCCTAGCCTTCAGGCTAGGGCACCCCTAGGCTTTAGGCTCCCCTAGGCTAAGGCTAGGGCTCCCATAGGCTAAGGCTAGGGCTCCCCTAGCCTTCAGGCTAGGGCACCCCTAGGCTTTAGGCTCCCCTAGGCTAAGGCTAGGGCTCCCCTAGGCTAAGGCTAGGGCTCCCCTAGCCTTCAGGCTAGGGCACCCCAAGGCTTTAGGCTCCCCTAGGCTAAGGCTAGGGCTTCCCTAGCCTTCAGGCTAGGGCACCCCTAGGCTTTAGGCTAGGGCTCCCCTAGGCTAAGGCTAGGGCTCCCCTAGCCTTCAGGCTAGGGCACCCCTAGGCTTTAGGCTAGGGCTCCCCTAGGCTAAGGCTAGGGCTCCCCTAGCCTTCAGGCTAGGGCACCCCTAGGCTTTAGGCTAGGGCTCCCCTAGGCTAAGGCTAGGGCTCCCCTAGCCTTCAGGCTAGGGCACCCCTAGGCTTTAGGCTCCCCTAGGCTAAGGCTAGGGCTCCCCTAGCCTTCAGGCTAGGGAACCCCTAGGCTTTAGGCTCCCCTAGGCTAAGGCTAGGGCTCCCCTAGGCTAAGGCTAGGGCTCCCCTAGCCTTCAGGCTAGGGCACCCCTAGGCTTTAGCCTCCCCTAGACTAATGCTAGGGCTCCCCTAGCCTTCAGGCTAGGGCACACCTAGGCTTTAGGCTCCCCTAGGCTAAGGCTAGGGCTCCCCTATCCTTCAGGCTAGGGCACCCCTAGGCTTTAGGCTCCCCTAGGCTAAGGCTAGGGCTCCCCTACGCTAAGGCTAGGGCTCCCCTAGCCTTCAGGCTAGGGCACCCCTAGGCTTCAGGCTCCCCTAGGCTAAGGCTAGGGCTCCCCTAGCCTTCAGGCTAGGGCACCCCTAGACTTTAGGCTAGGGCTCCCCTAGGCTAAGGCTAGGGCTCCCCTAGCCTTCAGGCTAGGGCACCCCTAGGCTTTAGGCTAGGGCTCCCCTAGGCTAAGGCTTGGGCTCCCCTAGCCTTCAGGCTAGGGCACCCCTAGGCTTTAGGCTCCCCTAGGCTAAGGCTAGTGCTCCCCTAGCCTTCAGGCTAGGGCACCCCTAGGCTTTAGGCTCCCCTAGGCTAAGGCTAGGGCTCCCCTACCCTTCAGGCCAGGGCACCCCTAGGCTTTAGGCTCCCCTAGGCTAAGGCTAGGGCTCCCCTACCCTTCAGGCCAGGGCACCCCTAGGCTTTAGGCTCCCCTAGGCTAAGGCTAGGGCTCCCCTAGCCTTCAGGCCAGGGCACCCCTAGCTTTTAGGCTCCCCTAGGCTAAGGTTAGGGCTCCCCTAGCCTTCAGGCCAGGGCACCCCTAGGCTTTAGGCTCCCCAAGGCTAAGGCTAGGGCTCCCCTAGCCTTCAGGCCAGGGCACCCCTAGGCTTTAGGCTCCCCTAGGCTTTAGGCTAGGGCTCCCCTAGGCTAAGGCTAGGGCTCCCCTAGCCTTCAGGCTAGGGCACCCCTAGGCTTTAGGCTAGGGCTCCCCTAGGCTAAGGCTAGGGCTCCCCTAGCCTTCAGGCTAGGGCACCCCTAGGCTTTAGGCTCCCCTAGGCTTAGGCTAGGGCTCCCCTAGCCTTCAGGCTAGGGCACCCCTAGGCTTTAGGCTCCCCTAGGCTAAGGCTAGGGCTCCCCTAGCCTTCAGGCTAGGGCACCCCTAGGCTTTAGGCTCCCCTTGGCTAAGGCTAGGGCTCCCCTAGCCTTCAGGCTAGGGCACCCCTAGGCTTTAGGCTCCCCTAGGCTAAGGTTAGGGCTCCCCTAGGCTAAGGCTAGGGCTCCCGTAGCCTTCAGGCTAGGGCACCCCTAGGCTTTAGGCTCCCCTAGGCTAAGGCTAAGGCTCCCCTAGGCTAAGGCTAGGGCTCCCCTAGCCTTCAGGCTAGGGCACCCCTAGGCTTTAGGCTCCCCTAGGCTAAGGCTAGGGCTCCCCTAGCCTTCAGGCTAGGGCACCCCTAGGCTTTAGGCTCCCCTAGGCTAAGGCTAGGGCTCCCATAGGCTAAGGCTAGGGCTCCCCTAGCCTTCAGGCTAGGGCACCCCTAGGCTTTAGGCTCCCCTAGGCTAAGGCTAGGGCTCCCCTAGGCTAAGGCTAGGGCTCCCCTAGCCTTCAGGCTAGGGCACCCCAAGGCTTTAGGCTCCCCTAGGCTAAGGCTAGGGCTTCCCTAGCCTTCAGGCTAGGGCACCCCTAGGCTTTAGGCTAGGGCTCCCCTAGGCTAAGGCTAGGGCTCCCCTAGCCTTCAGGCTAGGGCACCCCTAGGCTTTAGGCTAGGGCTCCCCTAGGCTAAGGCTAGGGCTCCCCTAGCCTTCAGGCTAGGGCACCCCTAGGCTTTATGCTAGGGCTCCCCTAGGCTAAGGCTAGGGCTCCCCTAGCCTTCAGGCTAGGGCACCCCTAGGCTTTAGGCTCCCCTAGGCTAAGGCTAGGGCTCCCCTAGCCTTCAGGCTAGGGAACCCCTAGGCTTTAGGCTCCCCTAGGCTAAGGCTAGGGCTCCCCTAGGCTAAGGCTAGGGCTCCCCTAGCCTTCAGGCTAGGGCACCCCTAGGCTTTAGCCTCCCCTAGACTAAGGCTAGGGCTCCCCTAGCCTTCAGGCTAGGGCACACCTAGGCTTTAGGCTCCCCTAGGCTAAGGCTAGGGCTCCCCTATCCTTCAGGCTAGGGCACCCCTAGGCTTTAGGCTCCCCTAGGCTAAGGCTAGGGCTCCCCTACGCTAAGGCTAGGGCTCCCCTAGCCTTCAGGCTAGGGCACCCCTAGGCTTCAGGCTCCCCTAGGCTAAGGCTAGGGCTCCCCTAGCCTTCAGGCTAGGGCACCCCTAGGCTTTAGGCTAGGGCTCCCCTAGGCTAAGGCTAGGGCTCCCCTAGCCTTCAGGCTAGGGCACCCCTAGGCTTTAGGCTCCCCTAGGCTAAGGCTAGGGCTCCCCTAGCCTTCAGGCTAGGGCATCCCTAGGCTTTAGGCTCCCCTAGGCTAAGGCTAGGGCTCCCATAGCCTTCAGGCTAGGGCACCCCTAGGCTTTAGGCTAGGGCTCCCCTAGGCTAAGGCTAGGGCTCCCCTAGCCTTCAGGCTAGGGCACACCTAGGCTTTAGGCTCCCCTAGGCTAAGGCTAGGGCTCCCCTAGCCTTCAGGCTAGGGCACCCCTAGGCTTTAGGCTCCCCTAGGCTAAGGTTAGGGCTCCCCTAGCCTTCAGGCTAGGGCACCCCTAGGCTTTAGGCACCCCTAGGCTAAGGCTAGGGCTCCCCTAGCCTTCAGACTAGGGCACCCCTAGGCTTTAGGCTAGGGCTCCCCTAGGCTAAGGCTAGGGCTCCCCTAGCCTTCAGGCTAGGGCACCCCTAGGCTTTACGCTCCCCTAGGCTAAGGCTAGGGCTCCCCAAGCCTTCAGGCTAGGGCACCCCTAGGCTTTAGGCTAGGGCTCCCCTAGGCTAAGGCTAGGGTTCCCCTAGACTTCAGGCTAGGGCACCCCTAGGCTTTAGGCTCCCCTAGGCTAAGGCTAAGGCTCCCCTAGGCTAAGGCTAGGGCTCCCCTAGCCTTCAGGCTAGGGCACCCCTAGGCTTTAGGCTCCCCTAGGCTAAGGCTAGGGCTCCCCTAGCCTTCAGGCTAGGGCACCCCTAGGCTTTAGGCTCCCCTAGGCTAAGGCTAGGGCTCCCATAGGCTAAGGCTAGGGCTCCCCTAGCCTTCAGGCTAGGGCACCCCTAGGCTTTAGGCTCCCCTAGGCTAAGGCTAGGGCTCCCCTAGGCTAAGGCTAGGGCTCCCCTAGCCTTCAGGCTAGGGCACCCCAAGGCTTTAGGCTCCCCTAGGCTAAGGCTAGGGCTTCCCTAGCCTTCAGGCTAGGGCACCCCTAGGCTTTAGGCTAGGGCTCCCCTAGGCTAAGGCTAGGGCTCCCCTAGCCTTCAGGCTAGGGCACCCCTAGGCTTTAGGCTAGGGCTCCCCTAGGCTAAGGCTAGGGCTCCCCTAGCCTTCAGGCTAGGGCACCCCTAGGCTTTAGGCTAGGGCTCCCCTAGGCTAAGGCTAGGGCTCCCCTAGCCTTCAGGCTAGGGCACCCCTAGGCTTTAGGCTCCCCTAGGCTAAGGCTAGGGCTCCCCTAGCCTTCAGGCTAGGGAACCCCTAGGCTTTAGGCTCCCCTAGGCTAAGGCTAGGGCTCCCCTAGGCTAAGGCTAGGGCTCCCCTAGCCTTCAGGCTAGGGCACCCCTAGGCTTTAGCCTCCCCTAGACTAATGCTAGGGCTCCCCTAGCCTTCAGGCTAGGGCACACCTAGGCTTTAGGCTCCCCTAGGCTAAGGCTAGGGCTCCCCTATCCTTCAGGCTAGGGCACCCCTAGGCTTTAGGCTCCCCTAGGCTAAGGCTAGGGCTCCCCTACGCTAAGGCTAGGGCTCCCCTAGCCTTCAGGCTAGGGCACCCCTAGGCTTCAGGCTCCCCTAGGCTAAGGCTAGGGCTCCCCTAGCCTTCAGGCTAGGGCACCCCTAGACTTTAGGCTAGGGCTCCCCTAGGCTAAGGCTAGGGCTCCCCTAGCCTTCAGGCTAGGGCACCCCTAGGCTTTAGGCTAGGGCTCCCCTAGGCTAAGGCTTGGGCTCCCCTAGCCTTCAGGCTAGGGCACCCCTAGGCTTTAGGCTCCCCTAGGCTAAGGCTAGTGCTCCCCTAGCCTTCAGGCTAGGGCACCCCTAGGCTTTAGGCTCCCCTAGGCTAAGGCTAGGGCTCCCCTACCCTTCAGGCCAGGGCACCCCTAGGCTTTAGGCTCCCCTAGGCTAAGGCTAGGGCTCCCCTACCCTTCAGGCCAGGGCACCCCTAGGCTTTAGGCTCCCCTAGGCTAAGGCTAGGGCTCCCCTAGCCTTCAGGCCAGGGCACCCCTAGCTTTTAGGCTCCCCTAGGCTAAGGTTAGGGCTCCCCTAGCCTTCAGGCCAGGGCACCCCTAGGCTTTAGGCTCCCCAAGGCTAAGGCTAGGGCTCCCCTAGCCTTCAGGCCAGGGCACCCCTAGGCTTTAGGCTCCCCTAGGCTTTAGGCTAGGGCTCCCCTAGGCTAAGGCTAGGGCTCCCCTAGCCTTCAGGCTAGGGCACCCCTAGGCTTTAGGCTAGGGCTCCCCTAGGCTAAGGCTAGGGCTCCCCTAGCCTTCAGGCTAGGGCACCCCTAGGCTTTAGGCTCCCCTAGGCTTAGGCTAGGGCTCCCCTAGCCTTCAGGCTAGGGCACCCCTAGGCTTTAGGCTCCCCTAGGCTAAGGCTAGGGCTCCCCTAGCCTTCAGGCTAGGGCACCCCTAGGCTTTAGGCTCCCCTAGGCTAAGGCTAGGGCTCCCCTAGCCTTCAGGCTAGGGCACCCCTAGGCTTTAGGCTCCCCTAGGCTAAGGTTAGGGCTCCCCTAGGCTAAGGCTAGGGCTCCCGTAGCCTTCAGGCTAGGGCACCCCTAGGCTTTAGGCTCCCCTAGGCTAAGGCTAAGGCTCCCCTAGGCTAAGGCTAGGGCTCCCCTAGCCTTCAGGCTAGGGCACCTCTAGGCTTTAGGCTCCCCTAGGCTAAGGCTAGGGCTCCCCTAGCCTTCAGGCTAGGGCACCCCTAGGCTTTAGGCTCCCCTAGGCTAAGGCTAGGGCTCCCATAGGCTAAGGCTAGGGCTCCCCTAGCCTTCAGGCTAGGGCACCCCTAGGCTTTAGGCTCCCCTAGGCTAAGGCTAGGGCTCCCCTAGGCTAAGGCTAGGGCTCCCCTAGCCTTCAGGCTAGGGCACCCCAAGGCTTTAGGCTCCCCTAGGCTAAGGCTAGGGCTTCCCTAGCCTTCAGGCTAGGGCACCCCTAGGCTTTAGGCTAGGGCTCCCCTAGGCTAAGGCTAGGGCTCCCCTAGCCTTCAGGCTAGGGCACCCCTAGGCTTTAGGCTAGGGCTCCCCTAGGCTAAGGCTAGGGCTCCCCTAGCCTTCAGGCTAGGGCACCCCTAGGCTTTATGCTAGGGCTCCCCTAGGCTAAGGCTAGGGCTCCCCTAGCCTTCAGGCTAGGGCACCCCTAGGCTTTAGGCTCCCCTAGGCTAAGGCTAGGGCTCCCCTAGCCTTCAGGCTAGGGAACCCCTAGGCTTTAGGCTCCCCTAGGCTAAGGCTAGGGCTCCCCTAGGCTAAGGCTAGGGCTCCCCTAGCCTTCAGGCTAGGGCACCCCTAGGCTTTAGCCTCCCCTAGACTAAGGCTAGGGCTCCCCTAGCCTTCAGGCTAGGGCACACCTAGGCTTTAGGCTCCCCTAGGCTAAGGCTAGGGCTCCCCTATCCTTCAGGCTAGGGCACCCCTAGGCTTTAGGCTCCCCTAGGCTAAGGCTAGGGCTCCCCTACGCTAAGGCTAGGGCTCCCCTAGCCTTCAGGCTAGGGCACCCCTAGGCTTCAGGCTCCCCTAGGCTAAGGCTAGGGCTCCCCTAGCCTTCAGGCTAGGGCACCCCTAGGCTTTAGGCTAGGGCTCCCCTAGGCTAAGGCTAGGGCTCCCCTAGCCTTCAGGCTAGGGCACCCCTAGGCTTTAGGCTCCCCTAGGCTAAGGCTAGGGCTCCCCTAGCCTTCAGGCTAGGGCATCCCTAGGCTTTAGGCTCCCCTAGGCTAAGGCTAGGGCTCCCATAGCCTTCAGGCTAGGGCACCCCTAGGCTTTAGGCTAGGGCTCCCCTAGGCTAAGGCTAGGGCTCCCCTAGCCTTCAGGCTAGGGCACACCTAGGCTTTAGGCTCCCCTAGGCTAAGGCTAGGGCTCCCCTAGCCTTCAGGCTAGGGCACCCCTAGGCTTTAGGCTCCCCTAGGCTAAGGTTAGGGCTCCCCTAGCCTTCAGGCTAGGGCACCCCTAGGCTTTAGGCACCCCTAGGCTAAGGCTAGGGCTCCCCTAGCCTTCAGACTAGGGCACCCCTAGGCTTTAGGCTAGGGCTCCCCTAGGCTAAGGCTAGGGCTCCCCTAGACTTCAGGCTAGGGCACCCCTAGGCTTTACGCTCCCCTAGGCTAAGGCTAGGGCTCCCCAAGCCTTCAGGCTAGGGCACCCCTAGGCTTTAGGCTAGGGCTCCCCTAGGCTAAGGCTAGGGTTCCCCTAGACTTCAGGCTAGGGCACCCCTAGGCTTTAGGCTCCCCTAGGCTAAGGCTAGGGCTCTCCTAGCCTTCAGGCTAGGGCACCCCTAGGCTTTAGGCTAGGGCTCCCCTAGGCTAAGGCTAGGGCTCCCCTAGCCTTCAGGCTAGGGCACCCCTAGGCTTTAGGCTCCCCTAGGCTAAGGCTAGGGCTCCCCTAGCCTTCAGGCTAGGGCACCCCTAGGCTTTATGCTAGGGCTCCCCTAGGCTAAGGCTAGGGCTCCCCTAGCCTTCAGGCTAGGGCACCCCTAGGCTTTAGGCTCCCCTAGGCTAAGGCTAGGGCTCCCCTAGCCTTCAGGCTAGGGAACCCCTAGGCTTTAGGCTCCCCTAGGCTAAGGCTAGGGCTCCCCTAGAATAAGGCTAGGGCTCCCCTAGCCTTCAGGCTAGGGCACCCCTAGGCTTTAGCCTCCCCTAGACTAAGGCTAGGGCTCCCCTAGCCTTCAGGCTAGGGCACACCTAGGCTTTAGGCTCCCCTAGGCTAAGGCTAGGGCTCCCCTATCCTTCAGGCTAGGGCACCCCTAGGCTTTAGGCTCCCCTAGGCTAAGGCTAGGGCTCCCCTACGCTAAGGCTAGGGCTCCCCTAGCCTTCAGGCTAGGGCACCCCTAGGCTTCAGGCTCCCCTAGGCTAAGGCTAGGGCTCCCCTAGCCTTCAGGCTAGGGCACCCCTAGGCTTTAGGCTAGGGCTCCCCTAGGCTAAGGCTAGGGCTCCCCTAGCCTTCAGGCTAGGGCACCCCTAGGCTTTAGGCTCCCCTAGGCTAAGGCTAGGGCTCCCCTAGCCTTCAGGCTAGGGCACCCCTAGGCTTTAGGCTCCCCTAGGCTAAGGCTAGGGCTCCCATAGCCTTCAGGCTAGGGCACCCCTAGGCTTTAGGCTAGGGCTCCCCTAGGCTAAGGCTAGGGCTCCCCTAGCCTTCAGGCTAGGGCACACCTAGGCTTTAGGCTCCCCTAGGCTAAGGCTAGGGCTCCCCTAGCCTTCAGGCTAGGGCACCCCTAGGCTTTAGGCTCCCCTAGGCTAAGGTTAGGGCTCCCCTAGCCTTCAGGCTAGGGCACCCCTAGGCTTTAGGCACCCCTAGGCTAAGGCTAGGGCTCCCCTAGCCTTCAGACTAGGGCACCCCTAGGCTTTAGGCTAGGGCTCCCCTAGGCTAAGGCTAGGGCTCCCCTAGCCTTCAGTCTAGGGCACCCCTAGGCTTTACGCTCCCCTAGGCTAAGGCTAGGGCTCCCCAAGCCTTCAGGCTAGGGCACCCCTAGGCTTTAGGCTAGGGCTCCCCTAGGCTAAGGCTAGGGTTCCCCTAGACTTCAGGCTAGGGCACCCCTAGGCTTTAGGCTCCCCTAGGCTAAGGCTAGGGCTCTCCTAGCCTTCAGGCTAGGGCACCCCTAGGCTTTAGGCTAGGGCTCCCCTAGGCTAAGGCTAGGGCTCCCCTAGCCTTCAGGCTAGGGCACCCCTAGGCTTTAGGCTCCCCTAGGCTAAGGCTAGGGCTCCCCTAGCCTTCAGGCAAGGGCACCCCTAGGCTTTAGGCTCCCCTAGGCTAAGACTAGGGCTCCCCTAGCCTTCAGCCTAGGGCACCCCTAGGCTTTAGGCTAGGGCTCCCCTAGGCTAAGGCTAGGGCTCCCCTAGCCTTCAGGCTAGGGCACCCCTAGGCTTTAGGCTCCCCTAGGCTAAGGCTGGGGCTCCCCTAGCCTTCAGACTAGGGCACCCCTAGGCTTTAGGCTACCCAAGGCTAAGGCTAGGGCTCCCCTAGCCTTCAGGCTAGGGCACCCCTAGGCTTTAGGCTAGGGCACCCCTAGGCTAAGGCTAGGTCTCCCCTAGCCTTCAGGCAAGGGCACCCCTAGGCCTTAGGCTAGGGCTCCCCTAGGCTAAGGCTAGGGCTCCCCTAGCCTTCAGGCTAGGGCACCCCTAGGCTTTAGGCTCCCCTAGGCTAAGGCTAGGGCTCCCCAAGCCTTCAGGCTAGGGCACCCCTAGGCTTTCGGCTAGGGCTCCCCTAGGCTAAGGCTAGGGTTCCCCCAGACATCAGGCTAGGGCACCCCTAGGCTTTAGGCTCCCCTAGGCTAAGGCTAGGGCTCCCCTAGCCTTCAGGCTAGGGCACCCCTAGGCTTTAGGCTAGGGCTCCCCTAGGCTAAGGCTAGGGCTCCCCTAGCCTTCAGGCCAGGGCACCCCTAGGCTTTAGGCTCCCCTAGGCTAAGGCTAGGGTTCCCCTAGCCTTCAGGCCAGGGCACCCCTAGGCTTTAGGCTCCCCTAGGCTAAGGCTAGGGCTCCCCTAGCCTTCAGGCCAGGGCACCCCTAGGCTTTAGGCTCCGCTAGGCTAAGGCTAGGGCTCCCCTAGCCTTCAGGCCAGGGAACCCCTAGGCTTTAGGCTCCCCTAGGCTAAGACTAGGGCTCCCCTAGCCTTCAGGCCAGGGCACCCCTAGGCTTTAGGCTCCCCTAGGCTAAGGCTAGGGCTCCCCTAGCCTTCAGGCCAGGGCACCCCTAGCCTTTAGGCTCACCTAGGCTAAGGCTGGGGCTCCCCTAGCCTTCAGGCCAGGGCACCCCTAGGCGTTAGGCTCCCCTAGGCTAAGGCTAGGGCTCCCCTAGCCTTCAGGCCAGGGCACCCCTAGGCTTTATGCTCCCCTAGGCTACGGCTAGGGCTCCCCTAGCCTTCAGGCGAGGGCACCCCTAGGCTTTAGGCTCCCCTAGGCTAAGGCTAGGGCTCCCCTAGGCTTCAGGCCAGGGCACCCCTAGGCTTTAGGCTCTCCTAGGCTAAGGCTAGGGCTCCCCTAGCCTTCAGGCCAGGGCACCCCTAGGCTTTAGGCTCCCCTAGGCTAAGACTAGGGCTCCCCTAGCCTTCAGGCCAGGGCACCCCTAGGCTTTAGGCTCCCCTAGGCTAAGGCTAGGGCTCCCCTAGCCTTCAGGCCAGGGCACCCCTAGGCTTCAGGCTCCCCTAGGCTAAGGCTAGGGCCCCCCTAGCCTTCAGGCTAGGGCACCCCTAGGCTTTAGGCTCCCCTAGGCTAAGGCTAGGGCTCCCCTAGCCTTCAGGCCAGGGTGCCCCTAGGCTTTAGGCTCCCCTAGGCTAAGGCTAGGGCTCTCCTAGCCTTCAGGCTAGGGCACCCCAAGGCTTTAGGCTAGGGCTCCCCTAGGCTAAGGCTAGGGCTCCCCTAGCCTTCAGGTTAGGGCACCCCTAGGCTTTAGGCTCCCCTAGGCTAAGGCTAGGGCTCCCCTAGCCTTCAGGCTAGGGCACCCATAGGCTTTAGGCTCCCCTAGTCTAAGGTTAGGGCTCTCCTAGCCTTCAGGCTAGGGCACCCCTAGGCTTTAGGCTAGGCTCCCCTAGGCTAAGGCTAGGGCTACCCTAGCCTTCAGGCTAGGGCACCCCTAGGCTTTAGGCTCCCAAGGCTATGTCTAGGGCTCCCCTAGCATTCAGGCTAGGGCACCCCTAGGCTTTAGGCTAGGGCTCCCGTAGGCTAAGGCTAGGGCTCCCCTAGCCTTCAGGCTAGGGCACCCCTAGGCTTTAGGCTCCCCTAGGCTAAGGCTAGGGCTCTCCTAGCCTTCAGACTAGGGCACCCCTAGGCTTTAGGCTAGGGCTCCCCTAGGCTAAGGCTAGGGCTCCCCTAGCCTTCAGGCTAGGGCACCCCTAGGCTTTAGGCTCCCCTAGGCTAAGGCTAGGGCTCCCCTAGCCTTCAAGCTAGGGCACCCCTAGGCTTTAGGCTAGGGCTCCCCCAGGCTAAGGCTAGGGCCCCCCTAGCCTTCAGGCTAGGGCACCCCTAGGCTTTAGGCTCCCCTAGGCTAAGGCTAGGGCTCCCCTAGCCTTCAGGCTAGGGCACCCCTAGGCTTTAGGCTAGGGCTCCCCTAGGCTAAGGCTAGGGCTCCACTAGCCTTCAGGCTAGGGCACCCCTAGGCTTTAGGCTCCCCTAGGCTAAGGCTAGGGCTCCCCTAGCCTTCAGGCTAGGGCACCCCTAGGCTTTAGGCACCCCTAGGCTAAGGCTAGGGCTCCCCTAGCCTTCAGGCTAAGGCACCCCTAGGCTTTAGGCTAGGGCTCCCCTAGGCTAAGGCTAGGGCTCCCCTATCCTTCAGGCTAGGGCACCCCTAGGCTTTTGGTTCCCCTAGGCTAAGGCTAGGGCTCCCCTAGCCTTCAGGCTAGGGCACCCCTAGGCTTTAGGCTACCCAAGGCTAAGGCTAGGGCTCCCCTAGCCTTCATGCTAGGGCACCCCTAGGCTTTAGGCTAGGGCTCCCCTAGGCTAAGGCTAGGGCTCCCCTAGCCTTCAGGCTAGGGCACCCCTAGGATTTAGGCTAGGGCTCCCCTAGGCTAAGGCTAGGGCTCCCCTAGCCTTCAGGCTAGGGCACCCCTAGGCTTTAGGCTCCCCTAGGCTAAGCTAGGGCTCCCCTAGCCTTCAGGCTAGGGCACCCCTAGGCTTTAGGCTAGGGCTCCCCTAGGCTAAGGCTAGGGCTCCCCTAGCCTTCAGGCTAGGGCACCCCTAGGCTTTAGGCTGCCCTAGGCTAAGGCTAGGGCTCCCCTAGCCTTCAGGCTAGGGCACCCCTAGGCTTTAGGCTCCCCTAGGCTAAGGCTAGGGCTCCCCTAGCCTTCAGGCTAGGGCACCCCTAGGCCTTAGGCTCCCCTAGGCTAAGGCTAGGGCTCCCCTAGCCTTCAGGCTAGGGCACCCCTAGGCTTTAGGCTAGGGCTCCCCTAGGCTAAGGCTAGGGCTCCCCTAGCCTTCAGGCCAGGGCACCCCTAGGCTTTAGGCTCCCCTAGGCTAAGGCTAGGGCTCCCCTAGCCTTCAGACTAGGGCACCCCTTGGCTTTAGGCTAGGACCCCCCTAGGCTAAGGCTAGGGCTCCCCTAGCCTTCAGGCTAGGCACCCCTAGGCTTTAGGCTCCCCTAGGCTAAGGCTAGTGCTCCCCTAGCCTTCAGGCTAGGGCACCCCTAGGCTTTAGGCTAGGGCTCCCCTAGGCTAAGGCTAGGGTTCCCCTAGACTTCAGGCTAGGGCACCCCTAGGCTTTAGGCTCCCCTAGGCTAAGGCTAGGGCTCCCCTAGCCTTCAGGCTAGGGCACCCCTAGGCTTTAGGCTAGGGCTCCCCTAGGCTAAGGCTAGGGCTCCCCTAGCCTTCATGCCAGGGCACCCCTAGGCTTTAGGCTCCCCTAGGCTAAGGCTAGGGCTCCCCTAGCCTTCAGGCCAGGGCACCCCTAGGCTTTAGGCTACGGCTCCCCTACGCTAAGGCTAGGGCTTCCCTAGCCTTCAGGCCAGGGCACCCCTAGGCTTTAGGCTCCCCTAGGCTAAGGCTAGGGCTCCCCTAGCCTTCAGACTAGGGCACCCCTAGGCTTTAGACAAGGGCTCCCCTAGGCTAAGGCTAGGGCTCCCCTAGCCTTCAGGCTAGGGCACCCCTAGGCTTTAGGCTCCCCTAGGCTAAGGCTAGGGCTCCCCTAGCTTTCAGGCTAGGGCACCCCTAGGCTTTAGGCTAGGGCTCCCCTAGGCTAAGGCTAGGGTTCCCCTAGACTTCAGGCTAGGGAACCCCTAGGCTTTAAGCTCCCCTAGGCTAAGGCTAGGGCTCCCCTAGCCTTCAGGCTAGGGCACCCCTAGGCTTTAGGCTAGGGCTCCCCTAGGCTAAGGCTAGGGCTCCCCTAGCCTTCAGGCTAGGGCACCCCTAGGCTTTAGGCTCCCCTAGGCTAAGGCTAGGGCTCCCCTAGCCTTCAGGCTAGGGCACCCCTAGGCTTTAGGCTCCCCTAGGCTAAGGCTAGGGCTCCCCTAGCCTTCAGGCTAGGGCACCCCTAGGCTTTAGGCTAGGGCTCCGCTAGGCTAAGGCTAGGGCTCCCCTAGCCTTCAGGCTAGGGCACCCCTAGGCTTTCGGCTCCCCTAGGCTAAGGCTAGGGCTCCTCTAGCCTTCAGGCTAGGGCACCCTTGGCTTTAGGCTACCCAAGGCTAAGGCTAGGGCTCCCCTAGCCTTCAGGCTAGGGCACCCCTAGGCTTTAGGCTAGGGCTCCCCTAGGCTAAGGCTAGGGCTCCCCTAGCCTTCAGGCTAGGGCACCCCTAGGCTTTAGGCTAGGGCTCCCCTAGGCTAAGGCTAGGGCTCCCCTAGCCTTCAGGCTAGGGCACCCCTAGGCTTTAGGATCCCCTAGGCTAAGGCTAGGGCTCCCCTAGCCTTCAGGCTAGGGCATCCCTAGGCTTAAGGCTAGGGCTCCCCTAGGCTAAGGCTAGGGCTCCCCTAGCCTTCAGGCTAGGGCACCCCTAGGCTTTAGGCTGCCCTAGGCTAAGGCTAGGGCTCCCCTACCCTTCAGGCTAGGGCACCCCTAGGCTTTAGGCTCCCCTAGGCTAAGGTTAGGGCTCCCCTAGCCTTCAGGCTAGGGCACCCCTAGGCTTTAGGCTCCCCTAGGCTAAGGCTAGGGCTCCCCTAGCCTTCAGGCTAGGGCACCCCTAGGCTTTAGGCTAGGGCTCCCCTAGGCTAAGGCTAGGGCTCCCCTAGCCTTCAGGCCAGGGCACCCCTAGGCTATAGGCTCCCCTAGGCTAAGGCTAGGGTTCCCCTAGCCTTCCGGCCAGGGCACCCCTAGGCTTTAGGCTCCCCTAAGCTAAGGCTAGGGCTCCCCTAGCCTTCAGGCCAGGGCACCCCTAGGCTTTAGGCTCCCCTAGGGTAAGGCTAGGGCTCCCCTAGCCTTCAGGCCAGGGCACCCCTAGTCTTTAGGCTCCCCTAGGCTAAGGCTAGGGCTCCCCTAGCCTTCACGCGAGGGCAACCCTAGGTTTTAGGCTCCCCTAGGCTAAGGCTAGGGCTCCCCTAGCCTTCAGGCCAGGGCACCCCTAGGCTTTAGGCTCCCCTAGGCTAAGGCTAGGGCTCCCCTAGCCTTCAGGCCAGGGCACCCCTAGGCTTTAGGCTCCCCTAGGCTAAGGCTAGGGCTCCCCTAGCCTTCAGGCCAGGGCACCCCTAGGCTTTAGGCTCCCCTAGGCTAAGGCTAGGGCTCCCCTAGCCTTCAGGCCAGGGCACCCCTAGGCTTTAGGCTCCCCTAGGCTAAGGCTAGGGCTCCCCTAGCCTTCAGGCCAGGGGACCCCTAGGCTTTAGGCTCTCCTAGGCTAAGGCTAGGGCTCCCCTAGCCTTCAGGCCAGGGCACCCCTAGGCTTTAGGCTCCCCTAAGCTAAGGCTAGGGCTACCCTAGCCTTCAGGCCAGGGCACCCCTAGGATTTAGGCTCCCCTAGGCTATGGCTAGGGCTCCCCTAGCCTTCAGGCCAGGGCACGCCTAGGCTTTAGGCTCCCCTAGGCTAAGGCTAGGGCTTCCCTAGCCTTCAGGCCAGGGCACCCCTAGGCTTTAGGCTCCCCTAGGCTAAGACTAGGGCTCCCCTAGCCTTCAGGCCAGGGCACCCCTAGGCTTTAGTCTCCCCTAGGCTAAGGCTAGGGCTCCCCTACGCTAAGGCTAGGGCTCCCCTAGCCTTCAGGCTAGGGCACCCCTAGGCTTTAGGCTCCCCTAGGCTAAGGCTAGGGCTCCCCTAGCCTTCAGGCTAGGGCACCCCTAGGCTTTAGGCTAGGGCTCCCCTAGGCTAAGGCTAGGGCTTCCCTAGCCTTCAGGCTAGGGCACCCCTAGGCTTTAGGCTCCCCTAGGCTAAGGCAAGGGCTCCCCTAGCCTTCAGGCTAGGGCACCCTTGGCTTTAGGCTACCCAAGGCTAAGGCTAGGGCTCCCCTAGCCTTCAGGCTAGGGCACCCCTAGGCTTTAGGCTAGGGCTCCCCTAGGCTAAGGCTAGGGCTCCCCTAGCCTTCAGGCTAGGGCACCCCTAGGCTTTAGGCTCCCCTAGGCTAAGGCTAGGGCTCCCCTAGCCTTCAGGCTAGGGCACCCCTAGGCTTTAGGCTCCCCTAGGCTAAGGCTAGGGCTCCCCTAGCTTTCAGGCTAGGGCACCCCTAGGCTTTAGGCTAGGGCTCCCCTAGGCTAAGGCTAGGGTTCCCCTAGACTTCAGGCTAGGGAACCCCTAGGCTTTAAGCTCCCCTAGGCTAAGGCTAGGGCTCCCCTAGCCTTCAGGCTAGGGCACCCCTAGGCTTTAGGCTAGGGCTCCCCTAGGCTAAGGCTAGGGCTCCCCTAGCCTTCAGGCTAGGGCACCCCTAGGCTTTAGGCTCCCCTAGGCTAAGGCTAGGGCTCCCCTAGCCTTCAGGCTAGGGCACCCCTAGGCTTTAGGCTCCCCTAGGCTAAGGCTAGGGCTCCCCTAGCCTTCAGGCTAGGGCACCCCTAGGCTTTAGGCTAGGGCTCCGCTAGGCTAAGGCTAGGGCTCCCCTAGCCTTCAGGCTAGGGCACCCCTAGGCTTTCGGCTCCCCTAGGCTAAGGCTAGGGCTCCTCTAGCCTTCAGGCTAGGGCACCCTTGGCTTTAGGCTACCCAAGGCTAAGGCTAGGGCTCCACTAGCCTTCAGGCTAGGGCACCCCTAGGCTTTAGGCTAGGGCTCCCCTAGGCTAAGGCTAGGGCTCCCCTAGCCTTCAGGCTAGGGCACCCCTAGGCTTTAGGCTAGGGCTCCCCTAGGCTAAGGCTAGGGCTCCCCTAGCCTTCAGGCTAGGGCACCCCTAGGCTTTAGGATCCCCTAGGCTAAGGCTAGGGCTCCCCTAGCCTTCAGGCTAGGGCATCCCTAGGCTTAAGGCTAGGGCTCCCCTAGGCTAAGGCTAGGGCTCCCCTAGCCTTCAGGCTAGGGCACCCCTAGGCTTTAGGCTGCCCTAGGCTAAGGCTAGGGCTCCCCTACCCTTCAGGCTAGGGCACCCCTAGGCTTTAGGCTCCCCTAGGCTAAGGTTAGGGCTCCCCTAGCCTTCAGGCTAGGGCACCCCTAGGCTTTAGGCTCCCCTAGGCTAAGGCTAGGGCTCCCCTAGCCTTCAGGCTAGGGCACCCCTAGGCTTTAGGCTAGGGCTCCCCTAGGCTAAGGCTAGGGCTCCCCTAGCCTTCAGGCCAGGGCACCCCTAGGCTATAGGCTCCCCTAGGCTAAGGCTAGGGTTCCCCTAGCCTTCCGGCCAGGGCACCCCTAGGCTTTAGGCTCCCCTAAGCTAAGGCTAGGGCTCCCCTAGCCTTCAGGCCAGGGCACCCCTAGACTTTAGGCTCCCCTAGGCTAAGGCTAGGGCTCCCCTAGCCTTCAGGCCAGGGCACCCCTAGTCTTTAGGCTCCCCTAGGCTAAGGCTAGGGCTCCCCTAGCCTTCACGCCAGGGCACCCCTAGGTTTTAGGCTCCCCTAGGCTAAGGCTAGGGCTCCCCTAGCCTTCAGGCCAGGGCACCCCTAGGCTTTAGGCTCCCCTAGGCTAAGGCTAGGGCTCCCCTAGCCTTCAGGCCAGGGCACCCCTAGGCTTTAGGCTCCCCTAGGCTAAGGCTAGGGCTCCCCTAGCCTTCAGGCCAGGGCACCCCTAGGCTTTAGGCTCCCCTAGGCTAAGGCTAGGGCTCCCCTAGCCTTCAGGCCAGGGCACCCCTAGGCTTTAGGCTCCCCTAGGCTAAGGCTAGGGCTCCCCTAGCCTTCAGGCCAGGGGACCCCTAGGCTTTAGGCTCTCCTAGGCTAAGGCTAGGGCTCCCCTAGCCTTCAGGCCAGGGCACCCCTAGGCTTTAGGCTCCCCTAAGCTAAGGCTAGGGCTACCCTAGCCTTCAGGCCAGGGCACCCCTAGGCTTTAGGCTCCCCTAGGCTATGGCTAGGGCTCCCCTAGCCTTCAGGCCAGGGCACGCCTAGGCTTTAGGCTCCCCTAGGCTAAGGTTAGGGCTCCCCTAGCCTTCAGGCTAGGGCACCCCTAGGCTTTAGGCTAGGCTCCCCTAGGCTAAGGCTAGGGCTTCCCTAGCCTTCAGGCTAGGGCACCCCTAGGCTTTAGGCTCCCCTAGGCTATGTCTAGGGCTCCCCTAGCCTTCAGGCTAGGGCACCCCTAGGCTTTAGGCTAGGGCTCCCCTAGGCTAAGGCTAGGGCTCCCCTAGCCTTCAGGCCAGGGCACCCCTAGGCTTTAGGCTAGGGTTCCCCTAGGCTAAGGCTAGGGCTCCCCTAGCCTTCAGGCCAGGGCACCACTAGGCTTTAGGCTCCCCTAGGCTAAGGCTAGGGCTCCCCTAGCCTTCAGACTAGGGCACCCCTAGGCTTTATGCTAGGGCTCCCCTAGGCTAATGCTAGGGCTCCCCTAGCCTTCAGGCTAGGGCACCCCTAGGCTTTAGGCTAGGGCTCCCCTAGGCTAAGGCTAGGGCTCCCCTAGCCTTCAGGCCAGGGCACCCCTAGGCTTTAGGCTAGGGTTCCCCTAGGCTAAGGCTAGGGCTCCCCTAGCCTTCAGGCCAGGGCACCCCTAGGCTTTAGGCTCCCCTAGGCTAAGGCTAGGGCTCCCCTAGCCTTCAGACTAGGGCACCCCTAGGCTTTATGCTAGGGCTCCCCTAGGCTAAGGCTAGGGCTCCCCTAGCTTTCAGGCTAGGGCACCCCTAGGCTTTAGGCTAGGGCCCCCCTAGGCTAAGGCTAGGGCTCCCCTAGCCTTCAGGCTAGGGCACCCCTAGGCTTTAGGCTCCCCTACGCTAAGGCTAGTGCTCCCCTAGCCTTCAGGCTAGGGCACCCCTAGGCTTTAGGCTAGGGCTCCCTTAGGCTAAGGCTAGGGTTCCCCTAGACTTCAGGCTAGGGCACCCCTAGGCTTTAGGCTCCCCTAGGCTAAGGCTAGGGCTCCCCTAGCCTTCAGGCTAGGGCACCCCTAGGCTTTAGGCTAGGGCTCCCCTAGGCTAAGGCTAGGGCTCCCCTAGACTTCAGGCCAGGGCACCCCTAGGCTTTAGGCTCCCCTAGGCTAAGGCTAGGACTCCCCTAGCCTTCAGGCCAGGGCACCCCTAGGCTTTAGGCTAGGGCTCCCCTAGGCTAAGGCTGGGGCTCCCCTAGCCTTCAGGCCAGGGCACCCCTAGGCTTTAGGCTCCCCTAGGCTCAGGCTAGGGCTCCCCTAGCCTTCAGACTAGGGCACCCCTAGGCTTTAGGCTAGGGCTCCCCTAGGCTAAGGCTAGGGCTCCCCTAGCCTTCAGGCTAGGGCACCCCTAGGCTTTAGGCTCCCCTAGGCTAAGGCTAGGGCTCCCCTAGCCTTCAGGCTAGGGCACCCCTAGGCTTTAGGCTAGGGCTCCCCTAGGCTAAGGCTAGGGTTCCCCTAGACTTCAGGCTAGGGAACCCCTAGGCTTTAGGCTCCCCTAGGCTAAGGCTAGGGCTCCCCTAGCCTTCAGGCTAGGGCACCCCTAGGCTTTAGGCTAGGGCTCCCCTAGGCTAAGGCTAGGGCTCCCCTAGCCTTCAGGCTAGGGCACCCCTAGGCTTTAGGCTCCCCTAGGCTAAGGCTAGGGCGCCCCTAGCCTTCAGGCTAGGGCACCCCTAGGCTTTAGGCTAGGGCTCCCCTAGGCTAAGGCTAGGGCTCCCCTAGCCTTCAGGCTAGGGCACCCCTAGGCTTTCGGCTCCCCTAGGCTAAGGCTAGGGCTCCCCTAGCCTTCAGGCTAGGGCACCCCTAGGCTTTAGGCTACCCAAGGCTAAGGCTAGGGCTCCCCTAGCCTCAGGCTAGGGCACCCCTAGGCTTTAGGCTAGGGCTCCCCTAGGCTAAGGCTAGGGCTCCCCTAGCCTTCAGGCTAGGGCACCCCTAGGCTTTAGGCTAGGGCTCCCCTAGGCTAAGGCTAGGGCTCCCCTAGCCTTCAGGCTAGGGCACCCCTAGGCTTTAGGCTCCCCTAGGCTAAGGCTAGGGCTCCCCTAGCCTTCAGGCTAGGGCATCCCTAGGCTTTAGGCTAGGGCTCCCCTAGGCTAAGGCTAGGGCTCCCCTAGCCTTCAGGCTAGGGCACCCCTAGGCTTTAGGCTGCCCTAGGCTAAGGCTAGGGCTCCCCTACCCTTCAGGCTAGGGCACCCCTAGGCTTTAGGCTCCCCTAGGCTAAGGCTAGGGCTCCCCTAGCCTTCAGGCTAGGGCACCCCTAGGCTTTAGGCTCCCCTAGGCTAAGGCTAGGGCTCCCCTAGCCTTCAGGCTAGGGCACCCCTAGGCTTTAGGCTAGGGCTCCCCTAGGCTAAGGCTAGGGCTCCCCTAGCCTTCAGGCCAGGGCACCCCTAGGCTTTAGGCTCCCCTAGGCTAAGGCTAGGGTTCCCCTAGCCTTCCGGCCAGGGCACCCCTAGGCTTTAGGCTCCCCTAAGCTAAGGCTAGGGCTCCCCTAGCCTTCAAGCCAGGGCACCCTAGGCTTTAGGCTCCCCTAGGCTAAGGCTAGGGCTCCCCTAGCCTTCAGGCCAGGGCACCCCTAGTCTTTAGGCTCCCCTAGACTAAGGCTAGGGCTCCCCTAGCCTTCACGCCAGGGCACCCCTAGGCTTTAGGCTCCCCTAGGCTAAGGCTAGGGCTCCCCTAGCCTTCAGGCCAGGGCACCCCTAGGCTTTAGGCTCCCCTAGGCTAAGGCTAGGGCTCCCCTAGCCTTCAGGCCAGGGCACCCCTAGGCTTTAGGCTCCCCTAGGCTAAGGCTAGGGCTCTCCTAGCCTTCAGGCCAGGGCACCCCTAGGCTTTAGGCTCCCCTAGGCTAAGGCTAGGTCTCCCCTAGCATTCAGGCTAGGGCACCCCTAGGCTTTAGGCTCCCCTAGGCTAAGGCTAGGGCTCCCCTAGCCTTCAGGCCAGGGCACCCCTAGGCTTTAGGCTCCCCTAGGCTAAGGCTAGGGCTCACCTAGCCTTCAGGCCAGGGCACCCCTAGGCTTTAGGCTGCCCTAGCCTATGGCTAGGGCTCCCCTAGCCTTCAGGCCAGGGCACGCCTAGGCTTTAGGCTCCCCTAGGCTAAGGCTAGGGCTTCCCTAGCCTTCAGGCCAGGGCACCCCTAGGCTTTAGGCTCCCCTAGGCAAAGTCTAGGGCTCCCCTAGCCTTCAGGCCAGGGCACCCCTAGGCTTTAGGCTCCCCTAGGCTAAGGCTAGGGCTCCCCTAGGCTAAGGCTAGGGCTCCCCTAGCCTTCAGGCTAGGGCACCCCTAGGCTTTAGGCTCCCCTAGGCTAAGGCTAGGGCTCCCCTAGCCTTCAGGCTAGGGCACCCCTAGGCTTTAGGCTAGGGCTCCCCTAGGCTAAGGCTAGGGCTCCCCTAGCCTTCAGGCTAGGGAACCCCTAGGCTTTAGGCTCCCCTAGGCTAAGGCAAGGGCTCCCCTATCCTTCAGGCTAGGGAACCCCTAGGCTTTAGGCTAGGGCTCCCCTAGGCTAAGGCTAGGGCTCCCCTAGCCTTCAGGCTAGGGCACCCCTAGGCTTTAGGCTCACCTAGGCTAAGGCTAGGGCTCCCCTAGCCTTCAGGATAGGGCACCCCTAGGGTTTAGGCTCCCCTAGGCTAAGGTTAGGGCTCCCCTAGCCTCCAGGCTAGGGCACCCCTAGGCTTTAGGCTAGGCTCCCCTAGGCTAAGGCTAGGGCTCGCCTAGCCTTCAGGCTAGGGCTCCCTAGGCTTTAGGCTAGGGCTCCCCTAGGCTAAGGCTAGGGCTCCCCTATCCTTCAGACTAGGGCACCCCTAGGCTTTAGGCTAGGGCTCCCCTAAGCTAAGGCTAGGGCTCCCCTAGCCTTCAGGCTAGGGCACCCCTAGGCTTTAGGCTCCCCTAGGCTAAGGCTAGGGCTCCCCTAGCCTTCAGGCTAGGGCACACCTAGGCTTTAGGCTAGGCCTCCCGTAGGCTAAGGCTAGGGCTCCCCTAGCCTTCAGGCTAGGGCACCCCTAGGCTTTAGGCTCCCCTAGGCTAAGGCTAGGGCTCCCCTAGCCTTCAGGCTAGGGCACCCCTAGGCTCTAGGCTAGGGCTCCTCTACGCTAAGGCTAGGGCTCCCCTAGCCTTCAGGCTTTGGCACCCCTAGGCTTTAGGCTCCCCTAGGCTAAGGCTAGGGCTCCCCTAGCCTTCAGGCTAGGGCACCCCTAGGCTTTAGGCACCCCTAGGCTAAGGCTAGGGCTCCCCTAGCCTTCAGGCTAGGGCACCCCTAGGCTTTAGGCGAGGGCACCCCTAGGCTAAGGCTAGGGCTCCCCTAGCCTTCAGGCTAGGGCACCCCTAGGCTTTAGGCTCCCCTAGGCTAAGGCTAGGGGTCCCCTAGCCTTCAGGCTAGGGCACCCCTAGGCTTTAGGCTACCCAAGGCTAAGGCTAGGGCTCCCCTAGCCTTCATGCTAGGGCACCCCTAGGCTTTAGGCTAGGGCTCCCCTAGGCTAAGGCTAGGGCTCCCCTAGCCTTCAGGCTAGGGCACCCCTAGGCTTTAGGCTGCCCTAGGCTAAGGCTAGGGCTCCCCTAGCCTACAGGCTAGGGGACCCCTAGGCTTTAGGCTCCCATAGGCTAAGGCTAGGGCTCCCCTAGCCTTCAGGCTAGGGCACCCCTAGGCTTTAGGCTCCCCTAGGCTAAGGCTAGGGCTTCCCTAGCCTTCAGGCTAGGGCACCCCTAGGCTTTAGGCTCCCCTAGGCTAAGGCTAGGGCTCCCCTAGCCTTCAGGCTAGGGCACCCCTAGGCTTTAGGCTAGGGCTCCCCTAGGCTAAGGCTAGGGCTCCCCTAGCCTTCAGGCCAGGGCACCCCTAGGCTTTAGGCTCCCCTAGGCTAAGGCTAGGGCTCCCCTAGCCTTCAGGCCAAGCACCCCTAGGCTTTAGGCTCCCCTAGGCTAAGGCTAGGGCTCCCCTAGCCTTCAGGCCAGGGCACCCCTAGGCTTTAGGCTCCCCTAGGCTAAGGCTAGGGCTCCCCTAGCCTTCAGGCCAGGGCACCCCTAGGCTTTAGGCTCCCCTAGGCTAAGGCTAGGGCTCCCTAGCCTTCAGGCTAGGGCACCCCTAGGCTTTAGGCTAGGGCTCCCCTAGGCTAAGGCTAGGGCTCCCCTAGCCTTCAGGCTAGGGCACCCCTAGGATTTCGGCTCCCCTAGGCTAAGGCTAGGGCTCCCCTAGCCTTCAGGCTAGGGCACCCCTAGGCTTTAGGCTACCCAAGGCTAAGGCTAGGGCTCCCCTAGCCTTCAGGCCAAGGCACCCCTAGGCTTTAGGCTAGGGCTCCCCTAGGCTAAGGCTAGGGCTCCCCTAGCCTTCAGGCTAGGGCTCCCCTAGGCTTTAGGCTAGGGCTCCCCTAGGCTAAGGCTAGGGCTCCCCTATTCTTCAGGCTAGGGCACCCCTAGGCTTTAGGCTCCCCTAGGCTAAGGCTAGGGCTCCCCTAGCCTTCAGGCAAGGGCATCCCTAGGCTTTAGGCTAGGGCTCCCCTAGGCTAAGGCTAGGGCTCCCCTAGCCTTCAGGCTAGGGCACCCCTAGGCTTTAGGCTGCCCTAGGCTAAGGCTAGGGCTCCCCTAGCCTTCAGGTTAGGGCACCCCTAGGCTTTAGGCTCCCCTAGGCTAAGGCTAGGTCTCCCCTAGCCTTCAGTCTAGGGCACCCCTAGGCTTTAGGCTACCCTAGGCTAAGGCTAGGGCTCTCCTAGCCTTCAGGCTAGGGCACCCCTAGGCTTTAGGCTAGGGCTCCCCTAGGCTAAGGCTAGGGCTCCCCTAGCCTTCAGGACAGGGCACCCCTAGGCTTTAGGCTCCCCTAGGCTAAGGATAGGGTTCCCCTAGCCTTCCGGCCAGGGCACCACTAGGCTTTAGGCTCCCCTAAGCTAAGGCAAGGGCTCCCCTAGCCTTCAGGCCAGGGCACCCCTAGGCTTTAGGCTAGGGCTCCCCTAGGCTAAGGCTAGGTCTCCCCTAGCCTTCAGGCTAGGGCACCCCTAGGCTTTAGGCTCCCCTAGGCTAAGGCAAGGGCTCCCCTAGCCTTCAGGCTAGGGCACCCCTAGGCTTTAGGCTCCCCTAGGCTAAGGCTAGGGCTCCCCTAGCCTTCAGGATAGGGCACCCCTAGGCTTTAGGCTCCCCTAGGCTAAGGTTAGGGCTCCCCTAGCCTTCAGGCTAGGGCACCCCTAGGCTTTAGGCTAGGCTCCCCTAGGCTAAGGCTAGGGCTTCCCTAGCCTTCAGGCTAGGGCACCCCTAGGCTTTAGGCTCCCCTAGGCTATGTCTAGGGCTCCCCTAGCCTTCAGGCTAGGGCACCCCTAGGCTTTAGGCTAGGGCTCCCCTAGGCTAAGGCTAGGGCTCCCCTAGCCTTCAGGCCAGGGCACCCCTAGGCTTTAGGCTAGGGTTCCCCTAGGCTAAGGCTAGGGCTCCCCTAGCCTTCAGGCCAGGGCACCCCTAGGCTTTAGGCTCCCCTAGGCTAAGGCTAGGGCTCCCCTAGCCTTCAGACTAGGGCACCCCTAGGCTTTATGCTAGGGCTCCCCTAGGCTAAGGCTAGGGCTCCCCTAGCCTTCAGGCTAGGGCACCCCTAGGCTTTAGGCTAGGGCTCCCCTAGGCTAAGGCTAGGGCTCCCCTAGCCTTCAGGCCAGGTCACCCCTAGGCTTTAGGCTAGGGTTCCCCTAGGCTAAGGCTAGGGCTCCCCTAGCCTTCAGGCCAGGGCACCCCTAGGCTTTAGGCTCCCCTAGGCTAAGGCTAGGGCTCCCCTAGCCTTCAGACTAGGGCACCCCTAGGCTTTATGCTAGGGCTCCCCTAGGCTAAGGCTAGGGCTCCCCTAGCTTTCAGGCTAGGGCACCCCTAGGCTTTAGGCTAGGGCCCCCCTAGGCTAAGGCTAGGGCTCCCCTAGCCTTCAGGCTAGGGCACCCCTAGGCTTTAGGCTCCCCTACGCTAAGGCTAGTGCTCCCCTAGCCTTCAGGCTAGGGCACCCCTAGGCTTTAGGCTAGGGCTCCCTTAGGCTAAGGCTAGGGTTCCCCTAGACTTCAGGCTAGGGCACCCCTAGGCTTTAGGCTCCCCTAGGCTAAGGCTAGGGCTCCCCTAGCCTTCAGGCTAGGGCACCCCTAGGCTTTAGGCTAGGGCTCCCCTAGGCTAAGGCTAGGGCTCCCCTAGACTTCAGGCCAGGGCACCCCTAGGCTTTAGGCTCCCCTAGGCTAAGGCTAGGACTCCCCTAGCCTTCAGGCCAGGGCACCCCTAGGCTTTAGGCTAGGGCTCCCCTAGGCTAAGGCTGGGGCTCCCCTAGCCTTCAGGCCAGGGCACCCCTAGGCTTTAGGCTCCCCTAGGCTCAGGCTAGGGCTCCCCTAGCCTTCAGACTAGGGCACCCCTAGGCTTTAGGCTAGGGCTCCCCTAGGCTAAGGCTAGGGCTCCCCTAGCCTTCAGGCTAGGGCACCCCTAGGCTTTAGGCTCCCCTAGGCTAAGGCTAGGGCTCCCCTAGCCTTCAGGCTAGGGCACCCCTAGGCTTTAGGCTAGGGCTCCCCTAGGCTAAGGCTAGGCTTCCCCTAGACTTCAGGCTAGGGAACCCCTAGGCTTTAGGCTCCCCTAGGCTAAGGCTAGGGCTCCCCTAGCCTTCAGGCTAGGGCACCCCTAGGCTTTAGGCTAGGGCTCCCCTAGGCTAAGGCTAGGGCTCCCCTAGCCTTCAGGCTAGGGCACCCCTAGGCTTTAGGCTCCCCTAGGCTAAGGCTAGGGCTCCCCTAGCCTTCAGGCTAGGGCACCCCTAGGCTTTAGGCTAGGGCTCCCCTAGGCTAAGGCTAGGGCTCCCCTAGCCTTCAGGCTAGGGCACCCCTAGGCTTTCGGCTCCGCTAGGCTAAGGCTAGGGCTCCCCTAGCCTTCAGGCTAGGGCACCCCTAGGCTTTAGGCTACCCAAGGCTAAGGCTAGGGCTCCCCTAGCCTCAGGCTAGGGCACCCCTAGGCTTTAGGCTAGGGCTCCCTTAGGCTAAGGCTAGGGCTCCCCTAGCCTTCAGGCTAGGGCACCCCTAGGCTTTAGGCTAGGACTCCCCTAGGCTAAGGCTAGGGCTCCCCTAGCCTTCAGGCTAGGGCACCCCTAGGCTTTAAGCTCCCCTAGGCTAAGGCTAGGGCTCCCCTAGCCTTCAGGCTAGGGCATCGCTAGGCTTTAGGCTAGGGCTCCCCTAGGCTAAGGCTAGGGCTCCCCTAGCCTTCAGGCTAGGGCACCCCTAGGCTTTAGGCTGCCCTAGGCTAAGGCTAGTGCTCCCCTACCCTTCAGGCTAGGGCACGCCTAGGCTTTAGGCTCCCCTAGGCTAAGGCTAGGGCTCCCCTAGCCTTCAGGCTAGGGCACCCCTAGGCTTTAGGCTCCCCTAGGCTAAGGCTTGGGCTCCCCTAGCCTTCAAGCCAGGGCACCCCTAGGCTTTAGGCTCCCCTAGGCTAAGGCTAGGGCTCCCCTAGCCTTCAGGCCAGGGCACCCCTAGTCTTTAGGCTCCCCTAGACTAAGGCTAGGGCTCCCCTAGCCTTCACGCCAGGGCACCCCTAGGCTTTAGGCTCCCCTAGGCTAAGGCTAGGGCTCCCCTAGCCTTCAGGCCAGGGCACCCCTAGGCTTTAGGCTCCCCTAGGCTAAGGCTAGGGCTCCCCTAGCCTTCCGGCCAGGGCACCCCTAGGCTTTAGGCTCCCCTAGGCTATGGCTAGGGCTCCCCTAGCCTTCAGGCCAGGGCACCCCTAGGCTTTAGGCTCCCCTAGGCTAAGGCTAGGTCTCCCCTAGCCTTCAGGCCAGGGCACCCCTAGGCTTTAGGCTCCCCTAGGCTAAGGCTAGGGCTCCCCTAGCCTTCAGGCCAGGGCACCCCTAGGCTTTAGGCTCCCCTAGGCTAAGGCTAGGGCTCACCTAGCCTTCAGGCCAGGGCACCCCTAGGCTTTAGGCTGCCCTAGGCTATGTCTAGGGCTCCCCTAGCCTTCAGGCCAGGGCACGCCTAGGCTTTAGGCTCCCCTAGGCTAAGGCTAGGGCTTCCCTAGCCTTCAGGCCAGGGCACCCCTAGGCTTTAGGCTCCCCTAGGCTAAGTCTAGGGCTCCCCTAGCCTTCAGGCCAGGGCACCCCTAGGCTTTAGGCTCCCCTAGGCTAAGGCTAGGGCTCCCCTACGCTAAGGCTAGGGCTCCCCTAGCCTTCAGGCTAGGGCACCCCTAGGCTTTAGGCTCCCCTAGGCTAAGGCTAGGGCTCCCCTAGCCTTCAGGCTAGGGCACCCCTAGGCTTTAGGCTAGGGCTCCCCTAGGCTAAGGCTAGGGCTCCCCTAGCCTTCAGGCTAGGGAACCCCTAGGCTTTAGGCTCCCCTAGGCTAAGGCAAGGGCTCCCCTATCCTTCAGGCTAGGGAACCCCTAGGCTTTAGGCTAGGGCTCCCCTAGGCTAAGGCTAGGGCTCCCCTAGCCTTCAGGCTAGGGCACCCCTAGGCTTTAGGCTCACCTAGGCTAAGGCTAGGGCTCCCCTAGCCTTCAGGATAGGGCACCCCTAGGGTTTAGGTTCCCCTAGGCTAAGGTTAGGGCTCCCCTAGCCTTCAGGCTAGGGCACCCCTAGGCTTTAGGCTAGGCTCCCCTAGGCTAAGGCTAGGGCTCGCCTAGCCTTCAGGCTAGGGCACCCCTAGGCTTTAGGCTAGGGCTCCCCTAGGCTAAGGCTAGGGCTCCCCTAGCCTTCAGGCTAGGGCACACCTAGGCTTTAGGCTAGGCCTCCCGTAGGCTAAGGCTAGGGCTCCCCTAGCCTTCAGGCTAGGGCACCCCTAGGCTTTAGGCTCCCCTAGGCTAAGGCTAGGGCTCCCCTAGCCTTCAGGCTAGGGCACCCCTAGGCTCTAGGCTAGGGCTCCTCTACGCTAAGGCTAGGGCTCCCCTAGCCTTCAGGCTTTGGCACCCCTAGGCTTTAGGCTCCCCTAGGCTAAGGCTAGGGCTCCCCTAGCCTTCAGGCTAGGGCACCCCTAGGCTTTAGGCACCCCTAGGCTAAGGCTAGGGCTCCCCTAGACTTCAGGCTAGGGCACCCCTAGGCTTTAGGCGAGGGCTCCCCTAGGCTAAGGCTAGGGCTCCCCTAGCCTTCAGGCTAGGGCACCCCTAGGCTTTAGGCTCCCCTAGGCTAAGGCTAGGGGTCCCCTAGCCTTCAGGCTAGGGCACCCCTAGGCTTTAGGCTACCCAAGGCTAAGGCTAGGGCTCCCCTAGCCTTCATGCTAGGGCACCCCTAGGCTTTAGGCTAGGGCTCCCCTAGGCTAAGGCTAGGGCTCCCCTAGCCTTCAGGCTATGGCACCCCTAGGCTTTAGGCTGCCCTAGGCTAAGGCTAGGGCTCCCCTAGCCTACAGGCTAGGGGACCCCTAGGCTTTAGGCTCCCCTAGGCTAAGGCTAGGGCTCCCCTAGCCTTCAGGCTAGGGCACCCCTAGGCTTTAGGCTCCCCTAGGCTAAGGCTAGGGCTCCCCTAGCCTTCAGGCTAGGGCACCCCTAGGCTTTAGGCTCCCCTAGGCTAAGGCTAGGGCTCCCCTAGCCTTCAGGCTAGGGCACACCTAGGCTTTAGGCTAGGGCTCCCCTAGGCTAAGGCTAGGGCTCCCCTAGCCTTCAGGCCAGGGCACCCCTAGGCTTTAGGCTCCCCTAGGCTAAGGCTAGGGCTCCCCTAGCCTTCAGGCCAAGCACCCCTAGGCTTTAGGCTCCCCTAGGCTAAGGCTAGGGCTCCCCTAGCCTTCAGGCCAGGGCACCCCTAGGCTTTAGGCTCCCCTAGGCTAAGGCTAGGGCTCCCCTAGCCTTCAGGCCAGGGCACCCCTAGGCTTTAGGCTCCCCTAGGCTAAGGCTAGGGCTCCCCTAGCCTTCAGGCTAGGGCACCCCTAGGCTTTAGGCTCCCCTAGGCTAAGGCTAGGGCTCCCCTAGCCTTCAGGCTAGGGCACCCCTAGGCTTTAGGCTCCCCTAGGCTAAGGCTAGGGCTCCCCTAGCCTTCAGGCTAGGGCACACCTAGGCTTTAGGCTAGGGCTCCCCTAGGCTAAGGCTAGGGCTCCCCTAGCCTTCAGGCCAGGTCACCCCTAGGCTTTAGGCTAGGGTTCCCCTAGGCTAAGGCTAGGGCTCCCCTAGCCTTCAGGCCAGGGCACCCCTAGGCTTTAGGCTCCCCTAGGCTAAGGCTAGGGCTCCCCTAGCCTTCAGACTAGGGCACCCCTAGGCTTTATGCTAGGGCTCCCCTAGGCTAAGGCTAGGGCTCCCCTAGCTTTCAGGCTAGGGCACCCCTAGGCTTTAGGCTAGGGCCCCCCTAGGCTAAGGCTAGGGCTCCCCTAGCCTTCAGGCTAGGGCACCCCTAGGCTTTAGGCTCCCCTACGCTAAGGCTAGTGCTCCCCTAGCCTTCAGGCTAGGGCACCCCTAGGCTTTAGGCTAGGGCTCCCTTAGGCTAAGGCTAGGGTTCCCCTAGACTTCAGGCTAGGGCACCCCTAGGCTTTAGGCTCCCCTAGGCTAAGGCTAGGGCTCCCCTAGCCTTCAGGCTAGGGCACCCCTAGGCTTTAGGCTAGGGCTCCCCTAGGCTAAGGCTAGGGCTCCCCTAGACTTCAGGCCAGGGCACCCCTAGGCTTTAGGCTCCCCTAGGCTAAGGCTAGGACTCCCCTAGCCTTCAGGCCAGGGCACCCCTAGGCTTTAGGCTAGGGCTCCCCTAGGCTAAGGCTGGGGCTCCCCTAGCCTTCAGGCCAGGGCACCCCTAGGCTTTAGGCTCCCCTAGGCTCAGGCTAGGGCTCCCCTAGCCTTCAGACTAGGGCACCCCTAGGCTTTAGGCTAGGGCTCCCCTAGGCTAAGGCTAGGGCTCCCCTAGCCTTCAGGCTAGGGCACCCCTAGGCTTTAGGCTCCCCTAGGCTAAGGCTAGGGCTCCCCTAGCCTTCAGGCTAGGGCACCCCTAGGCTTTAGGCTAGGGCTCCCCTAGGCTAAGGCTAGGCTTCCCCTAGACTTCAGGCTAGGGAACCCCTAGGCTTTAGGCTCCCCTAGGCTAAGGCTAGGGCTCCCCTAGCCTTCAGGCTAGGGCACCCCTAGGCTTTAGGCTAGGGCTCCCCTAGGCTAAGGCTAGGGCTCCCCTAGCCTTCAGGCTAGGGCACCCCTAGGCTTTAGGCTCCCCTAGGCTAAGGCTAGGGCTCCCCTAGCCTTCAGGCTAGGGCACCCCTAGGCTTTAGGCTAGGGCTCCCCTAGGCTAAGGCTAGGGCTCCCCTAGCCTTCAGGCTAGGGCACCCCTAGGCTTTCGGCTCCGCTAGGCTAAGGCTAGGGCTCCCCTAGCCTTCAGGCTAGGGCACCCCTAGGCTTTAGGCTACCCAAGGCTAAGGCTAGGGCTCCCCTAGCCTCAGGCTAGGGCACCCCTAGGCTTTAGGCTAGGGCTCCCTTAGGCTAAGGCTAGGGCTCCCCTAGCCTTCAGGCTAGGGCACCCCTAGGCTTTAGGCTAGGACTCCCCTAGGCTAAGGCTAGGGCTCCCCTAGCCTTCAGGCTAGGGCACCCCTAGGCTTTAGGCTCCCCTAGGCTAAGGCTAGGGCTCCCCTAGCCTTCAGGCTAGGGCATCCCTAGGCTTTAGGCTAGGGCTCCCCTAGGCTAAGGCTAGGGCTCCCCTAGCCTTCAGGCTAGGGCACCCCTAGGCTTTAGGCTGCCCTAGGCTAAGGCTAGGGCTCCCCTACCCTTCAGGCTAGGGCACCCCTAGGCTTTAGGCTCCCCTAGGCTAAGGCTAGGGCTCCCCTAGCCTTCAGGCTAGGGCACCCCTAGGCTTTAGGCTCCCCTAGGCTAAGGCTTGGGCTCCCCTAGCCTTCAGGCTAGGGCACCCCTAGGCTTTAGGCTAGGGCTCCCCTAGGCTAAGGCTAGGGCTCCCCTAGCCTTCAGGCCAGGGCACCCCTAGGCTTTAGGCTCCCCTAGGCTAAGGCTAGGGTTCCCCTAGCCTTCCGGCCAGGGCACCCCTAGGCTTTAGGCTTCCCTAAGCTAAGGCTAGGGCTCCCCTAGCCTTCAAGCCAGGGCACCCCTAGGCTTTAGGCTCCCCTAGGCTAAGGCTAGGGCTCCCCTAGCCTTCAGGCCAGGGCACCCCTAGTCTTTAGGCTCCCCTAGACTAAGGCTAGGGCTCCCCTAGCCTTCACGCCAGGGCACCCCTAGGCTTTAGGCTCCCCTAGGCTAAGGCTAGGGCTCCCCTAGCCTTCAGGCCAGGGCACCCCTAGGCTTTAGGCTCCCCTAGGCTAAGGCTAGGGCTCCCCTAGCCTTCCGGCCAGGGCACCCCTAGGCTTTAGGCTCCCCTAGGCTAAGGCTAGGGCTCCCCTAGCCTTCAGGCCAGGGCACCCCTAGGCTTTAGGCTCCCCTAGGCTAAGGCTAGGTCTCCCCTAGCCTTCAGGCCAGGGCACCCCTAGGCTTTAGGCTCCCCTAGGCTAAGGCTAGGGCTCCCCTAGCCTTCAGGCCAGGGCACCCCTAGGCTTTAGGCTCCCCTAGGCTAAGGCTAGGGCTCACCTAGCCTTCAGGCCAGGGCACCCCTAGGCTTTAGGCTGCCCTAGGCTATGTCTAGGGCTCCCCTAGCCTTCAGGCCAGGGCACGCCTAGGCTTTAGGCTCCCCTAGGCTAAGGCTAGGGCTTCCCTAGCCTTCAGGCCAGGGCACCCCTAGGCTTTAGGCTCCCCTAGGCTAAGTCTAGGGCTCCCCTAGCCTTCAGGCCAGGGCACCCCTAGGCTTTAGGCTCCCCTAGGCTAAGGCTAGGGCTCCCCTACGCTAAGGCTAGGGCTCCCCTAGCCTTCAGGCTAGGGCACCCCTAGGCTTTAGGCTCCCCTAGGCTAAGGCTAGGGCTCCCCTAGCCTTCAGGCTAGGGCACCCCTAGGCTTTAGGCTAGGGCTCCCCTAGGCTAAGGCTAGGGCTCCCCTAGCCTTCAGGCTAGGGAACCCCTAGGCTTTAGGCTCCCCTAGGCTAAGGCAAGGGCTCCCCTATCCTTCAGGCTAGGGAACCCCTAGGCTTTAGGCTAGGGCTCCCCTAGGCTAAGGCTAGGGCTCCCCTAGCCTTCAGGCTAGGGCACCCCTAGGCTTTAGGCTCACCTAGGCTAAGGCTAGGGCTCCCCTAGCCTTCAGGATAGGGCACCCCTAGGGTTTAGGTTCCCCTAGGCTAAGGTTAGGGCTCCCCTAGCCTTCAGGCTAGGGCACCCCTAGGCTTTAGGCTAGGCTCCCCTAGGCTAAGGCTAGGGCTCGCCTAGCCTTCAGGCTAGGGCACCCCTAGGCTTTAGGCTAGGGCTCCCCTAGGCTAAGGCTAGGGCTCCCCTAGCCTTCAGGCTAGGGCACACCTAGGCTTTAGGCTAGGCCTCCCGTAGGCTAAGGCTAGGGCTCCCCTAGCCTTCAGGCTAGGGCACCCCTAGGCTTTAGGCTCCCCTAGGCTAAGGCTAGGGCTCCCCTAGCCTTCAGGCTAGGGCACCCCTAGGCTCTAGGCTAGGGCTCCTCTACGCTAAGGCTAGGGCTCCCCTAGCCTTCAGGCTTTGGCACCCCTAGGCTTTAGGCTCCCCTAGGCTAAGGCTAGGGCTCCCCTAGCCTTCAGGCTAGGGCACCCCTAGGCTTTAGGCACCCCTAGGCTAAGGCTAGGGCTCCCCTAGCCTTCAGGCTAGGGCACCCCTAGGCTTTAGGCGAGGGCTCCCCTAGGCTAAGGCTAGGGCTCCCCTAGCCTTCAGGCTAGGGCACCCCTAGGCTTTAGGCTCCCCTAGGCTAAGGCTAGGGGTCCCCTAGCCTTCAGGCTAGGGCACCCCTAGGCTTTAGGCTACCCAAGGCTAAGGCTAGGGCTCACCTAGCCTTCATGCTAGGGCACCCCTAGGCTTTAGGCTAGGGCTCCCCTAGGCTAAGGCTAGGGCTCCCCTAGCCTTCAGGCTATGGCACCCCTAGGCTTTAGGCTGCCCTAGGCTAAGGCTAGGGCTCCCCTAGCCTACAGGCTAGGGGACCCCTAGGCTTTAGGCTCCCCTAGGCTAAGGCTAGGGCTCCCCTAGCCTTCAGGCTAGGGCACCCCTAGGCTTTAGGCTCCCCTAGGCTAAGGCTAGGGCTCCCTTAGCCTTCAGGCTAGGGCACCCCTAGGCTTTAGGCTCCCCTAGGCTAAGGCTAGGGCTCCCCTAGCCTTCAGGCTAGGGCACACCTAGGCTTTAGGCTAGGGCTCCCCTAGGCTAAGGCTAGGGCTCCCCTAGCCTTCAGGCCAGGGCACCCCTAGGCTTTAGGCTCCCCTAGGCTAAGGCTAGGGCTCCCCTAGCCTTCAGGCCAAGCACCCCTAGGCTTTAGGCTCCCCTAGGCTAAGGCTAGGGCTCCCCTAGCCTTCAGGCCAGGGCACCCCTAGGCTTTAGGCTCCCCTAGGCTAAGGCTAGGGCTCCCCTAGCCTTCAGGCCAGGGCACCCCTAGGCTTTAGGCTCCCCTAGGCTAAGGCTAGGGCTCCCCTAGCCTTCAGGCTAGGGCACCCCTAGGCTTTAGGCTAGGGCTCCCCTAGGCTAAGGCTAGGGCTCCCCTAGCCTTCAGGCTAGGGCACCCCTAGGCTTTCGGCTCCCCTAGGCTAAGGCTAGGGCTCCCCTAGCCTTCAGGCTAGGGCACCCCTAGGCTTTAGGCTACCCAAGGCTAAGGCTAGGGCTCCCCTAGCCTTCAGGCTAGGGCACCCCTAGGCTTTAGGCTAGGGCTCCCCTAGGCTAAGGCTAGGGCTCCCCTAGCCTTCAGGCTAGGGCTCCCCTAGGCTTTAGGCTAGGGCTCCCCTAGGCTAAGGCTAGGGCTCCCCTATTCTTCAGGCTAGGGCACCCCTAGGCTTTAGGCTCCCCTAGGCTAAGGCTAGGGCTCCCCTAGCCTTCAGGCAAGGGCATCCCTAGGCTTTAGGCTAGGGCTCCCCTAGGCTAAGGCTAGGGCTCCCCTAGCCTTCAGGCTAGGGCACCCCTAGGCTTTAGGCTGCCCTAGGCTAAGGCTAGGGCTCCCCTAGCCTTCAGGCTAGGGCACCCCTAGGCTTTAGGCTCCCCTAGGCTAAGGCTAGGGCTCCCCTAGCCTTCAGTCTAGGGCACCCCTAGGCTTTAGGCTACCCTAGGCTAAGGCTAGGGCTCTCCTAGCCTTCAGGCTAGGGCACCCCTAGGCTTTAGGCTAGGGCTCCCCTCGGCTAAGGCTAGGGCTCCCCTAGCCTTCAGGACAGGGCACCCCTAGGCTTTAGGCTCCCCTAGGCTAAGGCTAGGGCTCCCCTAGCCTTCAGGCCAGGGCACCCCTAGGCTTTAGGCTCCCCTAGGCTAAGGCTAGGGCTCCCCTAGCCTTCAGGCCAGGGCACCCCTAGGCTTTAGGCTCCCCTAGGCTAAGGCTAGGGCTCCCCTAGCCTTCAGGCCAGGGCACCCCTAGGCTTTAGGCTCCCCTAGGCTAAGGCTAGGGCTCCCCTAGCCTTCAGGCCAGGGCACCCCTAGGCTTTAGGCTCCCCTAGGGTAAGTCTAGGGCCCCCCTAGCCTTCAGGCCAGGGCACCCCTAGGCTTTAGGCTCCCCTAGGCTAAGGCTAGGGCTCCCCTAGCCTTCAGGCCTGGGCACCCCTTGGCTTTAGGCTCCCCTAGGCTAAGGCTAGGGCTCCCCTAGCCTTCAGGCCAGGGCACCCCTAGGCTTTAGGCTCCCCTAGGCTAAGGCTAGGGCTCCACTAGCCTTCAGGCCAGGGCACCCCTAGGCTTTAGGCTCCCCTAGGCTAAGGCTAGGGCTCCCCTAGCCTTCAGGCCAGGGCACCCCTAGGCTTTAGGCTCCCCTAGGCTATGGCTAGGGCTCCCCTAGCCTTCAGGCCAGGGCACGCCTAGGCTTTAGGCTCCCCTAGGCTAAGGCTAGGGCTCCCCTAGCCTTCAGGCCAGGGCACCCCTAGGCTTTAGGCTCCCCTAGGCTAAGGCTAGGGCTCCCCTAGCCTTCAGGCCAGGGCACCCCTAGGCTTTAGGCTCCCCTAGGCTAAGGCTAGGGCCCCCCTAGCCTTCAGGCCAGGGCACCCCTAGGCTTTAGGCTCCCCTAGGCTAAGGCTAGGGCTCCCCTAGCCTTCAGGCCAGGGCACCCCTTGGCTTTAGGCTCCCCTAGGCTAAGGCTAGGGCTCCCCTAGCCTTCAGGCCAGGGCACCCCTAGGCTTTAGGCTCCCCTAGGCTAAGGCTAGGGCTCCACTAGCCTTCAGGCCAGGGCACCCCTAGGCTTTAGGCTCCCCTAGGCTAAGGCTAGGGCTCCCCTAGCCTTCAGGCCAGGGCACCCCTAGGCTTTAGGCTCCCCTAGGCTATGGCTAGGGCTCCCCTAGCCTTCAGGCCAGGGCACGCCTAGGCTTTAGGCTCCCCTAGGCTAAGGCTAGGGCTCCCCTAGCCTTCAGGCCAGGGCACCCCTAGGCTTTAGGCTCCCCTAGGCTAAGGCAAGGCTCCCCTAGCCTTCAGGCCAGGGCACCCCTATGCTTTAGGCTCCCCTAGGCTAAGGCTAGGGCTCCCCTAGCCTTCAGGCTAGGGCACCCCTAGGCTTTAGGCTAGGGCTCCCCTAGGCTAAGGCTAGGGCTCCCCTAGCCTTCATGCTAGGGCACCCCTAGTCTTTATGCTCCCCTAGTCTAAGGCAAGTGCTCCCCTAGCCTTCAGGCTAGGGCACCCCTAGACTTTAGGCTAGGGCTCCCCTAGGCTAAGGCTAGGGCTCCCCTAGCCTTCAGGCTAGGGCACCCCTAGGCTTTAGGTTCCCCTAGGCTAAGGCTAGGGCTCCCCTAGCCTTCAGGCTAGGGCACCCCTAGGCTTTAGGCTCCCCTAGGCTAAGGTTAGGGCTCCCCTAGCCTTCAGGCCAGGGCACCCCTAGGCTTTAGGCTCCCCTAGGCTAAGGCTAGGGCTCCCCTACGCTAAGGCTAGGGCTCCCTTAGCCTTCAGGCAAGGGCACCCCTAGGCTTTAGGCTCCCCTAAGCTAAGGCTAGGGTTCCCCTAGCCTTCCGGCCAGGGCACCCCTAGGCTTTAGGCTCCCCTAAGCTAAGGCTAGGGCTCCCCTAGCCTTCAGGCCAGGGCACCCCTAGGCTTTAGGCTCCCCTAGGCTAAGGCTAGGGCTCCCCTAGCCTTCAGGCCAGGGCACCCCTAGTCTTTAGGCTCCCCTAGACTAAGGCTAGGGCTCCCCTAGCCTTCACGCAAGGGCACCCCTAGGCTTTAGGCTCCCCTAGGCTAAGGCTAGGGCTCCCCTAGCCTTCAGGCCATGGCACCCCTAGTCTTTATGCTCCCATAGGCTAAGGCAAGGGCTCCCCTAGCCTTCAGGCTAGGGCACCCCTAGGCTTTAGGCTAGGGCTCCCCTAGGCTAAGGCTCGGGCTCCCCTAGCCTTCAGGCTAGGGCACCCCTAGGCTTTAGGTTCCCCTAGGCTAAGGCTAGGGCTCCCCTAGCCTTCAGGCTAGGGCACCCCTAGGCTTTAGGCTCCCCTAGGCTAAGGTTAGGGCTCCCCTAGCCTTCAGGCCAGGGCACCCCTAGGCTTTAGGCGAGGGCTCCCCTAGGCTAAGCCTAGGGCTCCCCTAGCCTTCAGGCTAGGGCACCCCTAGGCTTTAGGCTCCCCTAGGCTAAGGCTAGGGATCCCCTAGCCTTCAGGCTAGGGCACCCCTAGGCTTTAGGCTAGGGCTCCCCTAGGCTAAGGCTAGGGCTCCCCTAGCCTTCAGGCTAGGGCACCCCTAGGCTTTCGGCTCCCCTAGGCTAAGGCTAGGGCTCCCCTAGCCTTCAGGCTAGGGCACCCCGAGGCTTTAGGCTACCCAAGGCTAAGGCTAGGGCTCCCCTAGCCTCAGGCTAGGGCACCCCTAGGCTTTAGGCTAGGGCTCCCCTAGGCTAAGGCTAGGGCTCCCCTAGCCTTCAGGCTAGGGCACCCCTAGGCTTTAGGCTAGGGCTCCCCTAGGCTAAGGCTAGGGCTCCCCTAGCCTTCAGGCTAGGGCACCCCTAGGCTTTAGGCTCCCCTAGGCTAAGGCTAGGGCTCCCCTAGCCTTCAGGCTAGGGCATCCCTAGGCTTTAGGCAAGGGCTCCCCTAGGCTAAGGCTAGGGCTCCCCTAGCCTTCAGGCTAGGGCACCCCTAGGCTTTAGGCTGCCCTAGGCTAAGGCTAGGGCTCCCCTACCCTTCAGGCTGGGGCACCCCTAGGCTTTAGGCTCCCCTAGGCTAAGGCTAGGGCTCCCCTAGCCTTCAGGCTAGGGCACCCCTAGGCTTTAGGCTCCCCTAGGCTAAGGCTAGGGCTCCCCTAGCCTTCAGGCTAGGGCACCCCTAGGCTTTAGGCTAGGGCTCCCCTAGGCTAAGGCTAGGGCTCCCCTAGCCTTCAGGCCAGGGCACCCCTAGGCTTTAGGCTCCCCTAGGCTAAGGCTAGGGTTCCCCTAGCCTTCCGGCCAGGGCACCCCTAGGCTTTAGGCTCCCCTAAGCTAAGGCTAGGGCTCCCCTAACCTTCAAGCCAGGGCACCCCTAGGCTTTAGGCTCCCCTAGGCTAAGGCTAGGGCTCCCCTAGCCTTCAGGCCAGGGCACCCCTAGTCTTTAGGCTCCCCTAGACTAAGGCTAGGGCTCCCCTAGCCTTCACGCCAGGGCACCCCTAGGCTTTAGGCTCCCCTAGGCTAAGGCTAGGGCTCCCCTAGCCTTCAGGCCAGGGCACCCCTAGGCTTTAAGCTCCCCTAGGCTAAGGCTAGGGCTCCCCTAGCCTTCAGGCCAGGGCACCCCTAGGCTTTAGGCTCCCCTAGGCTAAGGCTAGGTCTCCCCTAGCCTTCAGGCCAGGGCACCCCTAGGCTTTAGGCTCCCCTAGGCTAAGGCTAGGGCTCCCCTAGCCTTCAGGCCAGGGCACCCCTAGGCTTTATGCTCCCCTAGGCTAAGGCTAGGGCTCACCTAGCCTTCAGGCCAGGGCACCCCTAGGCTTTAGGCTGCCCTAGGCTATGGCTAGGGCTCCCCTAGCCTTCAGGCCAGGGCACGCCTAGGCTTTAGGCTCCCCTAGGCTAAGGCTAGGGCTTCCCTAGCCTTCAGGCCAGGGCACCCCTAGGCTTTAGGCTCCCCTAGGCTAAGTCTAGGGCTCCCCTAGCCTTCAGGCCAGGGCACCCCTAGGCTTTAGGCTCCCCTAGGCTAAGGCTAGGGCTCCCCTACGCTAAGGCTAGGGCTCCCCTAGCCTTCAGGCTAGGGCACCCCTAGGCTTTAGGCTCCCCTAGGCTAAGGCTAGGGCTCCCCTAGCCTTCAGGCTAGGGCACCCCTAGGCTTTAGGCTAGGGCTCCCCTAGGCTAAGGCTAGGGCTCCCCTAGCCTTCAGGCTAGGGAACCCCTAGGCTTTAGGCTCCCCTAGGCTAAGGCTAGGGCTCCCCTAGCCTTCAGGCTAGGGCACCCCTAGGCTTTAGGCTAGGGCTCCCCTAGGCTAAGGCAAGGGCTCCCCTATCCTTCAGGCTAGGGAACCCCTAGGCTTTAGGCTAGGGCTCCCCTAGGCTAAGGCTAGGGCTCCCCTAGCCTTCAGGCTAGGGCACCCCTAGGCTTTAGGCTCACCTAGGCTAAGGCTAGGGCTCCCCTAGCCTTCAGTATAGGGCACCCCTAGGGTTTAGGCTCCCCTAGGCTAAGGTTAGGGCTCCCCTAGCCTTCAGGCTAGGGCACCCCTAGGCTATAGGCTAGGCTCCCCTAGGCTAAGGCTAGGGCTCGCCTAGCCTTCAGGCTAGGGCACCCCTAGGCTTTAGGCTAGGGCTCCCCTAGGCTAAGGCTAGGGCTCCCCTATCCTTCAGACTAGGGCACCCCTAGGCTTTAGGCTAGGGCTCCCCTAAGCTAAGGCTAGGGCTCCCCTAGCCTTCAGGCTAGGGCACCCCTAGGCTTTAGGCTCCCCTAGGCTAAGGCTAGGGCTCCCCTAGCCTTCAGGCTAGGGCACACCTAGGCTTTAGGCTAGGCCTTCCGTAGGCTAAGGCTAGGGCTCCCCTAGCCTTCAGGCTAGGGCACCCCTAGGCTTTAGGCTCCCCTAGGCTAAGGCTAGGGCTCCCCTAGCCTTCAGGCTAGGGCACCCCTAGGCTCTAGGCTAGGGCTCCTCTACGCTAAGGCTAGGGCTCCCCTAGCCTTCAGGCTTTGGCACCCCTAGGCTTTAGGCTCCCCTAGGCTAAGGCTAGGGCTCCCCTATCCTTCAGGCTAGGGCACCCCTAGGCTTTAGGCTCCCCTAGGCTAAGGCTAGGGCTCCCCTAGCCTTCAGGCTAGGGCACCCCTAGGCTTTAGGCGAGGGCTCCCCTAGGCTAAGGCTAGGGCTCCCCTAGCCTTCAGGCTAGGGCACCCCTAGGCTTTAGGCTCCCCTAGGCTAAGGCTAGGGGTCCCCTAGCCTTCAGGCTAGGGCACCCCTAGGCTTTAGGCTACCCAAGGCTAAGGCTAGGGTTCCCCTAGCCTTCATGCTAGGGCACCCCTAGGCTTTAGGCTAGGGCTCCCCTAGGCTAAGTCTAGGGCTCCCCTAGCCTTCAGGCTAGGGCACCCCTAGGCTTTAGGCTGCCCTAGGCTAAGGTTAGGGCTCCCCTAGCCTACAGGCTAGGGGACCCCTAGGCTTTAGGCTCCCCTAGGCTAAGGCTAGGGCTCCCCTAGCCTTCAGGCTAGGGCACCCCTAGGCTTTAGGCTCCCCTAGGCTAAGGCTAGGGCTCCCCTAGCCTTCAGGCTATGGCACCCCTAGGCTTTAGGCTCCCCTAGGCTAAGGCTAGGGCTCCCCTAGCCTTCAGGTTAGGGCACCCCTAGGCTTTAGGCTAGGGCTCCCCTAGGCTAAGGCTAGGGCTCCCCTAGCCTTCAGGCCAGGGCACCCCTAGGCTTTAGGCTCCCCTAGGCTAAGGCTAGGGCTCCCCTAGCCTTCAGGCCAGGGCACCCCTAGGCTTTAGGCTCCCCTAGGCTAAGGCTAGGGCTCCCCTAGCCTTCAGGCTAGGGCACCCCTAGGCTTTAGGCTAGGGCTCCCCTAGGCTAAGGCTAGGGCTCCCCTAGCCTTCAGGCTAGGGCACCCCTAGGCTTTCGGCTCCCCTAGGCTAAGGCTAGGGCTCCCCTAGCCTTCAGGCTAGGGCACCCCTAGGCTTTAGGCTACCCAAGGCTAAGGCTAGGGCTCCCCTAGCCTTCAGGCTAGGGCACCCCTAGGCTTTAGGCTAGGGCTCCCCTAGGCTAAGGCTAGGGCTCCCCTAGCCTTCAGGCTAGGGCTCCCCTAGGCTTTAGGCTAGGGCTCCCCTAGGCTAAGGCTAGGGCTCCCCTATTCTTCAGGCTAGGGCACCCCTAGGCTTTAGGCTCCCCTAGGCTAAGGCTAGGGCTCCCCTAGCCTTCAGGCAAGGGCATCCCTAGGCTTTAGGCTAGGGCTCCCCTAGGCTAAGGCTAGGGCTCCCCTAGCCTTCAGGACAGAGCACCCCTAGGCTTTAGGCTCCCCTAGGCTAAGGATAGGGTTCCCCTAGCCTTCCGGCCAGGGCACCCCTAGGCTTTAGGCTCCCCTAAGCTAAGGCTAGGGCTCCCCTAGCCTTCAGGCCAGGGCACCCCTAGGCTTTAGGCTCCCCTAGGCTAAGGCTAGGGCTCCCCTAGCCTTCAGGCCAGGGCACCCCTAGGCTTTAGGCTCCCCTAGGCTAAGGCTAGGGCTCCCCTAGCCTTCAGGCCAGGGCACCCCTAGGCTTTAGGCTCCCCTAGGCTAAGGCTAGGGCTCCCCTAGCCTTCAGGCCAGGGCACCCCTAGGCTTTAGGCTCCCCTAGGCTAAGGCTAGGGCTCCCCTAGCCTTCAGGCCAGGGCACCCCTAGGCTTTAGGCTCCCCTAGGCTAAGGCAAGGGCCCCCCTAGCCTTCAGGCCAGGGCACCCCTAGGCTTTAGGCTCCCCTAGGCTAAGGCTAGGGCTCCCCTAGCCTTCAGGCCAGGGAACCCCTTGGCTTTAGGCTCCCCTAGGCTAAGGCTAGGGCTCCCCTAGCCTTCAGGCCAGGGCACCCCTAGGCTTTAGGCTCCCCTAGGCTAAGGCTAGGGCTCCACTAGCCTTCAGGCCAGGGCACCCCTAGGCTTTAGGCTCCCCTAGGCTAAGGCTAGGGCTCCCCTAGCCTTCAGGCCAGGGCACCCCTAGGCTTTAGGCTCCCCTAGGCTATGGCTAGGGCTCCCCTAGCCTTCAGGCCAGGGCACGCCTAGGCTTTAGGCTCCCCTAGGCTAAGGCTAGGGCTCCCCTAGCCTTCAGGCCAGGGCACCCCTAGGCTTTAGGCTCCCCTAGGCTAAGGCAAGGCTCCCCTAGCCTTCAGGCCAGGGCACCCCTATGCTTTAGGCTCCCCTAGGCTAAGGCTAGGGCTCCCCTAGCCTTCAGGCTAGGGCACCCCTAGGCTTTAGGCTAGGGCTCCCCTAGGCTAAGGCTAGGGCTCCCCTAGCCTTCATGCTAGGGCACCCCTAGTCTTTATGCTCCCCTAGTCTAAGGCAAGGGCTCCCCTAGCCTTCAGGCTAGGGCACCCCTCGGCTTTAGGCTAGGGCTCCCCTAGGCTAAGGCTAGGGCTCCCCTAGCCTTCAGGCTAGGGCACCCCTAGGCTTTAGGTTCCCCTAGGCTAAGGCTAGGGCTCCCCTAGCCTTCAGGCTAGGGCACCCCTAGGCTTTAGGCTCCCCTAGGCTAAGGTTAGGGCTCCCCTAGCCTTCACGCCAGGGCACCCCTAGGCTTTAGGCTCCCCTAGGCTAAGGCTAGGGCTCCCCTACGCTAAGGCTAGGGCTCCCCTAGCCTTCAGGCAAGGGCACCCCTAGGCTTTAGGCTCCCCTAAGCTAAGGCTAGGGTTCCCCTAGCCTTCCGGCCAGGGCACCCCTAGGCTTTAGGCTCCCCTAAGCTAAGGCTAGGGCTCCCCTAGCCTTCAGGCCAGGGCACCCCTAGGCTTTAGGCTCCCCTAGGCTAAGGCTAGGGCTCCCCTAGCCTTCAGGCCAGGGCACCCCTAGTCTTTAGGCTCCACTAGACTAAGGCTAGGGCTCCCCTAGCCTTCACGCAAGGGCACCCCTAGGCTTTAGGCTCCCCTAGGCTAAGGCTTGGTCTCCCCTAGCCTTCAGGCCAGGGCACCCCTAGGCTTTAGGCGAGGGCTCCCCTAGGCTAAGGCTAGGGCTCCCCTAGCCTTCAGGCTAGGGCACCCCTAGGCTTTAGGCTGCCCTAGGCTAAGGCTAGGGCTCCCCTAGCCTTCAGGCTAGGGGACCCCTAGGCTTTAGGCTCCCCTAGGCTAAGGCTAGGGCTCCCCTAGCCTTCAGGCTAGGGCACCCCTAGGCTTTAGGCTCCCCTAGGCTAAGGCTAGGGCTCCCCTAGCCTTCAGGCTAGGGCACCCCTAGGCTTTAGGCTCCCCTAGGCTAAGGCTAGGGCTCCACTAGCCTTCAGGCTAGGGCACCCCTAGGCTTTAGGCTAGGGCTCCCCTAGGCTAAGGCTAGGGCTCCCCTAGCCTTCAGGCCAGGGCACCCCTAGGCTTTAGGCTCCCCTAGGCTAAGGCTAGGGCTCCCCTAGCCTTCAGGCCAGGGCATCCCTAGGCTTTAGGCTCCCCTAGGCTAAGGCTAGGGCTCCCCTAGCCTTCAGGCCAGGGCACCCCTAGGCTTTAGGCTCCCCTATGCTAAGGCTAGGGCTCCCCTAGCCTTCAGGCCAGGGCACCCCTAGGCTTTAGGCTCCCCTAGGCTAAGGCTAGGGCTCCCCTAGCCTTCAGGCTTGGGCACCCCTAGGCTTTAGGCTACGGCTCCCCTAGGCTAAGGCTAGGGCTCCCCTAGCCTTCAGGCTAGGGCACCCCTAGGCTTTCGGCTCCCCTAGGCTAAGGCTAGGGCTCCCCTAGCCTTCAGGCTAGGGCACCCCTAGGCTTTAGGCTACCCAAGGCTAAGGCTAGGGCTCCCCTAGCCTTCAGGCCAGGGCACCGCTATGCTTTAGGCTCCCCTAGGCTAAGGCTAGGGCTCCCCTAGCCTTCAGGCTAGGGCACCCCTAGGCTTTAGGCTAGGGCTCCCGTAGGCTAAGGCTAGGGCTCCCCTAGTCTTCAGGCTAGGGCACCCCTAGGCTTTAGGCTCCCCTAGGCTAAGGCTAGGGCTCCCCTAGCCTTCAGGCTAGGGCATCCCTAGGCTTTAGGCTAGGGCTCCCCTAGGCTAAGGCTAGGGCTCCCCTAGCCTTCAGGACAGGGCACCCCTAGGCTTTAGGCTCCCCTAGGCTAAGGCTAGGGTTCCCCTAGCCTTCAGGCCAGGGCACCCCTAGGCTTTAGGCTCCCCTAAGCTAAGGCTAGGGCTCCCCTAGCCTTCAGGCCAGGGCACCCCTAGGCTTTAGGCTCCCCTAGGCTAAGGCTAGGGCTCCCCTAGCCTTCAGGCCAGGGCACCCCTAGGCTTTAGGCTCCCCTAGGCTAAGGTTAGGGCTCCCCTAGCCTTCAGGCCAGGGCACCCCTAGGCTTTAGGCTCCCCTAGGCTAAGGCTAGGGCTCCCCTAGCCTTCAGGCCAGGGCACCCCTAGGCTTTAGGCTCCCCTAGGCTAAGGCTAGGGCTCCCCTAGCCTTCAGGCCAGGGCACCCCTAGGCTTTAGGCTCCCCTAGGCTAAGGCTAGGGCTCCCCTAGCCTTCAGGCCAGGGCACCCCTAGGCTTTAGGCTCCCCTAGGCTAAGGCTAGGGCTCCCCTAGCCTTCAGGCCAGGGCAACCCTAGGCTTTAGGCTCCCCTAGGCTAAGGCTAGGGCTCCCCTAGCCTTCAGGCCAGGGCACCCCTAGGCTTTTGGCTCCCCTAGGCTAAGGCTAGGGCTCCCCTAGCCTTCAGGCCAGGGCACGCCTAGGCTTTAGGCTCCCCTAGGCTAAGGCTAGGGCTCCCCTAGCCTTCAGGCCAGGGCACCCCTAGGCTTTAGGCTCCCCTAGGCTAAGGCTAGGGCTCCCCTAGCCTTCAGGCCAGGGCACCGCTATGCTTTAGGCTCCCCTAGGCTAAGGCTAGGGCTCCCCTAGCCTTCAGGCTAGGGCACCCCTAGGCTTTAGGCTAGGGCTCCCCTAGGCTAAGGCTAGGGCTCCCCTAGCCTTCAGGCTAGGGCACCCCTAGTCTTTATGCTCCCCTAGGCTAAGGCAAGGGCTCCCCTAGCCTTCAGGCTAGGGCACCCCTAGGCTTTAGGCTAGGGCTCCCCTAGGCTAAGGCTCGGGCTCCCCTAGCCTTCAGGCTAGGGCACCCCTAGGCTTTAGGGTCCCCTAGGCTAAGGCTAGGGCTCCCCTAGCCTTCAGGCTAGGGCACCCCTAGGCTTTAGGCTCCCCTAGGCTAAGGTTAGGGCTCCCCTAGCCTTCAGGCCAGGGCACCCCTAGGCTTTAGGCTCCCCTAGGCTAAGGCTAGGGCTCCCCTACGCTAAGGCTAGGGCTCCCCTAGCCTTCAGGCAAGGGCACCCCTAGGCTTTAGGCTCCCCTAGGCTAAGGCTAGGGCTCCCCTAGCCTTCAGGCCAGGGCAACCCTAGGCTTTAGGCTCCCCTAGGCTAAGGCTAGGGCTCCCCTAGCCTTCAGGCCAGGGCACCCCTAGGCTTTTGGCTCCCCTAGGCTAAGGCTAGGGCTCCCCTAGCCTTCAGGCCAGGGCACGCCTAGGCTTTAGGCTCCCCTAGGCTAAGGCTAGGGCTCCCCTAGCCTTCAGCCAGGGCACCCCTAGGCTTTAGGCTCCCCTAGGCTAAGGATAGGGCTCCCCTAGCCTTCAGGCCAGGGCACCGCTATGCTTTAGGCTCCCCTAGGCTAAGGCTAGGGCTCCCCTAGCCTTCAGGCTAGTGCACCCCTAGGCTTTAGGCTAGGGCTCCCCTAGGCTAAGGCTAGGGCTCCCCTAGCCTTCAGGCTAGGGCACCCCTAGTCTTTATGCTCCCCTAGGCTAAGGCAAGGGCTCCCCTAGCCTTCAGGCTAGGGCACCCCTAGGCTTTAGGCTAGGGCTCCCCTAGGCTAAGGCTCGGGCTCCCCTAGCCTTCAGGCTAGGGCACCCCTAGGCTTTAGGTTCCCCTAGGCTAAGGCTAGGGCTCCCCTAGCCTTCAGGCTAGGGCACCCCTAGGCTTTAGGCTCCCCTAGGCTAAGGTTAGGGCTCCCCTAGCCTTCAGGCCAGGGCACCCCTAGGCTTTAGGCTCCCCTAGGCTAAGGCTAGGGCTCCCCTACGCTAAGGCTAGGGCTCCCCTAGCCTTCAGGCAAGGGCACCCCTAGGCTTTAGGCTCCCCTAGGCTAAGGCTAGGGCTCCCCTAGCCTTCAGGCTAGGGCACCCCTAGGCTTTAGGCTAGGGCTCCCCTAGGCTAAGGCTAGGGCTCCCCTAGCCTTCAGGCTAGGGCACCCCTAGGCTTTAGGCTCCCCTAGGCTAAGGCAAGGGCTCCCCTAGCCTTCAGGCTAGGGCACCCCTAGGCTTTAGGCTAGGGCTCCCCTAGGCTAAGGCTAGGGCTCCCCTAGCCTTCAGGCTAGGGCACCCCTAGGCTTTAGGCTCCCCTAGGCTAAGGCTAGGGCTCCCCTAGCCTTCAGGATAGGGCACCCCTAGGCTTTAGGCTCCCCTAGGCTAAGGTTAGGGCTCCCCTAGCCTTCAGGCTAGGGCACCCCTAGGCTTTAGGCTAGGCTCCCCTAGGCTAAGGCTAGGGCTTCCCTAGCCTTCAGGATAGGGCACCCCTAGGCTTTAGGCTCCCCTAGGCTATGTCTACGGCTCCCCTAGCCTTCAGGCTAGGGCACCCCTAGGCTTTAGGCTAGGGCTCCCCTAGGCTAAGGCTAGTGCTCCCCTAGCCTTCAGGCTAGGGCACCCCTAGGCTTTAGGCTCCCCTAGGCTAAGGCTAGTGCTCCCCTAGCCTTCAGGTTAGGGCACCCCTAGGCTTTAGGCTAGGGCACCCCTAGGCTAAGGCTAGGGTTCCCCTAGAATTCAGGCTAGGGCACCCCTAGGCTTTAGGCTCCCCTAGGCTAAGGCTAGGGCTCCCCTAGCGTTCAGGCTAGGGCACCCCTAGGCTTTAGGCTAGGGCTCCCCTAGGCTAAGGCTAGGGCTCCCCTAGCCTTCATGCCAGGGCACCCCTAGGCTTTAGGCTCCCCTAGGCTAAGGCTAGGGCTCCCCTAGCCTTCAGGCCAGGGCACCCCTAGGCTTTAGGCTAGGGCTCCCCTAGGCTAAGGCTAGGGCTCCCCTAGCCTTCAGGCCAGGGCACCCCTAGGCTTTAGGCTCCCCTAGGCTAAGGCTAGGGCTCCCCTAGCATTCAGACTAGGGCAACTCTAGGCTTTAGGCTAGGGCTCCCCTAGGCTAAGGCTAGGGCTCCCCTAGCCTTCAGGCTAGGGCACCCCTAGGCTTTAGGCTCCCCTAGGCTAAGGCTAGGGCTCCCCTAGCTTTCAGGCTAGGGCACCCCTAGGCTTTAGGCTAGGGCTCCCCTAGGCTAAGGCTAGGGTTCCCCTAGACTTCAGGCTAGGGAACCCCTAGGCTTTAGGCTCCCCTAGGCTAAGGCTAGGGCTCCCCTAGCCTTCAGGCTAGGGCACCCCTAGGCTTTAGGCTAGGGCTCCCCTAGGCTAAGGCTAGGGCTCCCCTAGCCTTCAGGCTAGGGCACCCCTAGGCTTTAGGCTCCCCTAGGCTAAGGCTAGGGCTCCCCTAGCCTTCAGGCTAGGGCACCCCTAGGCTTTAGGCTCCCCTAGGCTAAGGCTAGGGCTCCCCTAGCCTTCAGGCTAGGGCACCCCTAGGATTTAGGCTCCCCTAGGCTAAGGCTAGGGCTCCCCTAGCCTTCAGGCTAGGGCACCCCTAGGCTTTAGGCTCCCCTAGGCTAAGGCTAGGGCTCCCCTAGCCTTCAAGCTAGGGCACCCCTAGGCTTTAGGCTAGGGCTCCCCTAGGCTAAGGCTAGGGCTCCCCTAGCCTTCAGCCCAGGGCACCCCTAGGCTTTAGGCTCCCCTAGGCTAAGGCAAGGGCTCCCCTAGCCTTCAGGCCAGGGCACCCCTAGGCTTTAGGCTCCCCTAGGCTAAGGCTAGGGCTCCCCTAGCCTTCAGGCCAGGGCACCCCTAGGCTTTAGGCTCCCCTAGGCTAAGGCTAGGGCTCCCCTAGCCTTCAGGCCAGGGCACCCCTAGGCTTTAGGCTCCCCTAGGCTAAGGCTAGGGCTCCCCTAGCCTTCAGGCTAGGCCACCGCTAGGCTTTAGGCTAGGGCTCCCCTAGGCTAAGGCTAGGGCTCCCCTAGCCTTCAGGCTAGGGCACCCCTAGGCTTTTGGCTCCCCTAGGCTAAGGCTAGGGCTCCCCTAGCCTTCAGGCTAGGGCACCCCTAGGCTTTAGGCTACCCAAGGCTAAGGCTAGGGCTCCCCTAGCCTTCAGGCTAGGGCACCCCTAGGCTTTAGGCTAGGGCTCCCTTAGGCTAAGGCTAGGGCTCCCCTAGCCTTCAGGCTAGGGCACCCCTAGGCTTTAGGCTAGGGCTCCCCTAGGCTAAGGCTAGGGCTCCCCTAGCCTTCAGGCTAGGGCACCCCTAGGCTTTAGGCTCCCCTAGGCTAAGGCTAGGGCTCCCCAAGCCTTCAGGCTAGGGCATCCCTAGGCTTTAGGCTAGGGCTCCCCTAGGCTAAGGCTAGGGCTCCCCTAGCCTTCAGGCTAGGGCACCCCTAGGCTTTAGGCTGCCCTAGGCTAAGGCTAGGGCTCCCCTAGCCTTCAGGCTAGGGCACCCCTAGGCTTTAGGCTCCCCTAGGCTAAGGCTAGGGCTCCCCTAGCCTTCAGGCTAGGGCACCCCTAGGCTTCAGGCTAGGGCACCCCTAGGCTTTAGACTCCCCTAGGCTAAGGCTAGGGCTCCCCTAGCCTTCAGGCTAGGGCACCCCTAGGCTTTAGGCTAGGGCTCCCCTAGGCTAAGGCTAGGGCTCCCCTAGCCTTCAGGACAGGGCACCCCTAGGCTTTAGGCTCCCCTAGGCTAAGGCTAGGGTTCCCCTAGCCTTCCGGCCAGGGCACCCCTAGGCTTTAGGCTCCCCTAAGCTAAGGCTAGGGCTCCCCTAGCCTTCATGCCAGGGCACCCCTAGGCTTTAGGCTCCCCTAGGCTAAGGCTAGGGCTCCCCTAGCCTTCAGGCCAGGGCACACCTAGGCTTTAGGCTCCCCTAGGCTAAAGCTAGGGCTCCCCTAGCCTTCAGGCCAGGGCACCCCTAGGCTTTAGGCTCCCCTAGGCTAAGGCTAGGGCTCCCCTAGCCTTCAGGCCAGGGCACCCCTAGGCTTTAGGCTCCCCTAGGCTAAGGCTAGGGCACCCCTAGCCTTCAGGCCAGGGCACCCCTAGGCTTTAGGCTCCCCTAGGCTAAGGCTAGGGCTCCCATAGCCTTCAGGCCAGGGCACCAGTAGGCTTTAGGCTCCCCTAGGCTAAGGCTAGGGCTCCCCTAGCCTTCAGGCCAGGGCACCCCTAGGCTTTAGGCTCCCCTAGGCTAAGGCTAGGGCTCCCCTAGCCTTCAGGCCAGGGCACCCCTAGGCTTTAGGCTCCCCTAGGCTAAGGCTAGGGCTCCCCTAGCCTTCAGGCCAGGGCACCCCTAGGCTTTAGGCTCCCCTAGGCTAAGGCTAGGGCTCCCCTAGCCTTCAGGCCAGGGCACCCCTAGGCTTTAGGCTCCCCTAGGCTAAGGCTAGAGCTCCCCTAGCCTTCAGGCCAGGGCACCCCTAGGCTTTAGGCTCCCCTAGGCTATGGCTAGGGCTCCCCTAGCCTTCAGGCCAGGGCACGCCTAGGCTTTAGGCTCCCCTAGGCTAAGGCTAGGGCTCCCCTAGCCTTCAGGCCAGGGCACCCCAAGGCTTTAGGCTCCCCTAGGCTAAGGCTAGGGCTCCCCTAGCCTTCAGGCCAGGGCACCCCTATGCTTTAGGCTACCCTAGGCTAAGGCTAGGGCTCCCCTAGCCTTCAGGCTAGGGCACCCCTAGGCTTTAGGCTAGGGCTCCCCTAGGCTAAGGCTAGGGCTCCCCTAGCCTTCAGGCTAGGGCACCCCTAGGCTTTATGCTCCCCTAGGCTAAGGCAAGGGCTCCCCTAGCCTACAGGCTAGGGCACCCCTAGGCTTTAGGCTAGGGCTCCCCTAGGCTAAGGCTAGGGCTCCCCTAGCCTTCAGGCTAGGGCAACCTTAGGCTTTAGGCTCCCCTAGGCTAAGGCTAGGGCTCCCCTAGCCTTCAGGCTAGGGCACCCCTAGGCTTTAGGCTCCCCTAGGCTAAGGTTAGGGCTCGCCTAGCCTTCAGGCTAGGGCACCCCTAGGCTTTAGGCTCCCCTAGGCTAAGGCTAGGGCTCCCCTAGCCTTCAGGCTAGGGCACCCCTAGGCTTTAGGCTAGGGCTCCCCTACGCTAAGGCTAGGGCTCCCCTAGCCTTCAGGCTAGGGCACTCCTAGGCTTTAGGCTCCCCTAGGCTAAGGCAAGGGCTCCCCTAGCCTTCAGGCTAGGGCACCCCTAGGCTTTAGGCTAGGGCTCCCCTAGGCTAAGGCTAGGGCTCCCCTAGCCTTCAGGCTACGGCACCCCTAGGCTTTAGGCTCCCCTAGGCTATGTCTAGGGCTCCCCTAGCCTTCAGGCTAGGGCACCCCTAGGCTTTAGGCTAGGGCTCCCCTAGGCTAAGGCTAGGGCTCCCCTAGCCTTCAGGCTAGGGCACCCCTAGGCTTTAGGCTAGGGCTCCCCTAGGCTAAGGCTAGGGCTCCCCTAGCCTTCAGGCCAGGGCACCCCTAGGCTTTAGGCTAGGGCTCCCCTAGGCTAAGGCTAGGGCTCCCCTAGCCTTCAGGCCAGGGCACCCCTAGGCTTTAGGCTCCCCTAGGCTAAGGCTAGGGCTCCCCTAGCCTTCAGGCCAGGGCACCCCTAGGCTTTAGGCTACCCTAGGCTAAGGTTAGGGCTCCCCTAGCCTTCAGGCCAGGGCACCCCTAGGCTTTAGGCTCCCCTAGGCTAAGGCTAGGGCTCCCCTAGCCTTCAGGCTAGGGCACCCCTAGGCTTTAGGCTAGGGCTCCCCTAGGCTAAGGCTAGGGCTCCCCTAGCCTTCAGGCTAGGGCACCCCTAGGCTTTCGGCTCCCCTAGGCTAAGGCTAGGGCTCCCCTAGCCTTCAGGCTAGGGCACCCCTAGGCTTTAGGCTACCCAAGGCTAAGGCTAGGGCTTCCCTAGCCTTCAGGCTAGGGCACCCCTAGGCTTTAGGCTAGGCCTCCCCTAGGCTAAGGCTAGGGCTCCCCTAGCCTTCAGGCTAGGGCTCCCCTAGGCTAAGGCTAGGGCTCCCCTATTCTTCAGGCTAGGGCACCCCTAGGCTTTAGGCTCCCCTAGGCTAAGGCTAGGGCTCCCCTAGCCTTCAGGCTAGGGCATCCCTAGGCTTTAGGCTAGGGCTTCCCTAGGCTAAGGCTAGGGCTCCCCTAGCCTTCAGGCTAGGGCACCCCTAGGCTTTAGGCTGCCCTAGGCTAAGGCTAGGGCTCCCTTAGCCTTCAGGCTAGGGCACCCCTAGGCTTTAGGCTCCCCTAGGCTAAGGCTAGGGCTCCCCTAGCCTTCAGTCTAGGGCACCCCTAGGCTTTAGGCTACCCTAGGCTAAGGCTAGGGCTCCCCTCGCCTTCAGGCTAGGGCACCCCTAGGCTTTAGGCTAGGGCTCCCCTAGGCTAAGGCTAGGGCTCCCCTAGCCTTCAGGACAGGGCACCCCTAGGCTTTAGGCTCCCCTAGGCTAAGGATAGGGTTCCCCTAGCCTTCTGGCCAGGGCACCCCTAGGCTTTAGGCTCCCCTAAGCTAAGGCTAGGGCTCCCCTAGCCTTCAGGCCAGGGCACCCCTAGGCTTTAGGCTCCCCTAGGCTAAGGCTAGGGCTCCCCTAGCCTTCAGGCCAGGGCACCCCTAGGCTTTAGGCTCCCCTAGGCTAAGGCTAGGGCTCCCCTAGCCTTCAGGCCAGGGCACCCCTAGGCTTTAGGCTCCCCTGGGCTAAGGCTAGGGCTCCCCTAGCCTTCAGGCCAGGGCACCCCTAGGCTTTAGGCTCCCCTAGGCTAAGGCTAGGGCTCCCCTAGCCTTCAGGCCAGGGCACCCCTAGGCTTTAGGCTCCCCTAGGCTAAGGCTAGGGCCCCCCTAGCCTTCAGGCCAGGGCACCCCTAGGCTTTAGGCTCCCCTAGGCTAAGGCTAGGGCTCCCCTAGCCTTCAGGCCAGGACACCCCTAGGCTTTAGGCTCCCCTAGGCTAAGGCTAGGGCTCCACTAGCCTTCAGGCCAGGGCACCCCTAGGCTTTAGGCTCCCCTAGGCTAAGGCTAGGGCTCCCCTAGCCTTCAGGCCAGGGCACCCCTAGGCTTTAGGCTCCCCTAGGCTATGGCTAGGGCTCCCCTAGCCTTCAGGCCAGGGCACGCCTAGGCCTTAGGGTCCCCTAGGCTAAGGCTAGGGCTCCCCTAGCCTTCAGGCTAGGGCACCCCTAGGCTTTAGGCTCCCCTAGGCTAAGGCAAGGCTCCCCTAGCCTTCAGGCCAGGGCACCCCTATGCTTTAGGCTCCCCTAGGCTAAGGCTAGGGCTCCCCTAGCCTTCAGGCTAGGGCACCCCTAGGCTTTAGGCTAGGGCTCCCCTAGGCTAAGGCTAGGGCTCCCCTAGCCTTCAGGCTAGGGCACCCCTAGGCTTTAGGCTAGGGCTCCCCTAGGCTAAGGCTAGGGCTCCCCTAGCCTTCAGGCCAGGGCACCCCTAGGCTTTAGGCTAAGGCTCCCCTAGGCTAAGGCTAGGGCTCCCCTAGCCTTCAGGCCAGGGCACCCCTAGGCTTTAGGCTCCCCTAGGCTAAGGCTAGGGCTCCCCTAGCCTTCAGGCCAGGGCACCCCTAGGCTTTAGGCTCCCCTAGGCTAAGGCTAGGGCTCCCCTAGCCTTCAGGCCAGGGCACCCCTAGGCTTTAGGCTCCCCTAGGCTAAGGCTAGGGCTCCCCTAGCCTTCAGGCTAGGGCACCCCTAGGCTTTAGGCTAGGGCTCCCCTAGGCTAAGGCTAGGGCTCCCCTAGCCTTCAGGCTAGGGCACCCCTAGGCTTTCGGCTCCCCTAGGCTAAGGCTAGGGCTCCCCTAGCCTTCAGGCTAGGGCACCCCTAGGCTTTAGGCTACCCAAGGCTAAGGCTAGGGCTTCCCTAGCCTTCAGGCTAGGGCACCCCTAGGCTTTAGGCTAGGGCTCCCCTAGGCTAAGGCTAGGGCTCCCCTAGCCTTCAGGCTAGGGCTCCCCTAGGCTAAGGCTAGGGCTCCCCTATTCTTCAGGCTAGGGCACCCCTAGGCTTTAGGCTACGCTAGGCTAAGGCTAGGGCTCCCCTAGCCTTCAGGCTAGGGCATCCCTAGGCTTTAGGCTAGGGCTTCCCTAGGCTAAGGCTAGGGCTCCCCTAGCCTTCAGGCTAGGGCACCCCTAGGCTTTAGGCTGCCCTAGGCTAAGGCTAGGGCTCCCTTAGCCTTCAGGCTAGGGCACCCCTAGGCTTTAGGCTCCCCTAGGCTAAGGCTAGGGCTCCCCTAGCCTTCAGTCTAGGGCACCCCTAGGCTTTAGGCTACCCTAGGCTAAGGCTAGGGCTCCCCTAGCCTTCAGGCTAGGGCACCCCTAGGCTTTAGGCTAGGGCTCCCCTAGGCTAAGGCTAGGGCTCCCCTAGCCTTCAGGACAGGGCACCCCTAGGCTTTAGGCTCCCCTAGGCTAAGGATAGGGTTCCCCTAGCCTTCTGGCCAGGGCACCCCTAGGCTTTAGGCTCCCCTAAGCTAAGGCTAGGGCTCCCCTAGCCTTCAGGCCAGGGCACCCCTAGGCTTTAGGCTCCCCTAGGCTAAGGCTAGGGCTCCCCTAGCCTTCAGGCCAGGGCACCCCTAGGCTTTAGGCTCCCCTAGGCTAAGGCTAGGGCTCCCCTAGCCTTCAGGCCAGGGCACCCCTAGGCTTTAGGCTCCCCTAGGCTAAGGCTAGGGCTCCCCTAGCCTTCAGGCCAGGGCACCCCTAGGCTTTAGGCTCCCCTAGGCTAAGGCTAGGGCTCCCCTAGCCTTCAGGCCAGGGCACCCCTAGGCTTTAGGCTCCCCTAGGCTAAGGCTAGGGCCCCCCTAGCCTTCAGGCCAGGGCACCCCTAGGCTTTAGGCTCCCCTAGGCTAAGGCTAGGGCTCCCCTAGCCTTCAGGCCAGGACACCCCTAGGCTTTAGGCTCCCCTAGGCTAAGGCTAGGGCTCCACTAGCCTTCAGGCCAGAGCACCCCTAGGCTTTAGGCTCCCCTAGGCTAAGGCTAGGGCTCCCCTAGCCTTCAGGCCAGGGCACCCCTAGGCTTTAGGCTCCCCTAGGCTATGGCTAGGGCTCCCCTAGCCTTCAGGCCAGGGCACGCCTAGGCCTTAGGGTCCCCTAGGCTAAGGCTAGGGCTCCCCTAGCCTTCAGGCCAGGGCACCCCTAGGCTTTAGGCTCCCCTAGGCTAAGGCAAGGCTCCCCTAGCCTTCAGGCCAGGGCACCCCTATGCTTTAGGCTCCCCTAGGCTAAGGCTAGGGCTCCCCTAGCCTTCAGGCTAGGGCACCCCTAGGCTTTAGGCTAGGGCTCCCCTAGCCTTCAGGCTAGGGCACCCCTAGTCTTTATGCTCCCCTAGGCTAAGGCAAGGGCTCCCCTAGCCTTCCGGCTAGGGAACCCCTAGGCTTTAGGCTAGGGCTCCCCTAGGCTAAGGCTAGGGCTCCCCTAGCCTTCAGGCTAGGGCACCCCTAGGCTTTAGGTTCCCCTAGGCTAAGGCTAGGGCTCCCCTAGCCTTCAGGCTAGGGCACCCCTAGGCTTTAGGCTCCCCTAGGCTAAGGTTAGGGCTCCCCTAGCCTTCAGGCCAGGGCACCCCTAGGCTTTAGGCTCCCCTAGGCTAAGGCTAGGGCTCCCCTACGCTAAGGCTAGGGCTCCCCTAGCCTTCAGGCAAGGGCACCCCTAGGCTTTAGGTTCCCCTAGGCTAAGGCTAGGGTTCCCCTAGCCTTCCGGCCAGGGCACCCCTAGGCTTTAGGCTCCCCTAAGCTAAGGCTAGGGCTCCCCTAGCCTTCAGGCCAGGGCACCCCTAGGCTTTAGGCTCCCCTAGGCTAAGGCTAGGGCTCCCCTAGCCTTCAGGCCAGGGCACCCCTAGTCTTTAGGCTCCCCTAGACTAAGGCTAGGGCTCCCCTAGCCTTCACGCCAGGGCACCCCTAGGCTTTAGGCTCCCCTAGGCTAAGGCTAGGGCTCCCCTAGCCTTCAGGCCAGGGCACCCCTAGTCTTTATGCTCCCCTAGGCTAAGGCAAGGGCTCCCCTAGCCTTCAGGCTAGGGCACCCCTAGGCTTTAGGCTAGGGCTCCCCTAGGCTAAGGCTCGGGCTCCCCTATCCTTCAGGCTAGGGCACCCCTAGGCTTTAGGTTCCCCTAGGCTAAGGCTAGGGCTCCCCTAGCCTTCAGGCTAGGGCAACCCTAGGCTTTAGGCTCCCCTAGGCTAAGGTTAGGGCTCCCCTAGCCTTCAGGCCAGGGCACCCCTAGGCTTTAGGCGAGGGCTCCCCTAGGCTAAGGCTAGGGTTCCCCTAGCCCTCAGGCTAGGGCACCCCTAGGCTTTAGGCTCCCCTAGGCTAAGGCTAGGGGTCCCCTAGCCTTCAGGCTAGGGCACCCCTAGGCTTTAGGCTACCCAAGGCTAAGGCTAGGGCTCCCCTAGCCTTCATGCTAGGGCACCCCTAGGCTTTAGGCTAGGGCTCCCCTAGGCTAAGGCTAGGGCTCCCCTAGCCTTCAGTCTAGGGCACCCCTAGGCTTTAGGCTACCCTAGGCTAAGGCTAGGGCTCCCCTAGCCTTCAGGCTAGGGCACCCCTAGGCTTTAGGCTAGGGCTCCCCTAGGCTAAGGCTAGGGCTCCCCTAGCCTTCAGGACAGGGCACCCCTAGGCTTTAGGCTCCCCTAGGCTAAGGATAGGGTTCCCCTAGCCTTCTGGCCAGGGCACCCCTAGGCTTTAGGCTCCCCTAAGCTAAGGCTAGGGCTCCCCTAGCCTTCAGGCCAGGGCACCCCTAGGCTTTAGGCTCCCCTAGGCTAAGGCTAGGGCTCCCCTAGCCTTCAGGCCAGGGCACCCCTAGGCTTTAGGCTCCCCTAGGCTAAGGCTAGGGCTCCCCTAGCCTTCAGGCCAGGGCACCCCTAGGCTTTAGGCTCCCCTAGGCTAAGGCTAGGGCTCCCCTAGCCTTCAGGCCAGGGCACCCCTAGGCTTTAGGCTCCCCTAGGCTAAGGCTAGGGCTCCCCTAGCCTTCAGGCCAGGGCACCCCTAGGCTTTAGGCTCCCCTAGGCTAAGGCTAGGGCCCCCCTAGCCTTCAGGCCAGGGCACCCCTAGGCTTTAGGCTCCCCTAGGCTAAGGCTAGGGCTCCCCTAGCCTTCAGGCCAGGACACCCCTAGGCTTTAGGCTCCCCTAGGCTAAGGCTAGGGCTCCACTAGCCTTCAGGCCAGGGCACCCCTAGGCTTTAGGCTCCCCTAGGCTAAGGCTAGGGCTCCCCTAGCCTTCAGGCCAGGGCACCCCTAGGCTTTAGGCTCCCCTAGGCTATGGCTAGGGCTCCCCTAGCCTTCAGGCCAGGGCACGCCTAGGCCTTAGGGTCCCCTAGGCTAAGGCTAGGGCTCCCCTAGCCTTCAGGCCAGGGCACCCCTAGGCTTTAGGCTCCCCTAGGCTAAGGCAAGGCTCCCCTAGCCTTCAGGCCAGGGCACCCCTATGCTTTAGGCTCCCCTAGGCTAAGGCTAGGGCTCCCCTAGCCTTCAGGCTAGGGCACCCCTAGGCTTTAGGCTAGGGCTCCCCTAGCCTTCAGGCTAGGGCACCCCTAGTCTTTATGCTCCCCTAGGCTAAGGCAAGGGCTCCCCTAGCCTTCCGGCTAGGGAACCCCTAGGCTTTAGGCTAGGGCTCCCCTAGGCTAAGGCTAGGGCTCCCCTAGCCTTCAGGCTAGGGCACCCCTAGGCTTTAGGTTCCCCTAGGCTAAGGCTAGGGCTCCCCTAGCCTTCAGGCTAGGGCACCCCTAGGCTTTAGGCTCCCCTAGGCTAAGGTTAGGGCTCCCCTAGCCTTCAGGCCAGGGCACCCCTAGGCTATAGGCTCCCCTAGGCTAAGGCTAGGGCTCCCCTACGCTAAGGCTAGGGCTCCCCTAGCCTTCAGGCAAGGGCACCCCTAGGCTTTAGGTTCCCCTAGGCTAAGGCTAGGGTTCCCCTAGCCTTCCGGCCAGGGCACCCCTAGGCTTTAGGCTCCCCTAAGCTAAGGCTAGGGCTCCCCTAGCCTTCAGGCCAGGGCACCCCTAGGCTTTAGGCTCCCCTAGGCTAAGGCTAGGGCTCCCCTAGCCTTCAGGCCAGGGCACCCCTAGTCTTTAGGCTCCCCTAGACTAAGGCTAGGGCTCCCCTAGCCTTCACGCCAGGGCACCCCTAGGCTTTAGGCTCCCCTAGGCTAAGGCTAGGGCTCCCCTAGCCTTCAGGCCAGGGCACCCCTAGTCTTTATGCTCCCCTAGGCTAAGGCAAGGGCTCCCCTAGCCTTCAGGCTAGGGCACCCCTAGGCTTTAGGCTAGGGCTCCCCTAGGCTAAGGCTCGGGCTCCCCTATCCTTCAGGCTAGGGCACCCCTAGGCTTTAGGTTCCCCTAGGCTAAGGCTAGGGCTCCCCTAGCCTTCAGGCTAGGGCAACCCTAGGCTTTAGGCTCCCCTAGGCTAAGGTTAGGGCTCCCCTAGCCTTCAGGCCAGGGCACCCCTAGGCTTTAGGCGAGGGCTCCCCTAGGCTAAGGCTAGGGTTCCCCTAGCCTTCAGGCTAGGGCACCCCTAGGCTTTAGGCTCCCCTAGGCTAAGGCTAGGGGTCCCCTAGCCTTCAGGCTAGGGCACCCCTAGGCTTTAGGCTACCCAAGGCTAAGGCTAGGGCTCCCCTAGCCTTCATGCTAGGACACCCCTAGGCTTTAGGCTAGGGCTCCCCTAGGCTAAGGCTAGGGCTCCCCTAGCCTTCAGGCTAGGGGACTCCTAGGCTTTAGGCTCCCCTAGGCTAAGGCTAGGGCTCCCCTAGCCTTCAGGCTAGGGCACGCCTAGGCTTTAGGCTCCCCTAGGCTAAGGCTAGGGCTCCCCTAGCCTTCAGGCTAGGGCACCCCTAGGCTTTAGGCTCCCCTAGGCTAAGGCTAGGGCTCCCCTAACCTTCAGGCTAGGGCACCCCTAGGCTTTAGGCTAGGGTTCCCCTAGGCTAAGGCTAGGGCTCCCCTAGCCTTCAGGCCAGGGCACCCCTAGGCTTTAGGCTCCCCTAGGCTAAGGCTAGGGCTCCCCTAGCCTTCAGGCCAGGGCACCCCTAGGCTTTAGGCTCCCCTAGGCTAAGGCTAGGGCTCCCCTAGCCTTCAGGCCAGGGCACCCGTAGGCTTTAGGCTCCCCTAGGCTAAGGCTAGGGCTCCCCTAGCCTTCAGGCCAGGGCACCCCTAGGCTTTAGGCTCCCCTAGGCTAAGGCTAGGGCTCCCCTAGCCTTCAGGCTAGGGCACCCCTAGGCTTTAGGCTACGGCTCCCCTAGGCTAAGGCTAGGGCTCCCCTAGCCTTCCGGCTAGGGCACACCTAGGCTTTCGGCTCCCCTAGGCTAAGGCTAGGGCTCCCCTAGCCTTCAGGCTAGGGCACCCCTAGGCTTTAGGCTACCCAAGGCTAAGGCTAGGGCTCCCCTAGCCTTCAGGCTAGGGCACCCCTAGGCTTTAGGCTAGGGCTCCCCTAGGCTAAGGCTAGGGCTCCCCTAGCCTTCAGGCTAGGGCACCCATAGGCTTTAGGCTAGGGCTCCCCTAGGCTAAGGCTAGGGCTCCCCTAGTCTTCAGGCTAGGGCACCCCTAGGCTTTAGGGTCCCCTAGGCTAAGGCTAGGGCTCCCATAGCCTTCAGGCTAGGGCATCCCTAGGCTTTAGGCTAGGGCTCCCCTAGGCTAAGGCTAGGGCTCCCCTAGCCTTCAGGCTAGGGCACCCCTAGGCTTTAGGCTGCCCTAGGCTAAGGCTAGGGCTCCCCTAGCCTTCAGGCTAGGGCACCCCTAGGCTTTAGGCTCCCCTAGGCTAAGGCTAGGGCTCCCCTAGCCTTCAGTCTAGGGCTCCCCTAGGCTTTAGGCTACCCTAGGCTAAGGCTAGGGCTCCCCTAGCCTTCAGGCTAGGGCACCCCTAGGCTTTAGGCTAGGGCTCCCCTAGGCTAAGGCTAGGGCTCCCCTAGCCTTCAGGACAGGGCACCCCTATGCTTTAGGCTCCCCTAAGCTAAGGCTAGGGCTCCCCTAGCCTTCAGGCCAGGGCACCCCTAGGCTTTAGGCTCCCCTAGGCTAAGGCTAGGGCTCCCCTAGCCTTCAGGCCAGGGCACCCCTAGGCTTTAGGCTCCCCTAGGCTAAGGCTAGGGTTCCCCTAGCCTTCCGGCCAGGGCACCCCTAGGCTTTAGGCTCCCCTAAGCTAAGGCTAGGGCTCCCCTAGCCTTCAGGCCAGGGCACCCCTAGGATTTAGGCTCCCCTAGGCTAAGGCTAGGGCTCCCCTAGCCTTCAGGCCAGGGCACCCCTAGGCTTTAGGCTCCCCTAGGCTAAGGCTAGGGCTCCCCTAGCCTTCAGGCCAGGGCACCCCTAGGCTTTAGGCTCCCCTAGGCTAAGGCTAGGGCTCCCCTAGCCTTCAGGCCAGGGCACCCCTAGGCTTTAGGCTCCCCTAGGCTAAGGCTAGGGCTCCCCTAGCCTTCAGGCCAGGGCACCCCTAGGCTTTAGGCTCCCCTAGGCTAAGGCTAGGGCTCCCCTAGCCTTCAGGCCAGGGCACCCCTAGGCTTTAGGCTCCCCTAGGCTAAGGCTAGGGCTCCCCTAGCCTTCAGGCCAGGGCACCCCTAGGCTTTAGGCTCCCCTAGGCTAAGGCTAGGGCTCCCCTAGCCTTCAGGCCAGGGCACCCCTAGGCTTTAGGCTCCCCTAGGCTAAGGCTAGGGCTCCCCTAGCCTTCAGGCCAGGGCACCCCTAGGCTTTAGGCTCCCCTAGCCTTCAGGCTAGGGCACCCCTAGGCTTTAGGCTAGGGCTCCCCTAGGCTAAGGCTAGGGCTCCCCTAGCCTTCAGGCTAGGGCACCCCTAGGCTTTAGGCTCCCCTAGGCTAAGGCAAGGGCTCCCCTAGCCTTCAGGCTAGGGCACCCCTAGGCTTTAGGCTAGGGCTCCCCTAGGCTAAGGCTAGGGCTCCCGTAGCCTTCAGGCTAGGGCACCCCTAGGCTTTAGGCTCCCCTAGGCTAAGGCTAGGGCTCCCCTAGCCTTCAGGATAGAGCACCCCTAGGCTTTAGGCTCCCCTAGGCTAAGGTTAGGGCTCCCCTAGCCTTCAGGCTAGGGCACCCCTAGGCTTTAGGCTAGGCTCCCCTAGGCTAAGGCTAGGGCTTCCCTAGCCTTCAGGCTAGGGCACCCCTAGGCTTTAGGCTCCCCTAGGCTATGTCTACGGCTCCCCTAGCCTTCAGGCTAGGGCACCCCTAGGCTTTAGGCTAGGGCTCCCCTAGGCTAAGGCTAGTGCTCCCCTAGCCTTCAGGCTAGGGCACCCCTAGGCTTTAGGCTAGGGCTCCCCTAGGCTAAGGCTAGGGCTCCCCTAGCCTTCAGGCCAGGGCACCCCTAGGCTTTCGGATCCCCTAGGCTAAGGCTAGGGCTCCCCTAGCTTTCAGGCTAGGGCACCCCTAGGCTTTAGGCTAGGGCCCCCCTAGGCTAAGGCTAGGGCTCCCCTAGCCTTCAGGCTAGGGCACCCCTAGGCTTTAGGCTCCCCTAGGCTAAGGCTAGTGCTCCCCTAGCCTTCAGGTTAGGGCACCCCTAGGCTTTAGGCTAGGGCTCCCCTAGGCTAAGGCTAGGGTTCCCCTAGACTTCAGGCTAGGGCACCCCTAGGCTTTAGGCTCCCCTAGGCAAAGGCTAGGGCTCCCCTAGCCTTCAGGCTTGGGCACCCCTAGGCTTTAGGCTAGGGCTCCCCTAGGCTAAGGCTACGGCTCCCCTAGCCTTCAGGCCAGGGCACCCCTAGGCTTTAGGCTCCCCTAGGCTAAGGCTAGGGCTCCCCTAGCCTTCAGGCCACGGCACCCCTAGGCTTTAGGCTAGGGCTCCCCTAGGCTAAGGCTAGGGCTCCCCTAGCCTTCAGGCCAGGGCACCCCTAGGCTTTAGGCTCCCCTAGGCTAAGGCTAGGGCTCCCCTAGCCTTCAGACTAGGGCAACTCTAGGCTTTAGGCTAGGGCTCCCCTAGGCTAAGGCTAGGGCTCCCCTAGCCTTCAGGCTAGGGCACCCCTAGGCTTTAGGCTCCCCTAGGCTAAGGCTAGGGCTCCCCTAGCTTTCAGGCTAGGGCACCCCTAGGCTTTAGGCTAGGGCTCCCCTAGGCTAAGGCTAGGGTTCCCCTAGACTTCAGGCTAGGGAACCCCTAGGCTTTAGGCTCCCCTAGGCTAAGGCTAGGGCTCCCCTAGCCTTCAGGCTAGGGCACCCCTAGGCTTTAGGCTAGGGCTCCCCTAGGCTAAGGCTAGGGCTCTCCTAGCCTTCAGGCTAGGGCACCCCTAGGATTTAGGCTCCCCTAGGCTAAGGCTAGGGCTCCCCTAGCCTTCAGGCTAGGGCACCCCTAGGCTTTAGGCTCCCCTAGGCTAAGGCTAGGGCTCCCCTAGCCTTCAGGCTAGGGCACCCCTAGGCTTTAGGCTAGGGCTCCCCTAGGCTAAGGCTAGGGCTCCCCTAGCCTTCAGGCCAGGGCACCCCTAGGCTTTAGGCTCCCCTAGGCTAAGGCTAGGGCTCCCCTAGCCTTCAGGCCAGGGCACCCCTAGGCTTTAGGCTCCCCTAGGCTAAGGCTAGGGCTCCCCTAGCCTTCAGGCCAGGGCACCCCTAGGCTTTAGGCTCCCCTAGGCTAAGGCTAGGTCTCCCCTAGCCTTCAGGCCAGGGCACCCCTAGGCTTTAGGCTCCCCTAGGCTAAGGCTAGGGCTCCCCTAGCCTTCAGGCCAGGGCACCCCTAGGCTTTAGGCTCCCCTAGGCTAAGCCTAGGGCACCCCTAGCCTTCAGGCCAGGGCACCCCTAGGCTTTAGGCTCCCCTAGGCTAAGGCTAGGGCTCCCCTAGCCTTCAGGCCAGGGCACCCCTAGGCTTTAGGCTCCCCTAGGCTAAGGCTAGGGCTCCGCTAGACTTCAGGCCAGGGCACCCCTAGGCTTTAGGCTCCCCTAGGCTAAGGCTAGGGCTCCCCTAGCCTTCAGGCCAGGGCACCCCTAGGCTTTAGGCTCCCCTAGGCTAAGGCTAGGGCTCCCCTAGCCTTCAGGCCAGGGCACCCCTAGGCTTAGGCTCCCCTAGGCTAAGGCTAGGGCTCCCCTAGCCTTCAGGCCAGGGCACCCCTAGGCTTTAGGCTCCCCTAGGCTAAGGCTAGAACTCCCCTAGCCTTCAGGCCAGGGCACCCCTAGGCTTTAGGCTCCCCTAGGCTATGGCTAGGGCTCCCCTAGCCTTCAGGCCAGGGCACGCCTAGGCTTTATGCTCCCCTAGGCTAAGGCTAGGGCTCCCCTAGCCTTCAGGCCAGGGCACCCCAAGGCTTTAGGCACCCCTAGGCTAAGGCTAGGGCTCCCGTAGCCTTCAGGCCAGGGCACCCCTATGCTTTAGGCTACCCTAGGCTAAGGCTAGGGCTCCCCTAGCTTTCAGGCTAGGGCACCCCTAGGCTTTAGGCTAGGGCTCCCCTAGGCTAAGGCTAGGGCTCCCCTAGCCTTCAGGCTAGGGCACCCCTAGGCTTTAGGCTAGGGCTCCCCTACGCTAAGGCTAGGGCTCCCCTAGCATTCAGGCTAGGGCACTCCTAGGCTTTAGGCTCCCCTAGGCTAAGGAAAGGGCTCCCCTAGCCTTCAGGCTAGGGCACCCCTAGGCTTTAGGCTAGGGCTCCCCTAGGCTAAGGCTAGGGCTCCCCTAGCCTTCAGGCTAGGGCACCCCTAGGCTTTAGGCTCCCCTAGGCTATGTCTAGGGCTCCCCTAGCCTTCAGGCTAGGGCACCCCTAGGCTTTAGGCTAGGGCTCCCCTAGGCTAAGGCTAGGGCTCCCCTAGCCTTCAGGCTAGGGCACCACAAGGCTTTAGGCTAGGGCTCCCCTAGGCTAAGGCTAGGGCTCCCCTAGCCTTCAGGCCAGGGCACCCCTAGGCTTTAGGCTAGGGCTCCCCTAGGCTAAGGCTAGGGCTCCCCTAGCCTTCAGGCCAGGGCACCCCTAGGCTTTAGGCTCCCCTAGGCTAAGGCTAGGGCTCCCCTAGCCTTCAGACTAGGGCACCCCTAGGCTTTAGGCTAGGGCTCCCCTAGGCTAAGGCTAGGGCTCCCCTAGCCTTCAGGCTAGGGCACCCCTAGGCTTTAGGCTCCCCTAGGCTAAGGCTAGGGCTCCCCTAGCTTTCAGGCTAGGGCACCCCTAGGCTTTAGGCTAGGGCCCCCCTAGGCTAAGGCTAGGGCTCCCCTAGCCTTCAGGCTAGGGCACCCCTAGGCTTTAGGCTCCCCTAGGCTAAGGCTAGTGCTCCCCTAGCCTTCAGGCTAGGGCACCCCTAGGCTTTAGGCTAGGGCTCCCCTAGGCTAAGGCTAGGGTTCCCCTAGACTTCAGGCTAGGGCACCCCTAGGCTTTAGGCTCCCCTAGGCTAAGGCTAGGGCTCCCCTAGCCTTCAGGCTAGGGCACCCCAAGGCTTTAGGCTAGGGCTCCCCTAGGCTAAGGCTAGGGCTCCCCTAGCCTTCATGCCAGGGCACCCCTAGGCTTTAGGCTCCCCTAGGCTCAGGCTAGGGCTCCCCTAGCCTTCAGGCCAGGGCACCCCTAGGCTTTAGGCTAGGGCTCCCCTAGGCTAAGGCTAGGGCTCCCCTAGCCTTCAGGCCAGGGCACCCCTAGGCTTTAGGCTCCCCTAGGCTAAGGCTAGGGCTCCCCTAGCCTTCAGACTAGGGCACCCCTAGGCTTTAGGCTAGGGCTCCCCTAGGCTAAGGCTAGGGCTCCCCTAGCCTTCAGGCTAGGGCACCCCTAGGCTTTAGGCTCCCCTAGGCTAAGGCTAGGGCTCCCCTAGCTTTCAGGCTAGGGCACCCCTAGGCTTTAGACTAGGGCTCCCCTAGGCTAAGGCTAGGGTTCCCCTAGACTTCAGGCTAGGGAACCCCTAGGCTTTAGGCTCCCCTAGGCTAAGGCTAGGGCTCCCCTAGCCTTCAGGCTAGGGCACCCCTAGGCTTTAGGCTAGGGCTCCCCTAGGCTAAGGCTGGGGCTCCCCTAGCCTTCAGGCTAGGGCACCCCTAGGCTTTAGGCTCCCCTAGGCTAAGGCTAGGGCTCCCCTAGCCTTCAGGCTAGGGCACACCTAGGCTTTAGGCTCCCCTAGGCTAAGGCTAGGGCTCCCCTAGCCTTCAGGATAGGGCACCCCTAGGCTTTAGGCTAGGGCACCCCTAGGCTTTAGGCTAGGGCTCCCCTAGGCTAAGGCTAGGGCTCCCCTAGCCTTCAGGCTAGGGCACCCCTAGGCTTTAGGCTCCCCTAGGCTAAGGCTAGGGCTCCCCTAGCCTTCAGGCTAGGGCACCCCTAGGCTTTCGGCTCCCCTAGGCTAAGGCTAGGGCTCCCCTAGCCTTCAGGCTAGGGCACCCCTAGGCTTTAGGCTACCCAAGGCTAAGGCTAGGGCTCCCCTAGCCTCAGGCTAGGGCACCCCTAGGCTTTATGCTAGGGCTCCCCTAGGCTAAGGCTAGGGCTCCCCTAGCCTTCAGGCTAGGGCACCCCTAGGCTTTAGGCTAGGGCTCCCCTAGGCTAAGGCTAGGGCTCCCCTAGCCTTCAGGCTAGGGCACCCCTAGGCTTTAGGCTCCCCTAGGCTAAGGCTAGGGCTCCCCTAGCCTTCAGGCTAGGGCATCCCTAGGCTTTAGGCTAGGGCTCCCCTAGGCTAAGGCTAGGGCTCCCCTAGCCTTCAGGCTAGGGCACCCCTAGGCTTTAGTCTGCCCTAGGCTAAGGCTAGGGCTCCCCTACCCTTCAGGCTAGGGCACCCCTAGGCTTTAGGCTCCCCTAGGCTAAGGCTAGGGCTCCCCTAGCCTTCAGGCTAGGGCACCCCTAGGCTTTAGGCTCCCCTAGGCTAAGGCTAGGGCTCCCCTAGCCTTCAGGCCAGGGCACCCCTAGGCTTTAGGCTCCCCTAGGCTAAGGCTAGGGCTCCCCTAGCCTTCAGGCCAGGGCACCCCTAGTCTTTAGGCTCCCCTAGGCTAAGGCTAGGGTTCCCCTAGCCTTCACGCCAGGGCACCCCTAGGCTTTAGGCTCCCCTAGGCTAAGGCTAGGGCTCCCCTAGCCTTCAAGCTGGGCACCCCTAGGCTTTAGGCTCCCCTAGGCTAAGGCTAGGGCTCCCCTAGCCTTCAGGCCAGGGCACCCCTAGGCTTTAGGCTCCCCTAGGCTAAGGCTAGGGCTCCCCTAGCCTTCAGGCCAGGGCACTCCTAGGCTTTAGGCTCTCCTAGGCTAAGGCTAGGGCTCCCCTAGCCTTCAGGCCAGGGCACCCCTAGGCTTTAGGCTCCCCTAGGCTAAGGCTAGGGCTCCCCTAGCCTTCAGGCCAGGGCACCCCTAGGATTTAGGCTCTCCTAGGCTAAGGCTAGGGCTCCCCTAGCCTTCAGGCCAGGGCACCCCTAGGCTTTAGGCTCCCCTAGGCTAAGGCTAGGGCTCCCCTAGCCTTCAGGCCAGGGCACCCCTAGGCTTTAGGCTCCCCTAGGCTATGGCTTGGGCTCCCCTAGCCTTCAGGCCAGGGCACGCCTAGGCTTTAGGCTCCCCTAGGCTAAGGCTAGGGCTTCCCTAGCCTTCAGGCCAGGGCACCCCTAGGTTTTAGGCTCCCCTAGGCTAAGGCTAGGGCTCCCCTAGCCTTCAGGCCAGGGCACCCCTAGCCTTTAGGCTCCCCTAGGCTAAGGCTAGGGCTCCCCTACGCTAAGGCTAGGGCTCCCCTAGCCTTCAGGCTAGGGCACCCCTAGGCTTTAGGCTCCCCTAGGCTAAGGCTAGGGCTCCCCTAGCCTTCAGGCTAGGGCACCCCTAGGCTTTAGGCTAGGGCTCCCCTAGGCTAAGGCTAGGGCTCCCCTAGCCTTCAGGCTAGGGCACCCCTAGGCTTTAGGCTCCCCTAGGCTAAGGCAAGGGCTCCCCTAGCCTTCAGGCTAGGGCACCCCTAGGCTTTAGGCTAGGGCTCCCCTAGGCTAAGGCTAGGGCTCCCCTAGCCTTCAGGCTAGGGCACCCCTAGGCTTTAGGCTCCCCTAGGCTAAGGCTAGGGCTCCCCTAGCCTTCAGGATAGGGCACAACTAGGCTTTAGGCTCCCCTAGGCTAAGGTTAGGGCTCCCCTAGCCTTCAGGCTAGGGCACCCCTAGGCTTTAGGCTAGGCTCCCCTAGGCTAAGGCTAGGGCTTCCCTAGCCTTCAGGCTAGGGCACCCCTAGGCTTTAGGCTCCCCTAGGCTATGTCTAGGGCTCCCCTAGCCTTCAGGCTAGGGCACCCCTAGGCTTTAGGCTAGGGCTCCCCTAGGCTAAGGCTAGGGCTCCCCTAGCCTTCAGGCTAGGGCACCCCTAGGCTTTAGGCTAGGGCTCCCCTAGGCTAAGGCTAGGGCTCCCCTATCCTTCAGACTAGGGCACCCCTAGGCTTTAGGCTAGGGCTCCCCTAGGCTAAGGCTAGGGCTCCCCTAGCCTTCAGGCTAGGGCACCCCTAGGCTTTAGGCTCCCCTAGGCTAAGGCTAGGGCTCCCCTAGCCTTCAGGCTAGGGCACACCTAGGCTTTAGGCTAGGCCTCCCGTAGGCTAAGGCTAGGGCTCCCCTAGCCTTCAGGCTAGGGCACCCCTAGGCTTTAGGCTCCCCTAGGCTAAGGCTAGGGCTCCCCTAGCCTTCAGGCTAGGGCACCCCTAGGCTTTAGGCTAGGGCTCCCCTACGCTAAGGCTAGGGCTCCCCTAGCCTTCAGGCTTTGGCACCCCTAGGCTTTAGGCTCCCCTAGGATAAGGCTAGGGCTCCCCTAGCCTTCAGGCTAGGGCACCCCTAGGCTTTAGGCTCCCCTAGGCTAAGGCTAGGGCACCCCTAGGCTTTAGGCGAGGGCTCCCCTAGGCTAAGGCTAGGGCTCCCCTTGCCTTCAGGCTAGGGCACCCCTAGGCTTTAGGCTCCCCTAGCCTAAGGCTAGGGCTCCCCTAGCCTTCAGGCTAGGGCACCCCTAGGCTTTAGGCTACCCAAGGCTAAGGCTAGGGCTCCTCTAGCCTTCATGCTAGGGCACCCCTAGGCTTTAGGCTAGGGCTCCCCTAGGCTAAGGCTAGGGCTCCCCTAGCCTTCAGGCTAGGGCACCCCTAGGCTTTAGGCTAGGGCTCCCCAAGGCTAAGGCTAGGGCTCCCCTAGCCTTCAGGCTAGGGCACCCCTCGGCTTTAGGCTCCCCTAGGCTAAAGCTAGGGCTCCCCTAGCCTTCAGGCTAGGGCACCCTTAGGCTTTAGGCTAGGGCTCCCCTAGGCTAAGGCTCGGGCTCCCCTAGCCTTCAGGCTAGGGCACCCCTAGCCTTTAGGCTGCCCTAGGCTAAGGCTAGGGCTGCCCTAGCCTTCAGGCTAGGGGACCCCTAGGCTTTAGGCTCCCCTAGGCTAAGGCTAGGGCTCCCCTAGCCTTCAGGCTAGGGCACCCCTAGGCTTTAGGCTCCCCTAGGCTAAGGCTAGGGCTCCCCTAGCCTTCAGGCCAGGGCACCCCTAGGCTTTAGGCTCCCCTAGGCTAAGGCTAGGGTTCCCCTAGCCTTCCGGCCAGGGCACCCCTAGGCTTTAGGCTCCCCTAGGCTAAGGCTAGGGCTCCCCTAGCCTTCAAGCTGGGCACCCCTAGGCTTTAGGCTCCCCTAGGCTAAGGCTAGGGCTCCCCTAGCCTTCAGGCCAGGGCACCCCTAGGCTTTAGGCTCCCCTAGGCTAAGGCTAGGGCTCCCTAGCCTTCAGGCCAGGGCACTCCTAGGCTTTAGGCTCTCCTAGGCTAAGGCTAGGGCTCCCCTAGCCTTCAGGCCAGGGCACCCCTAGGCTTTAGGCTCCCCTAGGCTAAGGCTAGGGCTCCCCTAGCCTTCAGGCCAGGGCACCCCTAGGATTTAGGCTCTCCTAGGCTAAGGCTAGGGCTCCCCTAGCCTTCAGGCCAGGGCACCCCTAGGCTTTAGGCTCCCCTAGGCTAAGGCTAGGGCTCCCCTAGGCTTCAGGCCAGGGCACCCCTAGGCTTTAGGCTCCCCTAGGCTATGGCTAGGGCTCCCCTAGCCTTCAGGCCAGGGCACGCCTAGGCTTTAGGCTCCCCTAGGCTAAGGCTAGGGCTTCCCTAGCCTTCAGGCCAGGGCACCCCTAGGTTTTAGGCTCCCCTAGGCTAAGACTAGGGCTCCCCTAGCCTTCAGGCCAGGGCACCCCTAGGCTTTAGGCTCCCCTAGGCTAAGGCTAGGGCTCCCCTACGCTAAGGCTAGGGCTCCCCTAGCCTTCAGGCTAGGGCACCCCTAGGCTTTAGGCTCCCCTAGGCTAAGGCTAGGGCTCCCCTATCCTTCAGGCTAGGGCACCCCTAGGCTTTAGGCTAGGGCTCCCCTAGGCTAAGGCTAGGGCTCCCATAGCCTTCAGGCTAGGGCACCCCTAGGCTTTAGGCTCCCCTAGGCTAAGGCAAGGGCTCCCCTAGCCTTCAGGCTAGGGCACCCCTAGGCTTTAGGCTAGGGCTCCCCTAGGCTAAGGCTAGGGCTCCCCTAGCCTTCAGGCTAGGGCACCCCTAGGCTTTAGGCTCCCCTAGGCTAAGGCTAGGGCTCCCCTAGCCTTCAGGATAGGGCACCCCTAGGCTTTAGGCTCCCCTAGGCTAAGGTTAGGGCTCCCCTAGCCTTCAGGCTAGGGCACCCCTAGGCTTTAGGCTAGGCTCCCCTAGGCTAAGGCTAGGGCTTCCCTAGCCTTCAGGCTAGGGCACCCCTAGGCTTTAGGCTCCCCTAGGCTATGTCTAGGGCTCCCCTAGCCTTCAGGCTAGGGCACCCCTAGGCTTTAGGCTAGGGCTCCCCTAGGCTAAGGCTAGGGCTCCCCTAGGCTAAGGCTAGGTCTCCCCTAGCCTTCAGGCTAGGGCACCCCTAGGCTTTAGGCTAGGGCTCCCCTAGGCTAAGGCTAGGGCTCCCCTATCCTTCAGACTAGGGCACCCCTAGGCTTTAGGCTAGGGCTCCCCTAGGCTAAGGCTAGGGCTCCCCTAGCCTTCAGGCTAGGGCACCCCTAGGCTTTAGGCTCCCCTAGGCTAAGGCTAGGCCACCCCTAGCCTTCAGGCTAGGGCACACCTAGGCTTTAGGCTAGGCCCCCCGTAGGCTAAGGCTAGGGCTCCCCTAGCCTTCAGGCTAGGGCACCCCTAGGCTTTAGGCTCCCCTAGGCTAAGGCTAGGGCTCCCCTAGCCTTCAGGCTAGGGCACCCCTAGGCTTTAGGCTAGGGCTCCCCTACGCTAATTCTAGGGCTCCCCTAGCCTTCAGGCTTTGGCACCCCTAGGCTTTAGGCTCCCCTAGGATAAGGCTAGGGCTCCCCTAGCCTTCAGGCTAGGGCACCCCTAGGCTTTAGGCTCCCCTAGGCTAAGGCTAGGGCACCCCTAGGCTTTAGGCGAGGGCTCCCCTAGGCTAAGGCTAGGGCTCCCCTAGCCTTCACGCTAGGGCACCCCTAGGCTTTAGGCTCCCCTAGCCTAAGGCTAGGGCTCCCCTAGCCTTCAGGCTAGGGCACCCCTAGGCTTTAGGCTACCCAAGGCTAAGGCTAGGGCTCCTCTAGCCTTCATGCTAGGGCACCCCTAGGCTTTAGGCTAGGGCTCCTCTAGGCTAAGGCTTGGGCTCCCCTAGCCTTCAGGCTAGGGCACCCCTAGGCTTTAGGCTAGGGCTCCCCAAGGCTAAGGCTAGGGCTCCCCTAGCCTTCAGGCTAGGGCACCCCTCGGCTTTAGGCTCCCCTAGGCTAAGGCTAGGGCTCCCCTAGCCTTCAGGCTAGTGCACCCTTAGGCTTTAGGCTAGGGCTCCCCTAGGCTAAGGCTCGGGCTCCCCTAGCCTTCAGGCTAGGGCACCCCTAGGCTTTAGGCTGCCCTAGGCTAAGGCTAGGGCTGCCCTAGCCTTCAGGCTAGGGGACCCCTAGGCTTTAGGCTCCCCTAGGCTAAGGCTAGGGCTCCCCTAGCCTTCAGGCTAGGGCACCCCTAGGCTTTAGGCTCCCCTAGGCTAAGGCTAGGGCTCCCCTAGCCTTCAGGCTAGGGCACCCCTAGGCTTTAGGCTAGGGCTCCCCTAGGCTAAGGCTAGGGCTCACCTAGCCTTCAGGCCAGGGCACCCCTAGGCTTTAGGCTCCCCTAGGCTAAGGCTAGGTCTCCCCTAGCCTTCAGGCCAGGGCACCCCTAGGCTTTAGGCTCCCCTAGGCTAAGGCTAGGGCTCCCCTAGCCTTCAGGCCAAGGCAACCCTAGGCTTTAGGCTCCCCTAGGCTAAGGCTAGGGCTCCCCTAGCCTTCAGGCTAGGGCACCCCTAGGCTTTAGGCTCCCCTAGGCTAAGGCTAGGGCTCCCCCAGCCTTCAGGCTAGGGCACACCTAGGCTTTAGGCTAGGGCTCCCCTAGGCTAAGGCTAGGGCTCCCCTAGCCTTCAGGCTAGGGCACCCCTAGGCTTTAGGCTACCCTAGGCTAAGGCTAGGGCTCCCCTAGCCTTCAGGCTAGGGCACCCCTAGGCTTTAGGCTCCCCTAGGCTAAGGCTAGGGCTCCCCTAGCCTTCAGGCTAGGGCACCCCTAGGCTTTAGGCTAGGGCTCCCCTAGGCTAAGGTAGGGCTCCCCTAGCCTTCAGGCTAGGGCACCCCTAGTCTTTAGCTCCCCTAGGCTAAGGCTAGGGCTCCCCTAGCCTTCAGGCTAGGGCACCCCTAGGCTTTAGGCTACCCAAGGCTAAGGCTAGGGCTCCCCTAGCCTTCAGGCTAGGGCACCCCTAGGCTTTAGGCTAGGGCTCCCCTAGCCTTCAGGCTAGGGCACCCCTAGGCTTTAGGCTCCCCTAGGCTAAGGCTAGGGCTCCCCTAGCCTTCAGGCTAGGGCATCCCTAGGCTTTAGGCTAGGGCTCCCCTAGGCTAAGGCTATGGCTCCCCTAGCCTTCAGGCTAGGGCACCCCTAGGCTTTAGGATGCCCTAGGCTAAGGCTAGGGCTCCCCTAGCCTTCAGGCTAGGGCACCCCTAGGCTTTAGGCTCCCCTAGGCTAAGGCTAGGGCTCCCCTAGCCTTCAGGCTAGGGCACCCCTAGGCTTTAGGCTCCCCTAGGCTAAGGCTAAGGCTCCCCTAGCCTTCAGCCTAGGGCTCCCCTAGGCTTTAGGCTAGGGCTCCCCTAGGCTAAGGCTAGGGCTCCCCTAGCCTTCCGGCCAGGGCACCCCTAGGCTTTAGACTCCCCTAGGCTAAGGCTAGAGCTCCCCTAGCCTTCAGGCCAGGGCACCCCTAGGCTTTAGGCTCCCCTAGGCTATGGCTAGGGCTCCCCTAGCCTTCAGGCCAGGGCACGCCTAGGCTTTAGGCTCACCTAGGCTAAGGCTAGGGCTCCCCTAGCCTTCAGGCCAGGGCACCCCTAGGCTTTAGGCTCCCCTAGGCTAAGGCTAGGGCTCCCCTAGCCTTCAGGCCAGGGCACCACTAGGCTTTAGGCTCCCCTAGGCTAAGGCTAGGGCTCCCCTACGCTAAGGCTAGGGCTCCCCTAGCCTTCAGGCTAGGGCACCCCTAGGCTTTAGGCTCCCCTAGGCTAAGGCTAGGGCTCCCCTAGCCTTCAGGCTAGGGCACCCCTAGGCTTTAGGCTAGGGCTCCTCTAGGCTAAGGCTAGGGCTCCCCTAGCCTTCAGGCTAGGGCACCCCTAGTCTTTATGCTCCCCTAGGCTAAGGCAAGGGCTCCCCTAGCCTTCAGGCTAGGGCACCCCTAGGCTTTAGGCTAGGGCTCCCCCATCCTTCAGACTAGGGCACCTCTAGGCTTCAGGCTAGGGCACCCCTAGGCTTTAGGCTCCCCTAGGCTAAGGCTAGGGCTCCCCTAGCCTTCAGGCTAGGGCACAACTAGGCTTTAGGCTAGGCCTCCTGTAGGCTAAGGCTAGGGCTCCCCTAGCCTTCAGGCTAGGGCACCCCTAGGCTTTAGGCTCCCCTAGGCTAAGGCTAGGGCTCCCCTAGCCTTCAGGCTAGGGCACCCCTAGGCTTTAGGCTCCCCTAGGCTAAGGCTAGGGCTCCCCTAGCCTTCAGGCTAGGGCACCCCTAGGCTTTAGGCTACCCAAGGCTAAGGCTAGGGCTCCCCTAGCCTTCATGCTAGGGCACCCCTAGGCTTTAGGCTAGGGCTCCCCTAGGCTAAGGCTAGGGCTCCCCTAGCCTTCAGGCTAGGGCACCCCTAGGCTTTAGGCAAGGGCTCCCCATGGCTAAGGCTAGGGCTCCCCTAGCCTTCAGGCTAGGGCACCCCTAGGCTTTAGGCTCCCCTAGGCTAAGGCTAGGGCTCCCCTAGCCTTCAGGCTAGGGCACCCCTAGGCTTTAGGCTAGGGCTCCCCTAGGCTAAGGCTCGGGCTCCCCTAGCCTTCAGGCTTGGGCACCCCTAGGCTTTAGGCTGCCCTAGGCTAAGGCTAGGGCTCCCCTAGCCTTCAGGCTAGGGGACCCCTAGGCTTTAGGCTCCCCTAGGCTAAGGCTAGGGCTCCCCTAGCCTTCAGGCTGGGGCACCCCTAGGCTTTAGGCTAGGGCTCCCCTAGGCTAAGGCTAGGGCTCCCCTAGCCTTCAGGCCAGGGCACCCCTAGGTTTTAGGCTCCCCTAGGCTAAGGCTAGGGCTCCCCTAGCCTTCAGGCCAGGGCACCCCTAGGCTTTAGGCTCCCCTAGGCTAAGGCTAGGGCTTCCCTAGCCTTCAGGCCAGGGCACCCCTAGGCTTTAGGCTCCCCTAGGCTAAGGCTAGGGCTCCCCTAGCTTTCAGGCCAGGGCAGCCCTAGGCTTTAGGCTCCCCTAGGCTAAGGCTAGGGCTCCCCTAGCCTTCAGGCCAGGGCACCCCTAGGCTTTAGGCTCCCCTAGGCTAAGGCTAGGGCTCCCCTAGCATTCAGGCCAGGGCACCCCTAGACTTTAGGCTCCCCTAGGCTAAGGCTAGGGCTCCCCTAGCCTTCAGGCCAGGGCACCCCTAGGCTTTAGGCTCCCCTAGGCTTTAGGCTCCCCTAGGCTAAGGCTAGGGTTCCCCTAGCCTTCAGGCCAGGGCACCCCTAGGCTTTAGGCTCCCCTAGGCTAAGGCTAGGGCTCCCCTAGCCTTCAGGCCAGGGCACCCGTAGGCTTTAGGCTCCCCTAGGCTAAGGCTAGGGCTCCCCTAGCCTTCAGGCCAGGGCACCCCTAGGCTTTAGTCTCCCCTAGGCTAAGGCTAGGGCTCCCCTAGCCTTCAGGCCAGGGCACCCCTAGGCTTTAGGCTCCCCTAGGCTAAGGCTAGGGCTCCCCTAGCCTTCAGGCCAGGGCACCCCTAGGCTTTAGGCTCCCCTAGGCTAAGGCTAGGGCTCCCCTAGCCTTCAGGCCAGGGCACCCCTAGGCTTTAGGCTCCCCTAGGCTAAGGCTAGGGCTCCCCTAGCCTTCAGGCTAGGGCATCCCTAGGCTTTAGGCTAGGGCTCCCCTAGGCTAAGGCTATGGCTCCCCTAGCCTTCAGGCTAGGGCACCCCTAGGCTTTAGGATGCCCTAGGCTAAGGCTAGGGCTCCCCTAGCCTTCAGGCTAGGGCACCCCTAGGCTTTAGGCTCCCCTAGGCTAAGGCTAGGGCTCCCCTAGCCTTCAGGCTAGGGCACCCCTAGGCTTTAGGCTCCCCTAGGCTAAGGCTAAGGCTCCCCTAGCCTTCAGCCTAGGGCTCCCCTAGGCTTTAGGCTAGGGCTCCCCTAGGCTAAGGCTAGGGCTCCCCTAGCCTTCCGGCCAGGGCACCCCTAGGCTTTAGACTCCCCTAGGCTAAGGCTAGAGCTCCCCTAGCCTTCAGGCCAGGGCACCCCTAGGCTTTAGGCTCCCCTAGGCTATGGCTAGGGCTCCCCTAGCCTTCAGGCCAGGGCACGCCTAGGCTTTAGGCTCACCTAGGCTAAGGCTAGGGCTCCCCTAGCCTTCAGGCCAGGGCACCCCTAGGCTTTAGGCTCCCCTAGGCTAAGGCTAGGGCTCCCCTAGCCTTCAGGCCAGGGCACCACTAGGCTTTAGGCTCCCCTAGGCTAAGGCTAGGGCTCCCCTACGCTAAGGCTAGGGCTCCCCTAGCCTTCAGGCTAGGGCACCCCTAGGCTTTAGGCTCCCCTAGGCTAAGGCTAGGGCTCCCCTAGCCTTCAGGCTAGGGCACCCCTAGGCTTTAGGCTAGGGCTCCTCTAGGCTAAGGCTAGGGCTCCCCTAGCCTTCAGGCTAGGGCACCCCTAGTCTTTATGCTCCCCTAGGCTAAGGCAAGGGCTCCCCTAGCCTTCAGGCTAGGGCACCCCTAGGCTTTAGGCTAGGGCTCCCCCATCCTTCAGACTAGGGCACCTCTAGGCTTCAGGCTAGGGCACCCCTAGGCTTTAGGCTCCCCTAGGCTAAGGCTAGGGCTCCCCTAGCCTTCAGGCTAGGGCACAACTAGGCTTTAGGCTAGGCCTCCTGTAGGCTAAGGCTAGGGCTCCCCTAGCCTTCAGGCTAGGGCACCCCTAGGCTTTAGGCTCCCCTAGGCTAAGGCTAGGGCTCCCCTAGCCTTCAGGCTAGGGCACCCCTAGGCTTTAGGCTCCCCTAGGCTAAGGCTAGGGCTCCCCTAGCCTTCAGGCTAGGGCACCCCTAGGCTTTAGGCTACCCAAGGCTAAGGCTAGGGCTCCCCTAGCCTTCATGCTAGGGCACCCCTAGGCTTTAGGCTAGGGCTCCCCTAGGCTAAGGCTAGGGCTCCCCTAGCCTTCAGGCTAGGGCACCCCTAGGCTTTAGGCAAGGGCTCCCCATGGCTAAGGCTAGGGCTCCCCTAGCCTTCAGGCTAGGGCACCCCTAGGCTTTAGGCTCCCCTAGGCTAAGGCTAGGGCTCCCCTAGCCTTCAGGCTAGGGCACCCCTAGGCTTTAGGCTAGGGCTCCCCTAGGCTAAGGCTCGGGCTCCCCTAGCCTTCAGGCTTGGGCACCCCTAGGCTTTAGGCTGCCCTAGGCTAAGGCTAGGGCTCCCCTAGCCTTCAGGCTAGGGGACCCCTAGGCCTTAGGCTCCCCTAGGCTAAGGCTAGGGCTCCCCTAGCCTTCAGGCTGGGGCACCCCTAGGCTTTAGGCTAGGGCTCCCCTAGGCTAAGGCTAGGGCTCCCCTAGCCTTCAGGCCAGGGCACCCCTAGGTTTTAGGCTCCCCTAGGCTAAGGCTAGGGCTCCCCTAGCCTTCAGGCCAGGGCACCCCTAGGCTTTAGGCTCCCCTAGGCTAAGGCTAGGGCTTCCCTAGCCTTCAGGCCAGGGCACCCCTAGGCTTTAGGCTCCCCTAGGCTAAGGCTAGGGCTCCCCTAGCTTTCAGGCCAGGGCAGCCCTAGGCTTTAGGCTCCCCTAGGCTAAGGCTAGGGCTCCCCTAGCCTTCAGGCCAGGGCACCCCTAGGCTTTAGGCTCCCCTAGGCTAAGGCTAGGGCTCCCCTAGCATTCAGGCCAGGGCACCCCTAGACTTTAGGCTCCCCTAGGCTAAGGCTAGGGCTCCCCTAGCCTTCAGGCCAGGGCACCCCTAGGCTTTAGGCTCCCCTAGGCTTTAGGCTCCCCTAGGCTAAGGCTAGGGTTCCCCTAGCCTTCAGGCCAGGGCACCCCTAGGCTTTAGGCTCCCCTAGGCTAAGGCTAGGGCTCCCCTAGCCTTCAGGCCAGGGCACCCGTAGGCTTTAGGCTCCCCTAGGCTAAGGCTAGGGCTCCCCTAGCCTTCAGGCCAGGGCACCCCTAGGCTTTAGGCTCCCCTAGGCTAAGGCTAGGGCTCCCCTAGCCTTCAGGCCAGGGCACCCCTAGGCTTTAGGCTCCCCTAGGCTAAGGCTAGGGCTCCCCTAGCCTTCAGGCCAGGGCACCCCTAGGCTTTAGGCTCCCCTAGGCTAAGGCTAGGGCTCCCCTAGCCTTCAGGCCAGGGCACCCCTAGGCTTTAGGCTCCCCTAGGCTAAGGCTAGGGCTCACCTAGCCTTCAGGCCAGGGCACCCCTAGGCTTTAGGCTCCCCTAGGCTAAGGCTAGGGCTCCCCTAGCCTTCAGGCCAGGGCACCCCTAGGTTTTAGGCTCCCCTAGGCTAAGGCTAGGGCTCCCCTAGCCTTCAGGATAGGGCACCCCTAGGCTTTAGGCTCCCCTAGGCTAAGGTTAGGGCTCCCCTAGCCTTCAGGCTAGGGCACCCCTAGGCTTTAGGCTCCCCTAGGCTATGTCTAGGGATCCCCTAGCCTTCAGGCTAGGGCACCCCTAGGCTTTAGGCTAGGGCTCCCCTAGGCTAAGGCTAGGGCTCCCCTAGCCTTCAGGCTAGGGCACCCCTAGGCTTTAGGCTAGGGCTCCCCTAGGCTAGGGCTAGGGCTCCCCTATCCTTCAGACTAGGGCACCCCTAGGCTTTAGGCTAGGGCTCCCCTAGGCTAAGGCTAGGGCTCCCCTAGCCTTCAGGCTAGGGCACCCCTAGGCTTTAGGCTAGGGCTCCCCTAGGCTAAGGCTAGGGCTCACCTAGCCTTCAGGCCAGGGCACCCCTAGGCTTTAGGCTCCCCTAGGCTAAGGCTAGGGCTCCCCTAGCCTTCAAGCTGGGCACCCCTAGGCTTTAGGCTCCCCTAGGCTAAGGCTAGGGCTCCCCTAGCCTTCAGGCCAGGGCACCCCTAGGCTTTAGGCTCCCCTAGGCTAAGGCTAGGGCTCCCCTAGCCTTCAGGCCAGGGCACTCCTAGGCTTTAGGCTCTCCTAGGCTAAGGCTAGGGCTCCCCTAGCCTTCAGGCCAGGGCACCCCTAGGCTTTAGGCTCCCCTAGGCTAAGGCTAGGGCTCCCCTAGCCTTCAGGCCAGGGCACCCCTAGGATTTAGGCTCTCCTAGGCTAAGGCTAGGGCTCCCCTAGCCTTCAGGCCAGGGCACCCCTAGGCTTTAGGCTCCCCTAGGCTAAGGCTAGGGCTCCCCTAGGCTTCAGGCCAGGGCACCCCTAGGCTTTAGGCTCCCCTAGGCTATGGCTAGGGCTCCTCTAGCCTTCAGGCCAGGGCACGCCTAGGCTTTAGGCTCCCCTAGGCTAAGGCTAGGGCTTCCCTAGCCTTCAGGCCAGGGCACCCCTAGGTTTTAGGCTCCCCTAGGCTAAGACTAGGGCTCCCCTAGCCTTCAGGCCAGGGCACCCCTAGGCTTTAGGCTCCCCTAGGCTAAGGCTAGGGCTCCCCTACGCTAAGGCTAGGGCTCCCCTAGCCTTCAGGCTAGGGCACCCCTAGGCTTTAGGCTCCCCTAGGCTAAGGCTAGGGCTCCCCTAGCCTTCAGGCTAGGGCACCCCTAGGCTTTAGGCTAGGGCTCCCCTAGGCTAAGGCTAGGGCTCCCATAGCCTTCAGGCTAGGGCACCCCTAGGCTTTAGGCTCCCCTAGGCTAAGGCAAGGGCTCCCCTAGCCTTCAGGCTAGGGCACCCCTAGGCTTTAGGCTAGGGCTCCCCTAGGCTAAGGCTAGGGCTCCCCTAGCCTTCAGGCTAGGGCACCCCTAGGCTTTAGGCTCCCCTAGGCTAAGGCTAGGGCTCCCCTAGCCTTCAGGATAGGGCACCCCTAGGCTTTAGGCTCCCCTAGGCTAAGGTTAGGGCTCCCCTAGCCTTCAGGCTAGGGCACCCCTAGGCTTTAGGCTAGGCTCCCCTAGGCTAAGGCTAGGGCTTCCCTAGCCTTCAGGCTAGGGCACCCCTAGGCTTTAGGCTCCCCTAGGCTATGTGTAGGGCTCCCCTAGCCTTCAGGCTAGGGCACCCCTAGGCTTTAGGCTAGGGCTCCCCTAGGCTAAGGCTAGGGCTCCCCTAGGCTAAGGCTAGGTCTCCCCTAGCCTTCAGGCTAGGGCACCCCTAGGCTTTAGGCTAGGGCTCCCCTAGGCTAAGGCTAGGGCTCCCCTATCCTTCAGACTAGGGCACCCCTAGGCTTTAGGCTAGGGCTCCCCTAGGCTAAGGCTAGGGCTCCCCTAGCCTTCAGGCTAGGGCACCCCTAGGCTTTAGGCTCCCCTAGGCTAAGGCTAGGCCTCCCCTAGCCTTCAGGCTAGGGCACACCTAGGCTTTAGGCTAGGCCTCCCGTAGGCTAAGGCTAGGGCTCCCCTAGCCTTCAGGCTAGGGCACCCCTAGGCTTTAGGCTCCCCTAGGCTAAGGCTAGGGCTCCCCTAGCCTTCAGGCTAGGGCACCCCTAGGCTTTAGGCTAGGGCTCCCCTACGCTAATTCTAGGGCTCCCCTAGCCTTCAGGCTTTGGCACCCCTAGGCTTTAGGCTCCCCTAGGATAAGGCTAGGGCTCCCCTAGCCTTCAGGCTAGGGCACCCCTAGGCTTTAGGCTCCCCTAGGCTAAGGCTAGGGCACCCCTAGGCTTTAGGCGAGGGCTCCCCTAGGCTAAGGCTAGGGCTCCCCTAGCCTTCACGCTAGGGCACCCCTAGGCTTTAGGCTCCCCTAGCCTAAGGCTAGGGCTCCCCTAGCCTTCAGGCTAGGGCACCCCTAGGCTTTAGGCTACCCAAGGCTAAGGCTAGGGCTCCTCTAGCCTTCATGCTAGGGCACCCCTAGGCTTTAGGCTAGGGCTCCCCTAGGCTAAGGCTAGGGCTCCCCTAGCCTTCAGGCTAGGGCACCCCTAGGCTTTAGGCTAGGGCTCCCCAAGGCTAAGGCTAGGGCTCCCCTAGCCTTCAGGCTAGTGCACCCTTAGGCTTTAGGCTAGGGCTCCCCTAGGCTAAGGCTCGGGCTCCCCTAGCCTTCAGGCTAGGGCTACCCTAGGCTTTAGGCTGCCCTAGGCTAAGGCTAGGGCTGCCCTAGCCTTCAGGCTAGGGGACCCCTAGGCTTTAGGCTCCCCTAGGCTAAGGCTAGGGCTCCCCTAGCCTTCAGGCTAGGGCACCCCTAGGCTTTAGGCTCCCCTAGGCTAAGGCTAGGGCTCCCCTAGCCTTCAGGCTAGGGCACCCCTAGGCTTTAGGCTAGGGCTCCCCTAGGCTAAGGCTAGGGCTCACCTAGCCTTCAGGCCAGGGCACCCCTAGGCTTTAGGCTCCCCTAGGCTAAGGCTAGGTCTCCCCTAGCCTTCAGGCCAGGGCACCCCTAGGCTTTAGGCTCCCCTAGGCTAAGGCTAGAGCTCCCCTAGCCTTCAGGCCAAGGCACCCCTAGGCTTTAGGCTCCCCTAGGCTAAGGCTAGGGCTCCCCTAGCCTTCAGGCTAGGGCACCCCTAGGCTTTAGGCTCCCCTAGGCTAAGGCTAGGGCTCCCCTAGCCTTCAGGCTAGGGCACCCCTAGGCTTTAGGCTAGGGCTCCCCTAGGCTAAGGCTAGGGCTCCCCTAGCCTTCAGGCTAGGGCACCCCTAGGCTTTAGGCTCCCCTAGGCTAAGGCTAGGGCTCCCCTAGCCTTCAGGCTAGGGCACCCCTAGGCTTTAGGCTCCCCTAGGCTAAGGCTAGGGCTCCCCTAGCCTTCAGGCTAGGGCACCCCTAGGCTTTAGGCTAGGGCTCCCCTAGGCTAAGGTAGGGCTCCCCTAGCCTTCAGGCTAGGGCACCCCTAGTCTTTCGGCTCCCCTAGGCTAAGGCTAGGGCTCCCCTAGCCTTCAGGCTAGGGCACCCCTAGGCTTTAGGCTACCCAAGGCTAAGGCTAGGGCTCCCCTAGCCTTCAGGCTAGGGCACCCCTAGGCTTTAGGCTAGGGCTCCCCTAGCCTTCAGGCTAGGGCACCCCTAGGCTTTAGGCTCCCCTAGGCTAAGACTAGGGCTCCCCTAGCCTTCAGGCTAGGGCATCCCTAGGCTTTAGGCTAGGGCTCCCCTAGGCTAAGGCTATGGCTCCCCTAGCCTTCAGGCTAGGGCACCCCTAGGCTTTAGGCTGCCCTAGGCTAAGGCTAGGGCTCCCCTAGCCTTCAGGCTAGGGCACCCCTAGGCTTTAGGCTCCCCTAGGCTAAGGCTAGGGCTCCCCTAGCCTTCAGGCTAGGGCACCCCTAGGCTTTAGGCTCCCCTAGGCTAAGGCTAAGGCTCCCCTAGCCTTCAGCCTAGGGCTCCCCTAGGCTTTAGGCTAGGGCTCCCCTAGGCTAAGGCTAGGGCTCCCCTAGCCTTCCGGCCAGGGCACCCCTAGGCTTTAGACTCCCCTAGGCTAAGGCTAGAGCTCCCCTAGCCTTCAGGCCAGGGCACCCCTAGGATTTAGGCTCCCCTAGGCTATGGCTAGGGCTCCCCTAGCCTTCAGGCCAGGGCACGCCTAGGCTTTAGGCTCACCTAGGCTAAGGCTAGGGCTCCCCTAGCCTTCAGGCCAGGGCACCCCTAGGCTTTAGGCTCCCCTAGGCTAAGGCTAGGGCTCCCCTAGCCTTCAGGCCAGGGCACCACTAGGCTTTAGACTCCCCTAGGCTAAGGCTAGGGCTCCCCTACGCTAAGGCTAGGGCTCCTCTAGGCTAAGGCTAGGGCTCCCCTAGCCTTCAGGCTAGGGCACCCCTAGGCTTTAGGCAAGGGCTCCCCAAGGCTAAGGCAAGGGCTCCCCTAGCCTTCAGGCTAGGGCACCCCTAGGCTTTAGGCTCCCCTAGGCTAAGGCTAGGGCTCCCCTAGCCTTCAGGCTAGGGCACCCCTAGGCTTTAGGCTAGGGCTCCCCTAGGCTAAGGCTCGGGCTCCCCTAGCCTTCAGGCTTGGGCACCCCTAGGCTTTAGGCTGCCCTAGGCTAAGGCTAGGGCTCCCCTAGCCTTCAGGCTAGGGGACCCCTAGGCTTTAGGCTCCCCTAGGCTAAGGCTAGGGCTCCCCTAGCCTTCAGGCTGGGGCACCCCTAGGCTTTAGGCTAGGGCTCCCCTAGGCTAAGGCTAGGGCTCCCCTAGCCTTCAGGCCAGGGCACCCCTAGGTTTTAGGCTCCCCTAGGCTAAGGCTAGGGCTCCCCTAGCCTTCAGGCCAGGGCACCCCTAGGCTTTAGGATCCCCTAGGCTAAGGCTAGGGCTTCCCTAGCCTTCAGGCCAGGGCACCCCTAGGCTTTAGGCTCCCCTAGGCTAAGGCTAGGGCTCCCCTAGCTTTCAGGCCAGGGCAGCCCTAGGCTTTAGGCTCCCCTAGGCTAAGGCTAGGGCTCCCCTAGCCTTCAGGCCAGGGCACCCCTAGGCTTTAGGCTCCCCTAGGCTAAGGCTAGGGCTCCCCTAGCATTCAGGCCAGGGCACCCCTAGACTTTAGGCTCCCCTAGGCTAAGGCTAGGGCTCCCCTAGCCTTCAGGCCAGGGCACCCCTAGGCTTTAGGCTCCCCTAGGCTTTAGGCTCCCCTAGGCTAAGGCTAGGGTTCCCCTAGCCTTCAGGCCAGGGCACCCCTAGGCTTTAGGCTCCCCTAGGCTAAGGCTAGGGCTCCCCTAGCCTTCAGGCCAGGGCACCCGTAGGCTTTAGGCTCCCCTAGGCTAAGGCTAGGGCTCCCCTAGCCTTCAGGCCAGGGCACCCCTAGGCTTTAGGCTCCCCTAGGCTAAGGCTAGGGCTCCCCTAGCCTTCAGGCCAGGGCACCCCTAGGCTTTAGGCTCCCCTAGGCTAAGGCTAGGGCTCCCCTAGCCTTCAGGCCAGGGCACCCCTAGGCTTTAGGCTCCCCTAGGCTAAGGCTAGGGCTCCCCTAGCCTTCAGGCCAGGGCACCCCTAGGCTTTAGGCTCCCCTAGCCTAAGGCTAGGGCTCACCTAGCCTTCAGGCCAGGGCACCCCTAGGCTTTAGGCTTCCCTAGGCTAAGGCTAGGGCTCCCCTAGCCTTCAGGCCAGGGCACCCCTAGGTTTTAGGCTCCCCTAGGCTAAGGCTAGGGCTCCCCTAGCCTTCAGGATAGGGCACCCCTAGGCTTTAGGCTCCCCTAGGCTAAGGTTAGGGCTCCCCTAGCCTTCAGGCTAGGGCACCCCTAGGCTTTAGGCTCCCCTAGGCTATGTCTAGGGCTCCCCTAGCCTTCAGGCTAGGGCACCCCTAGGCTTTAGGCTAGGGCTCCCCTAGGCTAAGGCTAGGGCTCCCCTAGCCTTCAGGCTAGGGCACCCCTAGGCTTTAGGCTAGGGCTCCCCTAGGCTAGGGCTAGGGCTCCCCTATCCTTCAGACTAGGGCACCCCTAGGCTTTAGGCTAGGGCTCCCCTAGGCTAAGGCTAGGGCTCCCCTAGCCTTCAGGCTAGGGCACCCCTAGGCTTTAGGCTCCCCTAGGCTATGTCTAGGGCTCCCCTAGCCTTCAGGCTAGGGCACCCCTAGGCTTTAGGCTAGGGCTCCCCTAGGCTAAGGCTAGGGCTCCCCTAGCCTTCAGGCTAGGGCTCCCCTAGGCTAAGGCTAGGGCTCACCTAGCCTTCAGGCCAGGGCACCCCTAGGCTTTAGGCTCCCCTAGGCTAAGGCTAGGTCTCCCCTAGCCTTCAGGCCAGGGCACCCCTAGGCTTTAGGCTCCCCTAGGCTAAGGCTAGGGCTCCCCTAGACTTCAGGCCAAGGCACCCCTAGGCTTTAGGCTCCCCTAGGCTAAGGCTAGGGCTCCCCTAGCCTTCAGGCTAGGGCACCCCTAGGCTTTAGGCTCCCCTAGGCTAAGGCTAGGGCTCCCCTAGCCTTCAGGCTAGGGCACCCCTAGGCTTTAGGCTAGGGCTCCCCTAGGCTAAGGCTAGGGCTCCCCTAGCCTTCAGGCTAGGGCACCCCTAGGCTTTAGGCTCCCCTAGGCTAAGGCTAGGGCTCCCCTAGCCTTCAGGCTAGGGCACCCCTAGGCTTTAGGCTCCCCTAGGCTAAGGCTAGGGCTCCCCTAGCCTTCAGGCTAGGGCACCCCTAGGCTTTAGGCTCCCCTAGGCTAAGGCTAAGGCTCCCCTAGCCTTCAGCCTAGGGCTCCCCTAGGCTTTAGGCTAGGGCTCCCCTAGGCTAAGGCTAGGGCTCCCCTAGCCTTCCGGCCAGGGCACCCCTAGGCTTTAGACTCCCCTAGGCTAAGGCTAGAGCTCCCCTAGCCTTCAGGCCAGGGCACCCCTAGGCTTTAGGCTCCCCTAGGCTATGGCTAGGGCTCCCCTAGCCTTCAGGCCAGGGCACGCCTAGGCTTTAGGCTCACCTAGGCTAAGGCTAGGGCTCCCCTAGCCTTCAGGCCAGGGCACCCCTAGGCTTTAGGCTCCCCTAGGCTAAGGCTAGGGCTCCCCTAGCCTTCAGGCCAGGGCACCACTAGGCTTTAGGCTCCCCTAGGCTAAGGCTAGGGCTCCCCTACGCTAAGGCTAGGGCTCCCCTAGCCTTCAGGCTAGGGCACCCCTAGGCTTTAGGCTCCCCTAGGCTAAGGCTAGGGCTCCCCTAGCCTTCAGGCTAGGGCACCCCTAGGCTTTAGGCTAGGGCTCCTCTAGGCTAAGGCTAGGGCTCCCCTAGCCTTCAGGCTAGGGCACCCCTAGTCTTTATGCTCCCCTAGGCTAAGGCAAGGGCTCCCCTAGCCTTCAGGCTAGGGCACCCCTAGGCTTTAGGCTAGGGCTCCCCCATCCTTCAGACTAGGGCACCTCTAGGCTTCAGGCTAGGGCACCCCTAGGCTTTAGGCTCCCCTAGGCTAAGGCGAGGGCTCCCCTAGCCTTCAGGCTAGGGCACAACTAGGCTTTAGGCTAGGCCTCCTGTAGGCTAAGGCTAGGGCTCCCCTAGCCTTCAGGCTAGGGCACCCCTAGGCTTTAGGCTCCCCTAGGCTAAGGCTAGGGCTCCCCTAGCCTTCAGGCTAGGGCACCCCTAGGCTTTAGGCTCCCCTAGGCTAAGGCTAGGGCTCCCCTAGCCTTCAGGCTAGGGCACCCCTAGGCTTTAGGCTACCCAAGGCTAAGGCTAGGGCTCCCCTAGCCTTCATGCTAGGGCACCCCTAGGCTTTAGGCTAGGGCTCCCCTAGGCTAAGGCTATGGCTCCCCTAGCCTTCAGGCTAGGGCACCCCTAGGCTTTAGGCAAGGGCTCCCCAAGGCTAAGGCTAGGGCTCCCCTAGCCTTCAGGCTAGGGCACCCCTAGGCTTTAGGCTCCCCTAGGCTAAGGCTAGGGCTCCCCTAGCCTTCAGGCTAGGGCACCCCTAGGCTTTAGGCTAGGGCTCCCCTAGGCTAAGGCTCGGGCTCCCCTAGCCTTCAGGCTTGGGCACCCCTAGGCTTTAGGCTGCCCTAGGCTAAGGCTAGGGCTCCCCTAGCCTTCAGGCTAGGGGAACCCTAGGCTTTAGGCTCCCCTAGGCTAAGGCTAGGGCTCCCCTAGCCTTCAGGCTGGGGCACCCCTAGGCTTTAGGCTAGGGCTCCCCTAGGCTAAGGCTAGGGCTCCCCTAGCCTTCAGGCCAGGGCACCCCTAGGTTTTAGGCTCCCCTAGGCTAAGGCTAGGGCACCCCTAGCCTTCAGGCCAGGGCACCCCTAGGCTTTAGGCTCCCCTAGGCTAAGGCTAGGGCTTCCCTAGCCTTCAGGCCAGGGCACCCCTAGGCTTTAGGCTCCCCTAGGCTAAGGCTAGGGCTCCCCTAGCTTTCAGGCCAGGGCAGCCCTAGGCTTTAGGCTCCCCTAGGCTAAGGCTAGGGCTCCCCTAGCCTTCAGGCCAGGGCACCCCTACGCTTTAGGCTCCCCTAGGCTAAGGCTAGGGCTCCCCTAGCATTCAGGCCAGGGCACCCCTAGACTTTAGGCTCCCCTAGGCTAAGGCTAGGGCTCCCCTAGCCTTCAGGCCAGGGCACCCCTAGGCTTTAGGCTCCCCTAGGCTTTAGGCTCCCCTAGGCTAAGGCTAGGGTTCCCCTAGCCTTCAGGCCAGGGCACCCCTAGGCTTTAGGCTCCCCTAGGCTAAGGCTAGGGCTCCCCTAGCCTTCAGGCCAGGGCACCCGTAGGCTTTAGGCTCCCCTAGGCTAAGGCTAGGGCTCCCCTAGCCTTCAGGCCAGGGCACCCCTAGGCTTTAGGCTCCCCTAGGCTAAGGCTAGGGCTCCCCTAGCCTTCGGGCCAGGGCACCCCTAGGCTTTAGGCTCCCCTAGGCTAAGGCTAGGGCTCCCCTAGCCTTCAGGCCAGGGCACCCCTAGGCTTTAGGCTCCCCTAGGCTAAGGCTAGGGCTCCCCTAGCCTTCAGGCCAGGGCACCCCTAGGCTTTAGGCTCCCCTAGGCTAAGGCTAGGGCTCACCTAGCCTTCAGGCCAGGGCACCCCTAGGCTTTAGGCTCCCCTAGGCTAAGGCTAGGGCTCCCCTAGCCTTCAGGCCAGGGCACCCCTAGGTTTTAGGCTCCCCTAGGCTAAGGCTAGGGCTCCCCTAGCCTTCAGGATAGGGCACCCCTAGGCTTTAGGCTCCCCTAGGCTAAGGTTAGGGCTCCCCTAGCCTTCAGGCTAGGGCACCCCTAGGCTTTAGGCTCCCCTAGGCTATGTCTAGGGCTCCCCTAGCCTTCAGGCTAGGGCACCCCTAGGCTTTAGGCTAGGGCTCCCCTAGGCTAAGGCTAGGGCTCCCCTAGCCTTCAGGCTAGGGCACCCCTAGGCTTTAGGCTAGGGCTCCCCTAGGCTAGGGCTAGGGCTCCCCTATCCTTCAGACTAGGGCACCCCTAGGCTTTAGGCTAGGGCTCCCCTAGGCTAAGGCTAGGGCTCCCCTAGCCTTCAGGCTAGGGCACCCCTAGGCTTTAGGCTCCCCTAGGCTAAGGCTAGGGCTCCCCTAGCCTTCAGGCTAGGGCACACCTAGGCTTTAGGCTAGGCCTCCCGTAGGCTAAGGCTAGGGCTCCCCTAGCCTTCAGGCTAGGGCACCCCTAGGCTTTAGGCTCCCCTAGGCTAAGGCTAGGGCTCCCCTAGCCTTCAGGCTAGGGCACCCCTCGGCTTTAGGCTCCCCTAGGCTAAGGCTAGGGCTCCCCTAGCCTTCAGGCTAGGGCACCCTTAGGCTTTAGGCTAGGGCTCCCCTAGGCTAAGGCACGGGCTCCCCTAGCCTTCAGGCTAGGGCACCCCTAGGCTTTAGGCTGCCCTAGGCTAAGGCTAGGGCTGCCCTAGCCTTCAGGCTAGGGGACCCCTAGGCTTTAGGCTCCCCTAGGCTAAGGCTAGGGCTCCCCTATCCTTCAGGCTAGGGCACCCCTAGGCTTTAGGCTCCCCTAGGCTAAGGCTAGGGCTCCCCTAGCCTTCAGGCTAGGGCACCCCTAGGCTTTAGGCTAGGGCTCCCCTAGGCTAAGGCTAGGGCTCACCTAGCCTTCAGGCCAGGGCACCCCTAGGCTTTAGGCTCCCCTAGGCTAAGGCTAGGTCTCCCCTAGCCTTCAGGCCAGGGCACCCCTAGGCTTTAGGCTCCCCTAGGCTAAGGCTAGGGCTCCCCTAGCCTTCAGGCCAAGGCACCCCTAGGCTTTAGGCTCCCCTAGGCTAAGGCTAGGGCTCCCCTAGCCTTCAGGCCAGGGCACCCCTAGGCTTTAGGCTCCCCTAGGCTAAGGCTAGGGCTCCCCTAGCCTTCAGGCTAGGGCACCCCTAGGCTTTAGGCTAGGGCTCCCCTAGGCTAAGGCTAGGGCTCCCCTAGCCTTCAGGCTAGGGCACCCCTAGGCTTTAGGCTCCCCTAGGCTAAGGCTAGGGCTCCCCTAGACTTCAGGCTAGGGCACCCCTAGGCTTTAGGCTCCCCTAGGCTAAGGCTAGGGCTCCCCTAGCCTTCAGGCTAGGGCACCCCTAGGCTTTAGGCTAGGGCTCCCCTAGGCTAAGGTAGGGCTCCCCTAGCCTTCAGGCTAGGGCACCCCTAGTCTTTCGGCTCCCCTAGGCTAAGGCTAGGGCTCCCCTAGCCTTCAGGCTAGGGCACCCCTAGGCTTTAGGCTACCCAAGGCTAAGGCTAGGGCTCCCCTAGCCTTCAGGCTAGAGCACCCCTAGGCTTTAGGCTAGGGCTCCCCTAGCCTTCAGGCTAGGGCACCCCTAGGCTTTAGGCTCCCCTAGGCTAAGGCTAGGGCTCCCCTAGCCTTCAGGCTAGGGCACCCCTAGGCTTTAGGCTAGGGCTCCCCTAGCCTTCAGGCTAGGGCACCCCTAGGCTTTAGGCTCCCCTAGGCTAAGGCTAGGGCTCCCCTAGCCTTCAGGCTAGGGCATCCCTAGGCTTTAGGCTAGGGCTCCCCTAGGCTAAGGCTATGGCTCCCCTAACCTTCAGGCTAGGGCACCCCTAGGTTTTAGGCTGCCCTAGGCTAAGGCTAGGGCTCCCCTAGCCTTCAGGCTAGGGCACCCCTAGGCTTTAGGCTCCCCTAGGCTAAGGCTAGGGCTCCCCTAGCCTTCAGGCTAGGGCACCCCTAGGCTTTAGGCTCCCCTAGGCTAAGGCTAGGGCTCCCCTAGCCTTCAGCCTAGGGCTCCCCTAGGCTTTAGGCTAGGGCTCCCCTAGGCTAAGGCTAGGGCTCCCCTAGCCTTCAGGCTAGGGCACCCCTAGGCTTTAGGCTCCCCTAGGCTAAGGCTAGGGCTCCCCTAGCCTTCAGGCTAGGGCACCCCTAGGCTTTAGGCTCCCCTAGGCTAAGGCTAGGGCTCCCCTAGCCTTCAGGCTAGGGCACCCCTAGGCTTTAGGCTAGGGCTCCCCTAGGCTAAGGTAGGGCTCCCCTAGCCTTCAGGCTAGGGCACCCCTAGTCTTTCGGCTCCCCTAGGCTAAGGCTAGGGCTCCCCTAGCCTTCAGGCTAGGGCACCCCTAGGCTTTAGGCTACCCAAGGCTAAGGCTAGGGCTCCCCTAGCCTTCAGGCTAGGGCACCCCTAGGCTTTAGGCTAGGGCTCCCCTAGCCTTCAGGCTAGGGCACCCCTAGGCTTTAGGCTCCCCTAGGCTAAGGCTAGGGCTCCCCTAGCCTTCAGGCTAGGGCATCCCTAGGCTTTAGGCTAGGGCTCCCCTAGGCTAAGGCTATGGCTCCCCTAGCCTTCAGGCTAGGGCACCCCTAGGTTTTAGGCTGCCCTAGGCTAAGGCTAGGGCTCCCCTAGCCTTCAGGCTAGGGCACCCCTAGGCTTTAGGCTCCCCTAGGCTAAGGCTAGGGCTCCCCTAGCCTTCAGGCTAGGGCACCCCTAGGCTTTAGGCTCCCCTAGGCTAAGGCTAGGGCTCCCCTAGCCTTCAGCCTAGGGCTCCCCTAGGCTTTAGGCTAGGGCTCCCCTAGGCTAAGGCTAGGGCTCCCCTAGCCTTCCGGCCAGGGCACCCCTAGGCTTTAGGCTCCCCTAGGCTAAGGCTAGAGCTCCCCTAGCCTTCAGGCCAGGGCACTCCTAGGCTGTAGGCTCCCCTAGGCTATGGCTAGGGCTCCCCTAGCCTTCAGGCCAGGGCACGCCTAGGCTTTAGGCTCCCCTAGGCTAAGGCTAGGGCTCCCCTAGCCTTCAGGCCAGGGCACCCCTAGGCTTTAGGCTCCCCTAGGCTAAGGCTAGGGCTCCCCTAGCCTTCAGGCCAGGGCACCACTAGGCTTTAGGCTCCCCTAGGCTAAGGCTAGGGCTCCCCTACGCTAAGGGTAGGGCTCCCCTAGCCTTCAGGCTAGGGCACCCCTAGGCTTTAGGCTCCCCTAGGCTAAGGCTAGGGCTCCCCTAGCCTTCAGGCTAGGGCACCCCTAGGCTTTAGGCTAGGGCTACCCTAGGCTAAGGCTAGGGCTCCCCTAGCCTTCAGGCTAGGGCACCCCTAGTCTTTATGCTCCCCTAGGCTAAGGCAAGGGCTCCCCTAGCCTTCAGGCTAGGGCACCCCTAGGCTTTAGGCTAGGGCTCCCCCATCCTTCAGACTAGGGCACCTCTAGGCTTCAGGCTAGGGCACCCCTAGGCTTTAGGCTCCCCTAGGCTAAGGCTAGGGCTCCCCTAGCCTTCAGGCTAGGGCACAACTAGGCTTTAGGCTAGGCCTCCTGTAGGCTAAGGCTAGGGCTCCCCTAGCCTTCAGGCTAGGGCACCCCTAGGCTTTAGGCTCCCCTAGGCTAAGGCTAGGGCTCCCCTAGCCTTCAGGCTAGGGCACCCCTAGGCTTTAGGCTAGGGCTCCCCTACGCTAAGGCTAGGGCTCCCCTAGCCTTCAGGCTTTGGCACCCCTAGGCTTTAGGCTCCCCTAGGCTAAGGCTAGTGCTCCCCTAGCCTTCAGGCTAGGGCACCCCTAGGCTTAGGCTCCCCTAGGCTAAGGCTAGGGCTCCCCTAGCCTTCAGGCTAGGGCACCCCTAGGCTTTAGGCTAGGGCTCCCCTAGGCTAAGGCTAGGGCTCCCCTAGCCTTCAGGCTAGGGCAGCCCTAGGCTTTAGGCTCCCCTAGGCTAAGGCTAGGGCTCCCCTAGCCTTCAGGCTAGGGCACCCCTAGGCTTTAGGCTACCCAAGGCTAAGGCTAGGGCTCCCCTAGCCTTCATGCTAGGGCACCCCTAGGCTTTAGGCTAGGGCTCCCCTAGGCTAAGGCTAGGGCTCCCCTAGCCTTCAGGCTAGGGCACCCCTAGGCTTTAGGCTAGGGCTCCCCAAGGCTAAGGCTAGGGCTCCCCTAGCCTTCAGGCTAGGGCACCCCTAGGCTTTAGGCTCCCCTAGGCTAAGTCTAGGGCTCCCCTAGCCTTCAGGCTAGGGCACCCCTAGGCTTTAGGCTAGGGCTCCCCTAGGCTAAGGCTCGGGCTCCCCTAGCCTTCAGGCTAGGGCACCCCTAGGCTTTAGGCTGCCCTAGGCTAAGGCTAGGGCTCCCCTAGCCTTCAGGCTAGGGGACCCCTAGGCTTTAGGCTCCCCTAGGCTAAGGCTAGGGATCCCCTAGCCTTCAGGCTGGGGCACCCCTAGGCTTTAGGCTAGGGCTCCCCTAGGCTAAGGCTAGGGCTCCCCTAGCCTTCAGGCCAGGGCACCCCTAGGTTTTAGGCTCCCCTAGGCTAAGGCTAGGGCTCCCCTAGCCTTCAGGCCAGGGCACCCCTAGTCTTTAGGCTCCCCTAGGCTAAGGCTAGGGCTTCCCTAGCCTTCAGGCCAGGGCACCCCTAGGCTTTAGGCTCCCCTAGGCTAAGGCTAGGGCTCCCCTAGCTTTCAGGCCAGGGCAGCCCTAGGCTTTAGGCTCCCCTAGGCTAAGGCTAGGGCTCCCCTAGCCTTCAGGCCAGGGCACCCCTAGGCTTTAGGCTCCCCTAGGCTAAGGCTAGGGCTCCCCTAGCATTCAGGCCAGGGCACCCCTAGACTTTAGGCTCCCCTAGGCTAAGGCTAGGGCACCCCTAGCCTTCAGGCCAGGGCACCCCTAGGCTTTAGGCTCCCCTAGGCTTTAGGCTCCCCTAGGCTAAGGCTAGGGTTCGCCTAGCCTTCAGGCCAGGGCACCCCTAGGCTTTAGGCTCCCCTAGGCTAAGGCTAGGGCTCCCCTAGCCTTCAGGCCAGGGCACCCGTAGGCTTTAGGCTCCCCTAGGCTAAGGCTAGGGCTCCCCTAGCCTTCAGGCCAGGGCACCCCTAGGCTTAGGCTCCCCTAGGCTAAGGCTAGGGCTCCCCTAGCCTTCAGGCCAGGGCACCCCTAGGCTTTAGGCTCCCCTAGGCTAAGGCTAGGGCTCCCCTAGCCTTCAGGCCAGGGCACCCCTAGGCTTTAGGCTCCCCTAGGCTAAGGCTAGGGCTCCCCTAGCCTTCAGGCTAGGGCACCCCTAGGCTTTAGGCTCCCCTAGGCTAAGGCTAGGGCTCACCTAGCCTTCAGGCCAGGGCACCCCTAGGCTTTAGGCTCCCCTAGGCTAAGGCTAGGGCTCCCCTAGCCTTCAGGCCAGGGCACCCCTAGGCTTTAGGCTCCCCTAGGGTAAGGGTAGGGCTCCCCTAGCCTTCAGGCCAGGGCACCCCTAGGCTTTAGGCTCCCCTAGGCTAAGGCTAGGGATCCCCTAGCCTTCAGGCCAGGGCACCCCTAGGCTTTAGGCTCTCCTACGCTAAGGTTAGGGCTCCCCTAGCCTTCAGGCTAGGGCACCCCTAGGCTTTAGGCTAGGGCTCCCCTAGGCTAAGGCTAGGGCGCCCCTAGCCTTCAGGCTAGGGCACCCCTAGGCTTTAGGCTCCCCTAGGCTATGTCTAGGGCTCCCCTAGCCTTCAGGCTAGGGCACCCCTAGACTTTAGGCTAGGGCTCCCCTAGGATAAGGCTAGGGCTCCCCTAGCCTTCAGGCTAGGGCACCCCTAGGCTTTAGGCTCCCCTAGGCTAAGGCTAGGGGTCCCCTAGCCTTCAGACTAGGGCACCCCTAGGCTTTAGGCTAGGGCTCCCCTAGGCTAAGGCTAGGGCTCCCCTAGCCTGCAGGCTAGGGTACCCCTAGGCTTTAGGCTCCCCTAGGCTAAGGCTAGGGCTCCCTAGCCTTCAGGCTAGGGCACCCCTAGGCTTTAGGCTCCCCTAGGCTAAGGCTAGGGCTCCCCCAGCCTTCAGGCTAGGGCACCCCTAGGCTTTAGGCTCCCCTAGGCTAAAGCTAGGGCTCCCCTAGCCTTCAGACTAGGGCACCGCTAGGCTTTAGGCTCCCCTAGGCTAAGGCTAGGGCTCCCCTAGCCTTCAGACTAGGGCACCCCTAGGCTTTAGGCTAGGGCTCCCCTAGGCTAAGGCTAGGGCTCCCCTAGCCTTCAGGCTAGGGTACCCCTAGGCTTTAGGCTCCCCTAGGCTAAGGCTAGGGCTCCCCTAGCCTTCAGGCAAGGGCACCCCTAGGCTTTAGGCAACCCTAGGCTAAGGCTAGGGCTCCCCCAGCCTTCAGGCTAGGGCACCCCTAGGCTTTAGGCTCCCCTAGGCTAAGGCTAGGGCTCCCCTAGCCTTCAGGCTAGGGCACCCCTAGGCTTTAGGCTCCCCTAGGCTAAGGCTAGGGCTCCCCTAGCCTTCAGGCTAGGGAACCCCTAGGCTTTAGGGTACGACTCCCCTAGGCTAAGGCTAGGGCTCCCCTAGACTTCAGGCTAGGGCACCCCTAGGCTTTAGGCTCCCCTAGGCTAAGGCTAGGGCTCCCCTAGCCTTCAGGCCAGGGCACCCCTAGGCTTTAGGCTCCCCAAGGCTAAGGCTAGGGCTCCCCTAGCCTACAAGCTAGGGCACCCCTAGGCTTTAGACTTGGGCTCCCCTAGGCTAAGGCTAGGGCTCCCCTAGCCTTCAGGCTAGGGCACCCCTAGGCTTTAGGCTAGGGCTCCCCTAGCTAAGGCTAGGTCTCCCCTAGCCTTCAGGCTAGGGCACCCCTAGGCTTTAGGCTCCCCTAAGCTAAGGCTAGGGCTCCCATAGCCTTCAGGCTAGGGCACCCCTAGGCTTTAGGCTAGGGCTCCCCTAGGCTAAGGCTAGGGCTCCCCTAGCCTTCAGGCTAGTGCACCTCTAGGCTTTAGGCTGCCCTAGGCTAAGGGTAGGGCTCCCCTAGCCTTCAGGCTAGGGCACCCCTAGGCTTTAGGCTCCCCTAGGCTAAGGCTAGGTCTCCCCTAGCCTTCAGGCTAGGGCACCCCTAGGCTTTAGGCTCCCCTAGGCTAAGGCTAGGGCTCCCCTAGCCTTCAGGCTAGGGCACCCCTAGGCTTTAGGCTAGGGCTCCCCTAGGCTAAGGCTAGGGCTCCCGTAGCCTTCAGGCCAGGGCACCCCTAGGCTTTAGGCTCCCCTAGGCTAAGGCTAGGGCTACCCTAGTCTTCAGGCCAGGGCACTCCTAGGCTTTAGGCTCCCCTAGGCTAAGGCTAGGGCTCCCCTAGCCTTGAGGCCAGGGCACCCCTAGGCTTTTGGCTCCCCTAGGCTAAGGCTGGGGCTCCCCTAGCCTTCAGGCCTGGGCACCCCTAGGATTTAGGCTCCCCTAGGCTAAGGGTAGGGCTCCCCTAGCCTTCAGGCCAGGGCACCCCTAGGCTTTAGGCTCCCCTAGGCTAAAGCTAGGGCTCCCCTAGCCTTCAGGGCAGGGCACCCCTAGGCTTTAGGCTCCCCTAGGCTAAGGCTAGGGCTCCACTAGCCTTCAGGCCATGGCACCCCTAGGCTTTAGGCTCCCCTAGGCTAAGGCTAGGGCTCCCCTAGCCTTCAGGCCAGGGCACCCCTAGGCTTTAGGCTCCCCTAGGCTAAGGCTAGGGCTCCCCTAGCCTTCAGGCCAGGGCACCCCTAGGCTTTAGGCTCCCCTAGGCTAAGGCTAGGGATCCCCTAGCCTTCAGGCCAGGGCACCCCTAGGCTTTAGGCTCCCCTAGGCTAAGGCTAGGGCTCCCCTAGCCTTCAGGCCAGGGCACCCCAAGGCTTTAGGCTCCCCTAGGCTAAGGCTAGGGCTCCCCTAGCCTTCAGGCCAGGGCACCCCTAGGCTTTAGGCTCCCCTAGGCTAAGGCTAGGGCTCCCCTAGCCTTCAGGCCAGGGCACCCCTAGGCTTTAGGCTCCCCTAGGCTAAGGCTAGGGCTCCCCTAGCCTTCAGGCCAGGGCACCCCTAGGCTTTAGGCTCCCCTAGGGTATGGCTAGGGCTCCCCTAGCCTTCAGGCCAGGGCACGCCTAGGCTTTAGGCTCCCCTAGGCTAAGGCTAGGGCTCCCCTAGCCTTCAGGCCAGGGCACCCCTAGGCTTTAGGCTCCCCTAGGCTAAGGCTAGGACTCCCCTAGCCTTCAGGCCAGGGCACCCCTAGGCTTTAGGCTCCCCTAGGCTTAGGCTAGGGCTCCCCTACGCTAAGGCTAGGGCTCTCCTAGCCTTCAGGCTAGGGCACCCCTAGGCTTTAGGCTCCCCTAGGCTAAGGCTAGGGCTCCCCTAGCCTTCAGGCCAGGGCACCACTAGGCTTTAGGCTCCCCTAGGCTAAGGCTAGGGCTCCCCTAGCCTTCAGGCCAGGGCACCCCTAGTCTTTAGGCTCCCCTAGTCTAAGGCTAGGGCTCCCCTGGCCTTCAGGCCAGGGCACCCCTAGGCTTTAGGCTCCCCTAGGCTAAGGCTAGGGCTCCCCTGGCCTTCAGGCCAGGGCACCCCTAGGCTTTAGGCTCCCCGAGGCTAAGGCTAGGGCTCCCCTAGCCTTCAGGCCAGGGCACCCCTAGGCTTAGGCTCCCCTAGGCTAAGGCTAGGGCTCCCCTAGCCTTCAGGCCAGGGCACCCCTAGGCTTTAGGCTCCCCTAGGCTAAGGCTACGGCTCCCCTAGCCTTCAGGCCAGGGCACCCCAAGGCTTTAGGCTCCCCTAGGCTAAGGCTAGGGCTCCCCTAGCCTTCAGGCCAGGGCACCCCTAGGCTTTAGGCTCCCCTAGGCTAAGGCTAGGGCTCCCCTAGCCTTCAGGCCAGGGCACCCCTAGGCTTTAGGCTCCCCTAGGCTAAGGCTAGGGCTCCCCTAGCCTTCAGGCCAGGGCACCCCTAGGCTTTAGGCTCCCCTAGGGTATGGCTAGGGCTCCCCTAGCCTTCAGGCCAGGGCACGCCTAGGCTTTAGGCTCCCCTAGGCTAAGGCTAGGGCTCCCCTAGCCTTCAGGCCAGGGCACCCCTAGGCTTTAGGCTCCCCTAGGCTAAGGCTAGGGCTCCCCTAGCCTTCAGGCCAGGGCACCCCTAGGCTTTAGGCTCCCCTAGGCTTAGGCTAGGGCTCCCCTACGCTAAGGCTAGGGCTCCCCTAGCCTTCAGGCTAGGGCACCCCTAGGCTTTAGGCTCCCCTAGGCTAAGGCTAGGGCTCCCCTAGCCTTCAGGCTAGGGCACCCCTAGGCTTTAGGTAGGGCTCCCCTAGGCTAAGGCTAGGGCTCCCCTAGCCTTCAGGCTAGGGCACCCCTAGGCTTTAGGCTCCCCTAGGCTAAGGCAAGGGCTCCCCTAGCCTTCAGGCTAGGGCACCCCTAGGCTTTAGGCTAGGGCTCCCCTAGGCTAAGGCTAGGGCTCCCCTAGCCTTCAGGCTAGGGCACCCCTAGGCTTTAGGCTCCCCTAGGCTAAGGCTAGGGCTCCCCTAGCCTTCAGGCTAGGGCACCCCTAGGCTTCAGGCTCCCCTAGGCTAAGGTTAGGGCTCCCCTAGCCTTCAGGCTAGGGCACCCCTAGGCTTTAGGCTAGGCTCCCCTAGGCTAAGGCTAGGGCTTCCCTAGCCTTCAGGCTAGGGCACCCCTAGGCTTTAGGCTCCCCTAGGCTATGTCTAGGGCTCCTCTAGCCTTCAGGCTAGGGCACCCCTAGGCTTTAGGCTAGGGCTCCCCTAGACTAAGGCTAGGGCTCCCCTATCCTTCAGACTAGGGCACCCCTAGGCTTCAGGCTAGGGCACCCCTAGGCTTTAGGCTCCCCTAGGCTAAGGCTAGGGCTCCCCTAGCCTTCAGGCTAGGGCACACCTAGGCTTTAGGCTAGGCCTCCTGTAGGCTAAGGCTAGGGCTCCCCTAGCCTTCAGGCTAGGGCACCCCTAGGCTTTAGGCTCCCCTAGGCTAACGCTAGGGCTCCCCTAGCCTTCAGGCTAGGGCACCCCTAGGTTTTAGGCTAGGGCTCCCCTACGCTAAGGCTAGGGCTCCCCTAGCCTTCAGGCTTTGGCACCCCTAGGCTTTAGGCTCCCCTAGGCTAAGGCTAGGGCTCCCCTAGCCTTCAGGCTAGGGCACCCCTAGGCTTTAGGCTCCCCTATGCTAAGGCTAGGGCTCCCCTAACCTTCAGGCTAGGGCACCCCTAGGCTTTAGGCTAGGGCTCCCCTAGGCTAAGGCTAGGGCTCCACTAGCCTTCAGGCTAGGGCACCCCTAGGCTTTAGGCTCCCCTAGGCTAAGGCTAGGGCTCCCCTAGCCTTCAGGCTAGGGCACCCCTAGGCTTTAGGCTACCCAAGGCTAAGGCTAGGGCTCCCCTAGCCTTCATGCTAGGGCACCCCTAGGCTTTAGGCTAGGGCTCCCCTAGGCTAAGGCTAGGGCTCCCCTAGCCTTCAGGCTAGGGCACCCCTAGGCTTTAAGCTAGCGCTCCCCAAGGCTAAGGCTAGGGCTCCCCTAGCCTTCAGGCTAGGGCACCCCTAGGCTTTATGCTCCCCTAGGCTAAGGCTAGGGCTCCCCTAGACTTCAGGCTAGGGCACCCCTAGGCTTTAGGCTAGGGCTCCCCTAGGCTAAGGCTCGGGCTCCCCTAGCCTTCAGGCTAGGGCACCCCTAGGCTTTAGGCTGCCCTAGGCTAAGGCTAGGGCTCCCCTAGCCTTCAGGCTAGGGGACCCCTAGGCTTTAGGCTCCCCTAGGCTAAGGCTAGGGCTCCCCTAGCCTTCAGGCTAGGGCACCCCTAGGCTTTAGGCTAGGGCTCCCCTAGGCTAAGGCTAGGGCTCCCCTAGCCTTCAGGCCAGGGCACCCCTAGGCTTTAGGCTCCCCTAGGCTAAGGCTAGGGCTCCCCTAGCCTTCAGGCCAGGGCAGCCCTAGGCTTTTGGCTCCCCTAGGCTAAGGCTAGGGCTCCCCTAGCCTTCAGGCAAGGGCACCCCTAGGCTTTAGGCTCCCCTAGGCTAAGGCTAGGGCTCCCCTAGCCTTCAAGCCAGGGCACCCCTAGGCTTTAGGCTCCCCTAGGCTAAGGCTAGGGATCCAGTAGCCTTCAGGCCAGGGCACCCCTAGGCTTTAGGCTCCCCTAGGCTAAGGCTAGGGCTCCCCTAGCCTTCAGGCCAGGGCACCCCTAGACTTTAGGCTCCCATAGGCTAAGGCTAGGGCTCCCCTAGCCTTCAGGCCAGGGCACCCCTAGGCTTTAGGCTCCCCTAGGCTAAGGCTAGGGCTCCCCTAGCCTTCAGGCCAGGGCACCCCTAGGCTTTAGGCTCCGCGAGGCTAAGGCTAGGGCTCCCCTAGCCTTCAGGCCAGGGCACCCGTAGGCTTTAGGCTCCCCTAGGCTAAGGCTAGGGCTCCCCTAGCCTTCAGGCCAGGGCACCCCTAGGCTTTAGGCTCCCCTAGGCTAAGGCTAGGGCTCCCCTAGCCTTCAGGCCAGGGCACCCCTAGGCTTTAGGCTCCGCTAGGCTAAGGCTAGGGCTCCCCTAGCCTTCAGGCCAGGGCACCCCTAGGCTTTAGGCTCCCCTAGGCTAAGGCTAGGGCTCCACTAGCCTTCAGGCCAGGGCACCCCTAGGCTTTAGGCTCCCCTAGGCTAAGGCTAGGGCTCCCCTAGCCTTCAGGCCAGGGCACCCCTAGGCTTTAGGCTCCCCTAGGCTAAGGCTAGGGCTCCCCTAGCTTCAGGCCAGGGCACCCCTAGGCTTTAGGCTCCCCTAGGCTAAGGCTAGGGCTCCCCTAGCCTTCAGGCCAGGGCACCCCTAGGCTTTAGGCTCCCCTAGGCTAAGGCTAGGGCTCCCCTAGCCTTCAGGCCAGGGCACCCCTAGGCTTTAGGCTCCCCTAGGCTAAGGCTAGGGCTCCCCTAGCCTTCAGGCCAGGGCACCCCTAGGCTTTAGGCTCCCCTAGGCTAAGGCTAGGGCTCCCCTAGCCTTCAGGCTAGGGCACCCCTAGGCTTTAGGCTCCCCTAGGCTAAGGCTAGGGCTCCCCTAGCCTTCAGCCTAGGGCTCCCCTAGGCTTTAGGCTAGGGCTCCCCTAGGCTAAGGCTAGGGCTCCCCTAGCCTTCCGGCCAGGGCACCCCTAGGCTTTAGGCTCCCCTAGGCTAAGGCTAGAGCTCCCCTAGCCTTCAGGCCAGGGCACTCCTAGGCTGTAGGCTCCCCTAGGCTATGGCTAGGGCTCCCCTAGCCTTCAGGCCAGGGCACGCCTAGGCTTTAGGCTCCCCTAGGCTAAGGCTAGGGCTCCCCTAGCCTTCAGGCCAGGGCACCCCTAGGCTTTAGGCTCCCCTAGGCTAAGGCTAGGGCTCCCCTAGCCTTCAGGCCAGGGCACCACTAGGCTTTAGGCTCCCCTAGGCTAAGGCTAGGGCTCCCCTACGCTAAGGGTAGGGCTCCCCTAGCCTTCAGGCTAGGGCACCCCTAGGCTTTAGGCTCCCCTAGGCTAAGGCTAGGGCTCCCCTAGCCTTCAGGCTAGGGCACCCCTAGGCTTTAGGCTAGGGCTACCCTAGGCTAAGGCTAGGGCTCCCCTAGCCTTCAGGCTAGGGCACCCCTAGTCTTTATGCTCCCCTAGGCTAAGGCAAGGGCTCCCCTAGCCTTCAGGCTAGGGCACCCCTAGGCTTTAGGCTAGGGCTCCCCCATCCTTCAGACTAGGGCACCTCTAGGCTTCAGGCTAGGGCACCCCTAGGCTTTAGGCTCCCCTAGGCTAAGGCTAGGGCTCCCCTAGCCTTCAGGCTAGGGCACAACTAGGCTTTAGGCTAGGCCTCCTGTAGGCTAAGGCTAGGGCTCCCCTAGCCTTCAGGCTAGGGCACCCCTAGGCTTTAGGCTCCCCTAGGCTAAGGCTAGGGCTCCCCTAGCCTTCAGGCTAGGGCACCCCTAGGCTTTAGGCTAGGGCTCCCCTACGCTAAGGCTAGGGCTCCCCTAGCCTTCAGGCTTTGGCACCCCTAGGCTTTAGGCTCCCCTAGGCTAAGGCTAGTGCTCCCCTAGCCTTCAGGCTAGGGCACCCCTAGGCTTAGGCTCCCCTAGGCTAAGGCTAGGGCTCCCCTAGCCTTCAGGCTAGGGCACCCCTAGGCTTTAGGCTAGGGCTCCCCTAGGCTAAGGCTAGGGCTCCCCTAGGCTAAGGCTAGGGCTCCCCTAGCCTTCAGGCTAGGGCAGCCCTAGGCTTTAGGCTCCCCTAGGCTAAGGCTAGGGCTCCCCTAGCCTTCAGGCTAGGGCACCCCTAGGCTTTAGGCTACCCAAGGCTAAGGCTAGGGCTCCCCTAGCCTTCATGCTAGGGCACCCCTAGGCTTTAGGCTAGGGCTCCCCTAGGCTAAGGCTAGGGCTCCCCTAGCCTTCAGGCTAGGGCACCCCTAGGCTTTAGGCTAGGGCTCCCCAAGGCTAAGGCTAGGGCTCCCCTAGCCTTCAGGCTAGGGCACCCCTAGGCTTTAGGCTCCCCTAGGCTAAGTCTAGGGCTCCCCTAGCCTTCAGGCTAGGGCACCCCTAGGCTTTAGGCTAGGGCTCCCCTAGGCTAAGGCTCGGGCTCCCCTAGCCTTCAGGCTAGGGCACCCCTAGGCTTTAGGCTGCCCTAGGCTAAGGCTAGGGCTCCCCTAGCCTTCAGGCTAGGGGACCCCTAGGCTTTAGGCTCCCCTAGGCTAAGGCTAGGGATCCCCTAGCCTTCAGGCTGGGGCACCCCTAGGCTTTAGGCTAGGGCTCCCCTAGGCTAAGGCTAGGGCTCCCCTAGCCTTCAGGCCAGGGCACCCCTAGGTTTTAGGCTCCCCTAGGCTAAGGCTAGGGCTCCCCTAGCCTTCAGGCCAGGGCACCCCTAGTCTTTAGGCTCCCCTAGGCTAAGGCTAGGGCTTCCCTAGCCTTCAGGCCAGGGCACCCCTAGGCTTTAGGCTCCCCTAGGCTAAGGCTAGGGCTCCCCTAGCTTTCAGGCCAGGGCAGCCCTAGGCTTTAGGCTCCCCTAGGCTAAGGCTAGGGCTCCCCTAGCCTTCAGGCCAGGGCACCCCTAGGCTTTAGGCTCCCCTAGGCTAAGGCTAGGGCTCCCCTAGCATTCAGGCCAGGGCACCCCTAGACTTTAGGCTCCCCTAGGCTAAGGCTAGGGCACCCCTAGCCTTCAGGCCAGGGCACCCCTAGGCTTTAGGCTCCCCTAGGCTTTAGGCTCCCCTAGGCTAAGGCTAGGGTTCGCCTAGCCTTCAGGCCAGGGCACCCCTAGGCTTTAGGCTCCCCTAGGCTAAGGCTAGGGCTCCCCTAGCCTTCAGGCCAGGGCACCCGTAGGCTTTAGGCTCCCCTAGGCTAAGGCTAGGGCTCCCCTAGCCTTCAGGCCAGGGCACCCCTAGGCTTAGGCTCCCCTAGGCTAAGGCTAGGGCTCCCCTAGCCTTCATACCAGGGCACCCCTAGGCTTTAGGCTCCCCTAGGCTAAGGCTAGGGCTCCCCTAGCCTTCAGGCTAGGGCACCCCTAGGCTTTAGGCTCCCCTAGGCTAAGGCTAGGGCTCACCTAGCCTTCAGGCCAGGGCACCCCTAGGCTTTAGGCTCCCCTAGGCTAAGGCTAGGGCGCCCCTAGCCTTCAGGCCAGGGCACCCCTAGGTTTTAGGCTCCCCTAGGCTAAGTCTTGGGCTCCCCTAGCCTTCAGGCCAGGGCACCCCTAGGCTTTAGGCTCCCCTAGGCTAAGGCTAGGGCTCCCCTAGCCTTCAGGCCAGGGCACCCCTAGGCTTTAGGCTCCCCTAGGGTAAGGGTAGGGCTCCCCTAGCCTTCAGGCCAGGGCACCCCTAGGCTTTAGGCTCCCCTAGGCTAAGGCTAGGGATCCCCTAGCCTTCAGGCCAGGGCACCCCTAGGCTTTAGGCTCTCCTACGCTAAGGTTAGGGCTCCCCTAGCCTTCAGGCTAGGGCACCCCTAGGCTTTAGGCTAGGGCTCCCCTAGGCTAAGGCTAGGGCTCCCCTAGCCTTCAGGCTAGGGCACCCCTAGGCTTTAGGCTCCCCTAGGCTATGTCTAGGGCTCCCCTAGCCTTCAGGCTAGGGCACCCCTAGACTTTAGGCTAGGGCTCCCCTAGGATAAGGCTAGGGCTCCCCTAGCCTTCAGGCTAGGGCACCCCTAGGCTTTAGGCTCCCCTAGGCTAAGGCTAGGGGTCCCCTAGCCTTCAGACTAGGGCACCCCTAGGCTTTAGGCTAGGGCTCCCCTAGGCTAAGGCTAGGGCTCCCCTAGCCTGCAGGCTAGGGTACCCCTAGGCTTTAGGCTCCCCTAGGCTAAGGCTAGGGCTCCCTAGCCTTCAGGCTAGGGCACCCCTAGGCTTTAGGCTCCCCTAGGCTAAGGCTAGGGCTCCCCCAGCCTTCAGGCTAGGGCACCCCTAGGCTTTAGGCTCCCCTAGGCTAAAGCTAGGGCTCCCCTAGCCTTCAGACTAGGGCACCCCTAGGCTTTAGGCTCCCCTAGGCTAAGGCTAGGGCTCCCCTAGCCTTCAGACTAGGGCAACCCTAGGCTTTAGGCTAGGGCTCCCCTAGGCTAAGGCTAGGGCTCCCCTAGCCTTCAGGCTAGGGTACCCCTAGGCTTTAGGCTCCCCTAGGCTAAGGCTAGGGCTCCCCTAGCCTTCAGGCAAGGGCACCCCTAGGCTTTAGGCAACCCTAGGCTAAGGCTAGGGCTCCCCCAGCCTTCAGGCTAGGGCACCCCTAGGCTTTAGGCTCCCCTAGGCTAAGGCTAGGGCTCCCCTAGCCTTCAGGCTAGGGCACCCCTAGGCTTTAGGCTCCCCTAGGCTAAGGCTAGGGCTCCCCTAGCCTTCAGGCTAGGGAACCCCTAGGCTTTAGGGTACGACTCCCCTAGGCTAAGGCTAGGGCTCCCCTAGACTTCAGGCTAGGGCACCCCTAGGCTTTAGGCTCCCCTAGGCTAAGGCTAGGGCTCCCCTAGCCTTCAGGCCAGGGCACCCCTAGGCTTTAGGCTCCCCAAGGCTAAGGCTAGGGCTCCCCTAGCCTACAAGCTAGGGCACCCCTAGGCTTTAGACTTGGGCTCCCCTAGGTTAAGGCTAGGGCTCCCCTAGCCTTCAGGCTAGGGCACCCCTAGGCTTTAGGCTAGGGCTCCCCTAGCTAAGGCTAGGTCTCCCCTAGCCTTCAGGCTAGGGCACCCCTAGGCTTTAGGCTCCCCTAAGCTAAGGCTAGGGCTCCCATAGCCTTCAGGCTAGGGCACCCCTAGGCTTTAGGCTAGGGCTCCCCTAGGCTAAGGCTAGGGCTCCCCTAGCCTTCAGGCTAGTGCACCTCTAGGCTTTAGGCTGCCCTAGGCTAAGGGTAGGGCTCCCCTAGCCTTCAGGCTAGGGCACCCCTAGGCTTTAGGCTCCCCTAGGCTAAGGCTAGGTCTCCCCTAGCCTTCAGGCTAGGGCACCCCTAGGCTTTAGGCTCCCCTAGGCTAAGGCTAGGGCTCCCCTAGCCTTCAGGCTAGGGCACCCCTAGGCTTTAGGCTAGGGCTCCCCTAGGCTAAGGCTAGGGCTCCCGTAGCCTTCAGGCCAGGGCACCCCTAGGCTTTAGGCTCCCCTAGGCTAAGGCTAGGGCTACCCTAGCCTTCAGGCCAGGGCACTCCTAGGCTTTAGGCTCCCCTAGGCTAAGGCTAGGGCTCCCCTAGCCTTGAGGCCAGGGCACCCCTAGGCTTTTGGCTCCCCTAGGCTAAGGCTGGGGCTCCCCTAGCCTTCAGGCCTGGGCACCCCTAGGCTTTAGGCTCCCCTAGGCTAAGGGTAGGGCTCCCCTAGCCTTCAGGCCAGGGCACCCCTAGGCTTTAGGCTCCCCTAGGCTAAAGCTAGGGCTCCCCTAGCCTTCAGGGCAGGGCACCCCTAGGCTTTAGGCTCCCCTAGGCTAAGGCTAGGGCTCCACTAGCCTTCAGGCCATGGCACCCCTAGGCTTTAGGCTCCCCTAGGCTAAGGCTAGGGCTCCCCTAGCCTTCAGGCCAGGGCACCCCTAGGCTTTAGGCTCCCCTAGGCTAAGGCTAGGGCTCCCCTAGCCTTCAGGCCAGGGCACCCCTAGGCTTTAGGCTCCCCTAGGCTAAGGCTAGGGATCCCCTAGCCTTCAGGCCAGGGCACCCCTAGGCTTTAGGCTCCCCTAGGCTAAGGCTAGGGCTCCCCTAGCCTTCAGGCCAGGGCACCCCAAGGCTTTAGGCTCCCCTAGGCTAAGGCTAGGGCTCCCCTAGCCTTCAGGCCAGGGCACCCCTAGGCTTTAGGCTCCCCTAGGCTAAGGCTAGGGCTCCCCTAGCCTTCAGGCCAGGGCACCCCTAGGCTTTAGGCTCCCCTAGGCTAAGGCTAGGGCTCCCCTAGCCTTCAGGCCAGGGCACCCCTAGGCTTTAGGCTCCCCTAGGGTATGGCTAGGGCTCCCCTAGCCTTCAGGCCAGGGCACGCCTAGGCTTTAGGCTCCCCTAGGCTAAGGCTAGGGCTCCCCTAGCCTTCAGGCCAGGGCACCCCTAGGCTTTAGGCTCCCCTAGGCTAAGGCTAGGACTCCCCTAGCCTTCAGGCCAGGGCACCCCTAGGCTTTAGGCACCCCTAGGCTTAGGCTAGGGCTCCCCTACGCTAAGGCTAGGGCTCCCCTAGCCTTCAGGCTAGGGCACCCCTAGGCTTTAGGCTAGGGCTCCCCTAGCTAAGGCTAGGTCTCCCCTAGCCTTCAGGCTAGGGCACCCCTAGGCTTTAGGCTCCCCTAAGCTAAGGCTAGGGCTCCCATAGCCTTCAGGCTAGGGCACCCCTAGGCTTTAGGCTAGGGCTCCCCTAGGCTAAGGCTAGGGCTCCCCTAGCCTTCAGGCTAGTGCACCTCTAGGCTTTAGGCTTCCCTAGGCTAAGGGTAGGGCTCCCCTAGCCTTCAGGCTAGGGCACCCCTAGGCTTTAGGCTCCCCTAGGCTAAGGCTAGGTCTCCCCTAGCCTTCAGGCTAGGGCACCCCTAGGCTTTAGGCTCCCCTAGGCTAAGGCTAGGGCTCCCCTAGCCTTCAGGCTAGGGCACCCCTAGGCTTTAGGCTAGGGCTCCCCTAGGCTAAGGCTAGGGCTCCCGTAGCCTTCAGGCCAGGGCACCCCTAGGCTTTAGGCTCCCCTAGGCTAAGGCTAGGGCTACCCTAGCCTTCAGGCCAGGGCACTCCTAGGCTTTAGGCTCCCCTAGGCTAAGGCTAGGGCTCCCCTAGCCTTGAGGCCAGGGCACCCCTAGGCTTTTGGCTCCCCTAGGCTAAGGCTGGGGCTCCCCTAGCCTTCAGGCCTGGGCACCCCTAGGCTTTAGGCTCCCCTAGGCTAAGGGTAGGGCTCCCCTAGCCTTCAGGCCAGGGCACCCCTAGGCTTTAGGCTCCCCTAGGCTAAAGCTAGGGCTCCCCTAGCCTTCAGGGCAGGGCACCCCTAGGCTTTAGGCTCCCCTAGGCTAAGGCTAGGGCTCCACTAGCCTTCAGGCCATGGCACCCCTAGGCTTTAGGCTCCCCTAGGCTAAGGCTAGGGCTCCCCTAGCCTTCAGGCCAGGGCACCCCTAGGCTTTAGGCTCCCCTAGGCTAAGGCTAGGGCTCCCCTAGCCTTCAGGCCAGGGCACCCCTAGGCTTTAGGCTCCCCTAGGCTAAGGCTAGGGATCCCCTAGCCTTCAGGCCAGGGCACCCCTAGGCTTTAGGCTCCCCTAGGCTAAGGCTAGGGCTCCCCTAGCCTTCAGGCCAGGGCACCCCAAGGCTTTAGGCTCCCCTAGGCTAAGGCTAGGGCTCCCCTAGCCTTCAGGCCAGGGCACCCCTAGGCTTTAGGCTCCCCTAGGCTAAGGCTAGGGCTCCCCTAGCCTTCAGGCCAGGGCACCCCTAGGCTTTAGGCTCCCCTAGGCTAAGGCTAGGGCTCCCCTAGCCTTCAGGCCAGGGCACCCCTAGGCTTTAGGCTCCCCTAGGGTATGGCTAGGGCTCCCCTAGCCTTCAGGCCAGGGCACGCCTAGGCTTTAGGCTCCCCTAGGCTAAGGCTAGGGCTCCCCTAGCCTTCAGGCCAGGGCACCCCTAGGCTTTAGGCTCCCCTAGGCTAAGGCTAGGACTCCCCTAGCCTTCAGGCCAGGGCACCCCTAGGCTTTAGGCTCCCCTAGGCTTAGGCTAGGGCTCCCCTACGCTAAGGCTAGGGCTCCCCTAGCCTTCAGGCTAGGGCACCCCTAGGCTTTAGGCTCCCCTAGGCTAAGGCTAGGGCTCCCCTAGCCTTCAGGCCAGGGCACCACTAGGCTTTAGGCTCCCCTAGGCTAAGGCTAGGGCTCCCCTAGCCTTCAGGCCAGGGCACCCCTAGACTTTAGGCTCCCCTAGTCTAAGGCTAGGGCTCCCCTGGCCTTCAGGCCAGGGCACCCCTAGGCTTTAGGCTCCCCTAGGCTAAGGCTAGGGCTCCCCTGGCCTTCAGGCCAGGGCACCCCTAGGCTTTAGGCTCCCCGAGGCTAAGGCTAGGGCTCCCCTAGCCTTCAGGCCAGGGCACCCCTAGGCTTAGGCTCCCCTAGGCTAAGGCTAGGGCTCCCCTAGCCTTCAGGCCAGGGCACCCCTAGGCTTTAGGCTCCCCTAGGCTAAGGCTACGGCTCCCCTAGCCTTCAGGCCAGGGCACCCCAAGGCTTTAGGCTCCCCTAGGCAAAGGCTAGGGCTCCCCTAGCCTTCAGGCCAGGGCACCCCTAGGCTTTAGGCTCCCCTAGGCTAAGGCTAGGGCTCCCCTAGCCTTCAGGCCAGGGCACCCCTAGGCTTTAGGCTCCCCTAGGCTAAGGCTAGGGCTCCCCTAGCCTTCAGGCCAGGACACCCCTAGGCTTTAGGCTCCCCTAGGGTATGGCTAGGGCTCCCCTAGCCTTCAGGCCAGGGCACGCCTAGGCTTTAGGCTCCCCTAGGCTAAGGCTAGGGCTCCCCTAGCCTTCAGGCCAGGGCACCCCTAGGCTTTAGGCTCCCCTAGGCTAAGGCTAGGGCTCCCCTAGCCTTCAGGCCAGGGCACCCCTAGGCTTTAGGCTCCCCTAGGCTTAGGCTAGGGCTCCCCTACGCTAAGGCTAGGGCTCCCCTAGCCTTCAGGCTAGGGCAACCCTAGGCTTTAGGCTCCCCTAGGCTAAGGCTAGGGCTCCCCTAGCCTTCAGGCTAGGGCACCCCTAGGCTTTAGGTAGGGCTCCCCTAGGCTAAGGCTAGGGCTCCCCTAGCCTTCAGGCTAGGGCACCCCTAGGCTTTAGGCTCCCCTAGGCTAAGGCAAGGGCTCCCCTAGCCTTCAGGCTAGGGCACCCCTAGGCTTTAGGCTAGGGCACCCCTAGGCTAAGGCTAGGGCTCCCCTAGCCTTCAGGCTAGGGCACCCCTAGGCTTTAGGCTCCCCTAGGCTAAGGCTAGGGCTCCCCTAGCCTTCAGGCTAGGGCACCCCTAGGCTTCAGGCTCCCCTAGGCTAAGGTTAGGGCTCCCCTAGCCTTCAGGCTAGGGCACCCCTAGGCTTTAGGCTAGGCTCCCCTAGGCTAAGGCTAGGGCTTCCCTAGCCTTCAGGCTAGGGCACCCCTAGGCTTTAGGCTCCCCTAGGCTATGTCTAGGGCTCCTCTAGCCTTCAGGCTAGGGCACCCCTAGGCTTTAGGCTAGGGCTCCCCTAGACTAAGGCTAGGGCTCCCCTATCCTTCAGACTAGGGCACCCCTAGGCTTCAGGCTAGGGCACCCCTAGGCTTTAGGCTCCCCTAGGCTAAGGCTAGGGCTCCCCTAGCCTTCAGGCTAGGGCACACCTAGGCTTTAGGCTAGGCCTCCTGTAGGCTAAGGCTAGGGCTCCCCTAGCCTTCAGGCTAGGGCACCCCTAGGCTTTAGGCTCCCCTAGGCTAAGGCTAGGGCTCCCCTAGCCTTCAGGCTAGGGCACCCCTAGGTTTTAGGCTAGGGCTCCCCTACGCTAAGGCTAGGGCTCCCCTAGCCTTCAGGCTTTGGCACCCCTAGGCTTTAGGCTCCCCTAGGCTAAGGCTAGGGCTCCCCTAGCCTTCAGGCTAGGGCACCCCTAGGCTTTAGGCTCCCCTATGCTAAGGCTAGGGCTCCCCTAACCTTCAGGCTAGGGCACCCCTAGGCTTTAGGCTAGGGCTCCCCTAGGCTAAGGCTAGGGCTCCACTAGCCTTCAGGCTAGGGCACCCCTAGGCTTTAGGCTCCCCTAGGCTAAGGCTAGGGCTCCCCTAGCCTTCAGGCTAGGGCACCCCTAGGCTTTAGGCTACCCAAGGCTAAGGCTAGGGCTCCCCTAGCCTTCATGCTAGGGCACCCCTAGGCTTTAGGCTAGGGCTCCCCTAGGCTAAGGCTAGGGCTCCCCTAGCCTTCAGGCTAGGGCACCCCTAGGCTTTAAGCTAGCGCTCCCCAAGGCTAAGGCTAGGGCTCCCCTAGCCTTCAGGCTAGGGCACCCCTAGGCTTTATGCTCCCCTAGGCTAAGGCTAGGGCTCCCCTAGCCTTCAGGCTAGGGCACCCCTAGGCTTTAGGCTAGGGCTCCCCTAGGCTAAGGCTCGGGCTCCCCTAGCCTTCAGGCTAGGGCACCCCTAGGCTTTAGGCTGCCCTAGGCTAAGGCTAGGGCTCCCCTAGCCTTCAGGCTAGGGGACCCCTAGGCTTTAGGCTCCCCTAGGCTAAGGCTAGGGCTCCCCTAGCCTTCAGGCTAGGGCACCCCTAGGCTTTAGGCTAGGGCTCCCCTAGGCTAAGGCTAGGGCTCCCCTAGCCTTCAGGCCAGGGCACCCCTAGGCTTTAGGCTCCCCTAGGCTAAGGCTAGGGCTCCCCTAGCCTTCAGGCCAGGGCAGCCCTAGGCTTTTGGCTCCCCTAGGCTAAGGCTAGGGCTCCCCTAGCCTTCAGGCAAGGGCACCCCTAGGCTTTAGGCTCCCCTAGGCTAAGGCTAGGGCTCCCCTAGCCTTCAAGCCAGGGCACCCCTAGGCTTTAGGCTCCCCTAGGCTAAGGCTAGGGATCCAGTAGCCTTCAGGCCAGGGCACCCCTAGGCTTTAGGCTCCCCTAGGCTAAGGCTAGGGCTCCCCTAGCCTTCAGGCCAGGGCACCCCTAGACTTTAGGCTCCCATAGGCTAAGGCTAGGGCTCCCCTAGCCTTCAGGCCAGGGCACCCCTAGGCTTTAGGCTCCCCTAGGCTAAGGCTAGGGCTCCCCTAGCCTTCAGGCCAGGGCACCCCTAGGCTTTAGGCTCCGCGAGGCTAAGGCTAGGGCTCCCCTAGCCTTCAGGCCAGGGCACCCGTAGGCTTTAGGCTCCCCTAGGCTAAGGCTAGGGCTCCCCTAGCCTTCAGGCCAGGGCACCCCTAGGCTTTAGGCTCCCCTAGGCTAAGGCTAGGGCTCCCCTAGCCTTCAGGCCAGGGCACCCCTAGGCTTTAGGCTCCGCTAGGCTAAGGCTAGGGCTCCCCTAGCCTTCAGGCCAGGGCACCCCTAGGCTTTAGGCTCCCCTAGGCTAAGGCTAGGGCTCCACTAGCCTTCAGGCCAGGGCACCCCTAGGCTTTAGGCTCCCCTAGGCTAAGGCTAGGGCTCCCCTAGCCTTCAGGCCAGGGCACCCCTAGGCTTTAGGCTCCCCTAGGCTAAGGCTAGGGCTCCCCTAGCTTCAGGCCAGGGCACCCCTAGGCTTTAGGCTCCCCTAGGCTAAGGCTAGGGCTCCCCTAGCCTTCAGGCCAGGGCACCCCTAGGCTTTAGGCTCCCCTAGGCTAAGGCTAGGGCTCCCCTAGCCTTCAGGCCAGGGCACCCCTAGGCTTTAGGCTCCCCTAGGCTAAGGCTAGGGCTCCCCTAGCCTTCAGGCTAGGGCACCCCTAGGTTTTAGGCTAGGGCTCCCCTACGCTAAGGCTAGGGCTCCCCTAGCCTTCAGGCTTTGGCACCCCTAGGCTTTAGGCTCCCCTAGGCTAAGGCTAGGGCTCCCCTAGCCTTCAGGCTAGGGCACCCCTAGGCTTTAGGCTCCCCTATGCTAAGGCTAGGGCTCCCCTAACCTTCAGGCTAGGGCACCCCTAGGCTTTAGGCTAGGGCTCCCCTAGGCTAAGGCTAGGGCTCCACTAGCCTTCAGGCTAGGGCACCCCTAGGCTTTAGGCTCCCCTAGGCTAAGGCTAGGGCTCCCCTAGCCTTCAGGCTAGGGCACCCCTAGGCTTTAGGCTACCCAAGGCTAAGGCTAGGGCTCCCCTAGCCTTCATGCTAGGGCACCCCTAGGCTTTAGGCTAGGGCTCCCCTAGGCTAAGGCTAGGGCTCCCCTAGCCTTCAGGCTAGGGCACCCCTAGGCTTTAAGCTAGCGCTCCCCAAGGCTAAGGCTAGGGCTCCCCTAGCCTTCAGGCTAGGGCACCCCTAGGCTTTATGCTCCCCTAGGCTAAGGCTAGGGCTCCCCTAGCCTTCAGGCTAGGGCACCCCTAGGCTTTAGCCTAGGGCTCCCCTAGGCTAAGGCTCGGGCTCCCCTAGCCTTCAGGCTAGGGCACCCCTAGGCTTTAGGCTGCCCTAGGCTAAGGCTAGGGCTCCCCTAGCCTTCAGGCTAGGGGACCCCTAGGCTTTAGGCTCCCCTAGGCTAAGGCTAGGGCTCCCCTAGCCTTCAGGCTAGGGCACCCCTAGGCTTTAGGCTAGGGCTCCCCTAGGCTAAGGCTAGGGCTCCCCTAGCCTTCAGGCCAGGGCACCCCTAGGCTTTAGGCTCCCCTAGGCTAAGGCTAGGGCTCCCCTAGCCTTCAGGCCAGGGCAGCCCTAGGCTTTTGGCTCCCCTAGGCTAAGGCTAGGGCTCCCCTAGCCTTCAGGCAAGGGCACCCCTAGGCTTTAGGCTCCCCTAGGCTAAGGCTAGGGCTCCCCTAGCCTTCAAGCCAGGGCACCCCTAGGCTTTAGGCTCCCCTAGGCTAAGGCTAGGGATCCAGTAGCCTTCAGGCCAGGGCACCCCTAGGCTTTAGGCTCCCCTAGGCTAAGGCTAGGGCTCCCCTAGCCTTCAGGCCAGGGCACCCCTAGACTTTAGGCTCCCATAGGCTAAGGCTAGGGCTCCCCTAGCCTTCAGGCCAGGGCACCCCTAGGCTTTAGGCTCCCCTAGGCTAAGGCTAGGGCTCACCTAGCCTTCAGGCCAGGGCACCCCTAGGCTTTAGGCTCCGCGAGGCTAAGGCTAGGGCTCCCCTAGCCTTCAGGCCAGGGCACCCGTAGGCTTTAGGCTCCCCTAGGCTAAGGCTAGGGCTCCCCTAGCCTTCAGGCCAGGGCACCCCTAGGCTTTAGGCTCCCCTAGGCTAAGGCTAGGGCTCCCCTAGCCTTCAGGCCAGGGCACCCCTAGGCTTTAGGCTCCGCTAGGCTAAGGCTAGGGCTCCCCTAGCCTTCAGGCCAGGGCACCCCTAGGCTTTAGGCTCCCCTAGGCTAAGGCTAGGGCTCCACTAGCCTTCAGGCCAGGGCACCCCTAGGCTTTAGGCTCCCCTAGGCTAAGGCTAGGGCTCCCCTAGCCTTCAGGCCAGGGCACCCCTAGGCTTTAGGCTCCCCTAGGCTAAGGCTAGGGCTCCCCTAGCTTCAGGCCAGGGCACCCCTAGGCTTTAGGCTCCCCTAGGCTAAGGCTAGGGCTCCCCTAGCCTTCAGGCCAGGGCACCCCTAGGCTTTAGGCTCCCCTAGGCTAAGGCTAGGGCTCCCCTAGCCTTCAGGCCAGGGCACCCCTAGGCTTTAGGCTCCCCTAGGCTAAGGCTAGGGCTCCCCTAGCCTTCAGGCCAGGGCACCCCTAGGTTTTAGGCTCCCCTAGGCTAAGGCTAGGGATCCCCTAGCCTTCAGGCCAGGGCACCCCTAGGCTTTAGGCTCCCCTAGGCTAAGGCTAGGGCTCCCCTAGCCTTCAGGCTAGGGCACCCCTAGGCTTTAGGCTAGGGCTCCCCTAGGCTAAGGCTAGGGCTCCCCTAGCCTTCAGGCTAGGGCACCCTGGGCTTTAGGCTCCCGTAGGCTATGTCTAGGGCTCCCCTAGCCTTCAGGCTAGGGCACCCCTAGACTTTAGGCTAGGGCTCCCCTAGGCTAAGGCTAGGGCTCCCCTAGCCTTCAGGCTAGGGCACCCCTAGGCTTTAGGCTCCCCTAGGCTAAGGCTAGGGGTCCCCTAGCCTTCAGACTAGGGCACCCCTAGGCTTTAGACTAGGGCTCCCCTAGGCTAAGGCTAGGGCTCCCCTAGCCTTCAGGCTAGGGAACCCCTAGGCTTTAGGCTCCCCTAGGCTAAGGCTAGGGCTCCCCTAGCCTTCAGGCTAGGGCACCCCTAGGCTTTAGGCTAGGGCTCCCCTAGGCTAAGGCAAGGGCTCCCCTAGCCTTCAGGCTAGGGCACCCCTAGGCTTTAGGCTCCCCTAGGCTAAGGCTAGGGCTCCCCCAGCCTTCAGGCTAGGGCACCCCTAGGCTTTAGGCTCCCCTAGGCTAAGGCTAGGGCTCCCCTAGCCTTCAGGCTAGGCACCCCTAGGCTTTAGGCTCCCCTAGGCTAAGGCTAGGGCTCCCCTAGCCTTCAGGCTAGGGCACCCCTAGGCTTTAGGCTCCCCTAGGCTAAGGCTAGGGCTCCCCTAGCCTTCAGGCTAGGGAACCCCTAGGCTTTAGGCTAGGACTCCCCTAGGCTAAGGCTAGGGCTCCCCTAGCCTTCAGGCTAGGGCACCCCTAGGCTTTAGGCTCCCCTAGGCTAAGGCTAGGGCTCCCCTATCCTTCAGGTCAGGGCACCCCTAGGCTTTAGGCTCCCCAAGGCTAAGGCTAGGGCTCCCCTAGCCTTCATGCTAGGGCACCCCTAGGCTTTAGGCTTGGGCTCCCCTAGGATAAGGCTAGGGCTCCCCTAGCCTTCAGGCTAGGGCACCCCTAGGCTTTAGGCTAGGGCTCCCCTAGGCTAAGGCTAGGGCTCCCCTAGCCTTCAGGCTAGGGCACCCCTAGGCTTTAGGCTCCCCTAAGCTAAGGCTAGGGCTCCCCTAGCCTTCAGGCTAGGGCACCCCTAGGCTTTAGGCTAGGGCTCCCCTAGGCTAAGGCTAGGGCTCCCCTAGCCTTCAGGCTAGGGCACCTCTAGGCTTTAGGCTCCCCTAGGCTAAGGCTAGGGCTCCCCTAGCCTTCAGGCCAGGGCACCCTTAGGCTTTAGGCTCCCCTAGGCTAAGGCTAGGGCTCCCCTAGCCTTCAGGCCAGGGCACCCCTAGGCTTTAGGCTCCCCTAGGCTAAGGCTAGGGCTCCCCTAGCCTTCAGGCCAGGGCACCCCTAGGCTTTAGGCTCCCCTAGGCTAAGGCTAGGGCTCCCCTAGCCTTCAGGCCAGGGCACCCCTAGGCTTTAGGCTCCCCTAGGCTAAGGTTAGGGCTCCCCTAGCCTTCAGGCCAGGGCACCCCTAGGCTTTAGGCTCCCCTAGGCTAAGGCTAGGGCTCCCCTAGCCTTCAGGCCAGGGCACCCCTAGGCTTTAGGCTCCCCTAGGCTAAGGCTAGGGCTCCCCTAGCCTTCAGGCCAGGGCACCCCTAGGTTTTAGGCTCCCCTAGGCTAAGGCTAGGGCTCCCCTAGCCTTCAGGCCAGGGCACCCCTAGGCTTTAGGCTCCCCTAGGCTAAGGCTAGGGCTCCCCTAGCCTTCAGGCCAGGGCACCCCTAGGCTTTAGGCTCCCTACGCTAAGGCTAGGGCTCCCCTAGCCTTCAGGCCAGGGCACCCCTAGGCTTTAGGCTCCCCTAGGCTAAGGCTAGGGCTCCCCTAGCCTTCAGGCCAGGGCACCCCTAGGCTTTAGGCTCCCCTAGGCTAAGGCTAGGGCTCCCATAGCCTTCAGGCCAGGGCACCCCTAGGCTTTAGGCTCCCCTAGGCTAAGGCTAGGGATCCCCTAGCCTTCAGGCCAGGTCACCCCTAGGCTTTAGGCTCCCCTAGGTTAAGGTTAGGGCTCCCCTAGCCTTCAGGCTAGGGCACCCCTAGGCTTTAGGCTAGGGCTCCCCTAGGCTAAGGCTAGGGCTCCCCTAGCCTTCAGGCTAGGGCACCCCTAGGCTTTCGGCTCCCCTAGGCTATGTCTAGGGCTCCCCTAGCCTTCAGGCTAGGGCACCCCTAGGCTTTAGGCTAGGGCTCCCCTAGGCTAAGGCTAGGGCTCCCCTAGACTTCAGGCTAGGGCACCCATAGTCTTTAGGCTCCCCTAGGCTAAGGCTAGGGCTCCCCTAGCCTTCAGACTAGGGCACCCCTAGGCTTTAGGCTAGGGCTCCCCTAGGCTAAGGCTAGGGCTCCCCTAGCCTTCAGGCTAGGGCACCCCTAGGCTTTAGGCTCCCCTAGGCTAAGGCTAGGGCTCCCCTAGCCTTCAGGCTAGGGCACCCCTAGGCTTTAGGCTAGGGCTCCCCTAGGTTAAGGCTAGTGCTCCCCTAGCCTTCAGGCTAAGGCACCCCTAGGCTTTAGGCTCCCCTAGGCTAAGGCTAGGGCTCCCCTAGCCTTAAGGCTAGGGCACCCCTAGGCTTTAGGCTCCCCTAGGCTAAGGCTAGGGCTCCCCTAGCCTTCAGGCTAGGGCACCCCTAGGCTTTAGGCTCCCTTAGGCTAAGGTTAGGGCTCCCCTAGCCTTCAGGCTAGGGCACCCCTAGGCTTTAGGCTCCCCTAGGCTAAGGCAAGGGCTCCCCTAGCCTTCAGGCTGGGGCACCCCTAGGCTTTAGGCTCCCCTAGGCTAAGGCTAGGGCTCCCCTAGCCTTCAGGCTAGGGAACCCCTAGGCTTTAGGCTAGGACTCCCCTAGGCTAAGGCTAGGGCTCCCCTAGCCTTCAGGCTAGGGCACCCCTAGGCTTTAGGCTCCCCTAGGCTAAGGCTAGGGCTCCCCTAGCCTTCAGGCTAGGGCACCCCTAGGCTTTAGGCTACCCAAGGCTAAGGCTAAGGCTCCCCTAGCCTTCATGCTAGGGCACCCCTAGGCTTTAGGCTTGGGCTCCCCTAGGCTAAGGCTAGGGCTCCCCTAGCCTTCAGGCTAGGGCACCCCTAGGCTTTAGGCTAGGGCTCCCCTAGGCTAAGTCTAGGACTCCCCTAGCCTTCAGGCTAGGGCACCCCTAGGCTTTAGGCTCCCCTAAGCTAAGGCTAGGGCTCCCCTAGCCTTCAGGCTAGGGCACCCCTAGGCTTTAGGCTAGGGCTCCCCTAGGCTAAGGCTAGGGCTCCCCTAGCCTTCAGGCTAGGGCACCCCTAGGCATTAGGCTGCCCTAGGCTAAGGCTAGGGCTCCCCTAGCCTTCAGGCTAGGGCACCCCTAGGCTTTAGGCTCCCCTAGGCTAAGGCTAGGGCTCCCCTAGCCTTCAGACTAGGGCACCCCTAGGCTTTAGGCTCCCCTAGGCTAAGGCTAGGGCTCCCCTAACCTTCAGGCTAGGGCACCCCTAGGCTTTAGGCTAGGGCTCCCCTAGGCTAAGGCTAGGGCTTCCCTAGCCTTCAGGCCAGGGCACCCCTAGGCTTTAGGCTCCCCTAGGCTAAGGCTAGGGCTCCCCTAGCCTTCAGGCCAGGGCACTCCTAGGCTTTAGGCTCCCCTAGGCTAAGGCTGGGGCTCCCCTAGCCTTGAGGCCAGGGCACCCCTAGGCTTTTGGCTCCCCTAGGCTAAGGCTGGGGCTCCCCTAGCCTTCAGGCCAGGGCACCCCTAGGCTTTAGTCTCCCCTAGGCTAAGGCTAGGGCTCCCCTAGCCTTCAGGCCAGGGCACCCCTAGACTTTAGGCTCCCCTAGGCTAAGGCTAGGGCTCCCCTAGCCTTCAGGCCAGGGCACCCCTAGGCTTTAGGCTCCCCTAGGCTAAGGCTAGGGCTCCCCTAGCCTTCAGGCCAGGGCACCCCTAGGCTTTAGGCTCCCCTAGGCTAAGGCTAGGGCTCCCCTAGCCTTCAGGCCAGGGCACCCCTAGGCTTTAGGCTCCCCTAGGCTAAGGCTAGGACTCCCCTAGCCTTCAGGCCAGGGCACCCCTAGGCTTTAGGCTCCCCTAGGCTAAGGCTAGGGCTCCCCTAGCCTTCAGGCCAGGGCACCCCTAGGCTTTAGGCTCCCCTAGGCTAAGGCTAGGTCTCCCCTAGCCTTCAGGCCAGGGCACCCCTAGGCTTTAGGCTCCCCTAGGCTAAGGCTAGGGCTCCCCTAGCCATCAGGCCAGGGCACCCCTAGGCTTTAGGCTCCCCTAGGCTAAGGCTAGGGCTCTCCTAGCCTTCAGGCCAGGGCACCCCTAGGCTTTAGGCTCCCCTAGGCTAAGGCTAGGGCTCCCCTAGCCTTCAGGCCAGGGCACCCCTAGGCTTTAGGCTCCCCTAGGCTAAGGCTAGGGCTCCCCTAGCCTTCAGGCCAGGGCACCCCTAGGTTTTAGGCTCCTCTAGGCTAAGGCTAGAGCTCCCCTAGCCTTCAGGCCAGGGCACCCCTAGGCTTTAGGCTCCCCTAGGCTAAGGCTAGGGCTCCCCTAGCCTTCAGGCCAGGGCACCCCTAGGCTTTAGGCTCCCCTAGGCTAAGGCTAGGGCTCCCCTAGCCTTCAGGCCAGGGCACCCCTAGGCTTTAGGCTCCCCTAGGCTAAGGCTAGGGCTCCCCTAGCCTTCAGGCCAGGGCACCCCTAGGCTTTAGGCTCCCCTAGGCTAAGGCTAGGGCTCCCCTAGCCTTCAGGCCAGGGCACCCCTAGGCTTTAGGCTCCCCTAGGCTAAGGCTAGGGCTCCCCTATCCTTCAGGCCAGGGCACCCCTAGGCTTTAGGCTCCCCAAGGCTAAGGCTAGGGCTCCCCTAGCCTTCATGCTAGGGCACCCCTAGGCTTTAGGCTTGGGCTCCCCTAGGATAAGGCTAGGGCTCCCCTAGCCTTCAGGCTAGGGCACCCCTAGGCTTTAGGCTAGGGCTCCCCTAGGCTAAGGCTAGGGCTCCCCTAGCCTTCAGGCTAGGGCACCCCTAGGCTTTAGGCTCCCCTAAGCTAAGGCTAGGGCTCCCCTAGCCTTCAGGCTAGGGCACCCCTAGGCTTTAGGCTAGGGCTCCCCTAGGCTAAGGCTAGGGCTCCCCTAGCCTTCAGGCTAGGGCACCTCTAGGCTTTAGGCTCCCCTAGGCTAAGGCTAGGGCTCCCCTAGCCTTCAGGCCAGGGCACCCTTAGGCTTTAGGCTCCCCTAGGCTAAGGCTAGGGCTCCCCTAGCCTTCAGGCCAGGGCACCCCTAGGCTTTAGGCTCCCCTAGGCTAAGGCTAGGGCTCCCCTAGCCTTCAGGCCAGGGCACCCCTAGGCTTTAGGCTCCCCTAGGCTAAGGCTAGGGCTCCCCTAGCCTTCAGGCCAGGGCACCCCTAGGCTTTAGGCTCCCCTAGGCTAAGGTTAGGGCTCCCCTAGCCTTCAGGCCAGGGCACCCCTAGGCTTTAGGCTCCCCTAGGCTAAGGCTAGGGCTCCCCTAGCCTTCAGGCCAGGGCACCCCTAGGCTTTAGGCTCCCCTAGGCTAAGGCTAGGGCTCCCCTAGCCTTCAGGCCAGGGCACCCCTAGGTTTTAGGCTCCCCTAGGCTAAGGCTAGGGCTCCCCTAGCCTTCAGGCCAGGGCACCCCTAGGCTTTAGGCTCCCCTAGGCTAAGGCTAGGGCTCCCCTAGCCTTCAGGCCAGGGCACCCCTAGGCTTTAGGCTCCCTACGCTAAGGCTAGGGCTCCCCTAGCCTTCAGGCCAGGGCACCCCTAGGCTTTAGGCTCCCCTAGGCTAAGGCTAGGGCTCCCCTAGCCTTCAGGCCAGGGCACCCCTAGGCTTTAGGCTCCCCTAGGCTAAGGCTAGGGCTCCCATAGCCTTCAGGCCAGGGCACCCCTAGGCTTTAGGCTCCCCTAGGCTAAGGCTAGGGATCCCCTAGCCTTCAGGCCAGGTCACCCCTAGGCTTTAGGCTCCCCTAGGTTAAGGTTAGGGCTCCCCTAGCCTTCAGGCTAGGGCACCCCTAGGCTTTAGGCTAGGGCTCCCCTAGGCTAAGGCTAGGGCTCCCCTAGCCTTCAGGCTAGGGCACCCCTAGGCTTTCGGCTCCCCTAGGCTATGTCTAGGGCTCCCCTAGCCTTCAGGCTAGGGCACCCCTAGGCTTTAGGCTAGGGCTCCCCTAGGCTAAGGCTAGGGCTCCCCTAGACTTCAGGCTAGGGCACCCATAGTCTTTAGGCTCCCCTAGGCTAAGGCTAGGGCTCCCCTAGCCTTCAGACTAGGGCACCCCTAGGCTTTAGGCTAGGGCTCCCCTAGGCTAAGGCTAGGGCTCCCCTAGCCTTCAGGCTAGGGCACCCCTAGGCTTTAGGCTCCCCTAGGCTAAGGCTAGGGCTCCCCTAGCCTTCAGGCTAGGGCACCCCTAGGCTTTAGGCTAGGGCTCCCCTAGGTTAAGGCTAGTGCTCCCCTAGCCTTCAGGCTAAGGCACCCCTAGGCTTTAGGCTCCCCTAGGCTAAGGCTAGGGCTCCCCTAGCCTTAAGGCTAGGGCACCCCTAGGCTTTAGGCTCCCCTAGGCTAAGGCTAGGGCTCCCCTAGCCTTCAGGCTAGGGCACCCCTAGGCTTTAGGCTCCCTTAGGCTAAGTTTAGGGCTCCCCTAGCCTTCAGGCTAGGGCACCCCTAGGCTTTAGGCTCCCCTAGGCTAAGGCAAGGGCTCCCCTAGCCTTCAGGCTGGGGCACCCCTAGGCTTTAGGCTCCCCTAGGCTAAGGCTAGGGCTCCCCTAGCCTTCAGGCTAGGGAACCCCTAGGCTTTAGGCTAGGACTCCCCTAGGCTAAGGCTAGGGCTCCCCTAGCCTTCAGGCTAGGGCACCCCTAGGCTTTAGGCTCCCCTAGGCTAAGGCTAGGGCTCCCCTAGCCTTCAGGCTAGGGCACCCCTAGGCTTTAGGCTACCCAAGGCTAAGGCTAAGGCTCCCCTAGCCTTCATGCTAGGGCACCCCTAGGCTTTAGGCTTGGGCTCCCCTAGGCTAAGGCTAGGGCTCCCCTAGCCTTCAGGCTAGGGCACCCCTAGGCTTTAGGCTAGGGCTCCCCTAGGCTAAGTCTAGGACTCCCCTAGCCTTCAGGCTAGGGCACCCCTAGGCTTTAGGCTCCCCTAAGCTAAGGCTAGGGCTCCCCTAGCCTTCAGGCTAGGGCACCCCTAGGCTTTAGGCTAGGGCTCCCCTAGGCTAAGGCTAGGGCTCCCCTAGCCTTCAGGCTAGGGCACCCCTAGGCATTAGGCTGCCCTAGGCTAAGGCTAGGGCTCCCCTAGCCTTCAGGCTAGGGCACCCCTAGGCTTTAGGCTCCCCTAGGCTAAGGCTAGGGCTCCCCTAGCCTTCAGACTAGGGCACCCCTAGGCTTTAGGCTCCCCTAGGCTAAGGCTAGGGCTCCCCTAACCTTCAGGCTAGGGCACCCCTAGGCTTTAGGCTAGGGCTCCCCTAGGCTAAGGCTAGGGCTTCCCTAGCCTTCAGGCCAGGGCACCCCTAGGCTTTAGGCTCCCCTAGGCTAAGGCTAGGGCTCCCCTAGCCTTCAGGCCAGGGCACTCCTAGGCTTTAGGCTCCCCTAGGCTAAGGCTGGGGCTCCCCTAGCCTTGAGGCCAGGGCACCCCTAGGCTTTTGGCTCCCCTAGGCTAAGGCTGGGGCTCCCCTAGCCTTCAGGCCAGGGCACCCCTAGGCTTTAGTCTCCCCTAGGCTAAGGCTAGGGCTCCCCTAGCCTTCAGGCCAGGGCACCCCTAGGCTTTAGGCTCCCCTAGGCTAAGGCTAGGGCTCCCCTAGCCTTCAGGCCAGGGCACCCCTAGGCTTTAGGCTCCCCTAGGCTAAGGCTAGGGCTCCCCTAGCCTTCAGGCCAGGGCACCCCTAGGCTTTAGGCTCCCCTAGGCTAAGGCTAGGGCTCCCCTAGCCTTCAGGCCAGGGCACCCCTAGGCTTTAGGCTCCCCTAGGCTAAGGCTAGGACTCCCCTAGCCTTCAGGCCAGGGCACCCCTAGGCTTTAGGCTCCCCTAGGCTAAGGCTAGGGCTCCCCTAGCCTTCAGGCCAGGGCACCCCTAGGCTTTAGGCTCCCCTAGGCTAAGGCTAGGTCTCCCCTAGCCTTCAGGCCAGGGCACCCCTAGGCTTTAGGCTCCCCTAGGCTAAGGCTAGGGCTCCCCTAGCCATCAGGCCAGGGCACCCCTAGGCTTTAGGCTCCCCTAGGCTAAGGCTAGGGCTCTCCTAGCCTTCAGGCCAGGGCACCCCTAGGCTTTAGGCTCCCCTAGGCTAAGGCTAGGGCTCCCCTAGCCTTCAGGCCAGGGCACCCCTAGGCTTTAGGCTCCCCTAGGCTAAGGCTAGGGCTCCCCTAGCCTTAGCCCCTAGCCTTCAGGCCAGGGCACCCCTAGGCTTTAGGCTCCCCTAGGCTAAGGCTAGGGCTCCCCTAGCCTTCAGGCCAGGGCACCCCTAGGCTTTAGGCTCCCCTAGGCTAAGGCTAGGGCTCCCCTAGCCTTCAGGCCAGGGCACCCCTAGGTTTTAGGCTCCTCTAGGCTAAGGCTAGAGCTCCCCTAGCCTTCAGGCCAGGGCACCCCTAGGCTTTAGGCTCCCCTAGGCTAAGGCTAGGGCTCCCCTAGCCTTCAGGCCAGGGCACCCCTAGGCTTTAGGCTCCCCTAGGCTAAGGCTAGGGCTCCCCTAGCCTTCAGGCCAGGGCACCCCTAGGCTTTAGGCTCCCCTAGGCTAAGGCTAGGGCTCCCCTAGCCTTCAGGCCAGGGCACCCCTAGGCTTTAGGCTCCCCTAGGCTAAGGCTAGGGCTCCCCTAGCCTTCAGGCCAGGGCACCCCTAGGCTTTAGGCTCCCCTAGGCTAAGGCTAGGGCTCCCCTAGCCTTCAGGCCAGGGCACCCCTAGGCTTTAGGCTCCCCTAGGCTAAGGCTAGGGCTCCCCTAGCCTTCAGGCCAGGGCACCCCTAGGCTTTAGGCTCCCCTACGCTAAGGCTAGGGCTCCCCTAGCCTTCAGGCCAGGGCAGCCCTAGGCTTTAGGCTCCCCTAGGCTAAGGCTAGGGCTCCCCTAGCCTTCAGGCCAGGGCACCCCTAGGCTTTAGGCTCCCCTAGGCTAAGGCTAGGGCTCCCCTAGCCTTCAGGCCAGGGCACCCCTAGGCTTTAGGCTCCCCTAGGCTAAGGCTAGGGCTCCCCTAGCCTTCAGGCCAGGGCACCCCTAGGCTTTAGGCTCCCCTAGGCTAAGGCTAGGGCTCCCCTAGCCTTCAGGCCAGGGCACCCCTAGGCTTTAGGCTCCCCTAGGCTAAGGCTAGGGCTCCCCTAGCCTTCATGCCAGGGCACCCCTAGGCTATAGGCTCCCCTAGGCTAAGGCTAGGGCTCCCCTAGCCTTCAGGCCAGGGCACCCCTAGGCTTTAGGCTCCCCTAGACTAAGGCCAGGGCTCCCCTAGCCTTCAGGCCAGGGCACCCCTAGGCTTTAAGCTCCCCTAGGCTAAGGCTAGGGCTCCCCTAGCCTTCAGGCCAGGGCACCCCTAGGCTTTAGGCTCCCTAGGCTAAGTCTAGGGCTCCCCTAGCCTTCAGGCCAGGGCACCCCTAGGCTTTAGGCTCCCCTAGGCTAAGGCTAGGGCTCCCCTAGCCTTCAGGCCAGGGCACCCCTAGGCTTTAGGCTCCCCTACGCTAAGGCTAGGGCTCCCCTAGCCTTCAGGCCAGGGCACCCCTAGGCTTTAGGCTCCCCTAGGCTAAGGCTAGGGCTCCCCTAGCCTTCAGGCCAGGGCACCCCTAGGCTTTAGGCTCCCCTAGGCTAAGGCTAGGGCTCCCCTAGCCTTCAGGCCAGGGCACCCCTAGGCTTTAGGCTCCCCTAGGCTAAGGCTAGGGCTCTCCTAGCCTTCAGGCCAGGGCACCCCTAGGCTTTAGGCTCCCCTAGGCTAAGGCTAGGGCTCCCCTAGCCTTCAGGCCAGGGCACCCCTAGGCTTTAGGCTCCCCTAGGCTAAGGCTAGGGCTCCCCTAGCCTTAGCCCCTAGCCTTCAGGCCAGGGCACCCCTAGGCTTTAGGCTCCCCTAGGCTAAGGCTAGGGCTCCCCTAGCCTTCAGGCCAGGGCACCCCTAGGCTTTAGGCTCCCCTAGGCTAAGGCTAGGGCTCCCCTAGCCTTCAGGCCAGGGCACCCCTAGGTTTTAGGCTCCTCTAGGGTAAGGCTAGAGCTCCCCTAGCCTTCAGGCCAGGGCACCCCTAGGCTTTAGGCTCCCCTAGGCTAAGGCTAGGGCTCCCCTAGCCTTCAGGCCAGGGCACCCCTAGGCTTTAGGCTCCCCTAGGCTAAGGCTAGGGCTCCCCTAGCCTTCAGGCCAGGGCACCCCTAGGCTTTAGGCTCCCCTAGGCTAAGGCTAGGGCTCCCCTAGCCTTCAGGCCAGGGCACCCCTAGGCTTTAGGCTCCCCTAGGCTAAGGCTAGGGCTCCCCTAGCCTTCAGGCCAGGGCACCCCTAGGCTTTAGGCTCCCCTAGGCTAAGGCTAGGGCTCCCCTAGCCTTCAGGCCAGGGCACCCCTAGGCTTTAGGCTCCCCTAGGCTAAGGCTAGGGCTCCCCTAGCCTTCAGGCCAGGGCACCCCTAGGCTTTAGGCTCCCCTAGGCTAAGGCTAGGGCTCCCCTAGCCTTCAGGCCAGGGCACCCCTAGGCTTTAGGCTCCCCTACGCTAAGGCTAGGGCTCCCCTAGCCTTCAGGCCAGGGCACCCCTAGGCTTTAGGCTCCCCTAGGCTAAGGCTAGGGCTCCCCTAGCCTTCAGGCCAGGGCACCCCTAGGCTTTAGGCTCCCCTAGGCTAAGGCTAGGGCTCCCCTAGCCTTCAGGCCAGGGCACCCTTAGGCTTTAGGCTCCCCTAGGCTAAGGCTAGGGCTCCCCTAGCCTTCAGGCCAGGGCACCCCTAGGCTTTAGGCTCCCGTAGGCTAAGGCTAGGGCTCCCCTAGCCTTCAGGCCAGGGCACCCCTAGGCTTTAGGCTCCCCTAGGCTAAGGCTAGGGCTCCCCTAGCCTTCAGGCCAGGGCACCCCTAGGCTTTAGGCTCCCCTAGGCTAAGGCTAGCGCTCCCCTAGCCTTCAGGCCAGGGCACCCCTAGGCTATAGGCTCCCCTAGGCTAAGGCTAGGGCTCCCCTAGCCTTCAGGCCAGGGCACCCCTAGGCTTTAGGCTCCCCTAGGCTAAGGCCAGGGCTCCCCTAGCCTTCAGGCCAGGGCACCCCTAGGCTTTAAGCTCCCCTAGGCTAAGGCTAGGGCTCCCCTAGCCTTCAGGTCAGGGCACCCGTAGGCTTTAGGCTCCCTAGGCTAAGTCTAGGGCTCCCCTAGCCTTCAGGCTAGGGCACCCCTAGGCTTTAGGCTCCCCTAGGCTAAGGCTAGGGCTCCCCTAGCCTTCAGACTAGGGCACCCCTAGGCTTTAGGCTCCCCTAGGCTAAGGCTAGGGCTCCCCTAACCTTCAGGCTAGGGCACCCCTAGGCTTTAGGCTAGGGCTCCCCTAGGCTAAGGCTAGGGCTTCCCTAGCCTTCAGGCCAGGGCACCCCTAGGCTTTAGGCTCCCCTAGGCTAAGGCTAGGGCTCCCCTAGCCTTCAGGCCAGGGCACTCCTAGGCTTTAGGCTCCCCTAGGCTAAGGCTGGGGCTCCCCTAGCCTTGAGGCCAGGGCACCCCTAGGCTTTTGGCTCCCCTAGGCTAAGGCTGGGGCTCCCCTAGCCTTCAGGCCAGGGCACCCCTAGGCTTTAGTCTCCCCTAGGCTAAGGCTAGGGCTCCCCTAGCCTTCAGGCCAGGGCACCCCTAGGCTTTAGGCTCCCCTAGGCTAAGGCTAGGGCTCCCCTAGCCTTCAGGCCAGGGCACCCCTAGGCTTTAGGCTCCCCTAGGCTAAGGCTAGGGCTCCCCTAGCCTTCAGGCCAGGGCACCCCTAGGCTTTAGGCTCCCCTAGGCTAAGGCTAGGGCTCCCCTAGCCTTCAGGCCAGGGCACCCCTAGGCTTTAGGCTCCCCTAGGCTAAGGCTAGGACTCCCCTAGCCTTCAGGCCAGGGCACCCCTAGGCTTTAGGCTCCCCTAGGCTAAGGCTAGGGCTCCCCTAGCCTTCAGGCCAGGGCACCCCTAGGCTTTAGGCTCCCCTAGGCTAAGGCTAGGTCTCCCCTAGCCTTCAGGCCAGGGCACCCCTAGGCTTTAGGCTCCCCTAGGCTAAGGCTAGGGCTCCCCTAGCCATCAGGCCAGGGCACCCCTAGGCTTTAGGCTCCCCTAGGCTAAGGCTAGGGCTCTCCTAGCCTTCAGGCCAGGGCACCCCTAGGCTTTAGGCTCCCCTAGGCTAAGGCTAGGGCTCCCCTAGCCTTCAGGCCAGGGCACCCCTAGGCTTTAGGCTCCCCTAGGCTAAGGCTAGGGCTCCCCTAGCCTTAGCCCCTAGCCTTCAGGCCAGGGCACCCCTAGGCTTTAGGCTCCCCTAGGCTAAGGCTAGGGCTCCCCTAGCCTTCAGGCCAGGGCACCCCTAGGCTTTAGGCTCCCCTAGGCTAAGGCTAGGGCTCCCCTAGCCTTCAGGCCAGGGCACCCCTAGGTTTTAGGCTCCTCTAGGCTAAGGCTAGAGCTCCCCTAGCCTTCAGGCCAGGGCACCCCTAGGCTTTAGGCTCCCCTAGGCTAAGGCTAGGGCTCCCCTAGCCTTCAGGCCAGGGCACCCCTAGGCTTTAGGCTCCCCTAGGCTAAGGCTAGGGCTCCCCTAGCCTTCAGGCCAGGGCACCCCTAGGCTTTAGGCTCCCCTAGGCTAAGGCTAGGGCTCCCCTAGCCTTCAGGCCAGGGCACCCCTAGGCTTTAGGCTCCCCTAGGCTAAGGCTAGGGCTCCCCTAGCCTTCAGGCCAGGGCACCCCTAGGCTTTAGGCTCCCCTAGGCTAAGGCTAGGGCTCCCCTAGCCTTCAGGCCAGGGCACCCCTAGGCTTTAGGCTCCCCTAGGCTAAGGCTAGGGCTCCCCTAGCCTTCAGGCCAGGGCACCCCTAGGCTTTAGGCTCCCCTACGCTAAGGCTAGGGCTCCCCTAGCCTTCAGGCCAGGGCAGCCCTAGGCTTTAGGCTCCCCTAGGCTAAGGCTAGGGCTCCCCTAGCCTTCAGGCCAGGGCACCCCTAGGCTTTAGGCTCCCCTAGGCTAAGGCTAGGGCTCCCCTAGCCTTCAGGCCAGGGCACCCCTAGGCTTTAGGCTCCCCTAGGCTAAGGCTAGGGCTCCCCTAGCCTTCAGGCCAGGGCACCCCTAGGCTTTAGGCTCCCCTAGGCTAAGGCTAGGGCTCCCCTAGCCTTCAGGCCAGGGCACCCCTAGGCTTTAGGCTCCCCTAGGCTAAGGCTAGGGCTCCCCTAGCCTTCAGGCCAGGGCACCCCTAGGCTATAGGCTCCCCTAGGCTAAGGCTAGGGCTCCCCTAGCCTTCAGGCCAGGGCACCCCTAGGCTTTAGGCTCCCCTAGACTAAGGCCAGGGCTCCCCTAGCCTTCAGGCCAGGGCACCCCTAGGCTTTAAGCTCCCCTAGGCTAAGGCTAGGGCTCCCCTAGCCTTCAGGCCAGGGCACCCCTAGGCTTTAGGCTCCCTAGGCTAAGTCTAGGGCTCCCCTAGCCTTCAGGCCAGGGCACCCCTAGGCTTTAGGCTCCCCTAGGCTAAGGCTAGGGCTCCCCTAGCCTTCAGGCCAGGGCACCCCTAGGCTTTAGGCTCCCCTACGCTAAGGCTAGGGCTCCCCTAGCCTTCAGGCCAGGGCACCCCTAGGCTTTAGGCTCCCCTAGGCTAAGGCTAGGGCTCCCCTAGCCTTCAGGCCAGGGCACCCCTAGGCTTTAGGCTCCCCTAGGCTAAGGCTAGGGCTCCCCTAGCCTTCAGGCCAGGGCACCCCTAGGCTTTAGGCTCCCCTAGGCTAAGGCTAGGGCTCTCCTAGCCTTCAGGCCAGGGCACCCCTAGGCTTTAGGCTCCCCTAGGCTAAGGCTAGGGCTCCCCTAGCCTTCAGGCCAGGGCACCCCTAGGCTTTAGGCTCCCCTAGGCTAAGGCTAGGGCTCCCCTAGCCTTAGCCCCTAGCCTTCAGGCCAGGGCACCCCTAGGCTTTAGGCTCCCCTAGGCTAAGGCTAGGGCTCCCCTAGCCTTCAGGCCAGGGCACCCCTAGGCTTTAGGCTCCCCTAGGCTAAGGCTAGGGCTCCCCTAGCCTTCAGGCCAGGGCACCCCTAGGTTTTAGGCTCCTCTAGGCTAAGGCTAGAGCTCCCCTAGCCTTCAGGCCAGGGCACCCCTAGGCTTTAGGCTCCCCTAGGCTAAGGCTAGGGCTCCCCTAGCCTTCAGGCCAGGGCACCCCTAGGCTTTAGGCTCCCCTAGGCTAAGGCTAGGGCTCCCCTAGCCTTCAGGCCAGGGCACCCCTAGGCTTTAGGCTCCCCTAGGCTAAGGCTAGGGCTCCCCTAGCCTTCAGGCCAGGGCACCCCTAGGCTTTAGGCTCCCCTAGGCTAAGGCTAGGGCTCCCCTAGCCTTCAGGCCAGGGCACCCCTAGGCTTTAGGCTCCCCTAGGCTAAGGCTAGGGCTCCCCTAGCCTTCAGGCCAGGGCACCCCTAGGCTTTAGGCTCCCCTAGGCTAAGGCTAGGGCTCCCCTAGCCTTCAGGCCAGGGCACCCCTAGGCTTTAGGCTCCCCTAGGCTAAGGCTAGGGCTCCCCTAGCCTTCAGGCCAGGGCAGCCCTAGGCTTTAGGCTCCCCTAGGCTAAGGCTAGGGCTCCCCTAGCCTTCAGGCCAGGGCACCCCTAGGCTTTAGGCTCCCCTAGGCTAAGGCTAGGGCTCCCCTAGCCTTCAGGCCAGGGCACCCCTAGGCTTTAGGCTCCCCTACGCTAAGGCTAGGGCTCCCCTAGCCTTCAGGCCAGGGCACCCCTAGGCTTTAGGCTCCCCTAGGCTAAGGCTAGGGCTCCCCTAGCCTTCAGGCCAGGGCACCCCTAGGCTTTAGGCTCCCCTAGGCTAAGGCTAGGGCTCCCCTAGCCTTCAGGCCAGGGCACCCTTAGGCTTTAGGCTCCCCTAGGCTAAGGCTAGGGCTCCCCTAGCCTTCAGGCCAGGGCACCCCTAGGCTTTAGGCTCCCCTAGGCTAAGGCTAGGGCTCCCCTAGCCTTCAGGCCAGGGCACCCCTTGGCTTTAGGCTCCCCTAGGCTAAGGCTAGGGCTCCCCTAGCCTTCAGGCCAGGGCACCCCTAGGCTTTAGGCTCCCCTAGGCTAAGGCTAGCGCTCCCCTAGCCTTCAGGCCAGGGCACCCCTAGGCTATAGGCTCCCCTAGGCTAAGGCTAGGGCTCCCCTAGCCTTCAGGCCAGGGCACCCCTAGGCTTTAGGCTCCCCTAGGCTAAGGCCAGGGCTCCCCTAGCCTTCAGGCCAGGGCACCCCTAGGCTTTAAGCTCCCCTAGGCTAAGGCTAGGGCTCCCCTAGCCTTCAGGTCAGGGCACCCGTAGGCTTTAGGCTCCCTAGGCTAAGTCTAGGGCTCCCCTAGCCTTCAGGCCAGGGCACCCCTAGGCTTTAGGCTCCCCTAGGCTAAGGCTAGGGCTCCCCTAGCCTTCAGGCCAGGGCACCCCTAGGCTTTAGGCTCCCCTAGGCTAAGGCTAGGGCTCCCCTAGCCTTCAGGCCAGGGCAACCCTAGGCTTTAGGCTCCCCTAGGCTAAGGCTAGGGCTCCCCTAGCCTTCAGGCCAGGGCACCCCTAGGCTTTAGGCTCCCCTAGGCTAAGGCTAGTGCTCCCCTAGCCTTCAGGTCAGGGCACCCCTAGGCTTTAGGCTCCCCTAGGCTAAGGCTAGGGCTCCCCTAGCCTTCAGGCCAGGGCACCCCTAGGCTTTAGGCTCCCCTAGGCTAAGGCTAGGGCTCCCTTAGCCTTCAGGCCAGGGCACCCCTAGGCTTTAGGCTCCCCTAGGCTAAGGCTAGGGCTCCCTAGCCTTCATGCCAGGGCTCCCCTAGGCTTTAGGCTCCCCTAGGCTAAGGCTAGGGCTCCCCTAGCCTTCAGGCCAGGGCACCCCTAGGCTTTAGGCTCCATTAGGCTAAGGCTAGGGCTCCCCTAGCCTTCAGGCCAGGGCACCCCTAGGCTTTAGGCTCTCCTAGGCTAAGGCTAGGGCTCCCCTAGCCTTCAGGCCAGGGCACCCCTAGGCTTTAGGCTCCCCTAGGCTAAGGCTAGGGCTCCCCTAGCCTTCAGGCCAGGGCACCCCTAGGCTTTAGGCTCCCCTAGGCTAAGGCTAGGGCTCCCCTAGCCTTCAGGCCAGTGCACCCCTAGGCTTTAGGCTCCCCTAGGCTAAGACTAGGGCTCCCCTAGCCTTCAGGCCAGGGCACCCCTAGGCTTTAGGCTCCCCTAGGCTAAGGCTAGGGCTCCCCTAGCCTTCAGGCCAGGGCACCCCTAGGCTTTAGGCTCCCCTGTGCTAAGGCTAGGGCTCCCCTAGCCTTAGCCCCTAGCCTTCAGGCCAGGGCAACCCTAGGCTTTAGGCTCCCTAGGCTAAGTCTAGGGCTCCCCTAGCCTTCAGGCCAGGGCACCCCTAGGCTTTAGGCTCCCCTAGGCTAAGGCTAGGGCTCCCCTAGCCTTCAGGCCAGGGCACCCCTAGGCTTTAGGCTCCCCTACGCTAAGGCTAGGGCTCCCCTAGCCTTCAGGCCAGGGCACCCCTAGGCTTTAGGCTCCCCTAGGCTAAGGCTAGGGCTCCCCTAGCCTTCAGGCCAGGGCACCCCTAGGCTTTAGGCTCCCCTAGGCTAAGGCTAGGGCTCCCCTAGCCTTCAGGCCAGGGCACCCCTAGGCTTTAGGCTCCCCTAGGCTAAGGCTAGGGCTCCCCTAGCCTTCAGGCCAGGGCACCCCTAGGCTTTAGGCTCCCCTAGGCTAAGGCTAGGGCTCCCCTAGCCTTCAGGCCAGGGCACCCCTAGGCTTTAGGCTCCCCTAGGCTAAGGCTAGGGCTCCCCTAGCCTTCAGGCCAGGGCACCCCTAGGCTTTAGGCTCCCCTAGGCTAAGGCTAGCGCTCCCCTAGCCTTCAGGCCAGGGCACCCCTAGGCTATAGGCTACCCTAGGCTAAGGCTAGGGCTCCCCTAGCCTTCAGGCCAGGGCACCCCTAGGCTTTAGGCTCCCCTAGGCTAAGGCCAGGGCTCCCCTAGCCTTCAGGCCAGGGCACCCCTAGGCTTTAAGCTCCCCTAGGCTAAGGCTAGGGCTCCCCTAGCCTTCAGGCCAGGGCACCCCTAGGCTTTAGGCTCCCTAGGCTAAGTCTAGGGCTCCCCTAGCCTTCAGGCCAGGGCACCCCTAGGCTTTAGGCTCCCCTAGGCTAAGGCTAGGGCTCCCCTAGCCTTCAGGCCAGGGCACCCCTAGGCTTTAGGCTACCCTAGGCTAAGGTTAGGGCTCCCCTAGCCTTCAGGCCAGGGCACCCCTAGGCTTTTGGCTCCCCTAGGCTAAGGCTAGGGCTCCCCTAGCCTTCAGGCCAGGGCACCCCTAGGCTTTAGGCTCCCCTAGGCTAAGGCTAGGGCTCCCCTAGCCTTTAGGCCAGGGCACCCCTAGGCTTTAGGCTCCCCTAGGCTAAGGCTAGGGCTCCCCTAGCCTTCAGGCCAGGGCACCCCTAGGCTTTAGGCTCCCCTAGGCTAAGGCTAGGGCTCCCCTAGCCTTCAGGCCAGGGCACCCCTAGGCTTTAGGCTCCCCTAGGCTAAGGCTAGGGCTCCCCTAGCCTTCAGGCCAGGGCAACCCTAGGCTTTAGGCTCCCCTAGGCTAAGGCTAGGGCTCCCCTAGCCTTCAGGCCAAGGCACCCCTAGGCTTTACGCTCCCCTAGGCTAAGGCTAGGGCTCCCCTAGCCTTAGCCCCTAGCCTTCAGGCCAGGGCACCCCTAGGCTTTAGGCTCCCCTAGGCTAAGGCTAGGGCTCCCCTAGCCTTCAGGCCAGGGCAACCCTAGGCTTTAGGCTCCCCTAGGCTAAGGCTAGGGCTCCCCTAGCCTTCAGGCCAGGGCACCCCTAGGCTTTAGGCTCCCCTAGGCTAAGGCTAGTGCTCCCCTAGCCTTCAGGTCAGGGCACCCCTAGGCTTTAGGCTCCCCTAGGCTAAGGCTAGGGCTCCCCTAGCCTTCAGGCCAGGGCACCCCTAGGCTTTAGGCTCCCCTAGGCTAAGGCTAGGGCTCCCTTAGCCTTCAGGCCAGGGCACCCCTAGGCTTTAGGCTCCCCTAGGCTAAGGCTAGGGCTCCCTAGCCTTCATGCCAGGGCTCCCCTAGGCTTTAGGCTCCCCTAGGCTAAGGCTAGGGCTCCCCTAGCCTTCAGGCCAGGGCACCCCTAGGCTTTAGGCTCCATTAGGCTAAGGCTAGGGCTCCCCTAGCCTTCAGGCCAGGGCACCCCTAGGCTTTAGGCACTCCTAGGCTAAGGCTAGGGCTCCCCTAGCCTTCAGGCCAGGGCACCCCTAGGCTTTAGGCTCCCCTAGGCTAAGGCTAGCGCTCCCCTAGCCTTCAGGCCAGGGCACCCCTAGGCTATAGGCTCCCCTAGGCTAAGGCTAGGGCTCCCCTAGCCTTCAGGCCAGGGCACCCCTAGGCTTTAGGCTCCCCTAGGCTAAGGCCAGGGCTCCCCTAGCCTTCAGGCCAGGGCACCCCTAGGCTTTAAGCTCCCCTAGGCTAAGGCTAGGGCTCCCCTAGCCTTCAGGTCAGGGCACCCGTAGGCTTTAGGCTCCCTAGGCTAAGTCTAGGGCTCCCCTAGCCTTCAGGCCAGGGCACCCCTAGGCTTTAGGCTCCCCTAGGCTAAGGCTAGGGCTCCCCTAGCCTTCAGGCCAGGGCACCCCTAGGCTTTAGGCTCCCCTAGGCTAAGGCTAGGGCTCCCCTAGCCTTCAGGCCAGGGCAACCCTAGGCTTTAGGCTCCCCTAGGCTAAGGCTAGGGCTCCCCTAGCCTTCAGGCCAGGGCACCCCTAGGCTTTAGGCTCCCCTAGGCTAAGGCTAGTGCTCCCCTAGCCTTCAGGTCAGGGCACCCCTAGGCTTTAGGCTCCCCTAGGCTAAGGCTAGGGCTCCCCTAGCCTTCAGGCCAGGGCACCCCTAGGCTTTAGGCTCCCCTAGGCTAAGGCTAGGGCTCCCTTAGCCTTCAGGCCAGGGCACCCCTAGGCTTTAGGCTCCCCTAGGCTAAGGCTAGGGCTCCCTAGCCTTCATGCCAGGGCTCCCCTAGGCTTTAGGCTCCCCTAGGCTAAGGCTAGGGCTCCCCTAGCCTTCAGGCCAGGGCACCCCTAGGCTTTAGGCTCCATTAGGCTAAGGCTAGGGCTCCCCTAGCCTTCAGGCCAGGGCACCCCTAGGCTTTAGGCTCTCCTAGGCTAAGGCTAGGGCTCCCCTAGCCTTCAGGCCAGGGCACCCCTAGGCTTTAGGCTCCCCTAGGCTAAGGCTAGGGCTCCCCTAGCCTTCAGGCCAGGGCACCCCTAGGCTTTAGGCTTCCCTAGGCTAAGGCTAGGGCTCCCCTAGCCTTCAGGCCAGTGCACCCCTAGGCTTTAGGCTCCCCTAGGCTAAGACTAGGGCTCCCCTAGCCTTCAGGCCAGGGCACCCCTAGGCTTTAGGCTCCCCTAGGCTAAGGCTAGGGCTCCCCTAGCCTTCAGGCCAGGGCACCCCTAGGCTTTAGGCTCCCCTGTGCTAAGGCTAGGGCTCCCCTAGCCTTAGCCCCTAGCCTTCAGGCCAGGGCAACCCTAGGCTTTAGGCTCCCTAGGCTAAGTCTAGGGCTCCCCTAGCCTTCAGGCCAGGGCACCCCTAGGCTTTAGGCTCCCCTAGGCTAAGGCTAGGGCTCCCCTAGCCTTCAGGCCAGGGCACCCCTAGGCTTTAGGCTCCCCTACGCTAAGGCTAGGGCTCCCCTAGCCTTCAGGCCAGGGCACCCCTAGGCTTTAGGCTCCCCTAGGCTAAGGCTAGGGCTCCCCTAGCCTTCAGGCCAGGGCACCCCTAGGCTTTAGGCTCCCCTAGGCTAAGGCTAGGGCTCCCCTAGCCTTCAGGCCAGGGCACCCCTAGGCTTTAGGCTCTCCTAGGCTAAGGCTAGGGCTCCCCTAGCCTTCAGGCCAGGGCACCCCTAGGCTTTAGGCTCCCCTAGGCTAAGGCTAGGGCTCCCCTAGCCTTCAGGCCAGGGCACCCCTAGGCTTTAGGCTCCCCTAGGCTAAGGCTAGGGCTCCCCTAGCCTTCAGGCCAGGGCACCCCTAGGCTTTAGGCTCCCCTAGGCTAAGGCTAGCGCTCCCCTAGCCTTCAGGCCAGGGCACCCCTAGGCTATAGGCTCCCCTAGGCTAAGGCCAGGGCTCCCCTAGCCTTCAGGCCAGGGCACCCCTAGGCTTTAGGCTCCCCTAGGCTAAGGCCAGGGCTCCCCTAGCCTTCAGGCCAGGGCACCCCTAGGCTTTAAGCTCCCCTAGGCTAAGGCTAGGGCTCCCCTAGCCTTCAGGCCAGGGCACCCCTAGGCTTTAGGCTCCCTAGGCTAAGTCTAGGGCTCCCCTAGCCTTCAGGCCAGGGCACCCCTAGGCTTTAGGCTCCCCTAGGCTAAGGCTAGGGCTCCCCTAGCCTTCAGGCCAGGGCACCCCTAGGCTTTAGACTACCCTAGGCTAAGGTTAGGGCTCCCCTAGCCTTCAGGCCAGGGCACCCCTAGGCTTTTGGCTCCCCTAGGCTAAGGCTAGGGCTCCCCTAGCCTTCAGGCCAGGGCACCCCTAGGCTTTAGGCTCCCCTAGGCTAAGGCTAGGGCTCCCCTAGCCTTTAGGCCAGGGCACCCCTAGGCTTTAGGCTCCCCTAGGCTAAGGCTAGGGCTCCCCTAGCCTTCAGGCCAGGGCACCCCTAGGCTTTAGGCTCCCCTAGGCTAAGGCTAGGGCTCCCCTAGCCTTCAGGCCAGGGCACCCCTAGGCTTTAGGCTCCCCTAGGCTAAGGCTAGGGCTCCCCTAGCCTTCAGGCCAGGGCAACCCTAGGCTTTAGGCTCCCCTAGGCTAAGGCTAGGGCTCCCCTAGCCTTCAGGCCAAGGCACCCCTAGGCTTTACGCTCCCCTAGGCTAAGGCTAGGGCTCCCCTAGCCTTAGCCCCTAGCCTTCAGGCCAGGGCACCCCTAGGCTTTAGGCTCCCCTAGGCTAAGGCTAGGGCTCCCCTAGCCTTCAGGCCAGGGCAACCCTAGGCTTTAGGCTCCCCTAGGCTAAGGCTAGGGCTCCCCTAGCCTTCAGGCCAGGGCACCCCTAGGCTTTAGGCTCCCCTAGGCTAAGGCTAGTGCTCCCCTAGCCTTCAGGTCAGGGCACCCCTAGGCTTTAGGCTCCCCTAGGCTAAGGCTAGGGCTCCCCTAGCATTCAGGCCAGGGCACCCCTAGGCTTTAGGCTCCCCTAGGCTAAGGCTAGGGCTCCCTTAGCCTTCAGGCCAGGGCACCCCTAGGCTTTAGGCTCCCCTAGGCTAAGGCTAGGGCTCCCTAGCCTTCATGCCAGGGCTCCCCTAGGCTTTAGGCTCCCCTAGGCTAAGGCTAGGGCTCCCCTAGCCTTCAGGCCAGGGCACCCCTAGGCTTTAGGCTCCATTAGGCTAAGGCTAGGGCTCCCCTAGCCTTCAGGCCAGGGCACCCCTAGGCTTTAGGCACTCCTAGGCTAAGGCTAGGGCTCCCCTAGCCTTCAGGCCAGGGCACCCCTAGGCTTTAGGCTCCCCTAGGCTAAGGCTAGGGCTCCCCTAGCCTTCAGGCCAGGGCACCCCTAGGCTTTAGGCTCCCCTAGGCTAAGGCTAGGGCTCCCCTAGCCTTCAGGCCAGGGCACCCCTAGGCTTTAGGCTCCCCTAGGCTAAGACTAGGGCTCCCCTAGCCTTCAGGCCAGGGCACCCCTAGGCTTTAGGCTCCCCTAGGCTAAGGCTAGGGCTCCCCTAGCCTTCAGGCCAGGGCACCCCTAGACTTTAGGCTCCCCTGTGCTAAGGCTAGGGCTCCCCTAGCCTTAGCCCCTAGCCTTCAGGCCAGGGCAACCCTAGGCTTTAGGCTCCCCTAGGCTAAGGCTAGGGCTCCCCTAGCCTTCAGGCCAGGGCACCCCTAGGCTTTAGGCTCCCCTACGCTAAGGCTAGGGCTCCCCTAGCCTTCAGGCCAGGGCACCCCTAGGCTTTAGGCTCCCCTAGGCTAAGGCTAGGGCTCCCCTAGCCTTCTGGCCAGGGCACCCCTAGGCTTTAGGCTCCCCTAGGCTAAGGCTAGGGCTCCCCTAGCCTTCAGGCCAGGGCACCCCTAGGCTTTAGGCTCCCCTAGGCTAAGGCTAGGGCTCCCTTAGCCTTCAGGCCAGGGCACCCCTAGGCTTTAGGCTCCCCTAGGCTAAGGCTAGGGCTCCCCTAGCCTTCAGGCCAGGGCACCCCTAGGCTTTAGGCTCCCCTAGGCTAAGGCTTGGGCTCCCCTACCCTTCAGGCCAGGGCACCCCTAGGCTTTAGGCCCCCCTAGGCTAAGGCTAGGGCTCCCCTAGCCTTCTGGCCAGGGCACCCCTAGGCTTTAGGCTCCCCTAGGCTAAGGCTAGGGCTCCCCTAGCCTTCAGGCCAGGGCACCCCTAGGCTTTAGGCTCCCCTAGGCTAAGGCTTTTCCTCCCCTAGCCTTCAGGCCAGGGCACCCCTAGGCTTTAGGCTCCCCTAGGCTAAGGCTAGGGCTCCCCTAGCTTTCAGGCCAGGGCACCCCTAGGCTTTAGGCTCCCCTAGGCTAAGGCTAGGGCTCCCCTAGCCTTCAGGCTAGGGCACCCCTAGGCTTTAGGCTCCCCTAGGCTATGTCTAGGGCTCCCCTAGCCTTCAGGCTAGGGCACCCCTAGGCTTTAGGCTAGGGCTCCCCTAGGCTAAGGCTAGGGCTCCCCTAGCCTTCAGGCTAGGGCACCCCTAGGCTTTAGGCTCCCCTAGGCTAAGGCTAGGGCTCCCCTAGCCTTCAGGCTAGGGCACCCCTAGGCTTTAGGCTAGGGCTCCCCTAGGCTAAGGCTAGGGCTCCCCTAGCCTTCAGGCCAGGGCACCCCTAGGCTTTAGGCTCCCCTAGGCTAAGGCTAGGGCTCCCCTAGCCTTCAGGCCAGGGCACCCCTAGGCTTTAGGCTCCCCTAGGCTAAGGCTAGGGCTCCCCTAGCCTTCAGGCCAGGGCACCCCTAGGCTTTAGGCTCCCCTAGGGTAAGGCTAGGGCTCCCCTAGCCTTCAGGCCAGGGCACCCCTAGGCTTTAGGCTCCACTAGGCTAAGGCTAGGGCTCCCCTAGCCTTCAGGCCAGGGCACCCCTAGGCTTTAGGCTCCCCTAGGCTAAGGCTAGGGCTCACCTAGCCTTCAGGCCAGGGCACCCCTAGGCTTTAGGCTCCCCTAGGCTAAGGCTAGGGCTCCCCTAGCCTTCAGGCCAGGGCACCCCTAGGCTTTAGGCTCCCCTAGGCTAAGGCTAGGGCACCCCTAGCCTTCAGGCCAGGGCACCCCTAGGTTTAGGCTCCCCTAGGCTAACGCTAGGGCTCCCCTAGCCTTCAGGCCAGGGCACCCCTAGGCTTTAGGCTCCCCTAGGCTAAGGCTAGGGCTCCCCTAGCCTTCAGGCCAGGGCACCCCTAGGCTTTAGGCTCCCCTAGGCTAAGGCTAGGGCTCCCCTAGCCTTCAGGCCAGGGCACCCCTAGGCTTTAGGCTCCCCTAGGCTAAGGCTAGGGCTCCCCTAGCCTTCAGGCCAGGGCACCCCTAGGCTTTAGGCTCCCCTAGGCTAAGGCTAGGGCTCCCCTAGCCTTCAGGCCAGGGCACCCCTAGGCTTTAGGCTCCCCTAGGCTAAGGCTAGGGCTCCCCTAGCCTTCAGGCCAGGGCTCCCCTAGGCTTTAGGCTCCCCTAGGCTAAGGCTAGTGCTCCCCTAGCCTTCAGGCCAGGGCACCCCTAGGCTTTAGGCTCCCCTAGGCTAAGGCTAGGGCTCCCCTAGCCTTCAGGCCAGGGCACCCCTAGGCTTTAGGCTCCCCTAGGCTAAGGCTAGGGCTCCCCTAGCCTTCAGGCCAGGGCACCTCTAGGCTTTAGGCTCCCCTAGGCTAAGGCTAGGGCTCCCCTAGCCTTCAGGCCAGGGCACCCCTAGGCTATAGGCTCCCCTAGGCTAAGGCTAGGGCTCCCCTAGCCTTCAGGCCAGGGCACCCCTAGGCTTTAGGCTCCCCTAGGCTAAGGCTAGGGCTCCCCTAGCCTTCAGGCCAGGGCACCCCTAGGCTGTAGGCTCCCCTAGGCTAAGGCTAGGGCTCCCCTATCCTTCAGGCCAGGGCACCCCTAGGCTTTAGGCTCCCTAGGCTAAGGCTAGGGCTCCCCTAGCCTTCAGGCCAGGGCACCCCTAGGCTTTAGGCTCCCCTAGGCTAAGGCTAGGGCTCCCCTAGCCTTCAGGCCAGGGCACCCCTAGGCTTTAGGCTACCCTAGGCTAAGGCTAGGGCTCCCCTAGCCTTCAGGCCAGGGCACCCCTAGGCTTTTGGCTCCCCTAGGCTAAGGCTAGGGCTCCCCTAGCCTTCAGGCCAGGGCACCCCTAGGCTTTAGGCTCCCCTAGGCTAAGGCTAGGGCTCCCCTAGCCTTCAGGCCAGGGCACCCCTAGGCTTTAGGCTCCCCTAGGCTAAGGCTAGGGCTCCCCTAGCCTTCAGGCCAGGGCACCCCTAGGCTTTAGGCTCCCCTAGGCTAAGGCTAGGGCTCCCCTAGCCTTCAGGCCAGGGCACCCCTAGGCTTTAGGCTCCCCTAGGCTAAGGCTAGGGCTCCCCTAGCCTTCAGGCCAGGGCACCCCTAGGCTTTAGGCTCCCCTAGGCTAAGGCTAGGGCTCCCCTAGCCTTCAGGCCAGGGCAACCCTAGGCTTTAGGCTCCCCTAGGCGAAGGCTAGGGCTCCCCTAGCCTTCAGGCCAAGGCACCCCTAGGCTTTACGCTCCCCTAGGCTAAGGCTAGGGCTCCCCTGCCTTAGCCCCTAGCCTTCAGGCCAGGGCACCCCTAGGCTTTAGGCTCCCCTAGGCTAAGGCTAGGGCTCCCCTAGCCTTCAGGCCAGGGCAACCCTAGGCTTTAGGCTCCCCTAGGCTAAGGCTAGGGCTCCCCTAGCCTTCAGGCCAGGGCACCCCTAGGCTTTAGGCTCCCCTAGGCTAAGGCTAGTGCTCCCCTAGCCTTCAGGTCAGGGCAGCCCTAGGCTTTAGGCTCCCCTAGGCTAAGGCTAGGGCTCCCCTAGCCTTCAGGCCAGGGCACCCCTAGGCTTTAGGCTCCCCTAGGCTAAGGCTAGGGCTCCCTAGCCTTCAGGCCAGGGCACCCCTAGGCTTTAGGCTCCCCTAGGCTAAGGCTAGGGCTCCCCTAGCCTTCAGGCCAGGGCACCCCTAGGCTTTAGGCTCCATTAGGCTAAGGCTAGGGCTCCCATAGCCTTCAGGGCAGGGCACCCCTAGGCTTTAGGCTCTCCTAGGCTAAGGCTAGGGCTCCCCTAGCCTTCAGGCCAGGGCACCCCTAGGCTTTAGGCTCCCCTAGGCTAAGGCTAGGGCTCCCCTAGCCTTCAGGCCAGGGCACCCCTAGGCTTTAGGCTCCCCTAGGCTAAGGCTAGGGCTCCCCTAGCCTTCAGGCCAGGGCACCCCTAGGCTTTAGGCTCCCCTAGGCTAAGGCTAGGGCTCCCCTAGCCTTCAGGCCAGGGCACCCCTAGGCTTTAGGCTCCCCTAGGCTAAGGCTAGGGCTCCCCTAGCCTTCAGGCCAGGGCACCCCTAGGCTTTAGGCTCCCCTGTGCTAAGGCTAGGGCTCCCCTAGCCTTAGCCCCTAGCCTTCAGGCCAGGGCACCCCTAGGCTTTAGGCTCCCCTAGGCTAAGGCGAGGGCTCCCCTAGCCTTCAGGCCAGGGCACCCCTATGCTTTAGGCTCCCCTAGTCTAAGGCTAGGGCTCCCCTAGCCTTCAGGCTAGGGCAGCCCTAGGCTTTAGGCTTCCCTAGGCTAAGGCTAGGGCTCCCCTAGCCTTTAGGCCAGGGCACCCCTAGGCTTTAGGCTCCCCTAGGCTAAGGCTAGGGCTCCCCTAGCCTTCAGGCCAGGGCACCCCTAGGCTTTAGGCTCCCTTAGGCTAAGGCTAGGGCTCCCCTAGCCTTCTGGCCAGGGCACCCCTAGGCTTTAGGCTCCCCTAGGCTAAGGCTAGGGCTCCCCTAGCCTTCAGGCCAGGGCACCCCTAGGCTTTAGGCTCCCCTAGGCTAAGGCTAGGGCTCCCTTAGCCTTCAGGCCAGGGCACCCCTAGGCTTTAGGTTCCCCTAGGCTAAGGCTAGGGCTCCCCTAGCCTTCAGGCCAGGGCACCCCTAGGCTTTAGGCTCCCCTAGGCTAAGGCTAGGGCTCCCCTAGCTTTCAGGCCAGGGCACCCCTAGGCTTTAGGCCCCCCTAGGCTAAGGCTAGGGCTCCCCTAGCCTTCAGGCCAGGGCACCCCTAGGCTTTAGGCTCCCCTAGGCTAAGGCTAGGGCTCCCCTAGCCTTCAGGACAGGGCACCCCTAGGCTTTAGGCTCCCCTAGGCTAAGGCTTTTCCTCCCCTAGCCTTCAGGCCAGGGAACCCCTAGGCTTTAGGCTCCCCTAGGCTAAGGCTAGGGCTCCCCTAGCCTTCAGGCCAGGGCACCCCTAGGCTTTAGGCTCTCCTAGGCTAAGGCTAGGGCTCCCCTAGCCTTCAGGCTAGGGCACCCCTAGGCTTTAGCCTCCCCTAGGCTATGTCTAGGTCTCCCCTAGCCTTCAGGCTAGGGCACCCCTAGGCTTTAGGCTAGGGCTCCCCTAGGCTAAGGCTAGGGCTCCCCTAGCCTTCAGGCTAGGGCACCCCTAGGCTTTAGGCTCCCCTAGGCTAAGGCTAGGGCTCCCCTAGCCTTCAGGCTAGGGCACCCCTAGGCTTTAGGCTAGGGCTCCCCTAGGCTAAGGCTAGGGCTCCCCTAACCTTCAGGCCAGGGCACCCCTAGGCTTTAGGCTCCCCTAGGCTAAGGCTAGGGCTCCCCTAGCCTTCAGGCCAGGGCACCCCTAGGCTTTAGGCTCCCCTAGGCTAAGGCTAGGGCTCCCCTAGCCTTCAGGCCAGGGCACCCCTAGGCTTTAGGCTCCCCTAGGGTAAGGCTAGGGCTCCCCTAGCCTTCAGGCCAGGGCACCCCTAGGCTTTAGGCTCCCCTAGGCTAAGGCTAGGGCTCCCCTAGCCTTCAGGCCAGGGCACCCCTAGGCTTTAGGCTCCCCTAGGCTAAGGCTAGGGCTCCCCTAGCCTTAGCCCCTAGCCTTCAGGCCAGGGCACCCCTAGGCTTTAGGCTCCCCTAGGCTAAGGCTAGGGCTCCCCTAGCCTTCAGGCCAGGGCACCCCTAGGTTTTAGGCTCCCCTAGGCTAAGGCTAGGGCTCCACTAGCCTTCAGGCTAGGGCACCCCTAGGCTTTAGGCTCCCCTAGGCTAAGGCTAGGGCTCCCCTAGCCTTCAGGCCAGGGCACCCCTAGGCTTTAGGCTCCCCTAGGCTAAGGCTAGGGCTCCCCTAGCCTTCAGGCCAGGGCATCCCTAGGCTTTAGGCTCCCCTAGGCTAAGGCTAGGGCTCCCTTAGCCTTCAGGCCAGGGCACCCCTAGGCTTTAGGCTCCCCTAGGCTAAGGCTAGGGCTCCCCTAGCCTTCAGGCCAGGGCACCCCTAGGCTTTAGGCTCCCCTAGGCTAAGGCTAGGGCTCCCCTAGCCTTCAGGCCAGGGCACCCCTAGGCTTTAGGCTCCATTAGGCTAAGGCTAGGGCTCCCCTAGCCTTCAGGCCAGGGCACCCCTAGACTTTAGGCTCCCCTAGGCTAAGGCTAGGGCTCCCCTAGCCTTCAGGCCAGGGCAACCCTAGGCTTTAGGCTCCCCTAGGCTAAGGCTAGGGCTCCCCTAGCCTTCAGGCCAGGGCAGCCCTAGGCTTTAGGGTTCCCTAGGCTAAGGCTAGGGCTCCCCTAGCCTTCAGGCCAGGGCACCCCTAGGCTTTAGGCTCCCCTAGGCTAAGGCTAGGGCTCCCCTAGCCTTCAGGCCAGGGCACCCCTAGGCTTTAGGCTCCCCTAGGCTAAGGCTAGGGCTCCCCTAGCCTTCTGGCCAGGGCACCCCTAGGCTTTAGGCTCCCCTAGGCTAAGGCTAGGGCTCCCCTAGCCTTCAGGCCAGGGCACCCCTAGGCTTAAGGCTCCCCTAGGCTAAGGCTAGGGCTCCCCTAGCCTTCAGGCCAGGGCACCCCTAGGCTTTAGGCTCCCCTAGACTAAGGCTAGGGCTCCCCTAGCCTTCATGACAGGGCACCCCTAGGCTTTAGGCTCCCCTAGGCTAAGGCTAGGGCTCCCCTAGCCTTCAGGCCAGGGCACCCCTAGGCTTTAGGCTCCCCTAGGCTAAGGCTAGGGCTCCCCTAGCCTTCAGGCCAGGGCACCCCTAGGCTTTAGGCTCCCCTAGGCTAAGGCTAGGGCTCCCCTAGCCTTCAGGCCAGGGCACCCCTAGGCTTTAGGCCCCCCTAGGCTAAGGCTAGGGCTCCCCTAGCCTTCAGGCCAGGGCACCCCTAGGCTTTAGGCCCCCCTAGGCTAAGGCTAGGGCTCCCCTAGCCTTCAGGCCAGGGCACCCCTAGGCTTTAGGCCCCCCTGGGCTAAGGCTAGGGCTCCCCTAGCCTTCAGGCGAGGGCACCCCTAGGCTTTAGGCTCCCCTAGGCTATGTCTAGGGCTCCCCTAGCCTTCAGGCTAGGGCACCCCTAGGCTTTAGGCTAGGGCTCCCCTAGGCTAAGGCTAGGGCTCCCCTAGCCTTCAGGCTAGGGCACCCCTAGGCTTTAGGCTCCCCTAGGCTAAGGCTAGGGCTCCCCTAGCCTTCAGGCTAGGGCACCCCTAGACTTTAGGCTCCCCTAGGCTAAGGCTAGGGCTCCCCTAGCCTTCAGGCTAGGGCACCCCTAGGCTTTAGGCTCCCTTAGGCTAAGGCTCCTAGCCTTCAGGCTAGGGCACCCCTAGGCTTTAGGCTCCCCTAGGCTAAGGTAAGGGCTCCCCTAGCCTTCAGGCTAGGGCACCCCTAGGCTTTAGGCTCCCCTAGGCTAAGGCTAGGGCTCCCCTAGCCTTCAGGCTAGGGAACCCTAGGCTTTAGGCTAGGACCCCCCTAGGCTAAGGCTAGGGCTCCCCTAGCCTTCAGGCTAGGGCACCCCTAGGCTTTAGGCTCCCCTAGGCTAAGACTAGGGCTCCACTAGCCTTCAGGCTAGGGCACCCCTAGGCTTTAGGCTACCCAAGGCTAAGGCTAGGGCTCCCCTAGCCTTCAGGCTAGGGCACCCCTAGGCTTTAGGCTTGGGCTCCCCTAGGCTAAGGCTAGGGCTCCCCTAGCCTTCAGGCTAGGGCACCCCTAGGCTTTAGGCTAGGGCTCCCCTAGGCTAAGGCTAGGGCTCCCCTAGCCTTCAGGCTAGGGCACCCTTAGGCTTTAGGCTCCCCTAAGCTAAGGCTACGGCTCCCCTAGCCTTCAGGCTAGGGCACCCCTAGGCTTTAGGCTAGGGCTCCCCTAGGCTAAGGCTAGGGCTCCCCTAGCCTTCAGGCTAGGGCACCCCTAGGCTTTAGGCTGCCCTAGGCTAAGGCTAGGGCTCCCCTAGCCTTCAGGCTAGGGCACCCCTAGGCTTTAGGCTCCCCTAGGCTAAGGCTAGGGCTCCCCTAGTCTTCAGGCTTGGGCACCCCTAGGCTTTAGGCTCCCCTAGGCTAAGGCTAGGGCTCCCCCAGCCTTCAGGCTAGGGCACCCCTAGGCTTTAGGCTAGGGCTCCCCTAGCCTAAGACTAGGGCTCCCCTAGCCTTCAGGCCAGGGCACCCCTAGGCTTTAGGCTCCCCTAGGCTAAGGCTAGGGCTCCCCTAGCCTTCAGGCCAGGGCACCCCTAGGCTTTAGGCTCCCCTAGGCTAAGGCTAGGGCTCCCCTAGCCTTCAGGCCAGGGCACCCCTAGGCTTTAGGCTCCCCTAGGCTAAGGCTAGGGCTCCCCTAGCCTTCAGGCCAGGGCACCCCTAGGCTTTAGGCTCCCCTAGGCTAAGGCTAGGGCTCCCCTAGCCTTCAGGCCAGGGCACCCCTAGGCTTTAGACTCCCCTAGGCTAAGGCTAGGGCTCCCCTAGCCTTCAGGCCAGGGCACCCCTAGGCTTTAGGCTCCCCTAGGCTAAGGCTAGGGCTCCCCTAGCCTTCAGGCCAGGGCACCCCTAGGCTTTAGGCTCCCCTAGGCTAAGGCTAGGGCTCCCCTAGCCTTCAGGCCAGGGCACCCCTAGGCTTTAGGCTCCCCTAGGCTAAGGCTAGGGCTCCCCTAGCCGTCAGGCCAGGGCACCCCTAGGCTTTAGGCTCCCCTAGGCTAAGGCTAGGGCTCCCCTAGCCTTCAGGCCAGGGCACCCCTAGGCTTTAGGCTCCCCTAGGCTAAGGCTAGGGCTCCCCTAGCCTTCTGGCCAGGGCACCCCTAGGCTTTAGGCTCTCCTAGGCTAAGGCTAGGTATCCCCTAGCCTTCAGGCCAGGGCACCCCTAGGCTTTAGGCTCCCCTAGGCTAAGGCTAGGGCTCCCCTAGCCTTCAGGCCAGGGCACCCCTAGGCTTTAGGCTCCCCTAGGCTAAGGCTAGGGCTCCCCTAGCCTTCAGGCCAGGGCACCCCTAGGCTTTAGGCTCCCCTAGGCTAAGGCTAGGTCTCCCCTAGCCTTCATGCCAGGGCACCCCTAGGCTTTAAGCTCCCCTAGGCTAAGGCTAGGGCTCCCCTAGCCTTCAGGCCAGGGCACCCCTAGGCTTTAGGCTCCCCTAGGCTAAAGCTAGGGCTCCCCTAGCCTTCAGGCCAGGGCACCCCTAGGCTTTAGGCTCCCCTAGGCTAAGGCTAGGGCTCCCCTAGCCTTCAGGCCAGGGCACCCCTAGGCTTTAGGCTCCCCTAGGCTAAGGCTAGGGCTCCCCTAGCCTTCAGGCCAGGGCACCCCTAGGCTTTAGGCTCCCCTAGGCTAAGGCTAGGGCTCCCCTAGCCTTCAGGCCAGGGCACCCCTAGGCTTTAGGCTCCCCTAGGCTAAGGCTAGGGCTCCCCTAGCCTTCAGGCCAGGGCACCCCTAGGCTTTAGGCTCCCCTAGGCTAAGGCTAGGGCTCCCCTAGCCTTCAGGCCAGGGCACCCCTAGGCTTTAGGCTCCCCTAGGCTAAGGCTAGGGATCCCCTAGCCTTCAGGCCAGGGCACCCCTAGGCTTTAGGCTCCCCTAGGTTAAGGTTAGGGCTCCCCTAGCCTTCAGGCTAGGGCACCCCTAGGCTTTAGGCTAGGGCTCCCCTAGGCTAAGGCTAGGGCTCCCCTAGCCTTCAGGCTAGGGCACCCCTAGGCTTTAGGCTCCCCTAGGCTATGTCTAGGGCTCCCCTAGCCTTCAGGCTAGGGCACCCCTAGGCTTTAGGCTAGGGCTCCCCAGGGCTAAGGCTAGGGCTCCCCTAGCCTTCAGGCTAGGGTACCCCTAGGCTTTAGGCTCCCCTAGGCTAAGGCTAGGGCTCCCCTAGCCTTCAGGCTAGGGCACCCCTAGGCTTTAGGCTAGGGCTCCCCTAGGCTAAGGCTAGGGCTCCCCTAGCCTTCAGGCTAGGGCACCCCTAGGCTTTAGGCTCCCCTAGGCTAAGGCTAGGGCTCCCCTAGCCTTCAGGCTAGGGCACCCCTAGGCTTTAGGCTCCCCTAGGCTAAGGCTAGGGCTCCCCTAGCCTTCAGGCCAGGGCACCCCTAGGCTTTAGGCTCCCCTAGGCTAAGGCTAGGGCTCCCCTAGCCTTCAGGCCAAGGCACCCCTAGGCTTTAGGCTCCCCTAGGCTAAGGCTAGGGCTCCCCTAGCCTTAGCCCCTAGCCTTCAGGCCAGGGCACCCCTAGGCTTTAGGCTCCCCTAGGCTAAGGCTAGGGCTCCCCTAGCCTTCAGGCCAGGGCACCCCTAGGCTTTAGGCTCCCCTAGGCTAAGGCTAGGGCTCCCCTAGCCTTCAGGCCAGGGCACCCCTAGGCTTTAGGCTCCCCTAGGCTAAGGCTAGGGCTCCCCTAGCCTTCAGGCCAGGGCACCCCTAGGCTTTAGGCTCCCCTAGGCTAAGGCTAGGGCTCCCCTAGCCTTCAGGCCACGGCACCCCTAGGCTTTAGGCTCCCCTAAGCTAAGGCTAGGGCTCCCCTAGCCTTCAGGCCATGGCACCCCTAGGCTTTAGGCTCCCCTACGCTAAGGCTAGGGCTCCTCTAGCCTTCAGGCCAGGGCACCCCTAGGCTTTAGGCTCCCCTAGGCTAAGGCTAGGGCTCCCCTAGCCTTCAGGCCAGGGCACCCCTAGGCTTTAGGCTCCCCTGTGCTAAGGTTAGGGCTCCCCTAGCCTTAGCCCCTAGCCTTCAGGCCAGGGCACCCCTAGGCTTTAGGCTCCCCTAGGCTAAGGCTAGGGCTCCCCTAGCCTTCAGGCCAGGGCACCCCTAGGCTTTAGGCTCCCCTAGGCTAAGGCTAGGGCTCCCCTAGCCTTCAGGCCAGGGCAACCCTAGGCTTTAGGCTCCCCTAGGCTAAGGCTAGGGCTCCCCTAGCCTTCAGGCCAGGGCAGCCCTAGGCTTTAGGCTTCCCTAGGCTAAGGCTAGGGCTCCCCTAGCCTTCAGGCCAGGGCACCCCTAGGCTTTAGGCTCCCCTAGGCTAAGGCTAGGGCTCCCCTAGCCTTCAGGCCAGGGCACCCCTAGGCTTTAGGCTCCCCTAGGCTAAGGCTAGGGCTCCCCTAGCCTTCTGGCCAGGGCACCCCTAGGCTTTAGGCTCCCCTAGGCTAAGGCTAGGGCTCCCCTAGCCTTCAGGCTAGGGCACCCCTAGGTTTTAGGCTCCCCTAGGCTAAGGCTAGGGCTCCCCTAGTCTTCAGGCTAGGGCACCCCTAGGCTTTAGGCTCCCCTAGGCTAAGGCTAGGGCTCCCCCAGCCTTCAGGCTAGGGCACCCATAGGCTTTAGGCTAGGGCTCCCCTAGCCTAAGACTAGGGCTCCCCTAGCCTTCAGGCCAGGGCACCCCTAGGCTTTAGGCTCCCCTACGCTAAGGCTAGGGCTCCCCTAGCCTTCAGGCCAGGGCACCCCTAGGCTTTAGGCTCCCCTAGGCTAAGGCTAGGGCTCCCCTAGCCTTCAGGCCAGGGCACCCCTAGGCTTTAGGCTCCCCTAGGCTAAGGCTAGGGATCCCCTAGCCTTCAGGCCAGGGCACCCCTAGGCTTTAGGCTCCCCTAGGTTAAGGTTAGGGCTCGCCTAGCCTTCAGGCTAGGGCACCCCTAGGCTTTAGGCTAGGGCTCCCCTAGGCTAAGGCTAGGGCTCCCCTAGCCTTCAGGCTAGGGCACCCCTAGGCTTTAGGCTCCCCTAGGCTATGTCTAGGGCTCCCCTAGCCTTCAGGCTAGGGCACCCCTAGGCTTTAGGCTAGGGCTCCCCAGGGCTAAGGCTAGGGCTCCCCTAGCCTTCAGGCTAGGGCACCCAAAGGCTTTAGGCTCCCCTAGGCTAAGGCTAGGGCTCCCCTAGCCTTCAGGCTAGGGCACCCCTAGGCTTTAGGCTCCCCTAGGCTAAGGCTAGGGCTCCCCTAGCCTTCAGGCTAGGGCACCCCTAGGCTTTAGGCTCCCCTAGGCTAAGGCTAGGGCTCCCCTAGCCTTCAGGCCAGGGCACCCCTAGACTTTAGGCTCCCCTAGGCTAAGGCTAGGGCTCCCCTAGCCTTCAGTCCAAGGCACCCCTAGGCTTTAGGCTCCCCTAGGCTAAGGCTAGGGCTCCCCTAGCCTTCAGGCCAGGGCACCCCTAGGCTTTAGGCTCCCCTAGGCTAAGGCTAGGGCTCCCCTAGCCTTCAGGCCAGGGCACCCCTAGGCTTTAGGCTCCCCTAGGCTAAGGCTAGGGCTCCCCTAGCCTTCAGGCCAGGGCACCCCTAGGCTTTAGGCTCCCCTAGGCTAAGGCTAGGGCTCCCCTAGCCTTCAGGCCACGGCACCCCTAGGCTTTAGGCTCCCCTAGGCTAAGGCTAGGGCTCCCTTAGCTTTCATGCCAGGGCACCCCTAGGCTTTAGGCTCCCCTAGGCGAAGGCTAGGGCTCCCCTAGCCTTCAGCCCAGGGCACCCCTAGGCTTTAGGCTCCCCTAGGCTAAGGCTAGGTCTCCCCTAGCCTTCAGGCCAGGGCACCCCTAGGCTTTAGGCTCCATTAGGCTAAGGCTAGGGCTCCCCTAGCCTTCAGGCCAGGGCACCCCTAGGCTTTAGGCTCCCCTAGGCTAAGGCTAGGGCTCCCCTAGCCTTCAGGCCATGGCACCCCTAGGCTTTAGGCTCCCCTAGGCTAAGGCTAGGGCTCCCCTAGCCTTCAGGCCAAGGCACCCCTAGGCTTTAGGCTCCCCTAAGCTAAGGCTAGGGCTCCCCTAGCCTTCAGGCCATGGCACCCCTAGGCTTTAGGCTCCCCTAGGCTAAGGCTAGGGCTCCCCGAGCCTTCAGGCCAGGGCACCCCTAGGCTTTAGGCTCCCCTAGGCTAAGGCTAGGGCTCCCCTAGCCTTCAGGCCAGGGCACCCCTAGGCTTTAGGCTCCCCTGTGCTACGGTTAGGGCTCCCCTAGCCTTAGCCCCTAGCCTTCAGGCCAGGGCAACCCTAGGCTTTAGGCTCCCCTAGGCTAAGGCTCGGGCTCCCCTAGCCTTCAGGCCAGGGCACCCCTAGGCTTTAGGCTCCCCTAGGCTAAGGCTAGGGCTCCCCTAGCCTTCAGGCCAGGGCAACCCTAGGCTTTAGGCTCCCCTAGGCTAAGGCTAGGGCTCCCCTAGCCTTCAGGCCAGGGCAGCCCTAGGCTTTAGGCTTCCCTAGGCTAAGGCTAGGGCTCCCCTAGCCTTCAGGCCAGGGCACCCCTAGGCTTTAGGCTCCCCTAGGCTAAGGCTAGGGCTCCCCTAGCCTTCAGGCCAGGGCACCCCTAGGCTTTAGGCTCCCCTAGGCTAAGGCTAGGGCTCCCCTAGCCTTCTGGCCAGGGCACCCCTAGGCTTTAGGCTCCCCTAGGCTAAGGCTAGGGCTCCCCTAGCCTTCAGGCCAGGGCACCCCTAGGCTTTAGTCTCCCCTAGGCTAAGGCTAGGGCTCCCCTAGCCTTCAGGCCAGGGCACCCCTAGGATTTAGGCTCCCCTAGGCTAAGGCTAGGGCTCCGCTAGCCTTCAGGCCAGGGCACCCCTAGGCTTTAGGCTCCCCTAGGCTAAGGCTAGGGCTCCCCTAGCCTTCAGGCCAGGGCACCCCTAGGCTTTAGGCTCCCCTAGGCTAAGGCTAGGGCTCCCCTAGCCTTCAGGCCAGGGCACCCCTAGGCTTTAGGCCCCCCTAGGCTAAGGCTAGGGCTCCCCTAGCCTTCAGGCCAGGGCACCCCTAGGCTTTAGGCTCCCCTAGACTAAGGCTAGGGCTCCCCTAGCCTTCAGGCCAGGGCACCCCTAGGCTTTAGGCTCCCCTAGGCTAAGGCTAGGGCTCCCCTAGCCTTTAGGCCAGGGCACCCCTAGGCTTTAGGCTCCCCTAGGCTAAGGCTAGGGCTCCCCTAGCCTTCAGGCCAGGGCACCCCTAGGCTTTAGGCTCCCCTAGGCTAAGGCTAGGGCTCCCCTAGCCTTCAGGCTAGGGCACCCCTAGGCTTTAGGCTCCCCTAGGCTATGTCTAGGGCTCCCCTAGCCTTCAGGCTAGGCCACCCCTAGGCTTTAGCCTAGGGCTCCCCTAGGCTAAGGCTAGGGCTCCCCTAGCCTTCACGCTAGGGCACCCCTAGGCTTTAGGCTCCCCTAGGCTAAGGCTAGGGCTCCCCTAGCCTTCAGGCTAGGGCACCCCTAGGCTTTAGGCTAGGGCTCCCCTAGGCTAAGGCTAGGGCTCCCCTAGCCTTCAGGCTAGGGCACCCCTAGGCTTTAGGCTCCCCTAGGCTAAGGCTAGGGCTACCCTAGCCTTAGCCCCTAGCCTTCAGGCCAGGGCACCCCTAGGCTTTAGGCTCCCCTAGGCTAAGGCTAGGGCTCCCCTAGCCTTCAGGCCAGGGCACCCCTAGGCTTTAGGCTCCCCTAGGCTAAGGCTAGGGCTCCCCTAGCCTTCAGGCCAGGGCACCCCTAGGCTTTAGGCTCCCCTAGGCTAAGGCTAGGGCTCCCCTAGCCTTCAGGCCAGGGCACCCCTAGGCTTTAGGCTCCCCTGTGCTAAGGTTAGGGCTCCCCTAGCCTTAGCCCCTAGCCTTCAGGCCAGGGCACCCCTAGGCTTTAGGCTCCCCTAGGCTAAGGCTAGGGCTCCCCTAGCCTTCAGGCCAGGGCACCCCTAGGCTTTAGGCTCCCCTAGGCTAAGGCTAGGGCTCCCCTAGCCTTCAGGCCAGGGCAACCCTAGGCTTTAGGCTCCCCTAGGCTAAGGCTAGGGCTCCCCTAGCCTTCAGGCCAGGGCAGCCCTAGGCTTTAGGCTCCCCTAGGCTAAGGCTAGGGCTCCCCTAGTCTTCAGGCTAGGGCACCCCTAGGCTTTAGGCTCCCCTAGGCTAAGGCTAGGGCTACCCTAGCCTTAGCCCCTAGCCTTCAGGCCAGGGCACCCCTAGGCTTTAGGCTCCCCTAGGCTAAGGCTAGGGCTCCCCTAGCCTTCAGGCTAGGGCACCCCTAGGCTTTAGGCTCCCCTAGGCTAAGGCTAGGGCTCCCCTAGTCTTCAGGCTAGGGCACCCCTAGGCTTTAGGCTCCCCTAGGCTAAGGCTAGGGCTCCCCCAGCCTTCAGGCTAGGGCACCCCTAGGCTTTAGGCTAGGGCTCCCCTAGCCTTCAGGCCAGGGCACCCCTAGGCTTTAGGCTCCCCTAGGCTAAGGCTAGGGCTACCCTAGCCTTCAGGCCAGGGCACCCCTAGGCTTTAGGCTCCCCTAGGCTAAGGCTAGGGCTCCCCTAGCCTTCAGGCCAGGGCACCCCTAGGCTTTAGGCTCTCCTAGGCTAAGGCTAGGTATCCCCTAGCCTTCAGGCCAGGGCACCCCTAGGCTTTAGGCTCCCCTAGGCTAAGGCTAGGGCTCCCCTAGCCTTCAGGCCAGGGCACCCCTAGGCTTTAGGCTCCCCTAGGCTAAGGCTAGGGCTCCCCTAGCCTTCAGGCCAGGGCACCCCTAGGCTTTAGGCTCCCCTAGGCTAAGGCTAGGTCTCCCCTAGCCTTCAGGCCAGGGCACCCCTAGGCTTTAGGCTCCCCTAGGCTAAGGCTAGGGCTCCCCTAGCCTTCAGGCCAGGGCACCCCTAGGCTTTAGGCTCCCCTAGGCTAAAGCTAGGGCTCCCCTAGCCTTCAGGCCAGGGCACCCCTAGGCTTTAGGCTCCCCTAGGCTAAGGCTAGGGCTCCCCTAGCCTTCAGGCCAGGGCACCCCTAGGCTTTAGGCTCCCCTAGGCTAAGGCTAGGGCTCCCCTAGCCTTCAGGCCAGGGCACCCCTAGGCTTTAGGCTCCCCTAGGCTAAGGCTAGGGCTCCCCTAGCCTTCAGGCCAGGGCACCCCTAGGCTTTAGGCTCCCCTAGGCTAAGGCTAGGGATCCCCTAGCCTTCAGGCCAGGGCACACCTAGGCTTTAGGCTCCCCTAGGTTAAGGTTAGGGCTCCCCTAGCCTTCAGGCTAGGGCACCCCTAGGCTTTAGGCTAGGGCTCCCCTAGGCTAAGGCTAGGGCTCCCCTAGCCTTCAGGCTAGGGCACCCCTAGGCTTTAGGCTCCCCTAGGCTATGTCTAGGGCTCCCCTAGCCTTCAGGCTAGGGCACCCCTAGGCTTTAGGCTAGGGCTCCCCAGGGCTAAGGCTAGGGCTCCCCTAGCCTTCAGGCTAGGGCACCCAAAGGCTTTAGGCTCCCCTAGGCTAAGGCTAGGGCTCCCCTAGCCTTCAGGCTAGGGCACCCCTAGGCTTTAGGCTCCCCTAGGCTAAGGCTAGGGCTCCCCTAGCCTTCAGGCTAGGGTACCCCTAGGCTTTAGGCTCCCCTAGGCTAAGGCTAGGGCTCCCCTAGCCTTCAGGCCAGGGCACCCCTAGGCTTTAGGCTCCCCTAGGCTAAGGCTAGGGCTCCCCTAGCCTTCAGTCCAAGGCACCCCTAGGCTTTAGGCTCCCCTAGGCTAAGGCTAGGGCTCCCCTAGCCTTAGCCCCTAGCCTTCAGGCCAGGGCACCCCTAGGCTTTAGGCTCCCCTAGGCTAAGGCTAGGGCTCCCCTAGCCTTCAGGCCAGGGCACCCCTAGGCTTTAGGCTCCCCTAGGCTAAGGCTAGGGCTCCCCTAGCCTTCAGGCCAGGGCACCCCTAGGCTTTAGGCTCCCCTAGGCTAAGGCTAGGGCTCCCCTAGCCTTCAGGCCACGGCACCCCTAGGCTTTAGGCTCCCCTAGGCTAAGGCTAGGGCTCCCTTAGCCTTCATGCCAGGGCACCCCTAGGCTTTAGGCTCCCCTAGGCTAAGGCTAGGGCTCCCCTAGCCTTCAGGCCAGGGCACCCCTAGGCTTTAGGCTCCCCTAGGCTAAGGCTAGGTCTCCCCTAGCCTTCAGGCCAGGGCACCCCTAGGCTTTAGGCTCCATTAGGCTAAGGCTAGGGCTCCCCTAGCCTTCAGGCCAGGGCACCCCTAGGCTTTAGGCTCCCCTAGGCTAAGGCTAGGGCTCCCCTAGCCTTCAGGCCATGGCACCCCTAGGCTTTAGGCTCCCCTAGGCTAAGGCTAGGGCTCCCCTAGCCTTCAGGCCAGGGCACCCCTAGGCTTTAGGCTCCCCTAAGCTAAGGCTAGGGCTCCCCTAGCCTTCAGGCCATGGCACCCCTAGGCTTTAGGCTCCCCTAGGCTAAGGCTAGGGCTCCCCTAGCCTTCAGGCCAGGGCACCCCTAGGCTTTAGGCTCCCCTAGGCTAAGGCTAGGGCTCCCCTAGCCTTCAGGCCAGGGCACCCCTAGGCTTTAGGCTCCCCTGTGCTAAGGTTAGGGCTCCCCTAGCCTTAGCCCCTAGCCTTCAGGCCAGGGCACCCCTAGGCTTTAGGCTCCCCTAGGCTAAGGCTCGGGCTCCCCTAGCCTTCAGGCCAGGGCACCCCTAGGCTTTAGGCTCCCCTAGGCTAAGGCTAGGGCTCCCCTAGCCTTCAGGCCAGGGTAACCCTAGGCTTTAGGCTCCCCTAGGCTAAGGCTAGGGCTCCCCTAGCCTTCAGGCCAGGGCAGCCCTAGGCTTTAGGCTTCCCTAGGCTAAGGCTAGGGCTCCCCTAGCCTTCAGGCCAGGGCACCCCTAGGCTTCAGGCTCCCCTAGGCTAAGGATAGGGCTCCCCTAGCCTTCAGGCCAGGGCACCCCTAGGCTTTAGGCTCCCCTAGGCTAAGGCTAGGGCTCCCCTAGCCTTCTGGCCAGGGCACCCCTAGGCTTTAGGCTCCCCTAGGCTAAGGCTAGGGCTCTCCTAGCCTTCAGGCCAGGGCACCCCTAGGCTTTAGTCTCCTCTAGGCTAAGGCTAGGGCTCCCCTAGCCTTCAGGCCAGGGCACCCCTAGGCTTTAGGCTCCCCTAGGCTAAGGCTAGGGCTCCGCTAGCCTTCAGGCCAGGGCACCCCTAGGCTTTAGGCTCCCCTAGGCTAAGGCTAGGGCTCCCCTAGCCTTCAGGCCAGGGCACCCCTAGGCTTTAGGCTCCCCTAGGCTAAGGCTAGGGCTCCCCTAGCCTTCAGGCCAGGGCACCCCTAGGCTTTAGGCCCCCCTAGGCTAAGGCTAGGGCTCCCCTAGCCTTCAGGCCAGGGCACCCCTAGGCTTTAGGCTCCCCTAGACTAAGGCTAGGGCTTCCCTAGCCTTCAGGCCAGGGCACCCCTAGGCTTTAGGCTCCCCTAGGCTAAGGCTAGGGCTCCCCTAGCCTTTAGGCCAGGGCACCCCTAGGCTTTAGGCTCCCCTAGGCTAAGGCTAGGGATCCCCTAGCCTTCAGGCCAGGGCACCCCTAGGCTTTAGGCTCCCCTAGGCTAAGGCTAGGGCTCCCCTAGCCTTCAGGCTAGGGCACCCCTAGGCTTTAGGCTCCCCTAGGCTATGTCTAGGGCTCCCCTAGCCTTCAGGCTAGGGCACCCCTAGGCTTTAGGCTAGGGCTCCCCTAGGCTAAGGCTAGGGCTCCCCTAGCCTTCAGGCTAGGGCACCCCTAGGCTTTAGGCTCCCCTAGGCTAAGGCTAGGGCTCCCCTAGCCTTCAGGCTAGGGCACCCCTAGGCTTTAGGCTAGGGCTCCCCTAGGCTAAGGCTAGGGCTCCCCTAGCCTTCAGGCTAGGGCACCCCTAGGCTTTAGGCTCCCCTAGGCTAAGGCTAGGGCTACCCTAGCCTTAGCCCCTAGCCTTCAGGCCAGGGCACCCCTAGGCTTTAGGCTCCCCTAGGCTAAGGCTAGGGCTCCCCTAGCCTTCAGGCCAGGGCACCCCTAGGCTTTAGGCTCCCCTAGGCTAAGGCTAGGGCTCCCCTAGCCTTCAGGCCAGGGCACCCCTAGGCTTTAGGCTCCCCTAGGCTAAGGCTAGGGCTCCCCTAGCCTTCAGGCCAGGGCACCCCTAGGCTTTAGGCTCCCCTAGGCTAAGGCTAGGGCTCCCCTAGCCTTCAGGCCAGGGCACCCCTAGGCTTTAGGCTCCCCTAGGCTAAGGCTAGGGCTCCCTTAGCCTTCAGGCCAGGTCACCCCTAGGCTTTAGGCTCCCCTAGGCTAAAGCTAGGGCTCCCCTACCCTTCAGGCCAGGGCACCCCTAGGCTTTAGGCTCCCCTAGGCTAAGGCTAGGGCTCCCCTAGCCTTCAGGCCAGGGCACCCCTAGGCTTTAGGCTCCATTAGGCTAAGGCTAGGGCTCCCCTAGCCTTCAGGCCAGGGCACCCCTAGGCTTTAGGCTCCCCTAGGCTAAGGCTAGGGCTCCCCTAGCCTTCAGGCCAGGGCACCACTAGGCTTTAGGCTCCCCTAAGCTAAGGCTAGGGCTCCCCTAGCCTTCAGGCCAGGGCACCCCTAGGCTTTAGGCTCCCCTAGGCTAAGGCTAGGGCTCCCCTAGCCTTCAGGCCAGGGCACCCCTAGGCTTTAGGCTCCCCTAGGCTAAGGCTAGGGCTCCCCTAGCCTTCAGGCCAGGGCACCCCTAGGCTTTAGGCTCCCCTAGGCTAAGGCTAGGGCTCCCCTAGCCTTCAGGCCAGGGCACCCCTTGGCTTTAGGCTCCCCTGTGCTAAAGCTAGGGCTCCCCTAGCCTTAGCCCCTAGCCTTCAGGCCAGGGCACCCCTAGGCTTTAGGCTCCCCTAGGCTAAGGCTAGGGCTCCCCTAGCCTTCAGGCCAGGGCACCCCTAGGCTTTAGGCTCCCCTAGGCTAAGGCTAGGGCTCCCCTAGCCTTCAGGCCAGGGCACCCCTAGGCTTTAGGCTCCCCTAGGCTAAGGCTAGGGCTCCCCTTGCCTTCAGGCCAGGGCAGCCCTAGGCTTTAGGCTTCCCTAGGCTAAGGCTAGGGCTCCCCTAGCCTTCAGGCCAAGGCACCCCTAGGCTTTAGGCTCCCCTAGGCTAAGGCTAGGGCTCCCCTAGCCTTCCGGCCAGGGCACCCCTAGGCTTTAGGCTCCCCTAGGCTAAGGCTAGGGCTCCCCTAGCCTTCTGGCCAGGGCACCCCTAGGCTTTAGGCTCCCCTAGGCTAAGGCTAGGGCTCCCCTAGCCTTCAGGCCAGGGCACCCCTAGGCTTTAGGCTCCCCTAGGCTAAGGCTAGGGCTCCCCTAGCCTTCAGGCCAGGGCACCCCTAGGCTTTAGGCTCCCCTAGTCTAAGGGTAGGGCTCCACTAGACTTCAGGCCAGGGCACCCCTAGGCTTTAGGCTCCCCTTGGCTAAGGCTAGGGCTCCCCTAGCCTTCAGGCCAGGGCACCCCTAGGCTTTAGGCTAGGGCTCCCCTAGGCTAAGGCTAGGGCTCCCCTAGCCTTCAGGCTAGGGCACCCCTAGGCTTTAGGCTAGGGCTCCCCTAGGCTAAGGCTTGGGCTCCCCTAGCCTTCAGGCTAGGGCACCCCTAGGCTTTAGGCTCCCCTAGGCTAAGGCTAGGGCTCCCCTAGCCTTCAGGCTAGGGCAACCCTAGGCTTTAGGCTCCCCTAGGCTAAGGCTAGGGCTCCCCTAGCCTTCAGGCTAGGGCACCACTAGGCTTTAAGCTCCCTTAGGCTAAGGCTAGGGCTCCCCTAGCCTTCAGGCCAGGGCACCCCTAGGCTTTAGGCTCCCCTAGGCTAAGGCTAGGGCTCCCCTAGCCTTCAGGCCAGGGCACCCCTAGGCTTTAGGCCCCCCTTGGCTAAGGCTAGGGCTCCCCTAGCCTTCAGGCCAGGGCACCCCTAGGCTTTAGGCTCCCCTAGGCTAAGGCTAGGGCTCCCCTAGCCTTCAGGCCAGGGCACCCCTAGGCTTTAGGCTCCCCTAGGCTAAGGCTAGGGCTCCCCTAGCCTTCAGGCTAGGGCACCCCTAGGCTTTAGGCTCCCCTAGGCTATGTCTAGGGCTCCCCTAGCCTTCAGGCTAGGGCACCCCTAGGATTTAGGCTAGGGCTCCCCTAGGCTAAGGCTAGGGCTCCCCTAGCCTTCAGGCTAGGGCACCCCTAGGCTTTAGGCTCCCCTAGGCTAAGGCTAGGGCTCCCCTAGCCTTCAGGCTAGGGCACCCATAGGCTTTAGGCTAGGGCTCCCCTAGGCTAAGGCTAGGGCTCCCCTAGCCTTCAGGCTAGGGCACCCCTAGGCTTTAGGCTCCCCTAGGCTAAGGCTAGGGCTCCCCTAGCCTTCAGGCTAGGGCACCCCTAGGCTTTAGGCTCCCCTAGGCTAAGGCTAGGGCTCCCCTAGCCTTCAGGCTAGGGCACCCCTAGGCTTTAGGCTCCCTTAGGCTAAGGCTAGGGCTCCCCTAGCCTTCAGGCTAGGGCACCCCTAGGCTTTAGGCTCCCCTAGGCTAAGGCAAGGGCTCCCCTAGCCTTCATGCTAGGGCACCCCTAGGCTTTAGGCTCCCCTAGGCTAAGGCTAGGGCTCCCCTAGCCTTCAGGCTAGGGAACCCCTAGGCTTTAGGCTAGGACTCCCCTAGGCTAAGGCTAGGGCTCCCCTAGCCTTCTGGCTAGGGCACCCCTAGGCTTTAGGCTCCCCTAGGCTAAAGCTAGGGCTCCCCTAGCCTTCAGGCTAGGGCACCCCTAGGCTTTAGGCTACCCAAGGCTAAGGCTAGGGCTCCCCTAGCCTTCAGGCTAGGGCACCCCTAGGCTTTAGGCTCCCCTAGGCTAAGGCAAGGGCTCCCCTAGCCTTCATGCTAGGGCACCCCTAGGCTTTAGGCTCCCCTAGGCTAAGGCTAGGGCTCCCCTAGCCTTCAGGCTAGGGAACCCCTAGGCTTTAGGCTAGGACTCCCCTAGGCTAAGGCTAGGGCTCCCCTAGCCTTCTGGCTAGGGCACCCCTAGGCTTTAGGCTCCCCTAGGCTAAAGCTAGGGCTCCCCTAGCCTTCAGGCTAGGGCACCCCTAGGCTTTAGGCTACCCAAGGCTAAGGCTAGGGCTCCCCTAGCCTTCATGCTAGAGCACCCCTAGGCTTTAGGCTTGGGCTCCCCTAGGCTAAGGCTAGGGCTCCCCTAGCCTTCAGGCTAGGGCACCCTTAGGCTTTAGGCTAGGGCTCCCCTAGGCTAAGGATAGGGCTCCCCTAGCCTTCAGGCTAGGGCACCCCTAGGCTTTAGGCTCCCCTAAGCTAAGGCTCGGGCTCCCCTAGCCTTCAGGCTAGGGCACCCCTAGGCTTTAGGCTAGGGCTCCCCTAGGCTAAGGCTAGGGCTCCCCTAGCCTTCAGGCTAGGGCACCCCTAGGCTTTAGGCTGCCCTAGGCTAAGGCTAGGGCTCCCCTAGCCTTCAGGCTAGGGCACCCCTAGGCTTTAGGCTCCCCTAGGCTAAGGCTAGGGCTCCCCTAGCCTTCAGGCTAGGGCACCCCTAGGCTTTAGGCTCCCCTAGGCTAAGGCTAGGGCTCCCCTAGCCTTCAGGCTAGGGCACCCCTAGGCTTTAGGCTAGGGCTCCCCTAGGCTAAGGCTAGGGCTCCCCTAGCCTTCAGGCCAGGGCACCCCTAGGCTTTAGGCTCCCCTAGGCTAAGGCTAGGGCTCCCCTAGCCTACAGGCCAGGGCACTCCTAGGCTTTAGGCTCCCCTAGGCTAAGGCTAGGGTTCCCCTAGCCTTGAGGCCAGGGCACCCCTAGGCTTTTGGCTCCCCTAGGCTAAGGCTGGGGCTCCCCTAGCCTTCAGGCCAGGGCACCCCTAGGCTTTAGTCTCCCCTAGGCTAAGGCTAGGGCTCCCCTAGCCTTCAGGCCAGGGCACCCCTAGGCTTTAGGCTCCCCTAGGCTAAGGCTAGGGCTCCCCTAGCCTTCAGGCCAGGGCACCCCTAGGCTTTAGGCTCCCCTAGGCTAAGGCTAGGGCTCCCCTAGCCTTCAGGCCAGGGCACCCCTAGGCTTTAGGCTCCCCTAGGCTAAGGCTAGGGCTCCCCTAGCCTTCAGGCCAGGGCTCCCCTAGGCTTTAGTCTCCCCTAGGCTAAGGCTAGGGCTCCCCTAGCCTTCAGCCCAGGGCACCCCTAGGCTTTAGGCTCCCCTAGGCTAAGGCTAGGGCTCCCCTAGCCTTCAGGCCAGGGCACCCCTAGGCTTTAGGCTCCCCTAGGCTAAGGCTAGGGCTCCCCTAGCCCCCAGGCCAGGGCACCCCTAGGCTTTAGGCTCCCCTAGGCTAAGGCTAGGGCTCCCCTAGCCTTCAGGCCAGGGCACCCCTAGGCTTTAGGCTCCCCTAGGCTAAGGCTAGGGCTCCCCTAGCCTTCAGGCCAGGGCACCCGTAGGCTTTAGGCTCCCCTAGGCTAAGGCTAGGGCTCCCCTAGCCTTCAGGCCAGGGCACCCCTAGGCTTTAGGCTCCCCTAGGCTAAGGCTAGGGCTCCCCTAGCCTTCAGGCCAGGGCACCCCTAGGCTTTAGGCTCCCCTAGGCTAAGGCTAGGGCTCCCCTAGCCTTCAGGCCAGGGCACCCCTAGGCTTTAGGCTCCCCTAGGCTAAGGCTAGGGCTCCCCTAACCTTCAGGCCAGGGCACCCCTAGGCTTTAGGCTCCCCTAGGCTAAGGCTAGGGCTCCCCTAGCCTTCAGGCCAGGGCACCCCTAGGCTTTAGGCTCCCCTAGGCTAAGGCTAGGGCTCCCCTAGCCTTCAGGCCAGGGCACCCCTAGGCTTTTGGCTCCCCTAGGCTAAGGCTAGGGCTCCCCTAGCCTTCAGGCCAGGGCACCCCTAGGCTTTAGGCTCCCCTAGGCTAAGGCTAGGGATCCCCTAGCCTTCAGGCCAGGGCACCCCTAGGCTTTAGGCTCCCCTAGGTTAAGGTTAGGGCTCCCCTAGCCTTCAGGCTAGGGCACCCCTAGGCTTTAGGCTAGGGCTCCCCTAGGCTAAGGCTAGGGCTCCCCTAGCCTTCAGGCTAGGGCACCCCTAGGCTTTAGGCTCCCCTAGGCTATGTCTAGGGCTCCCCTAGCCTTCAGGCTAGGGCACCCCTAGGCTTTAGGCTAGGGCTCCCCTAGGCTAAGGCTAGGGCTCCCCTAGCCTTCAGGCTAGGGCACGCCTAGGCTTTAGGCTCCCCTAGGCTAAGGCTAGGGCTCCCCTAGCCTTCAGACTAGGGCACCCCTAGGCTTTAGGCTAGGGCTCCCCTAGGCTAAGGCTAGGGCTCCCCTAGCCTTCAGGCTAGGGCACCCCTAGGCTTTAGGCTCCCCTAGGCTAAGGCTAGGGCTCCCCTAGCCTTCAGGCTAGGGCACCCCTAGGCTTTAGGCTAGGGCTCCCCTAGGCTAAGGCTAGGGCTCCCCTAGCCTTCAGGCTAGGGCACCCCTAGGCTTTAGGCTCCCCTAGGCTAAGGCTAGGGCTCCCCTAGCCTTCAGGCTAGGGCACCCCTAGGCTTTAGGCTCCCCTAGGCTAAGGCTAGGGCTTCCCTAGCCTTCAGGCTAGGGCACCCCTAGGCTTTAGACTCCCCTAGGCTAAGGCTAGGGCTCCCCTAGCCTTCAGGCTACGGCACCCCTAGGCTTTAGGCTCCCCTAGGCTAAGGCTAGGGCTCCCCTAGCCTTCAGGCTAGGGAACCCCTAGGCTTTAGGCTAGGACTCCCCTAGGCTAAGGCTAGGGCTCCCCTAGCCTTCAGGCTAGGGCACCCCTAGGCTTTAGGCTCCCCTAGGCTAAGGCTAGGGCTCCCCTAGCCTTCAGGCTAGGGCACCCCTAGGCTTTAGGCTACCCAAGGCTAAGGCTAGGGCTCCCCTAGCCTTCATGCTAGGGCACCCCTAGGCTTTAGGCTTGGGCTCCCCTAGGCTAAGGCTAGGGCTCCCCTAGCCTTCAGGCTAGGGCACCCCTACGCTTTAGGCTAGGGCTCCCCTAGGCTAAGGCTAGGGCTCCCCTAGCCTTCAGGCTAGGGCACCCCTAGGCTTTAGGCTCCCCTAAGCTAAGGCTAGGGCTCCCCTACCCTTCAGGCTAGGGCACCCCTAGGCTTTAGGCTAGGGCTCCCCTAGGCTAAGGCTAGGGCTCCCCTAGCCTTCAGGCTAGGGCACCCCTAGGCTTTAGGCTGCCCTAGGCTAAGGCTAGGGCTCCCCTAGCCTTCAGGCTAGGGCACCCCTAGGCTTTAGGCTCCCCTAGGCTAAGGCTAGGGCTCCCTTAGCCTTCAGGCTAGGGCACCCCTAGGCTTTAGGCTCCCCTAGGCTAAGGCTAGGGCTCCCCTAGCCTTCAGGCTAGGGCACCCCTAGGCTTTAGGCTAGGGCTCCCCTAGGCTAAGGCTAGGGCTCCCCTAGCCTTCAGGCGAGGGCACCCCTAGGCTTTAGGCTCCCCTAGGCTAAGGCTAGGGCTCCCCTAGCCTTCAGGCCAGGGCACTCCTAGGCTTTAGGCTCCCCTAGGCTAAGGCTAGTGCTCCCCTAGCCTTGAGGGCAGGGCACCCATAGGCTTTTGGTTCCCCTAGGCTAAGGCTGGGGCTCCCCTAGCATTCAGGCGAGGGCACCCCTAGGCTTTAAGCTCCCCTAGGCTAAGGCTAGGGCTCCCCTAGCCTTCAGGCTAGGGCACCCCTAGGCTTTAGGCTGCCCTAGGCTAAGGCTAGGGCTCCCCTAGCCTTCAGGCTAGGGCACCCCTAGGCTTTAGGCTCCCCTAGGCTAAGGCTAGGGCTCCCCTAGCCTTCAGGCTAGGGCACCCCTAGGCTTTAGGCTCCCCTAGGCTAAGGCTAGGGCTCCCCTAGCCTTCAGGCTAGGGCACCCCTAGGCTTTAGGCTAGGGCTCCCCTAGGCTAAGGCTAGGGCTCCCCTAGCCTTCAGGCCAGGGCACCCCTAGGCTTTAGGCTCCCCTAGGCTAAGGCTAGGGCTCCCCTAGCCTACAGGCCAGGGCACTCCTAGGCTTTAGGCTCCCCTAGGCTAAGGCTAGGGTTCCCCTAGCCTTGAGGCCAGGGCACCCCTAGGCTTTTGGCTCCCCTAGGCTAAGGCTGGGGCTCCCCTAGCCTTCAGGCCAGGGCACCCCTAGGCTTTAGTCTCCCCTAGGCTAAGGCTAGGGCTCACCTAGCCTTCAGACCAGGGCACCCCTAGGCTTTAGGCTCCCCTAGGCTAAGGCTAGGGCTCCCCTAGCCTTCAGGCCAGGGCACCCCTAGGCTTTAGGCTCCCCTAGGCTAAGGCTAGGGCTCCCCTAGCCTTCAGGCCAGGGCACCCCTAGGCTTTAGGCTCCCCTAGGCTAAGGCTAGGGCTCCCCTAGCCTTCAGGCCAGGGCTCCCCTAGGCTTTAGTCTCCCCTAGGCTAAGGCTAGGGCTCCCCTAGCCTTCAGCCCAGGGCACCCCTAGGCTTTAGGCTCCCCTAGGCTAAGGCTAGGGCTCCCCTAGCCTTCAGGCCAGGGCACCCCTAGGCTTTAGGCTCCCCTAGGCTAAGGCTAGGGCTCCCCTAGCCTCCAGGCCAGGGCACCCCTAGGCTTTAGGCTCCCCTAGGCTAAGGCTAGGGCTCCCCTAGCCTTCAGGCCAGGGCACCCCTAGGCTTTAGGCTCCCCTAGGCTAAGGCTAGGGCTCCCCTAGCCTTCAGGCCAGGGCACCCGTAGGCTTTAGGCTCCCCTAGGCTAAGGCTAGGGCTCCCCTAGCCTTCAGGCCAGGGCACCCCTAGGCTTTAGGCTCCCCTAGGCTAAGGCTAGGGCTCCCCTAGCCTTCAGGCCAGGGCACCCCTAGGCTTTAGGCTCCCCTAGGCTAAGGCTAGGGCTCCCCTAGCCTTCAGGCCAGGGCACCCCTAGGCTTTAGGCTCCCCTAGGCTAAGGCTAGGGCTCCCCTAACCTTCAGGCCAGGGCACCCCTAGGCTTTAGGCTCCCCTAGGCTAAGGCTAGGGCTCCCCTAGCCTTCAGGCCAGGGCACCCCTAGGCTTTAGGCTCCCCTAGGCTAAGGCTAGGGCTCCCCTAGCCTTCAGGCCAGGGCACCCCTAGGCTTTTGGCTCCCCTAGGCTAAGGCTAGGGCTCCCCTAGCCTTCAGGCCAGGGCACCCCTAGGCTTTAGGCTCCCCTAGGCTAAGGCTAGGGATCCCCTAGCCTTCAGGCCAGGGCACCCCTAGGCTTTAGGCTCCCCTAGGTTAAGGTTAGGGCTCCCCTAGCCTTCAGGCTAGGGCACCCCTAGGCTTTAGGCTAGGGCTCCCCTAGGCTAAGGCTAGGGCTCCCCTAGCCTTCAGGCTAGGGCACCCCTAGGCTTTAGGCTCCCCTAGGCTATGTCTAGGGCTCCCCTAGCCTTCAGGCTAGGGCACCCCTAGGCTTTAGGCTAGGGCTCCCGTAGGCTAAGGCTAGGGCTCCCCTAGCCTTCAGGCTAGGGCACGCCTAGGCTTTAGGCTCCCCTAGGCTAAGGCTAGGGCTCCCCTAGCCTTCAGACTAGGGCACCCCTAGGCTTTAGGCTAGGGCTCCCCTAGGCTAAGGCTAGGGCTCCCCTAGCCTTCAGGCTAGGGCACCCCTAGGCTTTAGGCTCCCCTAGGCTAAGGCTAGGGCTCCCCTAGCCTTCAGGCTAGGGCACCCCTAGGCTTTAGGCTAGGGCTCCCCTAGGCTAAGGCTAGGGCTCCCCTAGCCTTCAGGCTAGGGCACCCCTAGGCTTTAGGCTCCCCTAGGCTAAGGCTAGGGCTCCCCTAGCCTTCAGGCTAGGGCACCCCTAGGCTTTAGGCTCCCCTAGGCTAAGGCTAGGGCTTCCCTAGCCTTCAGGCTAGGGCACCCCTAGGCTTTAGACTCCCCTAGGCTAAGGCTAGGGCTCCCCTAGCCTTCAGGCTACGGCACCCCTAGGCTTTAGGCTCCCCTAGGCTAAGGCTAGGGCTCCCCTAGCCTTCAGGCTAGGGAACCCCTAGGCTTTAGGCTAGGACTCCCCTAGGCTAAGGCTAGGGCTCCCCTAGCCTTCAGGCTAGGGCACCCCTAGGCTTTAGGCTCCCCTAGGCTAAGGCTAGGGCTCCCCTAGCCTTCAGGCTAGGGCACCCCTAGGCTTTAGGCTACCCAAGGCTAAGGCTAGGGCTCCCCTAGCCTTCATGCTAGGGCACCCCTAGGCTTTAGGCTTGGGCTCCCCTAGGCTAAGGCTAGGGCTCCCCTAGCCTTCAGGCTAGGGCACCCCTACGCTTTAGGCTAGGGCTCCCCTAGGCTAAGGCTAGGGCTCCCCTAGCCTTCAGGCTAGGGCACCCCTAGGCTTTAGGCTCCCCTAAGCTAAGGCTAGGGCTCCCCTACCCTTCAGGCTAGGGCACCCCTAGGCTTTAGGCTAGGGCTCCCCTAGGCTAAGGCTAGGGCTCCCCTAGCCTTCAGGCTAGGGCACCCCTAGGCTTTAGGCTGCCCTAGGCTAAGGCTAGGGCTCCCCTAGCCTTCAGGCTAGGGCACCCCTAGGCTTTAGGCTCCCCTAGGCTAAGGCTAGGGCTCCCTTAGCCTTCAGGCTAGGGCACCCCTAGGCTTTAGGCTCCCCTAGGCTAAGGCTAGGGCTCCCCTAGCCTTCAGGCTAGGGCACCCCTAGGCTTTAGGCTAGGGCTCCCCTAGGCTAAGGCTAGGGCTCCCCTAGCCTTCAGGCGAGGGCACCCCTAGGCTTTAGGCTCCCCTAGGCTAAGGCTAGGGCTCCCCTAGCCTTCAGGCCAGGGCACTCCTAGGCTTTAGGCTCCCCTAGGCTAAGGCTAGTGCTCCCCTAGCCTTGAGGGCAGGGCACCCATAGGCTTTTGCTCCCCTAGGCTAAGGCTGGGGCTCCCCTAGCATTCAGGCGAGGGCACCCCTAGGCTTTAGGCTCCCCTAGGCTAAGGCTAGGGCTCCCCTAGCCTTCAGGCCAGGGCACCCCTAGGCTTTAGGGCTTCCCTAGGCTAAGGCTAGGGCTCCCCTAGCCTTCAGGCCAGGGCACCCTAGGCTTTAAGGCTCCCCTAGGCTAAGGCTAGGGCTCCCCTAGCCTTCAGGCCAGGGCACCCCTAGGATTTAGGCTCCCCTAGGCTAAGGCTAGGCTCCCCTAGCCTTCAGGCCAGGGCACCCCTAGGCTTTAGGCTCCCCTAGGCTAAGGCTAGGGCTCCCCTAGCCTTCAGGCCAGGGCACCCCTAGGATTTAGGCTCCCCTAGGCTAAGGCTAGGGCTCCCCTAGCCTTCAGGCCAGGGCACCCCTAGGCGTTAGGCTCCCCTAGGCTAAGGCTAGGGCTCCCCTAGCCTTCAGGCCAGGGCACCCCTAGGCTTTAGGCTCCCCTAGGCTAAGGCTACGGCTCCCCTAGCCTTCAGGCCAGGGCACCCCTAGGCTTTAGGCTCCCCTAGGCTAAGGCTAGGGCTTCCCTAGCCTTAGCCCCTAGCCTTCAGGCCAGGGCACCCCTAGGCTTTAGGCTCCCCTAGGCTAAGGCTAGGGCTCCCCTAGCCTTCAGGCCAGGGCACCCCTAGGCTTTAGGCTCCCCTAGGCTAAGGCTAGGGCTCCCCTAGCCTTCAGGCCAGGGCACCCCTAGGCTTTAGGCTACCCTAGGCTAAGGCTAGGGCTCCCCTAGCCTTCAGGCCAGGGCACCCCTAGGCTTTAGGCTTCCCCTAGGCTAAGGCTAGGGCTCCCCTAGCCTTCAGGCCAGGGCACCCCTAGGCTTTAGGCTCCCCTGTGCTAAGGCTAGGGCTCCCCTAGCCTTCAGGCCAGGGCACCCCTAGGCTTTAGGCTCCCCTAGGCTAAGGCTAGGGCTCCCCTAGCCTTCAGGCCAGGGCAACCCTAGGCTTTAGGCTCCCCTAGGCAAAGGCTAGGGCTCCCCTAGCCTTCAGGCCAGGGCAGCCCTACGCTTTAGGCTTCCCTAGGCTAAGGCTAGGGCTCCCCTAGCCTTCAGGCCAGGGCACCCCTAGGCTTTAGGCTCCCCTAGGCTAAGGCTAGGGCTCCCCTAGCCTTCAGGCCAGGGCACCCCTAGGCTTTAGGCTAGGGTCCCCTAGGCTAAGGCTAGTGCTCCCCTAGCCTTCAGGCTAGGGCACCCCTAGGCTTTAGGCTCTCCTAGGCTAAGGATAGGGCTCCCCTAGCCTTCAGGCTAGGGCACCCCTAGGCTTTAGGCTAGGGCTCCCCTAGGCTAAGGCTAGGGCTCCCCTAGCCTTCAGGCTAGGGCACCCCTAGGCTTTAGGCTCCCCTAGGCTAAGGCTAGGGCTCCCCTAGCCTTCAGGCTAGGGCACCCCTAGGCTTTAGGCTCCCCCAGGCTAAGGCTAGGGCTCCCCTAGCCTTCAGGCTAGGGCACCCCTAGGCTTTAGGCTAGGGCTCCCCTAGGCTAAGGCTAGGGCTCCCCTAGCCTTCAGGCTAGGGCACCCCTAGGCTTTAGGCTCCCTTAGGCTAAGGCTAGGGCTCCCCTAGCCTTCAGGCTACGGCACCCCTAGGCTTTAGGCTCCCCTAGGCTAAGGCAAGGGCTCCCCTAGCCTTCATGCTAGGGCACCCCTAGGCTTTAGGCTCCCCTAGGCTAAGGCTAGGGCTCCCCTAGCCTTCAGGCTAGGGAACCCCTAGGCTTTAGGCTCGGACTCCCCTAGGCTAAGGCTAGGGCTCCCCTAGCCTTCAGGCTAGGGCACCCCTAGGCTTTAGGCTCCCCTAGGCTAAGGCTAGGGCTCCCCTAGCCTTCAGGCTAGGGCACCCCTAGGCTTTAGGCTACCCAAGGCTAAGGCTAGGGCTCCCCTAGCCTTCATGCTAGAGCACCCCTAGGCTTTAGGCTTGGGCTCCCCTAGGCTAAGGCTAGGGCTCCCCTAGCCTTCAGGCTAGGGCACCCCTAGGCTTTAGGCTAGGGCTCCCCTAGGCTAAGGCTAGGGCTCCCCTAGCCTTCAGGCTAGGGCACCCCTAGGCTTTAGGCTCCCCTAAGCTAAGGCTAGGGCTCCCCTAGCCTTCAGGCTAGGGCACCCCTAGGCTTTAGGCTAGGTCTCCCCTAGGCTAAGGCTAGGGCTTCCCTAGCCTTCAGGCTAGGGCACCCCTAGGCTTTAGGCTGCCCTAGGCTAAGGCTAGGGCTCCCCTAGCCTTCAGGCTAGGGCACCCCTAGGCTTTAGGCTCCCCTAGGCTAAGGCTAGGGCTCCCCTAGCCTTCAGGCTAGAGCACCCCTAGGCTTTAGGCTCCCCTAGGCTAAGGCTAGGGCTCCCCTAGCCTTCAGGCTAGGGCACCCCTAGGCTTTAGGCTAGGGCTCCCCTAGGCTAATGCTAGGGCTCCCCTAGCCTTCAGGCCAGGGCACCCCTAGGCTTTAGGCTCCCCTAGGCTAAGGCTAGGGCTCCCCTAGCCTACCGGCCAGGGCACTCCTAGGCTTTAGGCTCCCCTAGGCTAAGGCTAGGGCTCCCCTAGCCTTGAGGCCAGGGCACCCCTAGGCTTTTGGCTCCCCTAGACTAAGGCTGGGGCTCCCCTAGCCTTCAGGCCAGGGCACCCCTAGGCTTTAGTCTCCCCTAGGCTAAGGCTAGGGCTCCCCTAGCCTTCAGGCCAGGGCACCCCTAGGCTTTAGGCTCCCCTAGGCTAAGGCTAGGGCTCCCCTAGCCTTCAGGCCAGGGCACCCCTAGGCTTTAGGCTCCCCTAGGCTAAGGCTAAGGCTCCCCTAGCCTTCAGGCCAGGGCACCCCTAGGCTTTAGGCTCCCCTAGGCTAAGGCTAGGGCTCCCCTAGCCTTCAGGCCAGGGCACCCCTAGGCTTTAGTCTCCCCTAGGCTAAGGCTAGGGCTCCCCTAGCCTTCAGCCCAGGGCACCCCTAGGCTTTAGGCTCCCCTAGGCTAAGGCTAGGGCTCCCCTAGCCTTCAGGCCAGGGCACCCCTAGGCTTTAGGCTCCCCTAAGCTAAGGCTAGGGCTCCCCTAGCCTTCAGGCCAGGGCACCCCTAGGCTTTAGGCTCCCCTAGGCTAAGGCTAGGGCTCCCCTAGCCTTCAGGCCAGGGCACCCCTAGGCTTTAGGCTCCCCTAGGCTAAGGCTAGGGCTCCCCTAGCCTTCAGGCCAGGGCACCCCTAGGCTTTAGGCTCCCCTAGGCTAAGGCTAGGGCTCCCCTAGCCTTTGCCCCTAGCCTTCAGGCCAGGGCACCCCTAGGCTGTAGGCTCCCCTAGGCTAAGAATAGGGCTCCCCTAGCCTTCAGGCCAGGGCACCCCTAGGCTTTAGGCTCCCCTAGGCTAAGGCTAGGGCTCCCCTAGCCTTCTGGCCAGGGCACCATTAGGCTTTAGGCACCCCTATGCTAAGGCTAGGGCTCCCCTAGCCTTCAGGCCAGGGCACCCCTAGGCTTTAGGCTCCCCTAGGCTAAGGCTAGGGCTCCCCTAGCCTTCAGGCCAGGGCACCCCTAGGCTTTAGGCTCCCCTAGGCTAAGGCTAGGGCTCCCCTAGCCTTCAGGCTAGGGCACCCCTAGGCTTTAGGCTCACCTAGGCTAAGGCTAGGGCTCCCCTAGCCTTCAGGCTAGGGCACCCCTAGGCTTTAGGCTAGGGCTCCCCTAGGCTAAGGCTAGGGCTCCCCTAGCCTTCAGGCCAGGGCACCCCTAGGCTTTAGGCTCCCCTAGGCTAAGGCTAGGCCTCCCCTAGCCTACAGGCCAGGGCACTCCTAGGCTTTAGGCTCCCCTAGGCTAAGGCTAGGGTTCCCCTAGCCTTGAGGCCAGGGCACCCCTAGGCTTTTGGCTCCCCTAGGCTAAGGCTGGGGCTCCCCTAGCCTTCAGGCCAGGGCACCCCTAGGCTTTAGTCTCCCCTAGGCTAAGGCTAGGGCTCCCCTAGCCTTCAGGCCAGGGCACCCCTAGGCTTTAGGCTCCCCTAGGCTAAGGCTAGGGCTCCCCTAGCCTTCAGGTCAGGGCACCCCTAGGCTTTAGGCTCCCCTAGGCTAAGGCTAGGGCTCCCCTAGCCTTCAGGCCAGGGCACCCCTAGGCTTTAGGCTCCCCTAGGCTAAGGCTAGGGCTCCCCTAGCCTTCAGGCCAGGGCTCCCCTAGGCTTTAGTCTCCCCTAGGCTAAGGCTAGGGCTCCCCTAGCCTTCAGCCCAGGGCACCCCTAGGCTTTAGGCTCCCCTAGGCTAAGGCTAGGGCTCCCCTAGCCTTCAGGCCAGGGCACCCCTAGGCTTTAGGCTCCCCTAGGCTAAGGCTAGGGCTCCCCTAGCCTCCAGGCCAGGGCACCCCTAGGCTTTAGGCTCCCCTAGGCTAAGGCTAGGGCTCCCCTAGCCTTCAGGCCAGGGCACCCCTAGGCTTTAGGCTCCCCTAGGCTAAGGCTAGGGCTCCCCTAGCCTTCAGGCCAGGGCACCCGTAGGCTTTAGGCTCCCCTAGGCTAAGGCTAGGGCTCCCCTAGCCTTCAGGCCAGGGCACCCCTAGGCTTTAGGCTCCCCTAGGCTAAGACTAGGGCTCCCCTAGCCTTCAGGCCAGGGCACCCCTAGGCTTTAGGCTCCCCTAGGCCAAGGCTAGGGCTCCCCTAGCCTTCAGGCCAGGGCACCCCTAGGCTTTAGGCTCCCCTAGGCTAAGGCTAGGGCTCCCCTAACCTTCAGGCCAGGGCACCCCTAGGCTTTAGGCTCCCCTAGGCTAAGGCTAGGGCTCCCCTCGCCTTCAGGCCAGGGCACCCCTAGGCTTTAGGCTCCCCTAGGCTAAGGCTAGGGCTCCCCTAGCCTTCAGGCCAGGGCACCCCTAGGCTTTTGGCTCCCCTAGGCTAAGGCTAGGGCTCCCCTAGCCTTCAGGCCAGGGCACCCCTAGGCTTTAGGCTCCCCTAGGCTAAGGCTAGGGATCCCCTAGCCTTCAGGCCAGGGCACCCCTAGGCTTTAGGCTCCCCTAGGTTAAGGTTAGGGCTCCCCTAGCCTTCAGGCTAGGGCACCCCTAGGCTTTAGGCTAGGGCTCCCCTAGGCTAAGGCTAGGGCTCCCCTAGCCTTCAGGCTAGGGCACCCCTAGGCTTTAGGCTCCCCTAGGCTATGTCTAGGGCTCCCCTAGCCTTCAGGCTAGGGCACCCCTAGGCTTTAGGCTAGGGCTCCCGTAGGCTAAGGCTAGGGCTCCCCTAGCCTTCAGGCTAGGGCACGCCTAGGCTTTAGGCTCCCCTAGGCTAAGGCTAGGGCTCCCCTAGCCTTCAGACTAGGGCACCCCTAGGCTTTAGGCTAGGGCTCCCCTAGGCTAAGGCTAGGGCTCCCCTAGCCTTCAGGCTAGGGCACCCCTAGGCTTTAGGCTCCCCTAGGCTAAGGCTAGGGCTCCCCTAGCCTTCAGGCTAGGGCACCCCTAGGCTTTAGGCTAGGGCTCCCCTAGGCTAAGGCTAGGGCTCCCCTAGCCTTCAGGCTAGGGCACCCCTAGGCTTTAGGCTCCCCTAGGCTAAGGCTAGGGCTCCCCTAGCCTTCAGGCTAGGGCACCCCTAGGCTTTAGGCTCCCCTAGGCTAAGGCTAGGGCTTCCCTAGCCTTCAGGCTAGGGCACCCCTAGGCTTTAGACTCCCCTAGGCTAAGGCTAGGGCTCCCCTAGCCTTCAGGCTACGGCACCCCTAGGCTTTAGGCTCCCCTAGGCTAAGGCTAGGGCTCCCCTAGCCTTCAGGCTAGGGAACCCCTAGGCTTTAGGCTAGGACTCCCCTAGGCTAAGGCTAGGGCTCCCCTAGCCTTCAGGCTAGGGCACCCCTAGGCTTTAGGCTCCCCTAGGCTAAGGCTAGGGCTCCCCTAGCCTTCAGGCTAGGGCACCCCTAGGCTTTAGGCTACCCAAGGCTAAGGCTAGGGCTCCCCTAGCCTTCATGCTAGGGCACCCCTAGGCTTTAGGCTTGGGCTCCCCTAGGCTAAGGCTAGGGCTCCCCTAGCCTTCAGGCTAGGGCACCCCTACGCTTTAGGCTAGGGCTCCCCTAGGCTAAGGCTAGGGCTCCCCTAGCCTTCAGGCTAGGGCACCCCTAGGCTTTAGGCTCCCCTAAGCTAAGGCTAGGGCTCCCCTACCCTTCAGGCTAGGGCACCCCTAGGCTTTAGGCTAGGGCTCCCCTAGGCTAAGGCTAGGGCTCCCCTAGCCTTCAGGCTAGGGCACCCCTAGGCTTTAGGCTGCCCTAGGCTAAGGCTAGGGCTCCCCTAGCCTTCAGGCTAGGGCACCCCTAGGCTTTAGGCTCCCCTAGGCTAAGGCTAGGGCTCCCTTAGCCTTCAGGCTAGGGCACCCCTAGGCTTTAGGCTCCCCTAGGCTAAGGCTAGGGCTCCCCTAGCCTTCAGGCTAGGGCACCCCTAGGCTTTAGGCTAGGGCTCCCCTAGGCTAAGGCTAGGGCTCCCCTAGCCTTCAGGCGAGGGCACCCCTAGGCTTTAGGCTCCCCTAGGCTAAGGCTAGGGCTCCCCTAGCCTTCAGGCCAGGGCACTCCTAGGCTTTAGGCTCCCCTAGGCTAAGGCTAGTGCTCCCCTAGCCTTGAGGGCAGGGCACCCATAGGCTTTTGGCTCCCCTAGGCTAAGGCTGGGGCTCCCCTAGCATTCAGGCGAGGGCACCCCTAGGCTTTAGGCTCCCCTAGGCTAAGGCTAGGGCTCCCCTAGCCTTCAGGCCAGGGCACCCCTAGGCTTTAGGCTTCCCTAGGCTAAGGCTAGGGCTCCCCTAGCCTTCAGGCCAGGGCACCCCTAGGCTTTAGGCTCCCCTAGGCTAAGGCTAGGGCTCCCCTAGCCTTCAGGCCAGGGCACCCCTAGGATTTAGGCTCCCCTAGGCTAAGGCTAGGGCTCCCCTAGCCTTCAGGCCAGGGCACCCCTAGGCTTTAGGCTCCCCTAGGCTAAGGCTAGGGCTCCCCTAGCCTTCAGGCCAGGGCACCCCTAGGATTTAGGCTCCCCTAGGCTAAGGCTAGGGCTCCCCTAGCCTTCAGGCCAGGGCACCCCTAGGCGTTAGGCTCCCCTAGGCTAAGGCTAGGGCTCCCCTAGCCTTCAGGCCAGGGCACCCCTAGGCTTTAGGCTCCCCTAGGCTAAGGCTACGGCTCCCCTAGCCTTCAGGCCAGGGCACCCCTAGGCTTTAGGCTCCCCTAGGCTAAGGCTAGGGCTCCCCTAGCCTTAGCCCCTAGCCTTCAGGCCAGGGCACACCTAGGCTTTAGGCTCCCCTAGGCTAAGGCTAGGGCTCCCCTAGCCTTCAGGCCAGGGCACCCCTAGGCTTTAGGCTCCCCTAGGCTAAGGCTAGGGCTCCCCTAGCCTTCAGGCCAGGGCACCCCTAGGCTTTAGGCTACCCTAGGCTAAGGCTAGGGCTCCCCTAGCCTTCAGGCCAGGGCACCCCTAGGCTTTAGGCTCCCCTAGGCTAAGGCTAGGGCTCCCCTAGCCTTCAGGCCAGGGCACCCCTAGGCTTTAGGCTCCCCTGTGCTAAGGCTAGGGCTCCCCTAGCCTTCAGGCCAGGGCACCCCTAGGCTTTAGGCTCCCCTAGGCTAAGGCTAGGGCTCCCCTAGCCTTCATGCTAGAGCACCCCTAGGCTTTAGGCTAGGGCTCCCCTAGGCTAAGGCTAGGGCTCCCCTAGCCTTCAGGCTAGGGCACCCCTAGGCTTTAGGCTCCCCTAGGCTAAGGCTAGGGCTCCCCTAGCCTTCAGGCTAGGGCACCCCTAGGCTTTAGGCTCCCCCAGGCTAAGGCTAGGGCTCCCCTAGCCTTCAGGCTAGGGCACCCCTAGGCTTTAGGCTAGGGCTCCCCTAGGCTAAGGCTAGGGCTCCCCTAGCCTTCAGGCTAGGGCACCCCTAGGCTTTAGGCTCCCTTAGGCTAAGGCTAGGGCTCCCCTAGCCTTCAGGCTACGGCACCCCTAGGCTTTAGGCTCCCCTAGGCTAAGGCAAGGGCTCCCCTAGCCTTCATGCTAGGGCACCCCTAGGCTTTAGGCTCCCCTAGGCTAAGGCTAGGGCTCCCCTAGCCTTCAGGCTAGGGAACCCCTAGGCTTTAGGCTAGGACTCCCCTAGGCTAAGGCTAGGGCTCCCCTAGCCTTCAGGCTAGGGCACCCCTAGGCTTTAGGCTCCCCTAGGCTAAGGCTGGGCTCCCCTAGCCTTCAGGCTAGGGCACCCCTAGGCTTTAGGCTACCCAAGGCTAAGGCTAGGGCTCCCCTAGCCTTCATGCTAGAGCACCCCTAGGCTTTAGGCTTGGGCTCCCCTAGGCTAAGGCTAGGGCTCCCCTAGCCTTCAGGCTAGGGCACCCCTAGGCTTTAGGCTAGGGCTCCCCTAGGCTAAGGCTAGGGCTCCCCTAGCCTTCAGGCTAGGGCACCCCTAGGCTTTAGGCTCCCCTAAGCTAAGGCTAGGGCTCCCCTAGCCTTCAGGCTAGGGCACCCCTAGGCTTTAGGCTAGGTCTCCCCTAGGCTAAGGCTAGGGCTTCCCTAGCCTTCAGGCTAGGGCACCCCTAGGCTTTAGGCTGCCCTAGGCTAAGGCTAGGGCTCCCCTAGCCTTCAGGCTAGGGCACCCCTAGGCTTTAGGCTCCCCTAGGCTAAGGCTAGGGCTCCCCTAGCCTTCAGGCTAGGGCACCCCTAGGCTTTAGGCTCCCCTAGGCTAAGGCTAGGGCTCCCCTAGCCTTCAGGCTAGGGCACCCCTAGGCTTTAGGCTAGGGCTCCCCTAGGCTAATGCTAGGGCTCCCCTAGCCTTCAGGCCAGGGCACCCCTAGGCTTTAGGCTCCCCTAGGCTAAGGCTAGGGCTCCCCTAGCCTACCGGCCAGGGCACTCCTAGGCTTTAGGCTCCCATAGGCTATGGCTAGGGCTCCCCTAGCCTTGAGGCCAGGGCACCCCTAGGCTTTTGGCTCCCCTAGACTAAGGCTGGGGCTCCCCTAGCCTTCAGGCCAGGGCACCCCTAGGCTTTAGTCTCCCCTAGGCTAAGGCTAGGGCTCCCCTAGCCTTCAGGCCAGGGCACCCCTAGGCTTTAGGCTCCCCTAGGCTAAGGCTAGGGCTCCCCTAGCCTTCAGGCCAGGGCACCCCTAGGCTTTAGGCTCCCCTAGGCTAAGGCTAAGGCTCCCCTAGCCTTCAGACCAGGGCACCCCTAGGCTTTAGGCTCCCCTAGGCTAAGGCTAGGGCTCCCCTAGCCTTCAGGCCAGGGCACCCCTAGGCTTTAGTCTCCCCTAGGCTAAGGCTAGGGCTCCCCTAGCCTTCAGCCCAGGGCACCCCTAGGCTTTAGGCTCCCCTAGGCTAAGGCTAGGGCTCCCCTAGCCTTCAGGCCAGGGCACCCCTAGGCTTTAGGCTCCCCTAGGCTAAGGCTAGGGCTCCCCTAGCCTTCAGGCCAGGGCACCCCTAGGCTTTAGGCTCCCCTAGGCTAAGGCTAGGGCTCCCCTAGCCTTCAGGCCAGGGCACCCCTAGGCTTTAGGCTCCCCTAGGCTAAGGCTAGGGCTCCCCTAGCCTTCAGGCCAGGGCACCCCTAGGCTTTAGGCTCCCCTAGGCTAAGGCTAGGGCTCCCCTAGCCTTTGCCCCTAGCCTTCAGGCCAGGGCACCCCTAGGCTGTAGGCTCCCCTAGGCTAAGAATAGGGCTCCCCTAGCCTTCAGGCCAGGGCACCCCTAGGCTTTAGGCTCCCCTAGGCTAAGGCTAGGGCTCCCCTAGCCTTCTGGCCAGGGCACCATTAGGCTTTAGGCACCCCTATGCTAAGGCTAGGGCTCCCCTAGCCTTCAGGCCAGGGCACCCCTAGGCTTTAGGCTCCCCTAGGCTAAGGCTAGGGCTCCCCTAGCCTTCAGGCCAGGGCACCCCTAGGCTTTAGGCTCCCCTAGGCTAAGGCTAGGGCTCCCCTAGCCTTCAGGCCAGGGCACCCCTAGGCTTTAGGCTCCCCTAGGCTAAGGCTAGGGCTCCCCTAGCCTTCAGGCCAGGGCACCCCTAGGCTTTAGGCTCCCCTAGGCTAAGGCTAGGGCTCCCCTAGCCTTCAGGCCAGGGCACCCCTAGGCTTTAGGCTCCCCTAGGCTAAGGCTAGGGCTCCCCTAGCATTCAGGCCAGGGCACCCCTAGGCTTTAGGCTCCCCTAGGCTAAGGCTAGGTCTCCCCTAGCCTTCAGGCCAGGGCACCCCTAGGCTTTAGGCTCCCCTAGGCTAAGGCTAGGGCTCCCCTAACCTTCAGGCCAGGGCACCTCTAGGCTTTAGGCTCCCCTAGGCTAAGGCTAGGGCTCCCCTAGCCTTCAGGCCAGGGCACCCCTAGGCTTTAGGCTCCCCTAGGCTAAGGCTAGGGCTCCCCTAGCCTTCAGGCCAGGGCACCCCTAGGCTTTAGGCTCCCCTAGGCTAAGGCTAGGGCTCCCCTAGCCTTCAGGCCAGGGCACCCCTAGGCTTTAGGCTCCCCTAGGCTAAGGCTAGGGATCCCCTAGCCTTCAGGCCAGGGCACCCCTAGGCTTTGGGCTCCCCTAGGTTAAGGTTAGGGCTCCCCTAGCCTTCAGGCTAGGGCACCCCTAGGCTTTAGGCTAGGGCTCCCCTAGGCTAAGGCTAGGGCTACCCTAACCTTCAGGCTAGGGCACCCCTAGGCTTTAGGCTCCCCTAGGCTATGTCTAGGGCTACCCTAGCCTTCAGGCTAGGGCACCCCTAGGCTTTAGGCTAGGGCTCCCCTAGGCTAAGGCTAGTGCTCCCCTAGCCTTCAGGCTAGGGCACCCCTAGGCTTTAGGCTCCCCTAGGCTAAGGCTAGGGCTCCCCTAGCCTTCAGACTAGGGCACCCCTAGGCTTTAGGCTAGGGCTCCCCTAGGCTAAGGCTAGGGCTCCCCTAGCCTTCAGGCTATGGCACCCCTAGGCTTTAGGCTCCCCTAGGCTAAGGCTAGGGCTCCCCTAGCCTTCAGGCTAGGTCACCCCTAGGCTTTAGGCTAGGGCTCCCCTAGGCTAAGGCTAGGGCTCCCCTAGCCTTCAGGCTAGGGCACCCCTAGGCTTTAGGCTCCCCTAGGCTAAGGCTAGGGCTCCCCTAGACTTCAGGCTAGGGCACCCCTAGGCTTTAGGCTCCCCTAGGCTAAGGCTAGGGCTCCCCTAGCCTTCAGGCTATGGCACCCCTAGGCTTTAGGCTCCCCTAGGCTAAGGCTAGGGCTCCCCTAGCCTTCAGGCTAGGGAACCCCTAGGCTTTAGGCTAGGACTCCCCTAGGCTAAGGCTAGGGCTCCCCTAGCCTTCAGGCTAGGGCACCCCTAGGCTTTAGGCTCCCCTAGGCTAAGGCTAGGGCTCCCCTAGCCTTCAGGCTAGGGCACCCCTAGGCTTTAGGCTACCCAAGGCTAAGGCTAGTGCTCCCCTAGCCTTCATGCTAGGGCACCCCTAGGCTTTAGGCTTGGGCTCCCCTAGGCTAAGGCTAGGGCTCCCCTAGCCTTCAGGCTAGGGCACCCCTACGCTTTAGGCTAGGGCTCCCCTAGGCTAAGGCTAGGGCTCCCCTAGCCTTCAGGCTAGGGCACCCCTAGGCTTTAGGCTCCCCTAAGCTAAGGCTAGGGCTCCCCTACCCTTCAGGCTAGGGCACCCCTAGGCTTTAGGCTAGGGCTCCCCTAGGCTAAGGCTAGGGCTCCCCTAGCCTTCAGGCTAGGGCACCCCTAGGCTTTAGGCTGCCCTAGGCTAAGGCTAGGGCTCCCCTAGCCTTCAGGCTAGGGCACCCCTAGGCTTTAGGCTCCCCTAGGCTAAGGCTAGGGCTCCCTTAGCCTTCAGTCTAGGGCACCCCTAGGCTTTAGGCTCCCCTAGGCTAAGGCTAGGGCTCCCCTAGCCTTCAGGCTAGGGCACCCCTAGGCTTTAGGCTAGGGCTCCCCTAGGCTAAGGCTAGGGCTCCCCTAGCCTTCAGGCCAGGGCACCCCTAGGCTTTAGGCTCCCCTAGGCTAAGGCTAGGGCTCCCCTAGCCTTCAGGCCAGGGCACTCCTAGGCTTTAGGCTCCCCTAGGCTAAGGCTAGGGCTCCCCTAGCCTTGAGGCCAGGGCACCCATAGGCTTTTGGCTCCCCTAGGCTATGGCTGGGGCTCCCCTAGCCTTCAGGCCAGGGCACCCCTAGGCTTTAGGCTCCCCTAGGCTAAAGCTAGGGCTCCCCTAGCCTTCAGGCCAGGGCACCCCTAGGCTTTAGGCTCCCCTAGGCTAAGGCTAGGGCTCCCCTAGCCTTCAGGCCAGGGCACCCCTAGGCTTTAGGCTCCCCTAGGCTACGGCTAGGGCTCCCCTAGCCTTCAGGCCAGGGCACCCCTAGGTTTAGGCTCCCCTAGGCTAAGGCTAGGGCTCCCCTAGCCTTCAGGCCAGGGCATCCCTAGGCTTTAGGCTCCCCTAGGCTAAGGCTAGGGCTCCCCTAGCCTTCAGGCCAGGGCACCCCTAGGCGTTAGGCTCCCCTAGGCTAAGGCTAGGGCTCCCCTAGCCTTCAGGCCAGGGCACCCCTAGGCTTTAGGCTCCCCTAGGCTAAGGCTAGTGCTCCCCTAACCTTCAGGCTAGGGCACCCCTAGGCTTTAGGCTCCCCTAGGCTATGTCTAGGGCTACCCTAGCCTTCAGGCTAGGGCACCCCTAGGCTTTAGGCTAGGGCTCCCCTAGGCTAAGGCTAGGGCTCCCCTAGCCTTCAGGCTAGGGCACCCCTAGGCTTTAGGCCCCCCTAGGCTAAGTCTAGGGCTCCCCTAGCCTTCAGGCCAGGGCACCCCTAGGCTTTAGGCTCCCCTAGGCTAAGGCTAGGGCTCCACTAGCCTTCAGGCCAGGGCACCCCTAGGCTTTAGGCTCCCCTAGGCTAAGGCTAGGGCTCCCCTAGCCTTCAGGCTAGGGCACCCCTAGGCTTTAGGCACCCCAAGGTTAAGGCTAGGGCTCCCCTAGCCTTTAGGCCAGGGCACCCCTAGGCTTTAGGCTCCCCTAGGCTAAGGCTAGGGCTCCCCTAGCCTTCAGGCCAGGGCACCCCTAGGCTTTAGGCTCCCCTAGGCTAAGGCTAGGGCTCCCCTAGCCTTCAGGCCAGGGCACCCCTAGGCTTTAGGCCCCCCTAGGCTAAGGCTCTGGCTCCCCTAGCCTTCAGGCCAGGGCACCCCTAGGCTTTAGGCTCCCCTAGGCTAAGGCTAGGGCTCCCCTAGCCTTCAGGCCAGGGCACCCCTAGGCTTTAGGCTCCCCTAGGCTAAGGCTAGGGCTCCCCTAGCCTTCAGGCCAGGGCACCCCTAGGCTTTAGGCTCCCCTAGGCTAAGGCTATTGCTCCCCTAGCCTTCAGGCCAGGGCACCCCTAGGCTTTAGGCTCCCCTAGGCTAAGGCTAGGGCTCCCCTAGCCTTCAGGCTAGGGCACCCCTAGGCTTTAGGCTCCCCTAGGCTATGTCTAGGGCTCCCCTAGCCTTCAGGCTAGGGCACCCCTAGGCTTTAGGCTAGGGCTCCCCTAGGCTAAGGCTAGGGCTCCCCTAGCCTTCAGGCTAGGGCACCCCTAGGCTTTAGGCTCCCCTAGGCTAAGGCTAGGGCTCCCCTAGCCTTCAGGCTAGGGCACCCCTAGGCTTTAGGCTAGGGCTCCCCTAGGCTAAGGCTAGGTCTCCCCTAGCCTTCAGGCTAGGGCACCCCTAGGCTTTAGGCTCCCCTAGGCTAAGGCTAGGGCTTCCCTAGCCTTCAGGCTAGGGCACCCCTAGGCTTTAGGCTCCCCTAGGCTAAGGCTAGGGCTCCCCTAGCCTTCAGGCTAGGGCACCCCTAGGCTTTAGGCTCCCCTAGGCTAAGATTAGGGCTCCCCTAGCCTTCAGGCTAGGGCACCCCTAGGCTTTAGGCTACCCAAGTCTAAGGCTAGGGCTCCACTAGCCTTCATTCTAGGGCACCCCTAGGCTTTAGGCTAGGGCTCCCCTAGGCTAAGGCTAGGGCTCCCCTAGCCTTCAGGCTAGGGCACCCCTAGGCTTTAGGCTATGGCTCCCCTAGGCTAAGGCTAGGGCTCCCCTAGACTTCAGGCTAGGGCACCCCTAGGCTTTAGGCTCCCCTAAGCTAAGGCTAGGGCTCCCCTAGCCTTCAGGCTAGGGCACCCCTAGGCTTTAGGCTAGGGCTCCCCTAGGCTAAGGCTAGGGCTCCCCTAGCCTTCAGGCTAGGGCACCCCTAGGCTTTAGGCTGCCCTAGGCTAAGGCTAAGGCTCCCCTAGCCTTCAGGCTAGGGCACCCCTAGGCTTTAGGCTCCCCTAGGCTAAGGCTAGGGCTCCCCTAGCCTTCAGGCTAAGGCACCCCTAGGCTTTAGGCTCCCGTAGGCTAAGGCTAGGGCTCCCCTAGCCTTCAGGCTAGGGCACCCCTATGCTTTAGGCTATGGCTCCCCTAGGCTAAGGCTAGGGCTCCCCTAGCCTTCAGGCCAGGGCACCCCTAGGCTTTAGGCTCCCCTAGGCTAAGGCTAGGGCTCCCCTAGCCTTCAGGCCAGGGCACCCCTAGGCTTTAGGCTCCCCTAGGCTAAGGCTGGGGCTCCCCTAGCCTTCAGGCCAGGGCACCCCTAGGCTTTAGGCTCCCCTAGGCTAAGGCTAGGGCTCCCCTAGCCTTCAGGCCAGGGCACCCCTAGGCTTTAGGCTCCCCTAGGCTAAGGCTAGGGCGCCCCTAGCCTTCAGGCTAGGGCACCCCTAGGCTTTAGGCTCCCCTAGGCTAAGATTAGGGCTCCCCTAGCCTTCAGGCTAGGGCAACCCTAGGCTTTAGGCTACCCAAGGCTAAGGCTAGGGCTCCCCTAGCCTTCATGCTAGGGCACCCCTAGGCTTTAGGCTAGGGCTCCCCTAGGCTAAGGCTAGGGCTCCCCTAGCCTTCAGGCTAATGCACCCCTAGGCTTTAGGCTAGGCCTCCCCTAGGCTAAGGCTAGGGCTCCCCTAGACTTCAGGCTAGGGCACCCCTAGGCTTTAGGCTCCCCTAAGCTAAGGCTAGGGCTCCCCTAGCCTTCAGGCTAGGGCACCCCTAGGCTTTAGGCTAGGGCTCCCCTAGGCAAAGGCTAGGGCTCCCCTAGCCTTCAGGCTAGGGCACCCCTAGGCTTTAGGCTGCCCTAGGCTAAGGCTAGGGCTCCCCTAGCCTTCAGGCTAGGGCACCCCTAGGCTTTAGGCTCCCCTAGGCTAAGGCTAGGGCTCCCCTAGCCTTCAGGCTAAGGCACCCCTAGGCTTTAGGCTCCCCTAGGCTAAGGCTAGGGCTCCCCTAGCCTTCAGGCTAGGGCACCCCTAGGCTTTAGGCTAGGGCTCCCCTAGGCTAAGGCTAGGGCTCCCCTAGCCTTCAGGCCAGGGTACCCCTAGGCTTTAGGCTCCCCTAGGCTAAGGCTGGGGCTCCCCTAGCCTTCAGGACAGGGCACCCCTAGGCTTTAGGCTCCCCTAGGCTAAGGCTGGGGCTCCCCTAGCCTTCAGGCCAGGGCACCCCTAGGCTTTAGGCTCCCCTAGGCTAAGGCTGGGGCTCCCCTAGCCTTCAGGCCAGGGCACCCCTAGGCTTTAGGCTCCCCTAGGCTAAGGCTAGGGCTCCCCTTGCCTTCAGGCCAGGGCACCCCTAGGCTTTAGGCTCCCCTAGGCTAAGGCTAGGGCTCCCCTAGACTTCAGGCCAGGGCACCCCTAGGCTTTAGGCTCCCCTAGGCTAAGGCTAGGGCTCCCCTAGCCTTCAGGCCAGGGCACCCCTAGGCTTTAGGCTCCCCTAGGCTAAGGCTGGGGCTCCCCTAGCCTTCAGGCCAGGGCACCCCTAGGCTTTAGGCTCCCCTAGGCTAAGGCTGGGGCTCCCCTAGCCTTCAGGCCAGGGCACCCCTAGGCTTTAGGCTCCCCTAGGCTAAGGCTAGGGCTCCCCTAGCCTTCAGGCCAGGGCACCCCTAGGCTTTAGGCTCCCCTAGGCTAAGGCTAGGGCTCCCCTAGCCTTCAGGCTAGGGCACCCCTAGGCTTTAGGCTCCCCTAGGTTAAGATTAGGGCTCCCCTAGCCTTCAGGCTAGGGCAACCCTAGGCTTTAGGCTACCCAAGGCTAAGGCTAGGGCTCCCCTAGCCTTCATGCTAGGGCACCCCTAGGCTTTAGGCTAGGGCTCCCCTAGGCTAAGGCTAGGGCTCCCCTAGCCTTCAGGCTAATGCACCCCTAGGCTTTAGGCTAGGGCTCCCCTAGGCTAAGGCTAGGGCTCCCCTAGACTTCAGGCTAGGGCACCCCTAGGCTTTAGGCTCCCCTAAGCTAAGGCTAGGGCTCCCCTAGCCTTCAGGCTAGGGCACCCCTAGGCTTTAGGCTAGGGCTCCCCTAGGCTAAGGCTAGGGCTCCCCTAGCCTTCAGGCTAGGGCACCCCTAGGCTTTAGGCTGCCCTAGGCTAAGGCTAGGGCTCCCCTAGCTTCAGGCTAGGGCACCCCTAGGCTTTAGGCTCCCCTAGGCTAAGGCTAGGGCTCCCCTAGCCTTCAGGCTAAGGCACCCCTAGGCTTTAGGCTCCCCTAGGCTAAGGCTAGGGCTCCCCTAGCCTTCAGGCTAGGGCACCCCTAGGCTTTAGGCTAGGGCTCCCCTAGGCTAAGGCTAGGGCTCCCCTAGCCTTCAGGCCAGGGTACCCCTAGGCTTTAGGCTCCCCTAGGCTAAGGCTGGGGCTCCCCTAGCCTTCAGGCCAGGGCACCCCTAGGCTTTAGGCTCCCCTAGGCTAAGGCTGGGGCTCCCCTAGCCTTCAGGCCAGGGCACCCCTAGGCTTTAGGCTCCCCTAGGCTAAGGCTAGTGCTCCCCTAGCCTTCAGGCCAGGGCACCCCTAGGCTTTAGGCTCCCCTAGGCTAAGGCTAGGGCTCCCCTAGCCTTCAGGCCAGGGCACCACTAGGCTTTAGGCTCCCCTAGGCTAAGGCTAGGGTCCCCCTAGCCTTCAGGCCAGGGCACCCCTAGGCTTTAGGCTCCCCTAGGCTAAGGCTAGTGTCCCCCTAGCCTTCAGGCCAGGGCACCCCTAGGCTTTAGGCTTCCCTAGGCTAAGGCTAGGGCCCCCCTAGCCTTCAGGCCAGGGCACCCCTAGGCTTTAGGCTCCCCTAGGCTAAGGCTAGGGCTCCCCTAACCTTCAGGCCAGGGCACCACTATGCTTTAGGCTCCCCAGGGCAAAGGCTAGGGCTCCCCTAGCCTTCAGGCCAGGGCACCCCTAGGCTTTAGGCTCCCCTAGGCAAAGGCTAGGGCTCCCCTAGCCTTCAGGCCAGGGCACCCCTTGGCTTTAGGCTCCCTTAGGCAAAGGCTAGGGCTCCCCTAGCCTTCAGTTCAGGGCACCCCTACGCTTTAGGCTCCCCTAGGCTAAGGCTAGGGCTCCCCTAGCCTTCAGGCCAGGGCACCCCTAGGCTTTAGGCTCCCCTAGGCTAAGGCTAGGGCTCCCCTAGCCTTCAGGCCAGGGCACCCCTAGGCTTTAGGCTCCCCTAGGCTAAGGCTAGGGCTCCCCTAGCCTTCAGGCCAGGGCACCCCTAGGCTTTAGGCTCCCCTAGGCTAAGGCTAGGGCTCCCCTAGCCTTCAGGCCAGGGCACCCCTAGGCTTTAGGCTCCCCTAGGCTAAGGCTAGGGCTCCCCTAGCCTTCAGGCCAGGGCACCCCTAAGCTTTAGGCTCCCCTAGGCTAAGGCTAGGGCTCCCCTAGCCTTCAGGCCAGGGCACCCCTAGGCTTTAGGCTCCCCTAGGCTAAGGCTAGGGCTCCCCTAGGCTAAGGCTAGGGCTCCCCTAGCCTTCAGGCTAGGGCACCCCTAGGCTTTAGGCTAGGGCTCCCCTAGGCTAAGGCTAGGGCTCCCCTAGCCTTCAGGCTAGGGCACCCCTAGGCTTTAGGCTCCCCTAGGCTAAGGCTAGTGCTCCCCTAGCCTTCAGGCTAGGGCACCCCTAGGCTTTAGGCTCCCCTAGGCTAAGGCTAGGGCTCCCCTAGCCTTCAGGCTAGGGCAGCCCTAGGCTTTAGGCTCCCCTAGGCTAAGGCTAGGGCTCCCCTAGCCTTCAGGCTAGGGCACCCCTAGGCTTTAGGCTCCCCTAGGCTAAGGCTAGGGCTCCCCTAGGCTAAGGCTAGGGCTCCACTAGCCTTCAGGCTAGGGCACCCCTAGGCTTTAGGCTCCCCTAGGCTAAGGCTAGGGCTCCCCTAGGCTAAGGCTATGGCTCCCCTAGCCTTCAGGCTAGGGCACCCCTAGGCTTTAGGCTCCCCTAGCCTAAGGCTAGGGCTCCCCTAGCCTGAAGGCTATGGCACCCCTAGGCTTTAGGCTCCACTAGGCTAAGGCTAGGGCTCCCCTAGGCTAAGGCTAGGGCTCCCCTAGCTTTCAGGCTAGGGCACCCCTAGGCTTTAGGCTCCCCTAGGCTAAGGCTAGGGCTCCCCTAGGCTTTAGGCTAGGGCTCCCCTAGCCTTCAGGCTAGGGCACCCCTAGGTTTTAGGCTCCCCTAGGCTAAGGCTAGGGCTTCCCTAGCCTTCAGGCTAGGGCACCCCTAGGCTTTAGGCTAGGGCTCCCCTAGGCTAAGGCTAGGGCTCCCCTAGCCTTCAGGCTAGGACACCCCTAGGCTTTAGGCTAGGGCTCCCCTAGGCTAAGGCTAGGGCTCCCCTAGCCTTCAGGCTAGGGCACCCCTAGGCTTTATGCTAGGGTTCCCCTAGGCTAAGGCTAGGGCTCCCCTAGCCTTCAGGCTAGGGCACCCCTAGGCTTTAGGCTCCCCTAGGCTAAGTCTAGGGCTCCCCTAGCCTTCAGGCTAGGGCACCCCTAGGCTTTAGGCTCCCCTAGGCTAAGGCTAGGGCTCCCCTAGGCTAAGGCTAGGGCTCCCCTAGCTTTCAGGCTAGGGCACCCCTAGGCTTTAGGCTCCCCTAGGCTAAGGCTAAGGCTCCCCTAGGCTTTAGGCTAGGGCTCCCCTAGCCTTCAGGCTAGGGCACCCCTAGGCTTTAGGCTCCCCTAGGCTAAGGCTAGGGCCCCCCTAGCCTTCAGGCCAGGGCACCCCTAGGCTTTAGGCTCCCCTAGGCTAAGGCTAGGGCCCCCCTAGACTTCAGGCCAGGGCACCCCTAGCTTTAGGCTCCCCTAGGCTAAGGCTAGGGCCCCCCTAGCCTTCAGGCCAGGGCACCCCTAGGCTTTAGGCTCCCCTAGGCTAAGGCTAGGGCCCCCCTAGCCTTCAGGCCAGGGCACCCCTAGGCTTTAGGCTCGCCTAGGCTAAGGCTAGGGCTCCCCTAGCCTTCAGGCCAGGGCACCCCTAGGCTTTAGGCTCCCCTAGGCTAAGGCTAGGGCTCCCCTAGCCTTCAGGCCAGGGCATCCCTAGGCTTTAGGCTCCCCTAGGCTAAGGCTAGGGCTCCCCTAGCCTTCAGGCCAGGGCACCCCTAGGCTTTAGGCTCCCCTAGGCTAAGGCTTGGGCTCCCCTAGGCTAAGGCTAGGGCTCCCCTAGCCTTCAGGCTAGGGCACCCCTAGGCTTTAGGCTCCCCTAGGCTAAGGCTAGGGCTCCCCTAGCCTTCAGGCTAGGGCACCCCTAGGCTTTAGGCTCCCCTAGGCTGAGGCTAGGGCTCCCCTAAAATAAGGCTAGGGCTCCCCTAGCCTTCAGGCTAGGGCACCCCTAGGCTTTAGGCTCCCCTAGGCTAAGGCTAGGGCACCCCTACGCTAAGGCTAGGGCACCCCTAGCCTTCAGGCTAGGGCACACCTAGGCTTTAGGCTCCCCTAGGCTAAGGCTAGGGCTCCCCTAGCCTTCAGGCTAGGGCACCCCTAGGCTTTAGGCTAGGGCTCCCCTAGGCTAAGGCTAGGACTCCCCTAGCCTTCAGGCTAGGGCACCCCTAGGCTTTAGGCTCCCCTAGGCTATGTCTAGGGCTCCCCTAGTCTTCAGGCTAGGGCACCCCTAGGCTTTAGGCTAGGTCTCCCCTAGGCTAAGGCTAGGGCTCCCCTAGCCTTCAGGCTAGGGCACCCCTAGGCTTTAGGCTCCCCTAGGCTAAGGCTAGGGCTCCCCTAGCCTTCAGACTAGGGCACCCCTAGGCTTTAGGCTAGGGCTCCCCTAGGCTAAGGCTAGGGCTCCCCTAGCCTTCAGGCTAGGGCACCCCTAGGCTTTAGGCTCCCCTAGGCTAAGGCTAGGGCTCCCCTAGCCTTCAGGCTAGGGCACCCCTAGGCTTTAGGCTAGGGCTACCCTAGGCTAAGGCTAGGGCTCCCCTAGGCATCAGGCTAGGGCACCCCTAGGCTTTAGGCTCCCCTAGGCTAAGGCTAGGGCTCCCCTAGCCTTCAGGCTAGGGCACCCCTAGGCTTTAGGCTAGGGCTCCCCTAGGCTAAGGCTATGGCTCCCCTAGACTTCAGGCTAGGGCACCCCTAGGCTTTAGGCTCCCCTAGGCTAAGGCTAGGGCTCCCCTAGCCTTCAGGCTAGGGCACCCCTAGGCTTTAGGCTAGGGCTCCCCTAGGCTAAGGCTAGGGCTCCCCTAGCCTTCAGGCTAGGGCACTCCTAGGCTTTAGGCATCCCTAGGCTAAGGCTAGGGCTCCCCTAGCCTTCAGGCCAGGGCACCCCTAGGCTTTAGGCTCCCCTAGGCTAAGGCTAGGGCTCCCCTAGCCTTCATGCCAGGGCAGCCCTAGGCTTTAGGCTCCCCTAGGCTAAGGCTTCGGCTCCCCTAGCCTTCAGGCCAGGGCACCCCTAGGCTTTATGCTCCCCTAGGCTAAGGCTAGGGCTCCCCTAGCCTTCAGGCCAGGGCACCCCTAGGCTTTAGGCTCCCCTAGGCTAAGGCTAGGGCTCCCATAGCCTTCAGGCCAGGGCACCCCTAGGTTTTAGGCTCCCCTAGGCTAAGGCTAGGGCTCCCCTAGCCTTCAGGCCAGGGCACCCCTAGGCGTTAGGCTCCCCTAGGCTAAGGCTAGGGCTCCCCTAGCCTTCAGGCCAGGGCACCCCAAGGCTTTAGGCTCCCCTAGGCTAAGGCTAGGGCTCCCCTAGCCTTCAGGCCAGGGCACCCCTAGGCTTTAGGCTCCCCTAGGCTAATGCTAGGGCTCCCCTAGCCTTCAGGCCAGGGCACCCCTAGGCTTTAGGCTCCCCTAGGCAAAGGCTAGGGCTCCCCTAGCCTTCAGGCCAGGGCACCCCTAGGCTTTAGGCTCCCCTAGGCAAAGGCTAGGCCTCCCCTAGCCTTCAGGCCAGGGCACCCCTAGGCTTTAGGCTTCCCTAGGCAAAGGCTAGGGCTCCCCTAGCCTTCAGTTCAGGGCACCCCTAGGCTTTAGGCTCCCCTAGGCTAAGGCTAGGGCTCCCCTAGCCTTCAGGCCAGGGCACCCCTAGGCTTTAGGCTCCCCTAGGCTAAGGCTAGGGCTCCCCTAGCCTTCAGGCCAGGGCACCCCTAGGCTTAGGCTCCCCTAGGCTAAGGCTAGGGCTCCCCTAGCCTTCAGGCCAGGGCACCCCTAGGCTTTAGGCTCCCCTAGGCCAAGGCTAGGGCTCCCCTAGCCTTCAGGCCAGGGCACCCCTAGGCTTTAGGCTCCCCTAGGCTAAGGCTAGGGCTCCCCTAGCCTTCAGGCCAGGGCACCCCTTGGCTTTAGGCTCCCCTAGGCTAAGGCTAGGGCTCACCTAGCCTTCAGGCCAGGGCACCCCTAGGCTTTAGGCTCCCCTAGGCTAAGGCTAGGGCTCCCCTAGGCTAAGGCTAGGGCTCCCCTAGCCTTCAGGCTAGGGCACCCCTAGGCTTTAGGCTAGGGCTCCCCTAGGCTAAGGCTAGGGCTCCCCTAGCCTTCAGGCTAGGGCACCCCTAGGCTTAGGCTCCCCTAGGCTAAGGCTAGTGCTCCCCTAGCCTTCAGGCTAGGGCACCCCTAGGCTTTAGGCTCCCCTAGGCTAAGGCTAGGGCTCCCCTAGCCTTCAGGCTAGGATACCCCTAGGCTTTAGGCTCCCCTAGGCTAAGGCTAGGGCTCCCATAGCCTTCAGGCTAGGGCACCCCTAGGCTTTAGGCTCCCCTAGGCTAAGGCTAGGGCTCCCCTAGGCTAAGGCTAGGGCTCCACTAGCCTTCAGGCTAGGGCACCCCTAGGCTTTAGGCTCCCCTAGGCTAAGGCTAGGGCTCCCCTAGGCTAAGGCTATGGCTCCCCTAGCCTTCAGGCTAGGGCACCCCTAGGCTTTAGGCTCCCCTAGCCTATGGCTAGGGCTCCCCTAGCCGGAAGGCTAGGGCACCCCTAGGCTTTAGGCTCCCCTAGGCTAAGGCTAGGGCTCCCCTAGGCTAAGGCTAGGCCTCCCCTAGCCTTCAGGCTAGGGCACCCCTAGGCTTTAGGCTCCCGTAGGCTAAGGCTAGGGCTCCCCTATTCTAAGGCTAGGGCTCCCCTAGCCTTAAGGCTAGGGCACCCCTAGGCTTTAGGCTCCCCTAGGCTAAGGCTAGGGCTTCCCTAGCCTTCAGGCTAGGGCACCCCTAGGCTTTAGGCTAGGGCTCCCCTAGGCTAAGGCTAGGGCTCCCCTAGCCTTCAGGCTAGGACACCCCTAGGCTTTAGGCTAGGGCTCCCCTAGGCTAAGGCTAGGGCTCCCCTAGCCTTCAGGCTAGGGCACCCCTAGTCTTTATGCTAGGGTTCCCCTAGGCTAAGGCTAGGGCTCCCCTAGCCTTCAGGCTAGGGCACCCCTAGGCTTTAGGCTCCCCTAGGCTAAGTCTAGGGCTCCCCTAGCCTTCAGGCTAGGGAACCCCTAGGCTTTAGGCTCCCCTAGGCTAAGGCTAGGGCTCCCCTAGCCTTAAAGCTAGGGCACCCCTAGGCTTTAGGCTCCCCTAGGCTAAGGCTAGGGCTCCCCTAGGCTAAGGCTAGGGCTCCCCTAGCCTTCAGGCTAGGGCACCCCTAGGCTTTAGGCTCCCCTAGGCTAAGGCTAGGGCTCCCCTAGCCTTCAGGCTAGGGCACCCCTAGGCTTTAGGCTCCCCTAGGCTAAGGCTAGGGCTCCCCTACGCTAAGGCTAGGGCTCCCCTAGCCTTCAGGCTAGGGCACCCCTAGGCTTTAGGCTCCCCTAGGCTAAGGCTAGGGCACCCCTACGCTAAGGCTAGGGCACCCCTAGCCTTCAGGCTAGGGCACGCCTAGGCTTTAGGCTCCCCTAGGCTAAGGCTAGGGCTCCCCTAGCCTTCAGGCTAGGGCACCCCTAGGCTTTAGGCTAGGGCTCCCCTAGGCTAAGGCTAGGGCTCCCCTAGCCTTCAGGCTAGGGCACCCCTAGGCTTTAGGCTCCCCTAGGCTATGTCTAGGGCTCCCCTAGCCTTCAGGCGAGGGCACCCCTCGGCTTTAGGCTAGGGCTCCCCTAGGCTTAGGCTAGGGCTCCCCTAGCCTTCAGGCTAGGGCACCCCTAGGCTTTAGGCTCCCCTAGGCTAAGGATAGGGCTCCCCTAGCCTTCAGACTAGGGCACCCCTAGGCTTTAGGCTAGGGCTCCCCTAGGCTAAGGCTAGGGCTCCCCTAGCCTTCAGGCTAGGGCACCCCTAGGCTTTAGGCTCCCCTAGGCTAAGGCTAGGGCTTACCTAGCCTTCAGGCTAGGGCACCCCTAGGCTTTAGGCTAGGGCTACCCTAGGCTAAGGCTAGGGCTCCCCTAGGCTTCAGGCTAGGGCACCCCTAGGCTTTAGGCTCCCCTAGGCTAAGGCTAGGGCTCCCCTAGCCTTCAGGCTAGGGCACCCCTAGGCTTTAGGCTAGGGCTCCCCTAGGCTAAGGCTAGGGCTACCCTAGCCTTCAGGCTAGGGCACCCCTAGGCTTTAGGTTTCCCTAGGCTAAGGCTAGGGCTCCCCTAGACTTCAGGCTAGGGCACCCCTAGGCTTTAGGCTCCCCTAGGCTAAGGCTAGGGCTCCCCTAGCCTTCAGGCTAGGGCACCCCTAGGCTTTAGGCTAGGGCTCCCCTAGGCTAAGGCTAGGGCTCCCCTAGCCTTCAGGCTAGGGCACTCCTAGGCTTTAGGCTCCCCTAGGCTAAGGCTAGGGCTCCCCTAGCCTTCAGGCCAGGGCACCCCTAGGCTTTAGGCTCCCCTAGGCTAAGGCTAGGGCTCCCCTAGCCTTCATGCCAGGGCACCCCTAGGCTTTAGGCTCCCCTAGGCTAAGGCTTCGGCTCCCCTAGCCTTCAGGCCAGGGCACCCCTAGGCTTTAGGCTCCCCTAGGCTAAGGCTAGGGCTCCCCTAGCCTTCATGCCAGGGCACCCCTAGGCTTTAGGCTCCCCTAGGCTAAGGCTTCGGCTCCCCTAGCCTTCAGGCCAGGGCACCCCTAGGCTTTAGGCTCCCCTAGGCTAAGGCTAGGGCTCCCCTAGCCTTCAGGCCAGGGCACCCCAAGGCTTTAGGCTCCCCTAGGCTAAGGCTAGGGCTCCCCTAGCCTTCAGGCCAGGGCACCCCTAGGCTTTAGGCTCCCCTAGGCTAATGCTAGGGCTCCCCTAGCCTTCAGGCCAGGGCACCCCTAGGCTTTAGGCTCCCCTAGGCAAAGGCTAGGGCTCCCCTAGCCTTCAGGCCAGGGCACCCCTAGGCTTTAGGCTCCCCTAGGCAAAGGCTAGGCCTCCCCTAGCCTTCAGGCCAGGGCACCCCTAGGCTTTAGGCTTCCCTAGGCAAAGGCTAGGGCTCCCCTAGCCTTCAGTTCAGGGCACCCCTAGGCTTTAGGCTCCCCTAGGCTAAGGCTAGGGCTCCCCTAGCCTTCAGGCCAGGGCACCCCTAGGCTTTAGGCTCCCCTAGGCTAAGGCTAGGGCTCCCCTAGCCTTCAGGCCAGGGCACCCCTAGGCTTAGGCTCCCCTAGGCTAAGGCTAGGGCTCCCCTAGCCTTCAGGCCAGGGCACTCCTAGGCTTTAGGCTCCCCTAGGCCAAGGCTAGGGCTCCCCTAGCCTTCAGGCCAGGGCACCCCTAGGCTTTAGGCTCCCCTAGGCTAAGGCTAGGGCTCCCCTAGCCTTCAGGCCAGGGCACCCCTTGGCTTTAGGCTCCCCTAGGCTAAGGCTAGGGCTCACCTAGCCTTCAGGCCAGGGCACCCCTAGGCTTTAGGCTCCCCTAGGCTAAGGCTAGGGCTCCCCTAGGCTAAGGCTAGGGCTCCCCTAGCCTTCAGGCTAGGGCACCCCTAGGCTTCAGGCTAGGGCTCCCCTAGGCTAAGGCTAGGGCTCCCCTAGCCTTCAGGCTAGGGCACCCCTAGGCTTAGGCTCCCCTAGGCTAAGGCTAGTGCTCCCCTAGCCTTCAGGCTAGGGCACCCCTAGGCTTTAGGCTCCCCTAGGCTAAGGCTAGGGCTCCCCTAGCCTTCAGGCTAGGACACCCCTAGGCTTTAGGCTCCCCTAGGCTAAGGCTAGGGCTCCCATAGCCTTCAGGCTAGGGCACCCCTAGGCTTTAGGCTCCCCTAGGCTAAGGCTAGGGCTCCCCTAGGCTAAGGCTAGGGCTCCACTAGCCTTCAGGCTAGGGCACCCCTAGGCTTTAGGCTCCCCTAGGCTAAGGCTAGGGCTCCCCTAGGCTAAGGCTATGGCTCCCCTAGCCTTCAGGCTAGGGCACCCCTAGGCTTTAGGCTCCCCTAGCCTATGGCTAGGGCTCCCCTAGCCGGAAGGCTAGGGCACCCCTAGGCTTTAGGCTCCCCTAGGCTAAGGCTAGGGCTCCCCTAGGCTAAGGCTAGGCCTCCCCTAGCCTTCAGGCTAGGGCACCCCTAGGCTTTAGGCTCCCGTAGGCTAAGGCTAGGGCTCCCCTATTCTAAGGCTAGGGCTCCCCTAGCCTTAAGGCTAGGGCACCCCTAGGCTTTAGGCTCCCCTAGGCTAAGGCTAGGGCTTCCCTAGCCTTCAGGCTAGGGCACCCCTAGGCTTTAGGCTAGGGCTCCCCTAGGCTAAGGCTAGGGCTCCCCTAGCCTTCAGGCTAGGACACCCCTAGGCTTTAGGCTAGGGCTCCCCTAGGCTAAGGCTAGGGCTCCCCTAGCCTTCAGGCTAGGGCACCCCTAGTCTTTATGCTAGGGTTCCCCTAGGCTAAGGCTAGGGCTCCCCTAGCCTTCAGGCTAGGGCACCCCTAGGCTTTAGGCTCCCCTAGGCTAAGTCTAGGGCTCCCCTAGCCTTCAGGCTAGGGAACCCCTAGGCTTTAGGCTCCCCTAGGCTAAGGCTAGGGCTCCCCTAGCCTTAAAGCTAGGGCACCCCTAGGCTTTAGGCTCCCCTAGGCTAAGGCTAGGGCTCCCCTAGGCTAAGGCTAGGGCTCCCCTAGCCTTCAGGCTAGGGCACCCCTAGGCTTTAGGCTACCCTAGGCTAAGGCTAGGGCTCCCCTAGCCTTCAGGCTAGGGCACCCCTAGGCTTTAGGCTCCCCTAGGCTAAGGCTAGGGCTCCCCTACGCTAAGGCTAGGGCTCCCCTAGCCTTCAGGCTAGGGCACCCCTAGGCTTTAGGCTCCCCTAGGCTAAGGCTAGGGCACCCCTACGCTAAGGCTAGGGCACCCCTAGCCTTCAGGCTAGGGCACGCCTAGGCTTTAGGCTCCCCTAGGCTAAGGCTAGGGCTCCCCTAGCCTTCAGGCTAGGGCACCCCTAGGCTTTAGGCTAGGGCTCCCCTAGGCTAAGGCTAGGGCTCCCCTAGCCTTCAGGCTAGGGCACCCCTAGGCTTTAGGCTCCCCTAGGCTATGTCTAGGGCTCCCCTAGCCTTCAGGCGAGGGCACCCCTCGGCTTTAGGCTAGGGCTCCCCTAGGCTTAGGCTAGGGCTCCCCTAGCCTTCAGGCTAGGGCACCCCTAGGCTTTAGGCTCCCCTAGGCTAAGGATAGGGCTCCCCTAGCCTTCAGACTAGGGCACCCCTAGGCTTTAGGCTAGGGCTCCCCTAGGCTAAGGCTAGGGCTCCCCTAGCCTTCAGGCTAGGGCACCCCTAGGCTTTAGGCTCCCCTAGGCTAAGGCTAGGGCTTACTTGGCCTTCAGGCTAGGGCACCCCTAGGCTTTAGGCTAGGGCTACCCTAGGCTAAGGCTAGGGCTCCCCTAGGCTTCAGGCTAGGGCACCCCTAGGCTTTAGGCTCCCCTAGGCTAAGGCTAGGGCTCCCCTAGCCTTCAGGCTAGGGCACCCCTAGGCTTTAGGCTAGGGCTCCCCTAGGCTAAGGCTAGGGCTACCCTAGCCTTCAGGCTAGGGCACCCCTAGGCTTTAGGTTTCCCTAGGCTAAGGCTAGGGCTCCCCTAGACTTCAGGCTAGGGCACCCCTAGGCTTTAGGCTCCCCTAGGCTAAGGCTAGGGCTCCCCTAGCCTTCAGGCTAGGGCACCCCTAGGCTTTAGGCTAGGGCTCCCCTAGGCTAAGGCTAGGGCTCCCCTAGCCTTCAGGCTAGGGCACTCCTAGGCTTTAGGCTCCCCTAGGCTAAGGCTAGGGCTCCCCTAGCCTTCAGGCCAGGGCACCCCTAGGCTTTAGGCTCCCCTAGGCTAAGGCTAGGGCTCCCCTAGCCTTCATGCCAGGGCACCCCTAGGCTTTAGGCTCCCCTAGGCTAAGGCTTCGGCTCCCCTAGCCTTCAGGCCAGGGCACCCCTAGGCTTTAGGCTCCCCTAGGCTAAGGCTAGGGCTCCCCTAGCCTTCATGCCAGGGCACCCCTAGGCTTTAGGCTCCCCTAGGCTAAGGCTTCGGCTCCCCTAGCCTTCAGGCCAGGGCACCCCTAGGCTTTAGGCTCCCCTAGGCTAAGGCTAGGGCTCCCCTAGCCTTCAGGCTAGGGCACCCCTAGGCTTTAGGCTCCCCTAGGCTAAGTCTAGGGCTCCCCTAGCCTTCAGGCTAGGGAACCCCTAGGCTTTAGGCTCCCCTAGGCTAAGGCTAGGGCTCCCCTAGCCTTAAAGCTAGGGCACCTCTAGGCTTTAGGCTCCCCTAGGCTAAGGCTAGGGCTCCCATAGCCTTCAGGCCAGGGCACCCCTAGGTTTTAGGCTCCCCTAGGCTAAGGCTAGGGCTCCCCTAGCCTTCAGGCCAGGGCACCCCTAGGCGTTAGGCTCCCCTAGGCTAAGGCTAGGGCTCCCCTAGCCTTCAGGCCAGGGCACCCCAAGGCTTTAGGCTCCCCTAGGCTAAGGCTAGGGCTCCCCTAGCCTTCAGGCCAGGGCACCCCTAGGCTTTAGGCTCCCCTAGGCTAAGGCTAGGGCTCCCCTAGCCTTCAGGCCAGGGCACCCCTAGGCTTTAGGCTCCCCTAGGCAAAGGCTAGGGCTCCCCTAGCCTTCAGGCCAGGGCACCCCTAGGCTTTAGGCTCCCCTAGGCAAAGGCTAGGGCTCCCCTAACCTTCAGGCCAGGGCACCCCTAGGCTTTAGGCTCCCCTAGGCAAAGGCTAGGGCTCCCCTAGCCTTCAGTTCAGGGCACCCCTAGGCTTTAGGCTCCCCTAGGCTAAGGCTAGGGCTCCCCTAGCCTTCAGGCCAGGGCACCCCTAGGCTTTAGGCTCCCCTAGGCTAAGGCTAGGGCTCCCCTAGCCTTCAGGCCAGGGCACCCCTAGGCTTAGGCTCCCCTAGGCTAAGGCTAGGGCTCCCCTAGCCTTCAGGCCAGGGCACCCCTAGGCTTTAGGCTCCCCTAGGCTAAGGCTAGGGCTCCCCTAGCCTTCAGGCCAGGGCACCCCTAGGCTTTAGGCTCCCCTAGGCTAAGGCTAGGGCTCCCCTAGCCTTCAGGCCAGGGCACCCCTAGGCTTTAGGCTCCCCTAGGCTAAGGCTAGGGCTCCCCTAGCCTTCAGGCCAGGGCACCCCTAGGCTTTAGGCTCCCCTAGGCTAAGGCTAGGGCTCCCCTAGCCTTCAGGCCAGGGCACCCCTAGGCTTTAGGCTCCCCTAGGCTAAGGCTAGGGCTCCCCTAGGCTAAGGCTAGGGCTCCCCTAGCCTTCAGGCTAGGGCACCCCTAGGCTTTAGGCTAGGGCTCCCCTAGGCTAAGGGTAGGGCTCCCCTAGCCTTCAGGCTAGGGCACCCCTAGGCTTTAGGCTCCCCTAGGCTAAGGCTAGTGCTCCCCTAGCCTTCAGGCTAGGGCACCCCTAGGCTTTAGGCTCCCCTAGGCTAAGGCTAGGGCTCCCCTAGCCTTCAGGCTAGGGCAGCCCTAGGCTTTAGGCTCCCCTAGGCTAAGGCTAGGGCTTCCATAGCCTTCAGGCTAGGGCACCCCTAGGCTTTAGGCTCCCCTAGGCTAAGGCTAGGGCTCCCCTAGGCTAAGGCTAGGGCTCCACTAGCCTTCAGGCTAGGGCACCCCTAGGCTTTAGGCTCCCCTAAGGTAAGGCTAGGGCTCCCCTAGGCTAAGGCTATGGCTCCCCTAGCCTTCAGGCTAGGGCACCCCTAGGCTTTAGGCTCCCCTAGCCTAAGGCTAGGGCTCCCCTAGCCTGAAGGCTAGGGCACCCCTAGGCTTTAGGCTCCCCTAGGCTAAGGCTAGGGCTCCCCTAGGCTAAGGCTAGGCCTCCCCTAGCCTTCAGGCTAGGGCACCCCTAGGCTTTAGGCTCCCCTAGGCTAAGGCTAGGGCTCCCCTAGGCTAAGGCTAAGGCTCCCCTAGCCTTCAGGCTAGGGCACCCCTAGGCTTTAGGCTCCCCTAGGCTAAGGCTAGGGCTTCCCTAGCCTTCAGGCTAGGGCACCCCTAGGGTTTAGGCTAGGGCTCCCCTAGGCTAAGGCTAGGGCTCCCCTAGCCTTCAGGCTAGGACACCCCTAGGCTTTAGGCTAGGGCTCCCCTAGGCTAAGGCTAGGGCTCCCCTAGCCTTCAGGCTAGGGCACCCCTAAGCTTTATGCTAGGGTTCCCCTAGGCTAAGGCTAGGGCTCCCCTAGCCTTCAGGCTAGGGCACCCCTAGGCTTTAGGCTCCCCTAGGCTAAAGCTAGGGCTCCCCTAGCCTTCAGGCTAGGGCACCCCTAGGCTTTAGGCTCCCCTAGGCTAAGGCTAGGGCTCCCCTACGCTAAGGCTAGGGCTCCCCTAGCCTTCAGGCTAGGGCACCCCTAGGCTTTAGGCTCCCCTAGGCTAAGGCTAGGGCACCCCTACGCTAAGGCTAGGGCACCCCTAGCCTTCAGGCTAGGGCACGCCTAGGCTTTAGGCTCCCCTAAGCTAAGGCTAGGGCTCGCCTAGCCTTCAGCCTAGGGCACCCCTAGGCTTTAGGCTAGGGCTCCCCTAGGCTAAGGCTAGGGCTCCCCTAGCCTTCAGGCTAGGGCACCCCTAGGCTTTAGGCTCCCCTAGGCTATGTCTAGGGCTCCCCTAGCCTTCAGGCTAGGGCACCCCTAGGCTTTAGGCTAGGGCTCCCCTAGGCTAAGGCTAGGGCTCCCCTAGCCTTCAGGCTAGGGCACCCCTAGGCTTTAGGCTCCCCTAGGCTAAGGCTAGGGCTCCCCTAGCCTTCAGACTAGGGCACCCCTAGGCTTTAGGCTAGGGCTCCCCTAGGTTAAGGCTAGGGCTCCCCTAGCCTTCAGGCTAGGGCACCCCTAGGCTTTAGCCTCCCCTAGGCTAAGGCTAGGGCTCCCCTAGCCTTCAGGCTAGGGCACCCCTAGGCTTTAGGCTAGGGCTACCCTAGGCTAAGGCTAGGGCTCCCCTAGGCTTCAGGCTAGGGTACCCCTAGGCTTTAGGCTCCCCTAGGCTAATGCTAGGGCTCCCCCAGCCTTCAGGCTAGGGCACCCCTAGGCTTTAGGCTAGGGCTCCCCTAGGCTAAGGCTAGGGCTCCCCTAGCCTTCAGGCTAGGGCACCCCTAGGCTTTAGGTTTCCCTAGGCTAAGGCTAGGGCTCCCCTAGACTTCAGGCTAGGGCACCCCTAGGCTTTAGGCTCCCCTAGGCTAAGGCTAGGGCTCCCCTAGCCTTCAGGCTAGTGCACCCCTAGGCTTTAGGCTAGGGCTCCCCTAGGCTAAGGCTAGGGCTCCCCTAGCCTTCAGGCTAGGGCACTCCTAGGCTTTAGGCTCCCCTAAGCTAAGGCTAGGGCTCCCCTAGCCTTCAGGCCAGGGCACCCCTAGGCTTTAGGCTCCCCTAGGCTAAGGCTAGGGCTCCCCTAGCCTTCATGCCAGGGCACCCCTAGGCTTTAGGCTCCCCTAGGCTAAGGCTTCGGCTCCCCTAGCCTTCAGGCCAGGGCACCCCTAGGCTTTAGGCTCCCCTAGGCTAAGGCTAGGGCTCCCCTAGCCTTCATGCCAGGGCACCCCTAGGCTTTAGGCTCCCCTAGGCTAAGGCTTCGGCTCCCCTAGCCTTCAGGCCAGGGCACCCCTAGGCTTTAGGCTCCCCTAGGCTAAGGCTAGGGCTCCCCTAGCCTTCAGGCTAGGGCACCCCTAGGCTTTAGGCTCCCCTAGGCTAAGTCTAGGGCTCCCCTAGCCTTCAGGCTAGGGAACCCCTAGGCTTTAGGCTCCCCTAGGCTAAGGCTAGGGCTCCCCAGCCTTAAAGCTAGGGCACCCCTAGGCTTTAGGCTCCCCTAGGCTAAGGCTAGGGCTCCCCTAGGCTAAGGCTAGGGCTCCCCTAGCCTTCAGGCTAGGGCACCCCTAGGCTTTAGGCTCCCCTAGTCTAAGGCTAGGGCTCCCCTAGCCTTCAGGCTAGGGCACCCCTAGGCTTTAGGCTCCCCTAGGCTAAGGCTAGGGCTCCCCTACGCTAAGGCTAGGGCTCCCCTAGCCTTCAGGCTAGGGCACCCCTAGGCTTTAGGCTCCCCTAGGCTAAGGCTAGGGCACCCCTACGCTAAGGCTTGGGCAACACTAGCCTTCTGGCTAGGGCACGCCTAGGCTTTAGGCTCCCCTAGGCTAAGGCTAGGGCTCCCCTAGCCTTCAGGCTAGGGCACCCCTAGGCTTTAGGCTAGGGCTCCCCTAGGCTAAGGCTAGGGCTCCCCTAGCCTTCAGGCTAGGGCACCCCTAGGCTTTAGGCTCCCCTAGGCTATGTCTAGGGCTCCCCTAGCCTTCAGGCGAGGGCACCCCTCGGCTTTAGGCTAGGGCTCCCCTAGGCTTAGGCTAGGGCTCCCCTAGCCTTCAGGCTAGGGCACCCCTAGGCTTTAGGCTCCCCTAGGCTAAGGCTAGGGCTCCCCTAGCCTTCAGACTAGGGCACCCCTAGGCTTTAGGCTAGGGCTCCCCTAGGCTAAGGCTAGGGCTCCCCTAACCTTCAGGCTAGGGCACCCCTAGGCTTTAGGCTCCCCTAGGCTAAGGCTAGGGCTTACCTAGCCTTCAGGCTAGGGCACCCCTAGGCTTTAGGCTAGGGCTACCCTAGGCTAAGGCTAGGGCTCCCCTAGGCTTCAGGCTAGGGCACCCCTAGGCTTTAGGCTCCCCTAGGCTAAGGCTAGGGCTCCCCTACGCTAAGGCTAGGGCTCCCCTAGCCTTCAGGCTAGGGCACCTCTAGGCTTTAGGCTCCCCTAGGCTAAGGCTAGGGCACCCCTACGCTAAGGCTTGGGCAACCCTAGCCTTCAGGCTAGGGCACGCCTAGGCTTTAGGCTCCCCTAGGCTAAGGCTAGGGCTCCCCTAGCCTTCAGGCTAGGGCACCCCTAGGCTTTAGGCTAGGGCTCCCCTAGGCTAAGGCTAGGGCTCCCCTAGCCTTCAGGCTAGGGCACCCCTAGGCTTTAGGCTCCCCTAGGCTATGTCTAGGGCTCCCCTAGCCTTCAGGCGAGGGCACCCCTCGGCTTTAGGCTAGGGCTCCCCTAGGCTTAGGCTAGGGCTCCCCTAGCCTTCAGGCTAGGGCACCCCTAGGCTTTAGGCTCCCCTAGGCTAAGGCTAGGGCTCCCCTAGCCTTCAGACTAGGGCACCCCTAGGCTTTAGGCTAGGGCTCCCCTAGGCTAAGGCTAGGGCTCCCCTAGCCTTCAGGCTAGGGCACCCCTAGGCTTTAGGCTCCCCTAGGCTAAGGCTAGGGCTTACCTAGCCTTCAGGCTAGGGCACCCCTAGGCTTTAGGCTAGGGCTACCCTAGGCTAAGGCTAGGGCTCCCCTAGCCTTCAGGCTAGGGCACCCCTAGGCTTTAGGCTAGGGCTCCCCTAGGCTAAGGCTAGGGCTACCCTAGCCTTCAGGCTAGGGCACCCCTAGGCTTTAGGTTTCCCTAGGCTAAGGCTAGGGCTCCCCTAGACTTCAGGCTAGGGCACCCCTAGGCTTTAGGCTCCCCTAGGCTAAGGCTAGGGCTCCCCTAGGCTAAGGCTAGGGCTCCACTAGCCTTCAGGCTAGGGCACCCCTAGGCTTTAGGCTCCCCTAGGCTAAGGCTAGGGCTCCCCTAGGCTAAGGCTATGGCTCCCCTAGCCTTCAGGCTAGGGCACCCCTAGGCTTTAGGCTCCCCTAGCCTAAGGCTAGGGCTCCCCTAGCCGGAAGGCTAGGGCACCCCTAGGCTTTAGGCTCCCCTAGGCTAAGGCTAGGGCTCCCCTAGGCTAAGGCTAGGCCTCCCCTAGCCTTCAGGCTAGGGCACCCCTAGGCTTTAGGCTCCCCTAGGCTAAGGCTAGGGCTCCCCTATTCTAAGGCTAGGGCTCCCCTAGCCTTCAGGCTAGGGCACCCCTTGGCTTTAGGCTCCCCTAGGCTAAGGCTAGGGCTTTCCTAGCCTTCAGGCTAGGGCACCCCTAGGCTTTAGGCTAGGGCTCCCCTAGGCTAAGGCTAGGGCTCCCCTAGCCTTCAGGCTAGGACACCCCTAGGCTTTAGGCTAGGGCTCCCCTAGGCTAAGGCTAGGGCTCCCCTAGCCTTCAGGCTAGGGCACCCCTAGGCTTTATGCTAGGGTTCCCCTAGGCTAAGGCTAGGGCTCCCCTAGCCTTCAGGCTAGGGCACCCCTAGGCTTTAGGCTCCCCTAGGCTAAGTCTAGGGCTCCCCTAGCCTTCAGGCTAGGGAACCCCTAGGCTTTAGGCTCCCCTAGGCTAAGGCTAGGGCTCCCCTAGCCTTAAAGCTAGGGCACCCCTAGGCTTTAGGCTGCCCTAGGCTAAGGCTAGGGCTCCCCTAGGCTAAGGCTAGGGCTCCCCTAGCCTTCAGGCTAGGGCACCCCTAGGCTTTAGGCTCCCCTAGGCTAAGGCTAGGGCTCCCCTAGCCTTCAGGCTAGGGCACCCCTAGGCTTTAGGCTCCCCTAGGCTAAGGCTAGGGCTCCCCTACGCTAAGGCTAGGGCTCCCCTAGCCTTCAGGCTAGGGCACCCCTAGGCTTTAGGCTCCCCTAGGCTAAGGCTAGGGCACCCCTACGCTAAGGCTAGGGCACCCCTAGCCTTCAGGCTAGGGCACGCCTAGGCTTTAGGCTCCCCTAGGCTAAGGCTAGGGCTCCCCTAGCCTTCAGGCTAGGGCACCCCTAGGCTTTAGGCTAGGGCTCCCCTAGGCTAAGGCTAGGGCTCCCCTAGCCTTCAGGCTAGGGCACCCCTAGGCTTTAGGCTCCCCTAGGCTATGTCTAGGGCTCCCCTAGCCTTCAGGCGAGGGCACCCCTCGGCTTTAGGCTAGGGCTCCCCTAGGCTTAGGCTAGGGCTCCCCTAGCCTTCAGGCTAGGGCACCCCTAGGCTTTAGGCTCCCCTAGGCTAAGGCTAGGGCTCCCCTAGCCTTCAGACTAGGGCACCCCTAGGCTTTAGGCTAGGGCTCCCCTAGGCTAAGGCTAGGGCTCCCCTAGCCTTCAGGCTAGGGCACCCCTAGGCTTTAGGCTCCCCTAGGCTAAGGCTAGGGCTTACCTAGCCTTCAGGCTAGGGCACCCCTAGGCTTTAGGCTAGGGCTAACCTAGGCTAAGGCTAGGGCTCCCCTAGGCTTCAGGCTAGGGCACCCCTAGGCTTTAGGCTCCCCTAGGCTAAGGCTAGGGCTCCCCTAGCCTTCAGGCTAGGGCACCCCTAGGCTTTAGGCTAGGGCTCCCCTAGGCTAAGGCTAGGGCTACCCTAGCCTTCAGGCTAGGGCACCCCTAGGCTTTAGGTTTCCCTAGGCTAAGGCTAGGGCTCCCCTAGACTTCAGGCTAGGGCACCCCTAGGCTTTAGGCTCCACTAGGCTAAGGCTAGGGCTCCCCTAGCCTTCAGGCTAGGGCACCCCTAGGCTTTAGGCTAGGGCTCCCCTAGGCTAAGGCTAGGGCTCCCCTAGCCTTCAGGCTAGGGCACTCCTAGGCTTTAGGCTCCCCTAGGCTAAGGCTAGGGCTCCCCTAGCCTTCAGGCCAGGGCACCCCTAGGCTTTAGGCTCCCCTAGGCTAAGGCTAGGGCTCCCCTAGCCTTCATGCCAGGGCACCCCTAGGCTTTAGGCTCCCCTAGGCTAAGGCTTCGGCTCCCCTAGCCTTCAGGCCAGGGCACCCCTAGGCTTTAGGCTCCCCTAGGCTAAGGCTAGGGCTCCCCTAGCCTTCATGCCAGGGCACCCCTAGGCTCTAGGCTCCCCTAGGCTAAGGCTTCGGCTCCCCTAGCCTTCAGGCCAGGGCACCCCTAGGCTTTAGGCTCCCCTAGGCTAAGGCTAGGGCTCCCCTAGCCTTCAGGCTAGGGCACCCCTAGGCTTTAGGCTCCCCTAGGCTAAGTCTAGGGCTCCCCTAGCCTTCAGGCTAGGGAACCCCTAGGCTTTAGGCTCCCCTAGGCTAAGGCTAGGGCTCCCCTAGCCTTAAAGCTAGGGCACCTCTAGGCTTTAGGCTCCCCTAGGCTAAGGCTAGGGCTCCCATAGCCTTCAGGCCAGGGCACCCCTAGGTTTTAGGCTCCCCTAGGCTAAGGCTAGGGCTCCCCTAGCCTTCAGGCCAGGGCACCCCTAGGCGTTAGGCTCCCCTAGGCTAAGGCTAGGGCTCCCCTAGCCTTCAGACCAGGGCACCCCAAGGCTTTAGGCTCCCCTAGGCCAAGGCTAGGGCTCCCCTAACCTTCAGGCCAGGGCACCCCTAGGCTTTAGGCTCCCCTAGGCAAAGGCTAGGGCTCCCCTAGCCTTCAGTTCAGGGCACCCCTAGGCTTTAGGCTCCCCTAGGCTAAGGCTAGGGCTCCCCTAGCCTTCAGGCCAGGGCACCCCTAGGCTTTAGGCTCCCCTAGGCTAAGGCTAGGGCTCCCCTAGCCTTCAGGCCAGGGCACCCCTAGGCTTAGGCTCCCCTAGGCTAAGGCTAGGGCTCCCCTAGCCTTCAGGCCAGGGCACCCCTAGGCTTTAGGCTCCCCTAGGCTAAGGCTAGGGCTCCCCTAGCCTTCAGGCCAGGGCACCCCTAGGCTTTAGGCTCCCCTAGGCTAAGGCTAGGGCTCCCCTAGCCTTCAGGCCAGGGCACCCCTAGGCTTTAGGCTCCCCTAGGCTAAGGCTAGGGCTCCCCTAGCCTTCAGGCCAGGGCACCCCTAGGCTTTAGGCTCCCCTAGGCTAAGGCTAGGGCTCCCCTAGCCTTCAGGCCAGGGCACCCCTAGGCTTTAGGCTCCCCTAGGCTAAGGCTAGGGCTCCCCTAGGCTAAGGCTAGGGCTCCCCTAGCCTTCAGGCTAGGGCACCCCTAGGCTTTAGGCTAGGGCTCCCCTAGGCTAAGGTTAGGGCTCCCCTAGCCTTCAGGCTAGGGCACCCCTAGGCTTTAGGCTCCCCTAGGCTAAGGCTAGTGCTCCCCTAGCCTTCAGGCTAGGGCACCCCTAGGCTTTAGGCTCCCCTAGGCTAAGGCTAGGGCTCCCCTAGCCTTCAGGCTAGGGCAGCCCTAGGCTTTAGGCTCCCCTAGGCTAAGGCTAGGGCTTCCATAGCCTTCAGGCTAGGGCACCCCTAGGCTTTAGGCTCCCCTAGGCTAAGGCTAGGGCTCCCCTAGGCTAAGGCTAGGGCTCCACTAGCCTTCAGGCTAGGGCACCCCTAGGCTTTAGGCTCCCCTAAGCTAAGGCTAGGGCTCCCCTAGGCTAAGGCTATGGCTCCCCTAGCCTTCAGGCTAGGGCACCCCTAGGCTTTAGGCTCCCCTAGCCTAAGGCTAGGTCTCCCCTAGCCTGAAGGCTAGGGCACCCCTAGGCTTTAGGCTCCCCTAGGCTAAGGCTAGGGCTCCCCTAGGCTAAGGCTAGGCCTCCCCTAGCCTTCAGGCTAGGGCACCCCTAGGCTTTAGGCTCCCCTAGGCTAAGGCTAGGGCTCCCCTAGGCTAAGGCTAGGGCTCCCCTAGCCTTCAGGCTAGGGCACCCCTAGGCTTTAGGCTCCCCTAGGCTAAGGCTAGGGCTTCCCTAGCCTTCAGGCTAGGGCACCCCTAGGCTTTAGGCTAGGGCTCCCCTAGGCTAAGGCTAGGGCTCCCCTAGCCTTCAGGCTAGGACACCCCTAGGCTTTAGGCTAGGGCTCCCCTAGGCTAAGGCTAGGGCTCCCCTAGCCTTCAGGCTAGGGCACCCCTAGGCTTTATGCTAGGGTTCCCCTAGGCTAAGGCTAGGGCTCCCCTAGCCTTCAGGCTAGGGAACCCCTAGGCTTTAGGCTCCCCTAGGCTAAGGCTAGGGCTCCCCTAGCCTTAAAGCTAGGGCACCCCTAGGCTTTAGGCTCCCCTAGGCTAAGGCTAGGGCTCCCCTAGGCTAAGGCTAGGGCTCCCCTAGCCTTCAGGCTAGGGCACCCCTAGGCTTTAGGCTCCCCTAGGCTAAGGCTAGGGCTCCCCTAGCCTTCAGGCTAGGGCACCCCTAGGCTTTAGGCTCCCCTAGGCTAAGGCTAGGGCTCCCCTACGCTAAGGCTAGGGCTCCCCTAGCCTTCAGGCTAGGGCACCCCTAGGCTTTAGGCTCCCCTAGGCTAAGGCTAGGGCACCCCTACGCTAAGGCTAGGGCACCCCTAGCCTTCAGGCTAGGGCACGCCTAGGCTTTAGGCTCCCCTAAGCTAAGGCTAGGGCTCCCCTAGCCTTCAGGCTAGGGCACCCCTAGGCTTTAGGCTAGGGCTCCCCTAGGCTAAGGCTAGGGCTCCCCTAGCCTTCAGGCTAGGGCACCCCTAGGCTTTAGGCTCCCCTAGGCTATGTCTAGGGCTCCCCTAGCCTTCAGGCTAGGGCACCCCTAGGCTTTAGGCTAGGGCTCCCCTAGGCTAAGGCTAGGGCTCCCCTAGCCTTCAGGCTAGGGCACCCCTAGGCTTTAGGCTCCCCTAGGCTAAGGCTAGGGCTACCCTAGCCTTCAGACTAGGGCACCCCTAGGCTTTAGGCTAGGGCTCCCCTAGGTTAATGCTAGGGCTCCCCTAGCCTTCAGGCTAGGGCACCCCTAGGCTTTAGCCTCCCCTAGGCTAAGGCTAGGGCTCCCCTAGCCTTCAGGCTAGGGCACCACTAGGCTTTAGGCTAGGGCTACCCTAGGCTAAGGCTAGGGCTCCCCTAGGCTTCAGGCTAGGGCACCCCTAGGCTTTAGGCTCCCCTAGGCTAATGCTAGGGCTCCCCCAGCCTTCAGGCTAGGGCACCCCTAGGCTTTAGGCTAGGGCTCCCCTAGGCTAAGGCTAGGGCTCCCCTAGCCTTCAGGCTAGGGCACCCCTAGGCTTTAGGTTTCCCTAGGCTAAGGCTAGGGCTCCCCTAGACTTCAGGCTAGGGCACCCCTAGGCTTTAGGCTCCCCTAGGCTAAGGCTAGGTCTCCCCTAGCCTTCAGGCTAGGGCACCCCTAGGCTTTAGGCTAGGGCTCCCCTAGGCTAAGGCTAGGGCTCCCCTAGCCTTCAGGCTAGGGCACTCCTAGGCTTTAGGCTCCCCTAAGCTAAGGCTAGGGCTCCCCTAGCCTTCAGGCCAGGGCACCCCTAGGCTTTAGGCTCCCCTAGGCTAAGGCTAGGGCTCCCCTAGCCTTCATGCCAGGGCACCCCTAGGCTTTAGGCTCCCCTAGGCTAAGGCTAGGGCTCCCCTAGGCTAAGGCTAGGGCTCCCCTAGCCTTCAGGCTAGGGCACACCTAGGTTTTAGGCTCCCCGAGGCTAAGGCTAGGGCTCCCCTACGCTAAGGCTAGGGCTCCCCTAGCCTTCAGGCTAGGGCACCCCTAGGCTTTAGGCTCCCCTAGGCTAAGGCTAGGGCACCCCTACGCTAAGGCTAGGGCACCCCTAGCCTTCAGGCTAGGGCACGCCTAGGCTTTAGGCTCCCCTAGGCTAAGGCTAGGGCTCCCCTAGCCTTCAGGCTAGGGCACCCCTAGGCTTTAGGCTAGGGCTCCCCTAGGCTAAGGCTAGGGCTCCCCTAGCCTTCAGGCTAGGGCACCCCTAGGCTTTAGGCTCCCCTAGGCTATGTCTAGGGCTCCACTAGCCTTCAGGCTAGGGCACCCCTAGGCTTTAGGCTAGGGCTCCCCTAGGCTAAGGCTAGGGCTCCCCTATCCTTCAGGCTAGGGCACCCCTAGGCTTTAGGCTCCCCTAGGCTAAGGCTAGGGCTCCCCTAGGCTAAGGCTAGGGCTCCCCTAGCCTTCAGGCTAGGGCACTCCTAGGCTTTAGGCTCCCCTAGGCTAAGGCTAGGGCTCCCCTAGCCTTCAGGCCAGGGCACCCCTAGGCTTTAGGCTCCCCTAGGCTAAGGCTAGGGCTCCCCTAGCCTTCATGCCAGGGCACTCCTAGGCTTTAGGCTCCCCTAAGCTAAGGCTAGGGCTCCCCTAGCCTTCAGGCTAGGGAACCCCTAGGCTTTAGGCTCCCCTAGGCTAAGGCTAGGGCTCCCCTAGGCAAAGGCTAGGGCTCCCCTAGCCTTCAGGCAAGGGCACCCCTAGGCTTTCGGCTCCCCTAGGCTAAGGCTAGGGCTCCCCTAGGCTAAGGCTAGGGCTCCCCTAGCCTTCAGGCTAGGGCACCCCTAGGCTTTCCGGCTCCCCTAGGCTAAGGCTAGGGCTCCCCTAGGCTAAGGCTAGGGCTCCCCTAGCCTTCAGGCTAGGGCACCCCTAGGCTTTCCGGCTCCCCTAGGCTAAGGCTAGGGCTCCCCTAGGCTAAGGCTAGGGCTCCCCTAGCCTTCAGGCTAGGGCACCCCTAGGCTTTCCGGCTCCCCTAGGCTAAGGCTAGGGCTCCCCTAGGCTAAGGCTAGGGCTCCCCTAGCCTTCAGGCTAGGGCACCCCTAGGCTTTCCGGCTCCCCTAGGCTAAGGCTAGGGCTCCCCTAGGCTAAGGCTAGGGCTCCCCTAGCCTTGAGGGTAGGGCACCCCTAGGCTTTCCGGCTCCCCTAGGCTAAGGTTAGGGCTCCCCTAGGCTAAGGCTAGGGCTCCCCTAGCCTTCAGGCTAGGGCACCCCTAGGCTTTCCGGCTCCCCTAGGCTAAGGCTAGGGCTCCCCTAGGCTAAGGCTAGGGCTCCCCTAGGCTAAGGCTAGGGCTCCCCTAGCCTTCAGGCTAGGGCACCCCTAGGCTATCCGGCTCCCCTAGGCTAAGGCTAGGGCTCCCCTAGGCTAAAGCTAGGGCTCCCCTAGCCTTCAGGCTAGGGCACCCCTAGGCTTTCCGCCTCCCCTAGGCTAAGGCTAGGGCTCCCCTAGGCTAAGGCTAGGGCTCCCCTAGCCTTCAGGCTAGGGCACCCCTAGGCTTTCCGGCTCCCCTAGGCTAAGGCTAGGGCTCCCCTAGGCTAAGGCTAGGGCTCCCCTAGCCTTCAGGCTAGGGCACCCCTAGGCTTTCCGGCTCCCCTAGGCTAAGGCTAGGGCTCCCCTAGGCTAAGGCTAGGGCTCCCCTAGCCTTCAGGCTAGGGCACCCTTAGGCTTTCCGGCTCCCCTAGGCTAAGGCTAGGGCTCCCCTAGGCTAAGGCTAGGGCTCCCCTAGCCTTCAGGCTAGGGCACCCCTAGGCTTTCCGGCTCCCCTAGGCTAAGGCTAGGGCTCCCCTAGGCTAAGGCTAGGGCTCCCCTAGCCTTCAGGCTAGGGCACCCCTAGGCTTTCCGGCTCCCCTAGGCTAAGACTAGGGCTCCCCTAGGCTAAGGCTAGGGCTCCCCTAGCCTTCAGGCTAGGGCACTCCTAGGCTTTAGGCTCCCCTAAGCTAAGGCTAGGGCTCCCCTAGCCTTCAGGCCAGGGCACCCCTAGGCTTTAGGCTCCCCTAGGCTAAGGCTAGGGCTCCCCTAGCCTTCATGCCAGGGCACCCCTAGGCTTTAGGCTCCCCTAGGCTAAGGCTTCGGCTCCCCTAGCCTTCAGGCCAGGGCACCCCTAGGCTTTAGGCTCCCCTAGGCTAAGGCTAGGGCTCCCCTAGCCTTCATGCCAGGGCACCCCTAGGCTTTAGGCTCCCCTAGGCTAAGGCTTCGGCTCCCCTAGCCTTCAGGCCAGGGCACCCCTAGGCTTTAGGCTCCCCTAGGCTAAGGCTAGGGCTCCCCTAGCCTTCAGGCTAGGGCACCCCTAGGCTTTAGGCTCCCCTAGGCTAAGGCTAGGGCTCCCCAGCCTTAAAGCTAGGGCACCCCTAGGCTTTAGGCTCCCCTAGGCTAAGGCTAGGGCTCCCCTAGGCTAAGGCTAGGGCTCCCCTAGCCTTCAGGCTAGGGCCCCCCTAGGTTGTAGGCTCCCCGAGGCTAAGGCTAGGGCTCCCCTACGCTAAGGCTAGGGCTCCCCTAGCCTTCAGGCTAGGGCACCCCAAGGCTTTAGGCTCCCCTAGGCTAAGGCTAGGGCACCCCTACGCTAAGGCTAGGGCACCCCTAGCCTTCAGGCTAGGGCACGCCTAGGCTTTAGGCTCCCCTAGGCTAAGGCTAGGGCTCCCCTAGCCTTCAGGCTAGGGCACCCCTAGGCTTTAGGCTAGGGCTCCCCTAGGCTAAGGCTAGGGCTCCCCTAGCCTTCAGGCTAGGGCACCCCTAGGCTTTAGGCTCCCCTAGGCTATGTCTAGGGCTCCACTAGCCTTCAGGCTAGGGCACCCCTAGGCTTTAGGCTAGGGCTCCCCTAGGCTAAGGCTAGGGCTCCCCTATCCTTCAGGCTAGGGCACCCCTAGGCTTTAGGCTCCCCTAGGCTAAGGCTAGGGCTCCCCTAGCCTTCAGGCTAGGGCACCCCTAGGCTTTAGGCTAGGGCTCCCCTAGGCTAAGGCTAGGGCTCCCCTAGCCTTCAGGCTAGGGCACTCCTAGGCTTTAGGCTCCCCTAGGCTAAGGCTAGGGCTCCCCTAGCCTTCAGGGCAGGGCACCCCTAGGCTTTAGGCTCCCCTAGGCTAAGGCTAGGGCTCCCCTAGCCTTCATGCCAGGGCACCCCTAGGCTTTAGGCTCCCCTAGGCTAAGGCTTCGTCTCCCCTAGCCTTCAGGCCAGGGCACCCCTAGGCTTTAGGCTCCCCTAGGCTAAGGCTAGGGCTCCCCTAGCCTTCATGCCAGGGCACCCCTAGGCTTTAGGCTCCCCTAGGCTAAGGCTTCGGCTCCCCTAGCCTTCAGGCCAGGGCACCCCTAGGCTTTAGGCTCCCCTAGGCTAAGGCTAGGGCTCCCCTAGCCTTCAGGCTAGGGCACCCCTAGGCTTTAGGCTCCCCTAGGCTAAGTCTAGGGCTCCCCTAGCCTTCAGGCTAGGGCACCCCTAGGCTTTAGGCTCCCCTAGGCTAAGGCTAGGGCTCCCCTAGCCTTAAAGCTAGGGCACCCCTAGGCTTTAGGCTCCCCTAGGCTAAGGCTAGGGCTCCCCTAGGCTAAGGCTAGGGCTCCCCTAGCATTCAGGCTAGGGCACCCCTAGGCTTTAGGCTCCCCTAGGCTAAGGCTAGGGCTCCCCTAGCCTTCAGGCTAGGGCACCCCTAGGCTTTAGGCTCCCCTAGGCTAAGGCTAGGGCTCCCCTACGCTAAGGCTAGGGCTCCCCTAGCCTTCAGGCTAGGGCACCCCTAGGCTTTAGGCTCCCCTAGGCTAAGGCTAGGGCACCCCTACGCTAAGGCTAGGGCACCCCTAGCCTTCAGGCTAGGGCACGCCTAGGCTTTAGGCTCCCCTAGGCTAAGGCTAGGGCTCCCCTAGCCTTCAGGCTAGGGCACCCCTAGGCTTTAGGCTAGGGCTCCCCTAGGCTAAGGCTAGGGCTCCCCTAGCCTTCAGGCTAGGGCACCCCTAGGCTTTAGGCTCCCCTAGGCTATGTCTAGGGCTCCCCTAGCCTTCAGGCTAGGGCACCCCTAGGCTTTAGGCTAGGGCTCCCATAGGCTAAGGCTAGGGCTCCCCTATCCTTCAGGCTAGGGCACCCCTAGGCTTTAGGCTCCCCTAGGCTAAGGCTAGGGCTCCTCTAGCCTTCAGACTAGGGGACCCCTAGGCTTTAGGCTAGGGCTCCCCTAGGCTAAGGCTAGGGCTCCCCTAGCCTTCAGGCTAGGGCACCCCTAGGCTTTAGGCTCCCCTAGGCTAAGGCTAGGGCTCCCCTAGCCTTCAGGCTAGGGCACCCCTAGGCTTTAGGCTAGGGCTACCCTAGGATAAGGCTAGGGCTCCCCTAGGCTTCAGGCTAAGGCACCCCTAGGCTTTAGGCTCCCCTAGGCTAAGGCTAGGGCTCCCCTAGCCTTCAGGCTAGGGCACCCCTAGGCTTTAGGCTAGGGCTCCCCTAGGCTAAGGCTAGGGCTCCCCTAGCCTTCAGGCTAGGGCACCCCTAGGCTTTAGGTTTCCCTAGGCTAAGGCTAGGGCTCCCCTAGACTTCAGGCTAGGGCACCCCTAGTCTTTAGGCTCCCTTAGGCTAAGGCTAGGGCTCCACTAGCCTTCAGGCTAGGGCACCCCTAGGCTTTAGGCTAGGGCTCCCCTAGGCTAAGGCTAGGGCTCCCCTAGCCTTCAGGCTAGGGCACTCCTAGGCTTTAGGCTCCCCTAGGCTAAGGCTAGGGCTCCCCTAGCCTTCAGGCCAGGGCACCCCTAGGCTTTAGGCTCCCCTAGGCTAAGGCTAGGGCTCCCCTAGCCTTCATGCCAGGGCACCCCTAGGCTTTAGGCTCCCCTAGGCTAAGGCTTCGGCTCCCCTAGCCTTCAGGCCAGGGCACCCCTAGGCTTTAGGCTCCCCTAGGCTAAGGCTAGGGCTCCCCTAGCCTTCAGGCCAGGGCACCCCTAGGCTTTAGGCTCCCCTAGGCTAAGGCTAGGGCTACCCTAGCCTTCAGGCCAGGGCACCCCTAGGTTTTAGGCTCCCCTAGGCTAAGGCTAGGGCTCCCCTAGACTTCAGGCCAGGGCACCCCTAGGCGTTAGGCTCCCCTAGGCTAAGGCTAGGGCTCCCCAGCCTTAAAGCTAGGGCACCCCTAGGCTTTAGGCTCCCCTAGGCTAAGGCTAGGGCTCCCCTAGGCTAAGGCTAGGGCTCCCCTAGCCTTCAGGCTAGGGCCCCCCTAGGTTTTAGGCTCCCCGAGGCTAAGGCTAGGGCTCCCCTACGCTAAGGCTAGGGCTCCCCTAGCCTTCAGGCTAGGGCACCCCAAGGCTTTAGGCTCCCCTAGGCTAAGGCTAGGGCACCCCTACGCTAAGGCTAGGGCACCCCTAGCCTTCAGGCTAGGGCACGCCTAGGCTTTAGGCTCCCCTAGGCTAAGGCTAGGGCTCCCCTAGCCTTCAGGCTAGGGCACCCCTAGGCTTTAGGCTAGGGCTCCCCTAGGCTAAGGCTAGGGCTCCCCTAGCCTTCAGGCTAGGGCACCCCTAGGCTTTAGGCTCCCCTAGGCTATGTCTAGGGCTCCACTAGCCTTCAGGCTAGGGCACCCCTAGGCTTTAGGCTAGGGCTCCCCTAGGCTAAGGCTAGGGCTCCCCTATCCTTCAGGCTAGGGCACCCCTAGGCTTTAGGCTCCCCTAGGCTAAGGCTAGGGCTCCCCTAGCCTTCAGGCTAGGGCACCCCTAGGCTTTAGGCTAGGGCTCCCCTAGGCTAAGGCTAGGGCTCCCCTAGCCTTCAGGCTAGGGCACTCCTAGGCTTTAGGCTCCCCTAGGCTAAGGCTAGGGCTCCCCTAGCCTTCAGGGCAGGGCACCCCTAGGCTTTAGGCTCCCCTAGGCTAAGGCTAGGGCTCCCCTAGCCTTCATGCCAGGGCACCCCTAGGCTTTAGGCTCCCCTAGGCTAAGGCTTCGTCTCCCCTAGCCTTCAGGCCAGGGCACCCCTAGGCTTTAGGCTCCCCTAGGCTAAGGCTAGGGCTCCCCTAGCCTTCATGCCAGGGCACCCCTAGGCTTTAGGCTCCCCTAGGCTAAGGCTTCGGATCCCCTAGCCTTCAGGCCAGGGCACCCCTAGGCTTTAGGCTCCCCTAGGCTAAGGCTAGGGCTCCCCTAGCCTTCAGGCTAGGGCACCCCTAGGCTTTAGGCTCCCCTAGGCTAAGTCTAGGGCTCCCCTAGCCTTCAGGCTAGGGCACCCCTAGGCTTTAGGCTCCCCTAGGCTAAGGCTAGGGCTCCCCTAGCCTTAAAGCTAGGGCACCCCTAGGCTTTAGGCTCCCCTAGGCTAAGGCTAGGGCTCCCCTAGGCTAAGGCTAGGGCTCCCCTAGCATTCAGGCTAGGGCACCCCTAGGCTTTAGGCTCCCCTAGGCTAAGGCTAGGGCTCCCCTAGCCTTCAGGCTAGGGCACCCCTAGGCTTTAGGCTCCCCTAGGCTAAGGCTAGGGCTCCCCTACGCTAAGGCTAGGGCTCCCCTAGCCTTCAGGCTAGGGCACCCCTAGGCTTTAGGCTCCCCTAGGCTAAGGCTAGGGCACCCCTACGCTAAGGCTAGGGCACCCCTAGCCTTCAGGCTAGGGCACGCCTAGGCTTTAGGCTCCCCTAGGCTAAGGCTAGGGCTCCCCTAGCCTTCAGGCTAGGGCACCCCTAGGCTTTAGGCTAGGGCTCCCCTAGGCTAAGGCTAGGGCTCCCCTAGCCTTCAGGCTAGGGCACCCCTAGGCTTTAGGCTCCCCTAGGCTATGTCTAGGGCTCCCCTAGCCTTCAGGCTAGGGCACCCCTAGGCTTTAGGCTAGGGCTCCCATAGGCTAAGGCTAGGGCTCCCCTATCCTTCAGGCTAGGGCACCCCTAGGCTTTAGGCTCCCCTAGGCTAAGGCTAGGGCTCCTCTAGCCTTCAGACTAGGGGACCCCTAGGCTTTAGGCTAGGGCTCCCCTAGGCTAAGGCTAGGGCTCCCCTAGCCTTCAGGCTAGGGCACCCCTAGGCTTTAGGCTCCCCTAGGCTAAGGCTAGGGCTCCCCTAGCCTTCAGGCTAGGGCACCCCTAGGCTTTAGGCTAGGGCTACCCTAGGATAAGGCTAGGGCTCCCCTAGGCTTCAGGCTAAGGCACCCCTAGGCTTTAGGCTCCCCTAGGCTAAGGCTAGGGCTCCCCTAGCCTTCAGGCTAGGGCACCCCAAGGCTTTAGGCTAGGGCTCCCCTAGGCTAAGGCTAGGGCTCCCCTAGCCTTCAGGCTAGGGCACCCCTAGGCTTTAGGTTTCCCTAGGCTAAGGCTAGGGCTCCCCTAGACTTCAGGCTAGGGCACCCCTAGTCTTTAGGCTCCCTTAGGCTAAGGCTAGGGCTCCACTAGCCTTCAGGCTAGGGCACCCCTAGGCTTTAGGCTAGGGCTCCCCTAGGCTAAGGCTAGGGCTCCCCTAGCCTTCAGGCTAGGGCACTCCTAGGCTTTAGGCTCCCCTAGGCTAAGGCTAGGGCTCCCCTAGCCTTCAGGCCAGGGCACCCCTAGGCTTTAGGCTCCCCTAGGCTAAGGCTAGGGCTCCCCTAGCCTTCATGCCAGGGCACCCCTAGGCTTTAGGCTCCCCTAGGCTAAGGCTTCGGCTCCCCTAGCCTTCAGGCCAGGGCACCCCTAGGCTTTAGGCTCCCCTAGGCTAAGGCTAGGGCTCCCCTAGCCTTCAGGCCAGGGCACCCCTAGGCTTTAGGCTCCCCTAGGCTAAGGCTAGGGCTACCCTAGCCTTCAGGCCAGGGCACCCCTAGGTTTTAGGCTCCCCTAGGCTAAGGCTAGGGCTCCCCTAGACTTCAGGCCAGGGCACCCCTAGGCGTTAGGCTCCCCTAGGCTAAGGCTAGGGCTCCCCTAGCCTTCAGGCCAGGACACCCCTAGGCTTTAGGCTCCCCTAGGCTAAGGCTAGGGCTCCCCTAGCCTTCAGGCCAGGGCACCCCTAGGCTTTAGGGTCCCCTAGCCTAAGGCTAGGGCCCCCCTAGCCTTCAGGCCAGGGCACCCCTAGGCTTTAGGCTCCACTAGGCTAAGGCTAGGGCCCCCCTAGCCTTCAGGCCAGGGCACCCCTAGGCTTTAGGCTCCCCTAGGGTAAGGCTAGGGCCCCCCTAGCCTTCAGGCCAGGGCACCCCTAGGCTTTAGGCTCCCCTAGGCTAAGGCTAGGGCCCCCCTAGCCTTCAGGCCAGGGCACCCCTAGGCTTTAGGCTCCCCTAGGCTAAGGCTAGGGCCCCCCTAGCCTTCAGGCCAGGGCACCCCTAGGCTTTAGGCTCCCCTAGGCTAAGGCTAGGGCCCCCCTAGCCTTCAGGCCAGGGCACCCCTAGGCTTTAGGCTCGCCTAGGCTAAGGCTAGGGCTCCCCTAGCCTTCAGGCCAGGGCACCCCTAGGCTTTAGGCTCCCCTAGGCTAAGGCTAGGGCTCCCCTAGCCTTCAGGCCAGGGCATCCCTAGGCTTTAGGCTCCCCTAGGGTAAGGCTAGGGCTCCCCTAGCCTTCAGGCCAGGGCACCCCTAGGCTTTAGGCTCCCTTAGGCTAAGGCTAGGGCTCCCCTAGGCTAAGGCTAGGGCTCCCCTAGCCTTCAGGCTAGGGCACCCCTAGGCTTTAGGCTCCCCTAGGCTAAGGCTAGGGCTCCCCTAGCCTTCAGGCTAGGGCACCCCTAGGCTTTAGGCTCCCCTAGGCTGAGGCTAGGGCTCCCCTACAATAAGGCTAGGGCTCCCCTAGCCTTCAGGCTAGGGCACCCCTAGGCTTTAGGCTCCCCTAGGCTAAGGCTAGGGCACCCCTACGCTAAGGTTAGGGCACCCCTAACCTTCAGGCTAGGGCACGCCTAGGCTTTAGGCTCCCCTAGGCTAAGGCTAGGGCTCCCCTAGCCTTCAGGCTAGGGCACCCCTAGGTTTTAGGCTCCCCTAGGCTAAGGCTAGGGCTCCCCTAGCCTTCAGGCCAGGGCACCCCTAGGCTTTAGGCTCCCCTAGGCTAAGGCTAGGGCTCCCCTAGCCTTCAGGCTAGGGCACCCCTAGGCTTTAGGCTCCCCTAGGCTAAGGCTAGGGCTCCCCTAGCCTTCAGGCTAGGGCACCCCTAGGCTTTAGGCTAGGGCTACCCTAGGCTAAGGCTAGGGCTTCCCTAGTCTTCAGGCTAGGGCACCCCTAGGCTTTAGGCTCCCCTGGGCTAAGGCTAGGGCTCCCCTAGCCTTCAGGCTAGGGCACCCCTAGGCTTTAGGCTAGGGCTCCCCTAGGCTAAGGCTAGCGCTCCCCTAGCCTACAGGCTAGGGCACCCCTAGGCTTTAGGCTCCCCTAGGCTAAGGCTAGGGCTCCCCTAGCCTTCAGGCCAGGGCACCCCTAGGCTTTAGGCTCCCCTAGGCTAAGGCTAGGGCTCCCCTAGCCTTCAGGCCAGGGCACCCCTAGGCTTTAGGCTCCCCTAGGCTAAGGCTAGGGCTCCCCTAGCCTTCAGGCCAGGGCACCCCTAGGCTTTAGGCCCCCCTAGGCTAAGGCTAGGGCTCCCCTAGCCTTCAGGCCAGGGCACCCCTAGGCTTTAGGCTCCCCTAGGCTAAGGCTAGGGCTACCCTAGCCTTCAGGCCAGGGCACCCCTAGGCTTTAGGCTCCCCTAGGCTTAGGCTAGGGCTCCCCTAGCCTTCAGGCCAGGGCTCCCCTAGGCTTTAGGCTCCCCTAGGCTAAGGCTAGGGCTCCCCTAGCCTTCAGGCCAGGGCACCCCTAGGCTTTAGGCTCCCCTAGTCTAAGGCTACGGCTCCCCTAGCCTTCAGGCTAGGGCACCCCTAGGCTTTAGGCTCCCCTAGGCTATGTCTAGGGCTCCCCTAGCCTTCAGGCTAGGGCACCCCTAGGCTTTAGGCTAGGGCTCCCCTAGGCTAAGGCTAGGGCTCCCCTAGCCTTCAGGCTAGGGCACCCCTAGGCTTTAGGCTCCCCTAGGCTAAGGCTAGGGCTCCTCTAGCCTTCAGGCTAGGGCACCCCTAGGCTTTAGGCTAGGGCTCCCCTAGGCTAAGGCTAGGGCTTCCCTAGCCTTCAGGCCAGGGCACCCCTAGGCTTTAGGCTCCCCTAGGCTAAGGCTAGGGCTCCCCTAGCCTTCAGGCCAGGGCACCCCTAGGCTTTAGTCTCCCCTAGGCTAAGGCTAGGGCTCCCCTAGCCTTCAGCCCAGGGCACCCCTAGGCTTTAGGCTCCCCTAGGCTAAGGCTAGGGCTCCCCTAGCCTTCAGGCCAGGGCACCCCTAGGCTTTAGGCTCCCCTAGGCTAAGGCTAGGGCTCCCCTAGCCTTCAAGCCAGGGCACCCCTAGGCTTTAGGCTCCCCTAGGCTAAGGCTAGGGTTCCCCTAGCCTTCAGGCCAGGGCACCCCTAGGCTTTAGGCTCCCCTAGGCTAAGGCTAGGGCTCCCCTAGCCTTCAGGCCAGGGCACCCCTAGGCTTTAGGCTCCCCTAGGCTAAGGCTAGGGCTCCCCTAGCCTTTGCCCCTAGCCTTCAGGCCAGGGCACCCCTAGGCTTTAGGCTCCCCTAGGCTAAGGCTAGGGCTCCCCTAGCCTTCAGGCCAGGGCACCCCTAGGCTTTAGGCTCCCCTAGGCTAAGGCTAGGGCTCCCCTAGCCTTCTGGCCAGGGCACCCCTAGGCTTTAGGCTCCCCTAGGCTAAGGCTAGGGTTCCCCTAGCCTTCAGGCCAGGGCACCCCTAGGCTTTAGGCTCCCCTAGGCTAAGGCTAGGGCACCCCTAGCCTTCAGGCCAGGGCACCCCTAGGCTTTAGGCTCCCCTAGGCTAAGGCTAGGGCTCCCCTAGCCTTCAGGCCAGGGCACCCCTAGGCTTTAGGCTCCCCTAGGCTAGGGCTAGGGCTGCCCTAGCCTTCAGGCCAGGGCACCCCTAGGCTTTAGGCTCCCCTAGGCTAAGGCTAGGGCTCCCCTAGCCTTCAGGCCAGGGCACCCCTAGGCTTTAGGCTCCCCTAGGCTAAGGCTAGGGCTCCCCTAGCCTTCAGGCCAGGGCACCCCTAGGCTTTATGCTCCCCTAGGCTAAGGCTAGGGCTCCCGTAGCCTTCAGGCCAGGGCACCCCTAGGCTTTAGGCTCCCCTAGGCTAAGGCTAGGGCTCCCCTAGCCTTCAGGCCAGGGCACCCCTAGGCTTTAGGCTCCCCTAGGCTAAGGCTAGGGCTCCCCTAACCTCAGGCCAGGGCACCCCTAGGCTTTAGGCTCCCCTAGGCTAAGGCTAGGGCTCCCCTAGCATTCAGGCCAGGGCACCCCTAGGCTTTAGGCTCCCCTAGGCTAAGGCTAGGGCTCCCCTAGCCTTCAGGCCAGGGCACCCCTAGGCTTTAGGCTCCCCTAGGCTAAGGCTAGGGCTCCCCTAGCCTTCAGGCCAGGGCACCCCTAGGCTTTAGGCTCCCCTAGGCTAAGGCTAGGGATCCCCTAGCCTTCAGGCCAGGGCACCCCTAGGCTTTAGGCTCCCCTAGGTTAAGGTTAGGGCTCCCCTAGCCTTCAGGCTAGGGCACCCCTAGGCTTTAGGCTAGGGCTCCCCTAGGCTAAGGCTAGGGCTCCCCTAGCCTTCAGGCTAGGGCACCCCTAGGCTTTAGGCTCCCCTAGGCTATGTCTAGGGCTCCCCTAGCCTTCAGGCTAGGGCACCCCTAGGCTTTAGGCTAGGGCTCCCCTAGGCTAAGGCTAGGGCTCCCCTAGCCTTCAGGCTAGGGCACCCCTAGGCTTTAGGCTCCCCTAGGCTAAGGCTAGGGCTCCCCTAGCCTTCAGGCTAGGGCACCCCTAGGCTTTAGGCTCCCCTAGGCTAAGGCTAGGGCTCCCCTAGCCTTCAGACTAGGGCACCCCTAGGCTTTAGGCTAGGGCTCCCCTAGGCTAAGGCTAGGGCTCCCCTAGCCTTCAGGCTAGGGCACCCCTAGGCTTTAGGCTCCCCTAGGCTAAGGCTAGTGCTCCCCTAGCCTTCAGGCTAGGGCACCCCTAGGCTTTAGGCTAGGGCTACCCTAGGCTAAGGCTAGGGCTTCCCTAGTCTTCAGGCTAGGGCACCCCTAGGCTTTAGGCTCCCCTGGGCTAAGGCTAGGGCTCCCCTATCCTTCAGGCTAGGGCACCCCTAGGCTTTAGGCTAGGGCTCCCCTAAGCTAAGGCTAGGGCTCCCCTAGCCTACAGGCTAGGGAACCCCTAGGCTTTAGGCTCCCCTAGGCTAAGGCTAGGGCTCCCCTAGCCTTCAGGCCAGGGCACCCCTAGGCTTTAGGCTCCCCTAGGCTAAGGCTAGGGCTCCCCTAGCCTTCAGGCCAGGGCACCCCTAGGCTTTAGGCTCCCCTAGGCTAAGGCTAGGGCTCCCCTAGCCTTCAGGCCAGGGCACCCCTAGGCTTTAGGCCCCCCTAGGCTAAGGCTAGGGCTCCCCTAGCCTTCAGGCCAGGGCACCCCTAGGCTTTAGGCTCCCCTAGGCTAAGGCTAGGGCTCCCCTAGCCTTCAGGCCAGGGCACCCCTAAGCTTTAGGCTCCCCTAGGCTTAGGCTAGGGCTCCCCTAGCCTTCAGGCCAGGGCACCCCTAGGCTTTAGGCTCCCCTAGGCTAAGGCTAGGGCTCCCCTAGCCTTCAGGCCAGGGCACCCCTAGGCTTTAGGCTCCCCTAGGCTAAGGCTACGGCTCCCTTAGCCTTCAGTCTAGGGCACCCCTAGGCTTTAGGCTCCCCTAGGCTATGTCTAGGGCTCCCCTAGCCTTCAGGCTAGGGCACTCCTAGGCTTTAGGCTAGGGCTCCCCTAGGCTAAGGCTAGGGCTCCCCTAGCCTTCAGGCTAGGGCACCCCTAGGCTTTAGGCTCCCCTAGGCTAAGGCTAGGGCTCCCCTAGCCTTCAGGCTAGGGCACCCCTAGGCTTTAGGCTAGGGCTCCCCTAGGCTAAGGCTAGGGCTCCCCTAGCCTTCAGGCTAGGGCATCCCTAGGCTTTAGGCTCCCCTAGGCTAAGGCTAGGGCTTCCCTAGCCTTCAGGCTAGGGCACCCCTAGGCTTTAGGCTCCCCTAGGCTAAGGCTAGGGCTCCCCTAGCCTTCAGGCTAGGGCACCCCTAGGCTTTAGGCTCCCCTAGGCTAAGATTAGGGCTCCCCTAGCCTTCAGGCTAGGGCACCCCTAGGCTTTAGGCTACCCAAGGCTAAGGCTAGGGCTCCCCTAGCCTTCATGCTAGGGCACCCCTAGGCTTTAGGCTAGGGCTCCCCTAGGCTAAGGCTAGGGCTCCCCTAGCCTTCAGGTTAGGGCACCCCTAGGCTTTAGTCTAGGGCTCCCCTAGGCTAAGGCTAGGGCTCCCCTAGCCTTCAGGCTAGGGCACCCCTAGGCTTTAGGCTCCCCTAGGCTAAGGCTAGGGCTCCACTAGCCTTCAGGCCAGGGCACCCCTAGGCTTTAGGCTCCCCTAGGCTAAGGCTAGGGCTCCCCTAGCATTCAGGCCAAGGCACCCCTAGGCTTTAGTCTCCCCTAGGCTAAGGCTAGGGCTCCCCTAGCCTTCAGCCCAGGGCACCCCTAGGATTTAGGCTCCCCTAGGCTAAGGCTAGGGCTCCCCTAGCCTTCAGGCCAGGGCACCCCTAGGCTTTAGGCTCCCCTAGGCTAAGGCTAGGGCTCCCCTAGCCTTCAGGCCAGGGCACCCCTAGGCTTTAGGCTCCCATAGGCTAAGGCTAGGGCTCCCCTAGCCTTCAGGCCAGGGCACCCCTAGGCTTTAGGCTCCCCTAGGCTAAGGCTAGGGCTCCCCTAGCCTTCAGGCCAGGGCACCCCTAGGCTTTAGGCTCCCCTAGGCTAAGGCTAGGGCTCCCCTAGCCTTTGCCCCTAGCCTTCAGGCCAGGGCACCCCTAGGCTTTAGGCTCCCCTAGGCTAAGGCTAGGGCTCCCCTAGCCTTCAGGCCAGGGCACCCCTAGGCTTTAGGCTCCCCTAGGCTAAGGCTAGGGCTCCCCTAGCCTTCTGGCCAGGGCACCCCTAGGCTTTAGGCTCCCCTAGGCTAAGGCTAGGGCTCCCCTAGCCTTCAGGCCAGGGCACCCCTAGGCTTTAGGCTCCCCTAGGCTAAGGCTAGGGCACCCCTAGCCTTCAGGCCAGGGCACCCCTAGGCTTTAGGCTCCCCTAGGCTAAGGCTAGGGCTCCCCTAGCCTTTAGGCCAGGGCACCCCTAGGCTTTAGGCTCCCCTAGGCTAAGGCTAGGGCTCCCCTAGCCTTCAGGCCAGGGCACCCCTAGGCTTTAGGCTCCCCTAGGCTAAGGCTAGGGCTCCCCTAGCCTTCAGGCCAGGGCACCCCTAGGCTTTAGGCTCCCCTAGGCTAAGGCTAGGGCTCCCCTAGCCTTCAGGCCAGGGCACCCCTAGGCTTTAGGCTTCCCTAGGCTAAGGCTAGGGCTCCCCTAGCCTTCAGGCCAGGGCACCCCTAGGCTTTAGGCTCCCCTAGGCTAAGGCTAGGGCTCCCCTAGCCTTCAGGCCAGGGCACCCCTAGGCTTTAGGCTCCCCTAGGCTAAGGCTAGGGCTCCCCTAACCTTCAGGCCAGGGCACCCCTAGGCTTTAGGCTCCCCTAGGCTAAGGCTAGGGCTCCCCTAGCCTTCAGGCCAGGGCACCCCTAGGCTTTAGGCTCCCCTAGGCTAAGGCTAGGGCTCCCCTAGCCTTCAGGCCAGGGCACCCCTAGGCTTTAAGCTCCCCTAGGCTAAGGCTAGGGCTCCCCTAGCCTTCAGGCCAGGGCACCCCTAGGCTTTAGGCTCCCCTAGGCTAAGGCTAGGGATCCCCTAGCCTTCAGGCCAGGGCACCCCTAGGCTTTAGGCTCCCCTAGGTTAAGGTTAGGGCTCCCCTAGCCTTCAGGCTAGGGCACCCCTAGGCTTTAGGCTCCCCTAGGCTATGTCTAGGGCTCCCCTAGCCTTCAGGCTAGGGCACCCCTAGGCTTTAGGCTAGGGCTCCCCTAGGCTTAGGCTAGGGCTCCCCTAGCCTTCAGGCTAGGGCACCCCTAGGCTTTAGGCTCCCCTAGGCTAAGGCTAGGGCTCCCCTAGCCTTCAGACTAGGGCACCCCTAGGCTTTAGGCTAGGGCTCCCCTAGGCTAAGGCTAGGGCTCCCCGAGCATTCAGGCTAGGGCACCCCTAGGCTTTAGGCTCCCCTAGGCTAAGGCTAGGGCTCCCCTAGCCTTCAGGCTAGGGCACCCCTAGGCTTTAGGCTAGGGCTCCCCTAGGCTAAGGCTAGGGCTCCCCTAGCCTTCAGGCTAGGGCACCCCTAGGCTTTAGGCTCCCCTAGGCTAAGGCTAGGGCTCCCCTAGCCTTCAGGCTAGGGCACCCCTAGGCTTTAGGCTCCCCTAGGCTAAGGCTAGGGCTCCCCTAGCCTTCAGGCTAGGGCACCCCTAGGCTTTAGGCTCCCCTAGGCTAAGGCTAGGGCTCCCCTAGCCTTCAGGCTACGGCACCCCTAGGATTTAGGCTCCCCTAGGCTAAGGCTAGGACTCCCCTAGCCTTCAGGCTAGGGAACCCCTAGGCTTTAGGCTACGACTCCCCTAGGCTAAGGCTAGGGCTCCCCTAGCCTTCAGGCTAGGGCACCCCTAGGCTTTAGGCTCCCCTAGGCTAAGGCTAGGGCTCCCCTAGCCTTCAGGCTAGGGCACCCCTAGGCTTTAGGCTACCCAAGGCTAAGGCTAGGGCTCCCCTAGCCTTCATGCTAGGGCACCCCTAGGCTTTAGGCTTGGGCTCCCCTAGGCTAAGGCTAGGGCTCCCCTAGCCTTCAGGCTAGGGCACCCCTACGCTTTAGGCTAGGGCTCCCCTAGGCTAAGGCTAGGGCTCCCCTAGCCTTCAGGCTAGGGCACCCCTAGGCTTTAGGCTCCCCTAAGCTAAGGCTAGGGCTCCCCTACCCTTCAGGCTAGGGCACCCCTAGGCTTTAGGCTAGGGCTCCCCTAGGCTAAGGCTAGGGCTCCCCTAGCCTTCAGGCTAGGGCACCCCTAGGCTTTAGGCTGCCCTAGGCTAAGGCTAGGGCTCCCCTAGCCTTCAGGCTAGGGCACCCCTAGGCTTTAGGCTCCCCTAGGCTAAGGCTAGGGCTCCCTTAGCCTTCAGGCTAGGGCACCCCTAGGCTTTAGGCTCCCCTAGGCTAAGGCTAGGGCTCCCCTAGCCTTCAGGCTAGGGCACCCCTAGGCTTTAGGCTAGGGCTCCCGTAGGCTAAGGCTAGGGCTCCCCTAGCCTTCAGGCCAGGGCACCCCTAGGCTTTAGGCTCCCCTAGGCTAAGGCTAGGGCTCCCCTAGCCTTCAGGCCAGGGCACTCCTAGGCTTTAGGCTCCCCTAGGCTAAGGCTAGGGCTCCCCTAGCCTTGAGGCCAGGGCACCCATAGGCTTTTGGCTCCCCTAGGCTAAGGCTGGTGCTCCCCTAGCCTTCAGGCCAGGGCACCCCTAGGCTTAAGGCTCCCCTAGGCTAAGGCTAGGGCTCCCCTAGCCTTCAGGCCAGGGCACCCCTAGGCTTTAGGCTCCCCTAGGCGAAGGCTAGGGCTCCCCTAGCCTTCAGGCCAGGGCACCCCTAGGCTTTAGGCTCCCCTAGGCGAAGGCTAGGGCTCCCCTAGCCTTCAGGCCAGGGCACCCCTAGGCTTTAGGCTCCCCTAGGCTAAGGCTAGGGCTCCCCTAGCCTTCAGGCCAGTTCACCCCTAGGCTTTAGGCTCCCCTAGGCTAAGGCTAGGGCTCCCCTAGCCTTCAGGCCAGGGCACCCCTAGGCTTTAGGCTCCCCTAGGCTAAGGCTAGGGCTCCCCTAGCCTTCAGGCCAGGGCACCCCTAGGCTTTAGGCTCCCCTAGGCTAAGGCTAGGGCTCCCCTAGCCTTCAGGCCAGGGCACCCCTAGGCGTTAGGCTCCCCTAGGCTAAGGCTAGGGCTCCCCTAGCCTTCAGGCCAGGGCAAACCTAGGCTTTAGGCTCCCCTAGGCTAAGGCTACGGCTCCCCTAGACTTCAGGCCAGGGCACCCCTAGGCTTTAGGCTCCCCTAGGCTAAGGCTAGGGCTCCCCTAGCCTTCAGGCCAGGGCACCCCTAGGCTTTAGGCTCCCCTAGGCTAAGGCTAGGGCTCCCCTAGCCTTCTGGCCAGGGCACCCCTAGGCTTTATGTTCCCCTAGGCTAAGGCTAGGGCTCCCCTAGCCTTCAGGCCAGGTCACCCCTAGGCTTTAGGCTCCCCTAGGCTAAGGCTAGGGCTCCCCTAGCCTTCAGGCCAGGGCACCCCTAGGCTTTAGGCTCCCCTAGCCTAAGGCTAGGGCTCCCCTAGCCTTCAGGCCAGGGCACCCCTAGGCTTTAGGCTCCCCTAGGCTAAGGCTAGGGCTCCCCTAGCCTTCAGGCTAGGGCACCCCTAGGCTTTAGGCTCCCCTAGGCTAAGGCTAGGGCTCCCCTAGCCTTCAGGCCAGGGCACCCCTAGGCTTTAGGCTCCCCTAGGCTAAGGCTAGGGCTCCCCTAGCCTTCAGGCCAGGGAACCCCTAGGCTTTAGGCTCCCCTAGGCTAAGGCTAGGGCTCCCCTAGCCTTCAGGCCAGGGCACCCCTAGGCTTTAGGCCCCCCTAGGCTAAGGCTAGGGCTCCCCTAGCCTTCAGGCCAGGGCACCCCTAGGCTTTAGGCTCCCCTAGGCTAAGGCTAGGGCTCCCCTAGCCTTCAGGCCAGGGCACCCCTAGGCTTTAGGCTCCCCTAGGCTAAGGCTAGGGCTCCCCTAGCCTTCAGGCCAGGTCACCCCTAGGCTTTAGTCTCCCCTAGGCTAAGGCTAGGGCTCCCCTAGCCTTCAGGCCAGGGCACCCCTAGGCTTTAAGCTCCCCTAGTCTAAGGCTAGGGCTCCCCTAGCCTTCAGGCTAGGGCACCCCTAGGCTTTAGGCTCCCCTAGGCTATGTCTAGGGCTCCCCTAGCCTTCAGGCTAGGGCACCCCTAGGCTTTAGGCTAGGGCTCCCCTAGGCTAAGGCTAGGGCTCCCCTAGCCTTCAGGCTAGGGCACCCCTAGGCTTTTGGCTCCCCTAGGCTAAGGCTAGGGCTCCCCTAGCCTTCAGGCTAGGGCACCCCTAGGCTTTAGGCTCCCCTAGGCTAAGATTAGGGCTCCCCTAGCCTTCAGGCTAGGGCACACCTAGGCTTTAGGCTACCCAAGGCTAAGGCTAGGGCTCCCCTAGCCTTCATGCTAGGGCACCCCTAGGCTTTAGGCTAGGGCTCCCCTAGGCTAAGGCTAGGGCTCCCCTAGCCTTCAGGCTAGGGCACCCCTAGGCTTTAGGCTAGGGCTCCCCTAGGCTAAGGCTAGGGCTCCCCTAGACTTCAGGCTAGGGCACCCCTAGGCTTTAGGCTCCCCTAAGCTAAGGCTAGGGCTCCCCTAGCCTTCAGGCTAGGGCACCCCTAGGCTTTAGGCTAGGGCTCCCCTAGCCTTCAGGCTAGGGCACCCCTAGGCTTTAGGCTGCCCTAGGCTAAGGCTAGGGCTCCCCTAGCCTTCAGGCTAAGGCACCCCTAGGCTTTAGGCTCCCCTAGGCTAAGGCTAGGGCTCCCCTAGCCTTCAAGCTAGGGCACCCCTATGCTTTAGGCTATGGCTCCCCTAGGCTAAGGCTAGGGCTCCCCTAGCCTTCAGGCCAGGGCACCCCTAGGCTTTAGGCTCCCCTAGGCTAAGGCTAGGGCTCCCCTAGCCTTCAGGCCAGGGCACCCCTAGGCTTTAGGCTCCCCTAGGCTAAGGCTAGGGCTCCCCTAGCCTAAAGGCCAGGGCACCCCTAGGCTTTAGGCTACCCTAGGCTAAGGCTGGGGCTCCCCTAGCCTTCAGGCCAGGGCACCCCTAGGCTTTAGGCTCCCCTAGGCTAAGGCTAGGGCTCCCCTGGCCTTCAGGCCAGGGCACCCCTAGGCTTTAGGCTCCCCTAGGCTAAGGCTAGGGCTCCCCTAGCCTTCAGGCTAGGGCACCGCTAGGCTTTAGGCTACCCAAGGCTAAGGCTAGGGCTCCCCTAGCCTTCATGCTAGGGCACCCCTAGGCTTTAGGCTAGGGCTCCCCTAGGCTAAGGCTAGGGCTCCCCTAGCCTTCAGGCTAATGCACCCCTAGGCTTTAGGCTAGGGCTCCCCTAGGCTAAGGCTAGGGCTTCCCTAGACTTCAGGCTAGGGCACCCCTAGGCTTTAGGCTCCCCTAAGCTAAGGCTAGGGCTCCCCTAGCCTTCAGGCTAGGGCACCCCTAGGCTTTAGGCTAGGGCTCCCCTAGGCTAAGGCTAGGGCTCCCCTAGCCTTCAGGCTAGGGCATCCCTAGGCTTTAGGCTGCCCTAGGCTAAGGCTAGGGCTCCCCTAGCCTTCAGGCTAGGGCACCCCTAGGCTTTAGGCTCCCCTAGGCTAAGGCTAGGGCTCCCCTAGCCTTCAGGCTAAGGCACCCCTAGGCTTTAGGCTCCCCTAGGCTAAGGCTAGGGCTCCCCTAGCCTTCAGGCTAGGGCACCCCTATGCTTTAGGCTATGGCTCCCCTAGGCTAAGGCTAGGGCACCCCTAGCCTTCAGGCCAGGGCACCCCTAGGCTTTAGGCTCCCCTAGGCTAAGGCTAGGGCTCCCCTAGCCTTCAGGCCAGGGCACCCCTAGGCTTTAGGCTCCCCTAGGCTAAGGCTAGGGCTCCCCTAGCCTAAAGGCCAGGGCACCCCTAGGCTTTAGGCTCCCCTAGGCTAAGGCTGGGGCTCCCCTAACCTTCAGGCCAGGGCACCCCTAGGCTTTAGGCTCCCCTAGGCTAAGGCTAGGGCTCCCCTGGCCTTCAGGCCAGGGCACCCCTAGGCTTTAGGCTCCCCTAGGCTAAGGCTAGGGCTCCCCTAGCCTTCAGGCTAGGGCACCGCTAGGCTTTAGGCTCCCCTAGGCTAAGATTAGGGCTCCCCTAGTCTTCAGGCTAGGGCAACCCTAGGCTTTAGGCTACCCAAGGCTAAGGCTAGGGCTCCCCTAGCCTTCATGCTAGGGCACCCCTAGGCTTTAGGCTAGGGCTCCCCTAGGCTAAGGCTAGGGCTCCCCTAGCCTTCAGGCTAATGCACCCCTAGGCTTTAGGCTAGGGCTCCCCTAGGCTAAGGCTAGGGCTCCCCTAGACTTCAGGCTAGGGCACCCCTAGGCTTTAGGCTCCCCTAAGCTAAGGCTAGGGCTCCCCTAGCCTTCAGGCTAGGGCACCCCTAGGCTTTAGGCTAGGGCTCCCCTAGGCTAAGGCTAGGGCTCCCCTAGCCTTCAGGCTAGGGCACCCCTAGGCTTTAGGCTGCCCTAGGCTAAGGCTAGGGCTCCCCTAGCCTTCAGGCTAGGGCACCCCTAGGCTTTAGGCTCCCCTAGGCTAAGGCTAGGGCTCCCCTAGCCTTCAGGCTAAGGCACCCCTAGGCTTTAGGCTCCCCTAGGCTAAGGTTAGGGCTCCCCTAGCCTTCAGGCTAGGGCACCCCTAGGCTTTAGGCTAGGGCTCCCCTAGGCTAAGGCTAGGGCTCCCCTAGCCTTCAGGCCAGGGCACCCCTAGGCTTTAGGCTCTCCTAGGCTAAGGCTAGGGCTCCCCTAGCCTTCAGGCCAGGGCACCCCTAGGCTTTAGGCTCCCCTAGGCTAAGGCTGGGGCTCCCCTAGCCTTCAGGCCAGGGCACCCCTAGGCTTTAGGCTCCCCTAGGCTAAGGCTGGGGCTCCCCTAGCCTTCAGGCCAGGGCACCCCTAGGCTTTAGGCTCCCCTAGGCTAAGGCTGGGGCTCCCCTAGCCTTCAGGCCAGGGCACCCCTAGGCTTTAGGCTCCCCTAGGCTAAGGCTGGGGCTCCCCTAGCCTTCAGGCCAGGGCACCCCTAGGCTTTAGGCTCCCCTAGGCTAAGGCTAGGGCTCCCCTAGCCTTCAGGCCAGGGCACCCCTAGGCTTTAGGCTCCCCTAGGCTAAGGCTGGGGCTCCCCTAGCCTTCAGGCCAGGGCACCCCTAGGCTTTAGGCTCCCCTAGGCTAAGGCTGGGGCTCCCCTAGCCTTCAGGCCAGGGCACCCCTAGGCTTTAGGCTCCCCTAGGCTAAGGCTAGGGCTCCCCTAGCCTTCAGGCCAGGGCACCCCTAGGCTTTAGGCTCCCCTAGGCTAAGGCTAGGGCTCCCCTAGCCTTCAGGCCAGGGCACCCCTAGGCTTTAGGCTCCCCTAGGCTAAGGCTAGGGCTCCCCTAGCCTTCAGGCCAGGGCACCCCTAGGCTTTAGGCTCCCCTAGGCTAAGGCTAGGGCTCCCCTAGCCTTCAGGCCAGGGCACCCCTAGGCTTTAGGCTCCCCTAGGCTAAGGCTAGGGCTCCCCTAGCCTTCAGGCCAGGGCACCCCTAGGCTTTAGGCTCCCCTAGGCTAAGGCTAGGGCTCCCCTAGCCTTCAGGCCAGGGCACCCCTAGGCTTTAGGCTCCCCTAGGCTAAGGCTAGGGCTCCCCTAGCCTTCAGGCCAGGGCACCCCTAGGCTTTAGGCTCCCCTAGGCTAAGGCTAGGGCTCCCCTAGCCTTCAGGCCAGGGCACCCCTAGGCTTTAGGCTCGCCTAGGCTAAGGCTAGGGCTCCCCTAGCCTTCAGGCCAGGGCACCCCTAGGCTTTAGGCTCCCCTAGGCTAAGGCTAGAGCTCCCCTAGCCTTCAGGCCAGGGCACCCCTAGGCTTTAGGCTCCCCTAGGCTAAGGCTAGGGCTCCCCTAGCCTTCAGGCCAGGGCACCCCTAGGCTTTAGGCTCCCCTAGGCTAAGGCTAGGGCTCCCCTAGCCTTCAGGCCAGGGCACCCCTAGGCTTTAGGCTCCCCTAGGCTAAGGCTAGGGCTCCCCTAGCCTTCAGGCCAGGGCACCCCTAGGCTTTAGGCTCCCCTAGGCTAAGGCTAGGGCTCCCCTAGCCTTCAGGCCAGGGCACCCCTAGGCTTTAGGCTCCCCTAGGCTAAGGCTAGGGCTCCCCTAGCCTTCAGGCCAGGGCACCCCTAGGCTTTAGGCTCCTCTAGACTAAGGTTAGGGCTCCCCTAGCCTTCAGGCCAGGGCACCCCTAGGCTTTAGGCTCCCCTAGGCTAAGGTTAGGGCTCCCCTAGCCTTCAGGCCAGGGCACCCCTAGGCTTTAGGCTCCCCTAGGCTAAGGCTAGGGCTCCCCTAGCCTTCAGGCCAGGGCACCCCTAGGATTTAGGCTCCCCTAGGCTATGTCTAGGGCTCCCCTGGCCTTCAGGCTAGGGCACCCCTAGGCTTTAGGCTAGGGCTCCCCTAGGCTAAGGCTAGGGCTCCCCTAGCCTTCAGGCTAAGGCACCCCTAGGCTTTAGGCTACCCTAGGCTAAGGCTAGGGCTCCCCTAGCCTTCAGACTAGGGCACCCCTAGGCTTTAGGCTAGGGCTCCCCTAGGCTAAGGCTAGGGCTCCCCTAGCCTTCAGGCTAGGGCACCCCTAGGCTTTAGGCTCCCCTAGGCTAAGGCTAGGGCTCCCCTAGCCTTCAGGCTAGGGCACCCCTAGGCTTTAGGCTAGGGCTCCCCTAGGCTAAGGCTAGGGCTCCCCTAGCCTTCAGGCTAGGGCATCCCTAGGCTTTAGGCTCCCCTAGGCTAAGGCTAGGGCTTCCATAGCCTTCAGGCTAGGGCACCCCTAGGCTTTAGGTTCCCCTAGGCTAAGGCTAGGGCTCCCCTAGCCTTCAGGCCAGGCCACCCCTAGGATTTAGGCTCCCCTAGGCTAAGGCTAGGGCTCCCCTAGCCTTCAGGCTAGGGCACCCCTAGGCTTTAGGATCCCCTAGGCTAAGGCTAGGGTTCCCCTAGCCTTCAGGCCAGGGCACCCCTAGGCTTTAGGCTCCCCTAGGCTAAGGCTAGGGCTCCCCTAGCCTTCAGGCCAGGGCACCCCTAGGCTTTAGGCTCCCCTAGGCTAAGGCTAGGGCTCCCCTAGCCTTCAGGCCAGGGCACCCCTAGGCTTTAGGCTCCCCTAGGCTAAGGCTAGGGCTCCCCTAGCCTTCAGGCCAGGGCACCACTAGGCTTTAGGCTCCCCTAGGCTAAGGCTAGGGCTCCCCTAGCCTTCAGGCCAGGGCACCCCTAGGCTTTAGGCTCCCCTAGGCTAAGGCTAGGGCTCCCCTAGCCTTCCGGCCAGGGCACCCCTAGGCTTTAGGCTCCGCTAGGTTAAGGCTAGGGCTCCCCTAGCCTTCAGCCCAGGGAACCCCTAGGCTTTAGGCTCCCCTAGGCTAAGGCTTGGGCTCCCCTAGCGCTCAGGCCAGGGCACCCCTAGGCTTTTGCTCCCCTAGGCTAAGTCTAGGGCTCCCCTAGCCTTCAGGCCAGGGCACCCCTAGGCTTTAGGCTCCCCTAGGCTAAGGCTAGAGCTCCCCTATCCTTCAGGCCAGGGCACCCCTAGGCTTTAGGCTCCCCTAGGCTAAGGCTAGGGCTCCCCTAGCCTTCAGGCCAGGGCACCCCTAGGCTTTAGGCTCCCCTAGGCTAAGTTTAGGGTCCCCCTAGCCTTCAGGCCAGGGCACCCCTAGGCTTTAGGCTCCCCTAGGCTAAGGCTAGGGTCCCCCTAGCCTTCAGGCCAGGGCACCCCTAGGCTTTAGGCTTCCCTAGGCTAAGGCTAGGGCTCCCCTAGCCTTCAGGCCAGGGCACCCCTAGGCTTTAGGCTCCCCTAGGCTAAGGCTAGGGCTCCCCTAGCCTTCAGGCCAGGGCACCCCTAGGCTTTAGGCTCCCCTAGGCAAAGGCTAGGGCTCCCCTAGCCTTCAGGCCAGGGCACCCCTAGGCTTTAGGCTCCCCTAGGCAAAGGCTTGGGCTCCCCTAGCCTTCAGGCCAGGGCACCCCTAGGCTTTAGGCTCCCCTAGGGAAAGGCTGGGGCTCCCCTAGCCTTCAGTTCAGGGCACCCCTAGGCTTTAGGCTCCCCTAGGCTAAGGCTAGGGCTCCCCTAGCCTTCAGGCCAGGGCACCCCTAGGCTTTAGGCTCCCCTAGGCTAAGGCTAGGGCTCCCCTAGCCTTCATGCCAGGGCACCCCTAGGCTTAGGCTCCCCTAGGCTAAGGCTAGGGCTCCCCTAGCCTTCAGGCCAGGGCACACCTAGGCTTTAGGCTCCCCTAGGCTAAGGCTAGGGCTCCCCTAGCCTTCAGGCCAGGGCACCCCTAGGCTTTAGGCTCCCCTAGGCTAAGGCTAGGGCTCCCCTAGCCTTCAGGCCAGGCACCCCTAGGCTTTAGGCTCCCCTAGGCTAAGGCTAGGGCTCCCCTAGCCTTCAGGCCAGGGCACCCCTAGGCTTTAGGCTCCCCAAGGCTAAGGCTAGGGCTCCCCTAGCCTTCAGGCCAGGGCACCCCTAGGCTTTAGGCTCCCCTAGGTTAAGGCTAGGGCTCCCCTAGGCTAAGGCTAGGGCTCCCCTAGCCTTCAGGCTAGGGCACCCCTAGGCTTTAGGCTAGGGCTCCCCTAGGCTAAGGCTAGGGCTCCCCTAGCCTTCAGGCTAGGGCACCCCTAGGCTTTAGGCTCCCCTAGGCTAAGGCTAGTGCTCCCCTAGCCTTCAGGCTAGGGCACCCCTAGGCTTTAGGCTCCGCTAGGCTAAGGTAGGGCTCCCCTAGCCTTCAGGCTAGGGCAGCCCTAGGCTTTAGGCTCCCCTAGGCTAAGGCTAGGGCTCCCCTAGCCTTCAGGCTAGGGCACCCCTAGGCTTTAGGCTCCCCTAGGCTAAGGCTAGGGCTCCCCTAGGCTAAGGCTAGGGCTCCACTAGCCTTCAGGCTAGGGCACCCCTAGGCTTTAGGCTCCCCTAGGCTAAGGCTAGGGCTCCCCTAGGCTAAGGCTATGGCTCCCCTAGCCTTCAGGCTAGGGCACCCCTAGGCTTTAGGCTCCCCTAGCCTAAGGCTAGGGCTCCCCTAGCCTTCAGGCTAGGGCACCCCTAGGCTTTAGGCTCCCCTAGGCTAAGGCTAGGGCTCCCCTAGGCTAAGGCTAGGGCTCCCCTAGCCTTCAGGCTAGGGCACCCCTAGGCTTTAGGCTCCCCTAGGCTAAGGCTAGGGCTCCCCTAGGCTAAGGCTAGGGCTCCCCTAGCCTTCAGGCTAGGGCACCCCTAGGCTTTAGGCTCCCCTAGGCTAAGGCTAGGGCTTCCCTAGCCTTCAGGCTAGGGCACCCCTAGGCTTTAGGCTAGGGCTCCCCTAGGCTAAGGCTAGGGCTCCCCTAGCCTTCAGGCTAGGACACCCCTAGGCTTTAGGCTAGGGCTCCCCTAGGCTAAGGCTAGGGCTCCCCTAGCCTTCAGGCTAGGGCACCCCTAGGCTTTATGCTAGGGTTCCCCTAGGCTAAGGCTAGGGCTCCCATAGCCTTCAGGCTAGGGCACCCCTAGGCTTTAGGCTCCCCTAGGCTAAGTCTAGGGCTCCCCTAGCCTTCAGGCTAGGGAACCCCTAGGCTTTAGGCTCCCCTAGGCTAAGGCTAGGGCTCCCCTAGCCTTAAAGCTAGGGCACCCCTAGGCTTTAGGCTCCCCTAGGCTAAGGCTAGGGCTCCCCTAGGCTAAGGCTAGGGCTCCCCTAGCCTTCAGGCTAGGGCACCCCTAGGCTTTAGGCTCCCCTAGGCTAAGGCTAGGGCTCCCCTAGCCTTCAGGCTAGGGCACCCCTAGGCTTTAGGCTCCCCTAGGCTAAGGCTAGGGCTCCCCTACGCTAAGGCTAGAGCTCCCCTAGCCTTCAGGCTAGGGCACCCCTAGGCTTTAGGCTCCCCTAGGCTAAGGCTAGGGCACCCCTACGCTAAGGCCAGGGCACCCCTAGCCTTCAGGCTAGGGCACGCCTAGGCTTTAGGCTCCCCTAGGCTAAGGCTAGGGCTCCCCTTGCCTTCAGGCTAGGGCACCCCTAGGCTTTAGGTTAGGGCTCCCCTAGGCTAAGGCTAGGGCTCCCCTAGCCTTCAGGCTAGGGCACCCCTAGGCTTTAGGCTCCCCTAGGCTATGTCTAGGGCTCCCCTAGCCTTCAGGCTAGGGCACCCCTAGGCTTTAGGCTAGGGCTCCCCTAGGCTAAGGCTAGGGCTCCCCTAGCCTTCAGGCTTGGGCACCCCTAGGCTTTAGGCTCCCCTAGGCTAAGGCTAGGGCTCCCCTAGCCTTCAGACTAGGGCACCCCTAGGCTTTAGGCTAGGGCTCCCCTAGGCTAGGGCTAGGGCTCCCCTAGCCTTCAGGCTAGGGCACCCCTAGGCTTTAGGCTCCCCTAGGCTATGGCTAGGGCTCCCCTAGCCTTCAGGCTAGGGCACCCCTAGGCTTTAGGCTAGGGCTCCCCTAGGCTAAGGCTAGGGCTCCCCTAGGCTTCAGGCTAGGGCACCCCTAGGCTTTAGGCTCCCCTAGGCTAAGGCTAGGGCTCCCCTAGCCTTCAGGCTAGGGCACCCCTAGGCTTTAGGCTAGGGCTTCCCTAGGCTAAGGCTAGGGCTCCCCTAGCCTTCAGGCTAGGGCACCCCTAGGCTAAGGCTAGGGCTCCCCTAGCCTTCAGGCTAGGGCACCCCTAGGCTTTAGGCTTCCCTAGGCTAAGGCTAGGGCTCCCCTAGACTTCAGGCTAGGGCACCCCTAGGCTTTAGGCTCCCCTAGGCTAAGGCTAGGGCTCCCCTAGCCTTCATGCCAGGGCACCCCTAGGCTTTAGGCTCCCCTAGGCTAAGGCTTCGGCTCCCCTAGCCTTCAGGCCAGGGCACCCCTAGGCTTTAGGCTCCCCTAGGCTAAGGCTAGGGCTCCCCTAGCCTTCAGGCCAGGGCACCCCTAAGCTTTAGGCTCCCCTAGGCTAAGGCTAGGGCTCCCCTAGCCTTCAGGCCAGGGCACCCCTAGGTTTTAGGCTCCCCTAGGCTAAGGCTAGGGCTCCCCTAGCCTTCAGGCCAGGGCACCCCTAGGCGTTAGGCTCCCCTAGGCTAAGGCTAGGGCTCCCCTAGCCTTCAGGCCATGGCACCCCTAGGCTATAGGCTCCCCTAGGCTAAGGCTAGGGCTCCCCTAGCCTTCAGGCCAGGGCACCCCTAGGCTTTAGGCTCCCCTAGGCTAATGCTAGGGCCCCCCTAGCCTTCAGGCCAGGGCACCCCTAGGCTTTAGGCTCCCCTAGGCAAAGGCTAGGGCCCCCCTAGCCTTCAGGCCAGGGCACCCCTAGGCTTTAGGCTCCCCTAGGCTAAGGCTAGGGCCCCCCTAGCCTTCAGGCCAGGGCACCCCTAGGCTTTAGGCTCCCCTAGGCTAAGGCTAGGGCCCCCCTAGCCTTCAGGCCAGGGCACCCCTAGGCTTTAGGCTCGCCTAGGCTAAGGCTAGGGCTCCCCTAGCCTTCAGGCCAGGGCACCCCTAGGCTTTAGGCTCCCCTAGGCTAAGGCTAGGGCTCCCCTAGCCTTCAGGCCAGGGCATCCCTAGGCTTTAGGCTCCCCTAGGCTAAGGCTAGGGCTCCCCTAGCCTTCAGGCCAGGGCACCCCTAGGCTTTAGGCTCCCCTAGGCTAAGGCTAGGGCTCCCCTAGGCTAAGGCTACGGCTCCCCTAGCCTTCAGGCTAGGGCACCCCTAGGCTTTAGGCTCCCCTAGGCTAAGGCTAGGGCTCCCCTAGCCTTCAGGCTAGGGCACCCCTAGGCTTTAGGCTCCCCTAGGCTGAGGCTAGGGCTCCCCTACAATAAGGCTAGGGCTCCCCTAGCCTTCAGGCTAGGGCACCCCTAGGCTTTAGGCTCCCCTAGGCTAAGGCTAGGGCACCCCTACGCTAAGGCTAGGGCACCCCTAGCCTTCAGGCTAGGGCACGCCTAGGCTTTAGGCTCCCCTAGGCTAAGGCTAGGGCTCCCCTAGCCTTCAGGCTAGGGCACCCCTAGGCTTTAGGCTAGGGCTCCCCTAGCCTAAGGCTAGGGCTCCCCTAGCCTTCAGGCTAGGGCACCCCTAGGCTTTAGGCTCCCCTAGGCTATGTCTAGGGCTCCCCTAGTCTTCAGGCTAGGGCACCCCTAGGCTTTAGGCTAGGTCTCCCCTAGGCTAAGGCTAGGGCTCCCCTAGCCTTCAGGCTAGGGCACCCCTAGGCTTTAGGCTCCCCTAGGCTAAGGCTAGGGCTCCCCTAGCCTTCAGACTAGGGCAAACCTAGGCTTTAGGCTAGGGCTCCCCTAGGCTAAGGCTAGGGCTCCCCTAGCCTTCAGGCTAGGGCACCCCTAGGCTTTAGGCTCCCCTAGGCTAAGGCTAGGGCTCCCCTAGCCTTCAGGCTAGGGCACCCCTAGGCTTTAGGCTAGGGCTACCCTAGGCTAAGGCTAGGGCTCCCCTAGGCTTCAGGCTAGGGCACCCCTAGGCTTTAGGCTCCCCTAGGCTAAGGCTAGGGCTCCCCTAGCCTTCAGGCTAGGGCACCCCTAGGCTTTAGGCTAGGGCTCCCCTAGGCTAAGACTAGGGCTCCCCTAGCCTTCAGGCTAGGGCACCCCTAGGCTTTAGGCTTCCCTAGGCTAAGGCTAGGGCTCCCCTAGACTTCAGGCTAGGGCACCCCTAGGCTTTAGGCTCCCCTAGGCTAAGGCTAGGGCTCCCCTAGCCTTCAGGCTAGGGCACCCCTAGGCTTTAGGCTAGGGCTCCCCTAGGCTAAGGCTAGGGCTCCCCTAGCCTTCAGGCTAGGGCACTCCTAGGCTTTAGGCTCCCCTAGGCTAAGGCTAGGGCTCCCCTAGCCTTCAGGCCAGGGCACCCCTAGGCTTTAGGCTCCCCTAGGCTAAAGCTAGGGCTCCCCTAGCCTTCATGCCAGGGCACCCCTAGGCTTTAGGCTCCCCTAGGCTAAGGCTTCGGCTCCCCTAGCCTTCAGGGCAGGGCACCCCTAGGCTTTAGGCTCCCCTAGGCTAAGGCTAGGGCTCCCCTAGCCTTCAGGCCAGGGCACCCCTAGGCTTTAGGCTCCCCTAGGCTAAGGCTAGGGCTCCCATAGCCTTCTGGCCAGGGCACCCCTAGGTTTTAGGCTCCCCTAGGCTAAGGCTAGGACTACCCTAGCATTCAGGCCAGGGCACCCCTAGGCGTTAGGCTCCCCTAGGCTAAGGCTAGGGCTCCCCTAGCCTTCAGGCCAGGGCACCCCTAGGCTTTAGGCTCCCCTAGCCTAAGGCTAGGGCTCCCCTAGCCTTCAGGCCAGGGCACCCCTAGGCTTTAGGCTCCCCTAGGCTAAGGCTAGGGCCCCCCTAGCCTTCAGGCCAGGGCACCCCTAGGCTTTAGGCTCCACTAGGCTAAGGCTAGGGCTCCCCTAGCCTTCAGGCCAGGGCACCCCTAGACTTTAGGCTCCCCTAGGCTATGGCTAGGGCTCCCCTAGCCTTCAGGCTAGGACACCCCTAGGCTTTAGGCTCCCCTAGGCTAAGGCTCGGGCTCCCCTAGCCTTCAGGCTAGGGCACCCCTAGGCTTTAGGCTCCCCTAGGCTAAGGCTAGGGCTCCCCTAGCCTTCAGGCCAGGGCACCCCTAGGCTTTAGGCTCCCCTAGGCTAAAGCTAGGGCTCCCCTAGCCTTCATGCCAGGGCACCCCTAGGCTTTAGGCTCCCCTAGGCTAAGGCTTCGGCTCCCCTAGCCTTCAGGGCAGGGCACCCCTAGGCTTTAGGCTCCCCTAGGCTAAGGCTAGGGCTCCCCTAGCCTTCAGGCCAGGGCACCCCTAGGCTTTAGGCTCCCCTAGGCTAAGGCTAGGGCTCCCATAGCCTTCTGGCCAGGGCACCCCTAGGTTTTAGGCTCCCCTAGGCTAAGGCTAGGACTACCCTAGCATTCAGGCCAGGGCACCCCTAGGCGTTAGGCTCCCCTAGGCTAAGGCTAGGGCTCCCCTAGCCTTCAGGCCAGGGCACCCCTAGGCTTTAGGCTCCCCTAGCCTAAGGCTAGGGCTCCCCTAGCCTTCAGGCCAGGGCACCCCTAGGCTTTAGGCTCCCCTAGGCTAAGGCTAGGGCCCCCCTAGCCTTCAGGCCAGGGCACCCCTAGGCTTTAGGCTCCACTAGGCTAAGGCTAGGGCTCCCCTAGCCTTCAGGCCAGGGCACCCCTAGGCTTTAGGCTCCCCTAGGCTATGGCTAGGGCTCCCCTAGCCTTCAGGCTAGGACACCCCTAGGCTTTAGGCTCCCCTAGGCTAAGGCTCGGGCTCCCCTAGCCTTCAGGCTAGGGCACCCCTAGGCTTTAGGCTCCCCTAGGCTAAGGCTAGGGCTCCCCTAGCCTTCAGGCTAGGGCACCCCTAGGATTTAGGCTATGGCTCCCCTAGGCTAAGGCTAGGGCTCCCCTAGCTTCAGGCTAGGGCACTCCTAGGCTTTAGGCTCCCCTAGGCTAAGGCTAGGGCTCCCCTAGCCTTCAGGCTAGGGCACCCCTAGGCTTTAGGCTAGGGCTCCCCTAGGCTAAGGCTAGGGCTCCCATAGCCTTCAGGCTAGGGCAACTCTAGGCTTTAGGCTAGGGCTCCCCTAGGCTAAGGCTAGGGCTCCCCTAGGCTAAGGCTACGGCTCCCCTAGCCTTCAGGCTAGGGCACCCCTAGGCTTTAGGCTCCCCTAGGCTAAGGCTAGGGCTCCCCTAGCCTTCAGGCTAGGGCACCCCTAGGCTTTAGGCTCCCCTAGGCTGAGGCTAGGGCTCCCCTACAATAAGGCTAGGGCTCCCCTAGCCTTCAGGCTAGGGCACCCCTAGGCTTTAGGCTCCCCTAGGCTAAGGCTAGGGCACCCCTACGCTAAGGCTAGGGCACCCCTAGCCTTCAGGCTAGGGCACGCCTAGGCTTTAGGCTCCCCTAGGCTAAGGCTAGGGCTCCCCTAGCCTTCAGGCTAGGGCACCCCTAGGCTTTAGGCTAGGGCTCCCCTAGCCTAAGGCTAGGGCTCCCCTAGCCTTCAGGCTAGGGCACCCCTAGGCTTTAGGCTCCCCTAGGCTATGTCTAGGGCTCCCCTAGTCTTCAGGCTAGGGCACCCCTAGGCTTTAGGCTAGGTCTCCCCTAGGCTAAGGCTAGGGCTCCCCTAGCCTTCAGGCTAGGGCACCCCTAGGCTTTAGGCTCCCCTAGGCTAAGGCTAGGGCTCCCCTAGCCTTCAGACTAGGGCAAACCTAGGCTTTAGGCTAGGGCTCCCCTAGGCTAAGGCTAGGGCTCCCCTAGCCTTCAGGCTAGGGCACCCCTAGGCTTTAGGCTCCCCTAGGCTAAGGCTAGGGCTCCCCTAGCCTTCAGGCTCGGGCACCCCTAGGCTTTAGGCTAGGGCTACCCTAGGCTAAGGCTAGGGCTCCCCTAGGCTTCAGGCTAGGGCACCCCTAGGCTTTAGGCTCCCCTAGGCTAAGGCTAGGGCTCCCCTAGCCTTCAGGCTAGGGCACCCCTAGGCTTTAGGCTAGGGCTCCCCTAGGCTAAGACTAGGGCTCCCCTAGCCTTCAGGCTAGGGCACCCCTAGGCTTTAGGCTTCCCTAGGCTAAGGCTAGGGCTCCCCTAGACTTCAGGCTAGGGCACCCCTAGGCTTTAGGCTCCCCTAGGCTAAGGCTAGGGCTCCCCTAGCCTTCAGGCTAGGGCACCCCTAGGCTTTAGGCTAGGGCTCCCCTAGGCTAAGGCTAGGGCTCCCCTAGCCTTCAGGCTAGGGCACTCCTAGGCTTTAGGCTCCCCTAGGCTAAGGCTAGGGCTCCCCTAGCCTTCAGGCCAGGGCACCCCTAGGCTTTAGGCTCCCCTAGGCTAAAGCTAGGGCTCCCCTAGCCTTCATGCCAGGGCACCCCTAGGCTTTAGGCTCCCCTAGGCTAAGGCTTCGGCTCCCCTAGCCTTCAGGGCAGGGCACCCCTAGGCTTTAGGCTCCCCTAGGCTAAGGCTAGGGCTCCCCTAGCCTTCAGGCCAGGGCACCCCTAGGCTTTAGGCTCCCCTAGGCTAAGGCTAGGGCTCCCATAGCCTTCTGGCCAGGGCACCCCTAGGTTTTAGGCTCCCCTAGGCTAAGGCTAGGACTACCCTAGCATTCAGGCCAGGGCACCCCTAGGCGTTAGGCTCCCCTAGGCTAAGGCTAGGGCTCCCCTAGCCTTCAGGCCAGGGCACCCCTAGGCTTTAGGCTCCCCTAGCCTAAGGCTAGGGCTCCCCTAGCCTTCAGGCCAGGGCACCCCTAGGCTTTAGGCTCCCCTAGGCTAAGTCTAGGGCCCCCCTAGCCTTCAGGCCAGGGCACCCCTAGGCTTTAGGCTCCACTAGGCTAAGGCTAGGGCTCCCCTAGCCTTCAGGCCAGGGCACCCCTAGGCTTTAGGCTCCCCTAGGCTATGGCTAGGGCTCCCCTAGCCTTCAGGCTAGGACACCCCTAGGCTTTAGGCTCCCCTAGGCTAAGGCTCGGGCTCCCCTAGCCTTCAGGCTAGGGCACCCCTAGGCTTTAGGCTCCCCTAGGCTAAGGCTAGGGCTCCCCTAGCCTTCAGGCTAGGGCACCCCTAGGATTTAGGCTATGGCTCCCCTAGGCTAAGGCTAGGGCTCCCCTAGCTTCAGGCTAGGGCACTCCTAGGCTTTAGGCTCCCCTAGGCTAAGGCTAGGGCTCCCCTAGCCTTCAGGCTAGGGCACCCCTAGGCTTTAGGCTAGGGCTCCCCTAGGCTAAGGCTAGGGCTCCCATAGCCTTCAGGCTAGGGCAACTCTAGGCTTTAGGCTAGGGCTCCCCTAGGCTAAGGCTAGGGCTCCCCTAGCCTTCAGGCTAGGGCACCCCTCGGTTTTAGGCTAGGGCTCCCCTAGGCTAAGGCTAGGGCTCCCCTAGCCTTCAGGCTAGGGCACCCCTCGGCTTTAGGCTAGGGCTCCCCTAGGCTAAGGCTAGGGCTCCCCTAGCCTTCAGGCTAGGGCACCCCTCTCTTTAGGCTAGGGCTCCCCAAGGCTAAGGCTAGGGTTCCCCTAGCCTTCAGGCTAGGGCACCCCTAGGCTTTAGGCTCCCCTAGGCTAAGGCTAGGGCTCCCCTAGCCTTCAGGCTAGGGCACCCCTAGGCTTTAGGCTAGGGCTCCCCTAGGCTAAGGCTAGGGCTCCCCTAGCCTTCAGGCTAGGGCACCCCTAGGCTTTAGGCTCCCCTAGGCTAAGGCTAGGGCTCCCCTAGCCTCAGGCTAGGGCACCCCTAGGCTTTAGGCTAGGGCTCCCCTAGGCTAAGGCTAGGGCTCCCCTAGCCTTCAGGCTAGGGCACCCCTAGGCTTTAGGCTCCCCTAGGCTAAGGCTAGGGCTCCCCTAGGCTTCAGGCTAGGGCACCCCTAGGCTTTAGGCTCCCCTAGGCTAAGGCTAGGGCTCCCCTAGGCTTCAGGCTAGGGCACCCCTAGGCTTTAGGCTCCCCTAGGCTAAGGCTAGGGCTCCCCTAGCCTTCAGGCTAGGGCACCCCTAGGCTTTAGGCTAGGTCTCCCCTAGGCTAAGGCTAAGGCTCCCCTAGCCTTCAGGCTAGGGCACCCCTAGGCTTTAGGCTCCCCTAGGCTAAGGCTAGGGCTCCCCTAGCCTTCAGGCTAGGGCACCCCTAGGCTTTAGGCTAGGGCTCCCCTAGGCTAAGGCTAGGGCTCCCCTAGCCTTCAGGCTAGGGCACCCCTAGGCTTTAGGCTCCCCTAGGCTATGTCTAGGGCTCCCCTAGCCTTCAGGCTAGGGCACCCCTAGGCTTTAGGCTAGGGCTCCCCTAGGCTAAGGCTAGGGCTCCCCTAGCCTTCAGGCTAGGGCACCCCTAGGCTTTAGGCTCCCCTAGGCTAAGGCTAGGGCTCCCCTAGCCTTCAGACTAGGGCACCCCTAGGCTTTAGGCTAGGGCTCCCCTAGGCTAAGGCTAGGGCTCCCCTAGCCTTCAGGCTAGGGCACCCCTAGGCTTTAGGCTCCCCTAGGCTAAGGCTAGGGCTCCCCTAGCCTTCAGGCTAGGGCACCCCTAGGCTTTAGGCTAGGGCTACCCTAGGCTTAGGCTAGGGCTTCCCTAGTCTTCAGGCTAGGGCACCCCTAGGCTTTAGGCTCCCCTAGGCTAAGGCTAGGGCTCCCCTAGCCTTCAGGCTAGGGCACCCCTAGGCTTTAGGCTAGGGCTCCCCTAGGCTAAGGCTAGGGCTCCCCTAGCCTTCAGGCTAGGGCACCCCTAGGCTTTAGGCTCCCCTAGGCTAAGGCTAGGGCTCCCCTAGCCTTCAGGCCAGGGCACCCCTAGGCTTTAGGCTCCCCTAGGCTAAGGCTAGGGCTCCCCTAGCCTTCAGGCCAGGGCACCCCTAGGCTTTAGGCTCCCCTAGGCTAAGGCTAGGGCTCCCCTAGCCTTCAGAACAGGGCACCCCTAGGCTTTAGGCTCCCCTAGGCTAAGGCTAGGGCTCCCCTAGCCTTCAGGCCAGGGCACCCCTAGGCTTTAGGCTCCCCTAGGCTAAGGCTAGGGCTCCCCTAGCCTTCAGGCCAGGGCACCCCTAGGCTTTAGGCTCCCCTAGGCTAAGGCTAGGGCTCCCCTAGCCTTCAGGCTAGGGCACCCCTAGGCTTTAGGCTAGGGCTCCCCTAGGCTAAGACTAGGGCTCCCCTAGCCTTCAGGCTAGGGCACCCCTAGGCTTTAGGCTTCCCTAGGCTAAGGCTAGGGCTCCCCTAGACTTCAGGCTAGGGCACCCCTAGGCTTTAGGCTCCCCTAGGCTAAGGCTTCGGCTCCCCTAGCCTTCAGGGCAGGGCACCCCTAGGCTTTAGGCTCCCCTAGGCTAAGGCTAGGGCTCCCCTAGCCTTCAGGCCAGGGCACCCCTAGGCTTTAGGCTCCCCTAGGCTAAGGCTAGGGCTCCCATAGCCTTCTGGCCAGGGCACCCGTAGGTTTTAGGCTCCCCTAGGCTAAGGCTAGGACTACCCTAGCATTCAGGCCAGGGCACCCCTAGGCATTAGGCTCCCCTAGGCTAAGGCTAGGGCTCCCCTAGCCTTCAGGCCAGGGCACCCCTAGGCTTTAGGCTCCCCTAGCCTAAGGCTAGGGCTCCCCTAGCCTTCAGGCCAGGGCACCCCTAGGCTTTAGGCTCCCCTAGGCTAAGGCTAGGGCCCCCCTAGCCTTCAGGCCAGGGCACCCCTAGGCTTTAGGCTCCACTAGGCTAAGGCTAGGGCTCCCCTAGCCTTCAGGCCAGGGCACCCCTAGGCTTTAGGCTCCCCTAGGCTATGGCTAGGGCTCCCCTAGCCTTCAGGCTAGGACACCCCTAGGCTTTAGGCTCCCCTAGGCTAAGGCTCGGGCTCCCCTAGCCTTCAGGCTAGGGCACCCCTAGGCTTTAGGCTCCCCTAGGCTAAGGCTAGGGCTCCCCTAGCCTTCAGGCCAGGGCACCCCTAGGCTTTAGGCTCCCCTAGGCTAAAGCTAGGGCTCCCCTAGCCTTCATGCCAGGGCACCCCTAGGCTTTAGGCTCCCCTAGGCTAAGGCTTCGGCTCCCCTAGCCTTCAGGGCAGGGCACCCCTAGGCTTTAGGCTCCCCTAGGCTAAGGCTAGGGCTCCCCTAGCCTTCAGGCTAGGGCACCCCTAGGCTTTAGGCTAGGGCTCCCCTAGGCTAAGGCTAGGGCTCCCCTAGCCTTCAGGCTAGGGCACTCCTAGGCTTTAGGCTCCCCTAGGCTAAGGCTAGGGCTCCCCTAGCCTTCAGGCCAGGGCACCCCTAGGCTTTAGGCTCCCCTAGGCTAAAGCTAGGGCTCCCCTAGCCTTCATGCCAGGGCACCCCTAGGCTTTAGGCTCCCCTAGGCTAAGGCTTCGGCTCCCCTAGCCTTCAGGGCAGGGCACCCCTAGGCTTTAGGCTCCCCTAGGCTAAGGCTAGGGCTCCCCTAGCCTTCAGGCCAGGGCACCCCTAGGCTTTAGGCTCCCCTAGGCTAAGGCTAGGGCTCCCATAGCCTTCTGGCCAGGGCACCCCTAGGTTTTAGGCTCCCCTAGGCTAAGGCTAGGACTACCCTAGCATTCAGGCCAGGGCACCCCTAGGCGTTAGGCTCCCCTAGGCTAAGGCTAGGGCTCCCCTAGCCTTCAGGCCAGGGCACCCCTAGGCTTTAGGCTCCCCTAGCCTAAGGCTAGGGCTCCCCTAGCCTTCAGGCCAGGGCACCCCTAGGCTTTAGGCTCCCCTAGGCTAAGGCTAGGGCCCCCCTAGCCTTCAGGCCAGGGCACCCCTAGGCTTTAGGCTCCACTAGGCTAAGGCTAGGGCTCCCCTAGCCTTCAGGCCAGGGCACCCCTAGGCTTTAGGCTCCCCTAGGCTATGGCTAGGGCTCCCCTAGCCTTCAGGCTAGGACACCCCTAGGCTTTAGGCTCCCCTAGGCTAAGGCTCGGGCTCCCCTAGCCTTCAGGCTAGGGCACCCCTAGGCTTTAGGCTCCCCTAGGCTAAGGCTTCGGCTCCCCTAGCCTTCAGGGCAGGGCACCCCTAGGCTTTAGGCTCCCCTAGGCTAAGGCTAGGGCTCCCCTAGCCTTCAGGCCAGGGCACCCCTAGGCTTTAGGCTCCCCTAGGCTAAGGCTAGGGCTCCCATAGCCTTCTGGCCAGGGCACCCCTAGGTTTTAGGCTCCCCTAGGCTAAGGCTAGGACTACCCTAGCATTCAGGCCAGGGCACCCCTAGGCGTTAGGCTCCCCTAGGCTAAGGCTAGGGCTCCCCTAGCCTTCAGGCCAGGGCACCCCTAGGCTTTAGGATCCCCTAGCCTAAGGCTAGGGCTCCCCTAGCCTTCAGGCCAGGGCACCCCTAGGCTTTAGGCTCCCCTAGGCTAAGGCTAGGGCCCCCCTAGCCTTCAGGCCAGGGCACCCCTAGGCTTTAGGCTCCACTAGGCTAAGGCTAGGGCTCCCCTAGCCTTCAGGCCAGGGCACCCCTAGGCTTTAGGCTCCCCTAGGCTATGGCTAGGGCTCCCCTAGCCTTCAGGCTAGGACACCCCTAGGCTTTAGGCTCCCCTAGGCTAAGGCTCGGGCTCCCCTAGCCTTCAGGCTAGGGCACCCCTAGGCTTTAGGCTCCCCTAGGCTAAGGCTAGGGCTCCCCTAGCCTTCAGGCTAGGGCACCCCTAGGATTTAGGCTATGGCTCCCCTAGGCTAAGGCTAGGGCTCCCCTAGCCTTCAGGCTAGGGCACTCCTAGGCTTTAGGCTCCCCTAGGCTAAGGCTAGGGCTCCCCTAGCCTTCAGGCTAGGGCACCCCTAGGCTTTAGGCTAGGGCTCCCCTAGGCTAAGGCTAGGGCTCCCATAGCCTTCAGGCTAGGGCAACTCTAGGCTTTAGGCTAGGGCTCCCCTAGGCTAAGGCTAGGGCTCCCCTAGCCTTCAGGCTAGGGCACCCCTCGGTTTTAGGCTAGGGCTCCCCTAGGCTAAGGCTAGGGCTCCCCTAGCCTTCAGGCTAGGGCACCCCTCGGCTTTAGGCTAGGGCTCCCCTAGGCTAAGGCTAGGGCTCCCCTAGCCTTCAGGCTAGGGCACCCCTCTCTTTAGGCTAGGGCTCCCCAAGGCTAAGGCTAGGGTTCCCCTAGCCTTCAGGCTAGGGCACCCCTAGGCTTTAGGCTCCCCTAGGCTAAGGCTAGGGCTCCCCTAGCCTTCAGGCTAGGGCACCCCTAGGCTTTAGGCTAGGGCTCCCCTAGGCTAAGGCTAGGGCTCCCCTAGCCTTCAGGCTAGGGCACCCCTAGGCTTTAGGCTCCCCTAGGCTAAGGCTAGGGCTCCCCTAGCCTCAGGCTAGGGCACCCCTAGGCTTTAGGCTAGGGCTCCCCTAGGCTAAGGCTAGGGCTCCCCTAGCCTTCAGGCTAGGGCACCCCTAGGCTTTAGGCTCCCCTAGGCTAAGGCTAGGGCTCCCCTAGGCTTCAGGCTAGGGCACCCCTAGGCTTTAGGCTCCCCTAGGCTAAGGCTAGGGCTCCCCTAGGCTTCAGGCTAGGGCACCCCTAGGCTTTAGGCTCCCCTAGGCTAAGGCTAGGGCTCCCCTAGCCTTCAGGCTAGGGCACCCCTAGGCTTTAGGCTAGGTCTCCCCTAGGCTAAGGCTAAGGCTCCCCTAGCCTTCAGGCTAGGGCACCCCTAGGCTTTAGGCTCCCCTAGGCTAAGGCTAGGGCTCCCCTAGCCTTCAGGATAGGGCACCCCTAGGCTTTAGGCTAGGGCTCCCCTAGGCTAAGGCTAGGGCTCCCCTAGCCTTCAGGCTAGGGCACCCCTAGGCTTTAGGCTCCCCTAGGCTATGTCTAGGGCTCCCCTAGCCTTCAGGCTAGGGCACCCCTAGGCTTTAGGCTAGGGCTCCCCTAGGCTAAGGCTAGGGCTCCCCTAGCCTTCAGGCTAGGGCACCCCTAGGCTTTAGGCTCCCCTAGGCTAAGGCTAGGGCTCCCCTAGCCTTCAGACTAGGGCACCCCTAGGCTTTAGGCTAGGGCTCCCCTAGGCTAAGGCTAGGGCTCCCCTAGCCTTCAGGCTAGGGCACCCCTAGGCTTTAGGCTCCCCTAGGCTAAGGCTAGGGCTCCCCTAGCCTTCAGGCTAGGGCACCCCTAGGCTTTAGGCTAGGGCTACCCTAGGCTTAGGCTAGGGCTTCCCTAGTCTTCAGGCTAGGGCACCCCTAGGCTTTAGGCTCCCCTAGGCTAAGGCTAGGGCTCCCCTAGCCTTCAGGCTAGGGCACCCCTAGGCTTTAGGCTAGGGCTCCCCTAGGCTAAGGCTAGGGCTCCCCTAGCCTTCAGGCTAGGGCACCCCTAGGCTTTAGGCTCCCCTAGGCTAAGGCTAGGGCTCCCCTAGCCTTCAGGCCAGGGCACCCCTAGGCTTTAGGCTCCCCTAGGCTAAGGCTAGGGCTCCCCTAGCCTTCAGGCCAGGGCACCCCTAGGCTTTAGGCTCCCCTAGGCTAAGGCTAGGGCTCCCCTAGCCTTCAGAACAGGGCACCCCTAGGCTTTAGGCTCCCCTAGGCTAAGGCTAGGGCTCCCCTAGCCTTCAGGCCAGGGCACCCCTAGGCTTTAGGCTCCCCTAGGCTAAGGCTAGGGCTCCCCTAGCCTTCAGGCCAGGGCACCCCTAGGCTTTAGGCTCCCCTAGGCTAAGGCTAGGGCTCCCCTAGCCTTCAGGCCGGGGCTCCCCTAGGCTTTAGGCTCCCCTAGGCTAAGGCTACGGCTCCCCTAGCCTTCAGGCTAGGGCACCCCTAGGCTTTAGGCTCCCCTAGGCTATGTCTAGGGCTCCCCTAGCCTTCAGGCTAGGGCACCCCTAGGCTTTAGGCTAGGGCTCCCCTAGGCTAAGGCTAGGGCTCCCCTAGCCTTCAGGCTAGGGCACCCCTAGGCTTTAGGCTAGGGCTTCCCTAGGCTAAGGCTAGGGCTCCCCTAGCCTTCAGGCTAGGGCACCCCTAGGCTTTAGGCTCCCCTAGGCTAAGGCTAGGGCTCCCCTAGCCTTCAGGCTAGGGCACCCCTAGGCTTTAGGCTCCCCTAGGCTAAGGCTAGGGCTCCCCTAGCCTTCAGGCTAGGGCACCCCTAGGCTTTAGGCTCCCCTAGGCTAAGATTAGGGCTCCCCTAGCCTTCAGGCTAGGGCACCCCTAGGCTTTACGCTACCCAAGGCTAAGGCTAGGGCTCCCCTAGCCTTCATGCTAGGGCACCCCTAGGCTTTAGGCTAGGGCTCCCCTAGGCTAAGGCTAGGGTTCCCCTAGCCTTCAGGCTAGGGCACCCCTAGGCTTTAGGCTCCCCTAAGCTAAGGCTAGGGCTCCCCTAGCCTTCAGGCTAGGGCACCCCTAGGCTTTAGGCTAGGGCTCCCCTAGGCTAAGGCTAGGGCTCCCCTAGCCTTCAGGCTAGGGCACCCCTAGGCTTTAGGCTGCCCTAGGCTAAGGCTAGGGCTCCCCTAGCCTTCAGGCTAGGGCACCCCTAGGCTTTAGGCTCCCCTAGGCTAAGGCTAGGGCTCCCCTAGCCTTCAGGCTAAGGCACCCCTAGGCTTTAGGCTCCCCTAGGCTAAGGCTAGGGCTCCCCTAGCCTTCAGGCTAGGGCACCCCTATGCTTTAGGCTAGGGCTCCCCTAGGCTAAGGCTAGGGCTCCCCTAGCCTTCAGGCTAGGGCACCCCTAGGCTTTAGGCTCCCCTAGGCTAAGGCTAGGGCTCCCCTAGCCTTCAGGCCAGGGCACTCCTAGGCTTTAGGCTCCCCTAGGCTAAGGCTAGGGCTCCCCTAGCCTTCAGGCCAGGGCACCCCAAGGCTTTAGGCTCCCCTAGGCTAAGGCTGGGGCTCCCCTAGCCTTTATGCCAGGGCACCCCTAGGCTTTAGGCTCCCCTAGGCTAAGGCTAGGGCTCCCCTAGCCTTCAGGCCAGGGCACCCCTAGGCTTTAGGCTCCCCTAGGCTAAGGCTAGGGCTCCCCTAGCCTTCAGGCTAGGGCACCCCTAGGCTTTAGGCTCCCCTAGGCTAAGATTAGGGCTCCCCTAGCCTTCTGGCTAGGGCAACCCTAGGCTTTAGGCTACCCAAGGCTAAGGCTAGGGCTCCCCTAGCCTTCATGCTAGGGCACCCCTAGGCTTTATGCTAGGGCTCCCCTTGGCTAAGGCTAGGGCTCCCCTAGCCTTCAGGCTAATGCACCCCTAGGCTTTAGGCTAGGGCTCCCCTAGACTTCAGGCTAGGGCACCCCTAGGCTTTAGGCTCCCCTAAGCTAAGGCTAGGGCTCCCCTAGCCTTCAGGCTAGGGCACCCCTAGGCTTTAGGCTAGGGCTCCCCTAGGCTAAGGCTAGGGCTCCCCTAGCCTTCAGGCTAGGGCACCCCTAGGCTTTAGGCTGCCCTAGGCTAAGGCTAGGGCTCCCCTAGCCTTCAGGCTAGGGCACCCCTAGGTTTTCGGCTCCCCTAGGCTAAGGCTGGGGCTCCCCTAGCCTTCAGGCTAAGGCACCCCTAGGCTTTAGGCTCCCCTAGGCTAAGGCTGGGGCTCCCCTAGCCTTCAGGCCAGGGCACCCCTAGGCTTTAGGCTCCCCTAGGCTAAGGCTAGGGCTCCCCTAGCCTTCAGGCCAGGGCACCCCTAGGCTTTAGGCTCCCCTAGGCTAAGGCTAGGGCTCCCCTAGCCTTCAGGCCAGGGCACCCCTAGGCTTTAGGCTCCCCTAGGCTAAGGCTAGGGCTCCCCTAGCCTTCAGGCCAGGGCACCCCTAGGCTTTAGGCTCCCCTAGGCTAAGGCTAGGGCTCCCCTAGCCTTCAGGCCAGGGCACCCCTAGGCTTTAGGCTCCCCTAGGCTAAGGCTAGGGCTCCCCTAGCCTTCAGGCCAGGGCACCCCTAGGCTTTAGGCTCCCCTAGGCTAAGGCTAGGGCTCCCCTAGCCTTCAGGCCAGGGCACCCCTAGGCTTTAGGCTCCCCTAGGCTAAGGCTAGGGCTCCCCTAGCCTTCAGGCCAGGGCACCCCTAGGCTTTAGGCTCCCCTAGGCTAAGGCTAGGGCTCCCCTAGCCTTCAGGCCAGGGCACCCCTAGGCTTTAGGCTCCCCTAGGCTAAGGCTAGGGCTCCCCTAGCCTTCAGGCCAGGGCACCCCTAGGCTTTAGGCTCCCCTAGGCTAAGGCTAGGGCTCCCCTAGCCTTCAGGCCAGGGCACCCCTAGGCTTTAGGCTCCCCTAGGCTAAGGCTAGGGCTCCCCTAGCCTTCAGGCCAGGGCACCCCTAGGCTTTAGGCTCCCCTAGGCTAAGGCTAGGGCTCCCCTAGCCTTCAGGCCAGGGCACCCCTAGGCTTTAGGCTCCCCTAGGCTAAGGCTAGGGCTCCCCTAGCCTTCAGAACAGGGCACCCCTAGGCTTTAGGCTCCCCTAGGCTAAGGCTAGGGCTCCCCTAGCCTTCAGGCCAGGGCACCCCTAGGCTTTAGGCTCCCCTAGGCTAAGGCTAGGGCTCCCCTAGCCTTCAGGCCAGGGCACCCCTAGGCTTTAGGCTCCCCTAGGCTAAGGCTAAGGCTCCCCTAGCCTTCAGGCCAGGGCACCCCTAGGCTTTAGGCTCCCCTAGGCTAAGGCTACGGCTCCCCTAGCCTTCAGGCTAGGGCACCCCTAGGCTTTAGGCTCCCCTAGGCTATGTCTAGGGCTCCCCTAGCCTTCAGGCTAGGGCACCCCTAGGCTTTAGGCTAGGGCTCCCCTAGGCTAAGGCTAGGGCTCCCCTAGCCTTCAGGCTAGGGCACCCCTAGGCTTTAGGCTCCCCTAGGCTAAGGCTAGGACTCCCCTAGCCTTCAGGCAAGGGCACCCCTAGGCTTTAGGCTAGGGCTCCCCTAGGCTAAGGCTAGGGCTCCCCTAGCCATCAGGCTAGGGCACCCCTAGGCTTTAGGCTCCCCTAGGCTAAGGCTAGGGCTTCCCTAGCCTTCAGGCTAGGGCACCCCTAGGCTTTAGGCTCCCCTAGGCTAAGGCTAGGGCTCCCCTAGCCTTCAGGCTAGGGCACCCCTAGGCTTTAGGCTCCCCTAGGCTAAGATTAGGGCTCCCCTAGCCTTCAGGCTAGGGCACCCCTAGGCTTTACGCTACCCAAGGCTAAGGCTAGGGCTCCCCTAGCCTTCATGCTAGGGCACCCCTAGGCTTTAGGCTAGGGCTCCAATAGGCTAAGGCTAGGGTTCCCCTAGCCTTCAGGCTAGGGCACCCCTAGGCTTTAGGCTCCCCTAAGCTAAGGCTAGGGCTCCCCTAGCCTTCAGGCTAGGGCACCCTTAGGCTTTAGGCTAGGGCTCCCCTAGGCTAAGGCTAGGGCTCCCCTAGCCTTCAGGCTAGGTCACTCCTAGGCTTTAGGCTGCCCTAGGCTAAGGCTAGGGCTCCCCTAGCCTTCAGGCTAGGGCACCCCTAGGCTTTAGGCTCCCCTAGGCTAAGGCTAGGGCTCCCCTAGCCTTCAGGCTAAGGCACCCCTAGGCTTTAGGCTCCCCTAGGCTAAGGCTAGGGCTCCCCTAGCCTTCAGGCTAGGGCACCCCTATGCTTTAGGCTAGGGCTCCCCTAGGCTAAGGCTAGGGCTCCCCTAGCCTTCAGGCTAGGGCACCCCTAGGTTTTAGGCTCCCCTAGGCTAAGGCTAGGGCTCCCCTAGCCTTCAGGCCAGGGCACTCCTAGGCTTTAGGCTCCCCTAGGCTAAGGCTAGGGCTCCCCTAGCCTTCAGGCCAGGGCACCCCTAGGCTTTAGGCTCCCCTAGGCTAAGGCTGGGGCTCCCCTAGCCTTCAGGCCAGGGCACCCCTAGGCTTTAGGCTCCCCTAGGCTAAGGCTAGGGCTCCCCTAGCCTTCAGGCCAGGGCACCCCTAGGCTTTAGGCTCCCCTAGGCTAAGGCTAGGGCTCCCCTAGCCTTCAGGCTAGGGCACCCCTAGGCTTTAGGCTCCCCTAGGCTAAGATTAGGGCTCCCCTAGCCTTCAGGCTAGGGCAACCCTAGGCTTTAGGCTACCCAAGGCTAAGGCTAGGGCTCCCCTAGCCTTCATGCTAGGGCACCCCTAGGCTTTATGCTAGGGCTCCCCTAGGCTAAGGCTAGGGCTCCCCTAGCCTTCAGGCTAATGCACCCCTAGGCTTTAGGCTAGGGCTCCCCTAGACTTCAGGCTAGGGCACCCCTAGGCTTTAGGCTCCCCTAAGCTAAGGCTAGGGCTCCCCTAGCCTTCAGGCTAGGGCACCCCTAGGCTTTAGGCTAGGGCTCCCCTAGGCTAAGGCTAGGGCTCCCCTAGCCTTCAGGCTAGGGCACCCCTAGGCTTTAGGCTGCCCTAGGCTAAGGCTAGGGCTCCCCTAGCCTTCAGGCTAGGGCACCCCTAGGCTTTAGGCTCCCCTAGGCTAAGGCTGGGGCTCCCCTAGCCTTCAGGCTAAGGCACCCCTAGGCTTTAGGCTCCCCTAGGCTAAGGCTGGGGCTCCCCTAGCCTTCAGGCCAGGGCACCCCTAGGCTTTAGGCTCCCCTAGGCTAAGGCTAGGGCTCCCCTAGCCTTCAGGCCAGGGCACCCCTAGGCTTTAGGCTCCCCTAGGCTAAGGCTAGGGCTCCCCTAGCCTTCAGGCCAGGGCACCCCTAGGCTTTAGGCTCCCCTAGGCTAAGGCTAGGGCTCCCCTAGCCTTCAGGCCAGGGCACCCCTAGGCTTTAGGCTCCCCTAGGCTAAGGCTAGGGCTCCCCTAGCCTTCAGGCCAGGGCACCCCTAGGCTTTAGGCTCCCCTAGGCTAAGGCTAGGGCTCCCCTAGCCTTCAGGCCAGGGCACCCCTAGGCTTTAGGCTCCCCTAGGCTAAGGCTAGGGCTCCCCTAGCCTTCAGGCCAGGGCACCCCTAGGCTTTAGGCTCCCCTAGGCTAAGGCTAGGGCTCCCCTAGCCTTCAGGCCAGGGCACCCCTAGGCTTTAGGCTCCCCTAGGCTAAGGCTAGGGCTCCCCTAGCCTTCAGGCCAGGGCACCCCTAGGCTTTAGGCTCCCCTAGGCTAAGGCTAGGGCTCCCCTAGCCTTCAGGCCAGGGCACCCCTAGGCTTTAGGCTCCCCTAGGCTAAGGCTAGGGCTCCCCTAGCCTTCAGGCCAGGGCACCCCTAGGCTTTAGGCTCACCTAGGCTAAGGCTAGGGCTCCCCTAGCCTTCAGGCCAGGGCACCCCTAGGCTTTAGGCTCCCCTAGGCTAAGGCTAGGGCTCCCCTAGCCTTCAGGCCAGGGCACCCCTAGGATTTAGGCTCCCCTAGGCTAAGGGAAGGGCTCCCCTAGCCTTCAGGCCAGGGCACCCCTAGGCTTTAGGCTCCCCTAGGCTAAGGGAAGGGCTCCCCTAGCCTTCAGGCCAGGGCACCCCTAGGCTTTAGGCTCCCCTAGGCTAAGGCTAGGGCTCCCCTAGCCTTCAGGCCAGGGCACCCCTAGGCTTTAGGCTCCCCTAGGCTAAGGCTAGGGCTCCCCTAGCCTTCAGGCCAGGGCACCCCTAGGCTTTAGGCTCCCCTAGGCTAAGGCTAGGGCTCCCCTAGCCTTCAGGCCAGGGCACCCCTAGGCTTTAGGCTCCCCTAGGCTAAGGCTAGGGCTCCCCTAGCCTTCAGGCCAGGGCACCCCTAGGCTTTAGGCTCCCCTAGGCTAAGGCTAGGGCTCCCCTAGCCTTCAGGCCAGGGCACCCCTAGGCTTTAGGCTCCCCTAGGCTAAGGCTAGGGCTCCCCTAGCCTTCAGGCCAGGGCACCCCTAGGCTTTAGGCTCCCCTAGGCTAAGGCTAGGGCTCCCCTAGCCTTCAGGCCAGGGCACCCCTAGGCTTTAGGCTCCCCTAGGCTAAGGCTAGGGCTCCCCTAGCCTTCAGAACAGGGCACCCCTAGGCTTTAGGCTCCCCTAGGCTAAGGCTAGGGCTCCCCTAGCCTTCAGGCCAGGGCACCCCTAGGCTTTAGGCTCCCCTAGGCTAAGGCTAGGGCTCCCCTAGCCTTCAGGCCAGGGCACCCCTAGGCTTTAGGCTCCCCTAGGCTAAGGCTAGGGCTCCCCTAGCCTTCAGGCCAGGGCACCCCTAGGCTTTAGGCTCCCCTAGGCTAAGGCTAGGGCTCCCCTAGCCTTCAGGCCAGGGCACCCCTAGGCTTTAGGCTCCCCTAGGCTAAGGCCAGGGCTCCCCTAGCCTTCAGGCCAGGGCACCCCTAGGCTTTAGGCTCCCCTAGGCTATGTCTAGGTCTCCCCTAGCCTTCAGGCTAGGGCACCCCTAGGCTTTAGGCTAGGGCTCCCCTAGGCTAAGGCTAGGGCTCCCCTAGCCTTCAGGCTAGGGTACCCCTAGGCTTTAGGCTCCCCTAGCCTAAGGCTAGGGCTCCCCTAGCCTTCAGACTAGGGCATCCCTAGGCTTTAGGCTAGGGCTCCCCTAGGCTAAGGCTAGGGCTCCCCTAGCCTTCAGGCTAGGGCACCCCTAGGCTTTAGGCTCCCCTAGGCTAAGGCTAGGGCTCCCCTAGCCTTCAGGCTAGGGCACCCCTAGGCTTTAGGCTAGGTCTCCCCTAGGCTAAGGCTAGGTCTCCCCTAGCCTTCAGGCTAGGGCATCCCTAGGCTTTAGGCTCCCCTAGGCTAAGGCTAGGGCTTCCCTAGCCTTCAGGCTAGGGCACCCCTAGGCTTTAGGTTCCCCTAGGCTAAGGCTAGGGCTCCCCTAGCCTTCAGGCCAGGGCACCCCTAGGCTTTAGGCTCCCCTAGGCTAAGGCTAGGGCTTCCCTAGCCTTCAGGCTAGGGCACCCCTAGGCTTTAGGCTCCCCTAGGCTAAGGCTAGGGTTCCCCTAGCCTTCAGGCCATGGCACCCCTAGGCTTTAGGCTCCCCTAGGCTAAGGCTAGGGCTCCCCTAGCCTTCAGGCCAGGGCACCCCTAGGCTTTAGGCTCCCCTAGGCTAAGGCTAGGGCTACCCTAGCCTTCAGGCCAGGGCACCCCTAGGCTTTAGGCTCCCCTAGGCTAAGGCTAGGGCTCCCCTAGCCTTCAGGCCAGGGCACCCCTAGGCTTTAAGCTCCCCTAGGCGAAGGCTAGGGCTCCCCTAGCCTTCAGGCCAGGGCACCCCTAGGCTTTAGGCTCCCCTAGGCTAAGGCTAGGGCTCCCCTAGCCTGCAGGCCAGGGCACCCCTAGGCTTTAGGCTCCCCTAGGCTAAGGCTAGGGCTCCCCTAGCCTTCAGGCCAGGGCACCCCTAGGCTTTAGGCTCCCCTAGGCTAAGGCTAGGGCTCCCCTAGCCTTCAGCCCAGGGCACCCCTAGGCTTTAGGCTCCCCTAGGCTAAGGCTAGGGTTCCCCTAGCCTTCAGCCCAGGGCACCCCTAGGCTTTAGGCTCCCCTAGGCTAAGGCTAGGGCTCCCCTAGCGCTCAGGGCAGGGCACCCCTAGGCTTTTGCTCCCCTAGGCTAAGTCTAGGGCTCCCCTAGCGTTCAGGCCAGGGCACCCCTAGGCTTTAGGCTCCCCTAGGCTAAGGCTAGGGCTCCCCTAGCCTTCAGGCCAGGGCACCCCTAGGCTTTAGGCTCCCCTAGGCTAAGGCTAGGGTCCCCCTAGCCTTCAGGCCAGGGCACCCCTAGGCTTTAGGCTCCCCTAGGCTAAGGCTAGGGTCCCCCTAGCCTTCAGGCCAGGGCAGCCCTAGGCTTTAGGCTCCCCTAGGCTAAGGCTAGGGCCCCCCTAGCCTTCAGGCCAGGGTACCCCTAGGCATTAGGCTCCCCTAGGCTAAGGCTAGGGGGACCCTAGCCTTCAGGCCAGGGCACCCCTAGGCTTTAGGCTCCCCTAGGCAAAGGCTATGGCTCCCCTAGCCTTCAGGCCAGGGCACCCCTAGGCTTTAGGCTCCCCTAGGCAAAGGCTAGGGCTCCCCTAGCCTTCAGGCCAGGGCACCCCTAGGCTTTAGGCTCCCCTAGGCAAAGGCTAGGGCTCCCCTAGCCTTCAGTTAAGGGCACCCCTAGGCTTTAGGCTCCCCTAGGCTAAGGCTAGGGCTCCCCTAGCCTTCAGGCCAGGGCACCCCTAGGCTTTAGGCTCCCCTAGGCTAAGGCTAGGGCTCCCCTAGCCTTCAGGCCAGGGCACCCTTAGGCTTTAGGCTCCCCTAGGCTAAGGCTAGGGCTCCCCTAGCCTTCAGACCAGGGCACCCCTAGGCTTTAGGCTCCCCTAGGCTAAGGCTAGGGCTCCCCTAGCCTTCAGGCCAGGGCACCCCTAGGCTTTAGGCTAGGGCTCCCCTAGGCTAAGGCTAGGGCTCCCCTAGCCTTCAGGCTAGGGCACCCCTAGGCTTTAGGCTCCCCTAGGCTAAGGCTAGTGCTCCCCTAGCCTTCAGGCTAGGGCACCCCTAGGCTTTAGGCTCCCCTAGGCTAAGGCTAGGGCTCCCCTAGCCTTCAGGCTAGGGCAGCCCTAGGCTTTAGGCTCCCCTAGGCTAAGGCTAGGGCTCCTTAGCCTTCAGGCTAGGGCACCCCTAGGCTTTAGGCTCCCCTAGGCTAAGGCTAGGGCTCCCCTAGGCTAAGGCTAGGGCTCCACTAGCCTTCAGGCTAGGGCACCCCTAGGCGTTAGGCTCCCCTAGGCTAAGGCTAGGGCTCCCCTAGGCTAAGGCTATGGCTCCCCTAGCCTTCAAGCTAGGGCACCCCTAGGCTTTAGGCTCCCCTAGCCTAAGGCTAGGGCTCCCCTAGCCTTCAGGCTAGGGCACCCCTAGGCTTTAGGCTCCCCTAGGCTAAGGCTAGGGCTCCCCTAGGCTAAGGCTAGGGCTCCCCTAGCCTTCAGGCTAGGGCACCCCTAGGCTTTAGGCTCCCCTAGGCTAAGGCTAGGGCACCCCTAGGCTAAGGCTAGGGCTCCCCTAGCCTTCAGGCTAGGGCACCCCTAGGCTTTAGGCTCCCCTATGCTAAGGCTAGGGCTTCCCTAGCCTTCAGGCTAGGGCACCCCTAGGCTTTAGGCTAGGGCTCCCCTAGGCTAAGGCTAGGGCTCCCCTAGCCTTCAGGCTAGGACACCCCTAGGCTTTAGGCTAGGGCTCCCCTAGGCTAAGGCTAGGGCTCCCGTAGCCTTCAGGCTAGGGCACCCCTAGGCTTTATGCTAGGGTTCCCCTAGGCTAAGGCTAGGGCTCCCCTAGCCTTCAGGCTAGGGCACCCCTAGGCTTTAGGCTCCCCTAGGCTAAGTCTAGGGCTCCCCTAGCCTTCAGGCTAGGGAACCCCTAGGCTTTAGGCTCCCCTAGGCTAAGGCTAGGGCTCCCCTAGCCTTAAAGCTAGGGCACCCCTAGGCTTTAGGCTCCCCTAGGCTAAGGCTAGGGCTCCCCTAGGCTAAGGCTAGGGCTCCCCTAGCGTTCAGGCTAGGGCACCCCTAGGCTTTAGGCTCCCCTAGGCTAAGGCTAGGGCTCCCCTAGCCTTCAGGCTAGGGCACCCCTAGGCTTTAGGCTCCCCTAGGCTAAGGCTAGGGCTCCCCTAGGCTAAGGCTAGGGCTCCCCTAGCCTTCAGGCTAGGGCAACCCTAGGCTTTAGGCTTCCCTAGGCTAAGGCTAGGGCTCCCCTAGACTTCAGGCTAGGGCACCCCTAGGCTTTAGGCTCCCCTAGGCTAAGGCTAGGGCTCCCCTAGCCTTCAGGCTAGGGCACCCCTAGGCTTTAGGCTAGGGCTCCCCTAGGCTAAGGCTAGGGCTCCCCTAGCCTTCAGGCTAGGGCACTCCTAGGCTTTAGGCTCCCCTAGGCTAAGGCTAGGGCTCCCCTAGCCTTCAGGCCAGGGCACCCCTAGGCTTTAGGCTCCCCTAGGCTAAGGCTAGGGCTCCCCTAGCCTTCATGCCAGGGCACCCCTAGGCTTTAGGCTCCCCTAGGCTAAGGCTTCGGCTCCCCTAGCCTTCAGGCCAGGGCACCCCTAGGCTTTAGGCTCCCCTAGGCTAAGGCTAGGGCTCCCCTAGCCTTCAGGCCAGGGCACCCCTAGGCTTTAGGCTCCCCTAGGCTAAGGCTAGGGCTCCCCTAGCCTTCAGGCCAGGGCACACCAAGGTTTTAGGCTCCCCTAGGCTTAGGCTAGGGCTCCCCTAGCCTTCAGGCCAGGGCACCCCTAGGCGTTAGGCTCCCCTAGGCTAAGGCTAGGGCTCCCCTAGCCTTCAGGCCAGGGCACCCCTAGGCTTTAGGCTCCCCTAGGCTAAGGCTAGGGCTCCCCTAGCCTTCAGGCCAGGGCACCCCTAGGCTTTAGGCTCCCCTATGCAAAGGCTAGGGCCCCCCTAGCCTTCAGGCCAGGGCACCCCTAGGCTTTAGGCTCCACTAGGCTAAGGCTAGGGCCCCCCTAGCCTTCAGGCCAGGGCACCCCTGGGCTTTAGGCTCCCCTAGGCTAAGGCTAGGGCCCCCCTAGCCTTCAGGCCAGGGCACCCCTAGGCTTTAGGCTCCCCTAGGCTAAGGCTAGGGCTCCCCTAGCCTTCAGGCCAGGGCACCCCTAGGCTTTAGGCTCCCCTAGGCTAAGGCTAGGGCTCCCCTAGCCTTCAGGCCAGGGCACCCCTAGGCTTTAGGCTCCCCTAGGCTAAGGCTAGGGCTCCCCTAGCCTTCAGGCCAGGGCACCCCTAGGCTTTAGGCTAGGGCTCCCCTAGGCTAAGGCTAGGGCTCCCCTAGCCTTCAGGCTAGGGCACCCCTAGGCTTTAGGCTCCCCTAGGCTAAGGCTAGTGCTCCCCTAGCCTTCAGGCTAGGGCACCCCTAGGCTTTAGGCTCCCCTAGGCTAAGGCTAGGGCTCCCCTAGCCTTCAGGCTAGGGCAGCCCTAGGCTTTAGGCTCCCCTAGGCTAAGGCTAGGGTTCCCCTAGCCTTCAGGCTAGGGCACCCCTAGGCTTTAGGCTCCCCTAGGCTAAGGCTAGGGCTCCCCTAGGCTAAGGCTAGGGCTCCACTAGCCTTCAGGCTAGGGCACCCCTAGGCTTTAGGCTCCCCTAGGCTAAGGCTAGGGCTCCCCTAGGCTAAGGCTATGGCTCCCCTAGCCTTCAGGCTAGGGCAGCCCTAGGCTTTAGGCTCCCCTAGCCTAAGGCTAGGGCTCCCCTAGCCTTCAGGCCAGGGCACCCCAAGGTTTTAGGCTCCCCTAGGCTTAGGCTAGGGCTCCCCTAGCCTTCAGGCCAGGGCACCCCTAGGCGTTGGGCTCCCCTAGGCTAAGGCTAGGGCTCCCCTAGCCTTCAGGCCAGGGTATCCCTTTGCTTTAGGCTCCCCTAGGCTAAGGCTAGGGCTCCCCTAGCCTTCAGGCCAGGCACCCCTAGGCTTTAGGCTCCCCTAGGCTAAGGCTAGGGCTCCCCTAGGCTAAGGCTAGGGCTCCCCTAGCCTTCAGGCTAGGGCACCCCTAGGCTTTAGGCTCCCCTAGGCTAAGGCTAGGGCTCCCCTAGCCTTCAGGCTAGGGCACCCCTAGGCTTTAGGCTCCCCTAGGCTAAGGCTAGGGCTCCCCTACGCTAAGGCTAGGGCTCCCCTAGCCTTCAGGATAGGGCACCCCTAGGCTTTAGGCTCCCCTAGGCTAAGGCTAGGGCACCCCTACGCTAAGGCTAGGGCACCCCTAGCCTTCAGGCTAGGGCACGCCTAGGCTTTAGGCTCGCCTAGGCTAAGGCTAGGGCTCCCCTAGCCTTCAGGCTAGGGCACCCCTAGGCTTTAGGCTAGGGCTCCCCTAGGCTAAGGCTAGGGCTCCCCTAGCCTTCAGGCTGGGGCACCCCTAGGCTTTAGGCTCCCCTAGGCTATGTCTAGGGCTCCCCTAGTCTTCAGGCTAGGGCACCCCTAGGCTTTAGGCTAGGTCTCCCCTAGGCTAAGGCTAGGGCTCCCCTAGCCTTCAGGCTAGGGCACCCCTAGGCTTTAGGCTCCCCTAGGCTAAGGCTAGGGCTCCCCTAGCCTTCAGGCTAGGGCACCCCTAGGCTTTAGGCTAGGGCTCCCCTAGGCTAAGGCTAGGGCTCCCCTAGCCTTCAGGCTAGGGCACCCCTAGGCTTTAGACTCCCCTAGGCTAAGGCTAGGGCTGCCCTAGCCTTCAGGCTAGAGCACCCCTAGGCTTTAGGCTAGGGCTACCCTAGGCTAAGGCTAGGGCTCCCCTAGGCTTCAGGCTAGGGCACCCCTAGGCTTTAGGCTCCCCTAGGCTAAGGCTAGGGCTCCCCTAGCCTTCAGGCTAGGGCACCCCTAGGCTTTAGGCTAGGGCTCCCCTAGGCTAAGGCTAGGGCTCCCCTAGCCTTCAGGCTAGGGCACCCCTAGGCTTTAGGCTTCCCTAGGCTAAGGCTAGGGCTCCCCTAGACTTCAGGCTAGGGCACCCCTAGGCTTTAGGCTCCCCTAGGCTAAGGCTAGGGCTACCCTAGCCTTAAGGCTAGGGCACCCCTAGGCGTTAGGCTAGGGCTCCCCTAGGCTAAGGCTAGGGCTCCCCTAGCCTTCAGGCTAGGGCACTCCTAGGCTTTAGGCTCCCCTCGGCTAAGGCTAGGGCCCCCTAGCCTTCAGGCGAGGGCACCCCTAGGCTTTAGGCTCCCCTAGGCTAAGGCTTGGGCTCCCCTAGCCTTCATGCCAGGGCACCCCTAGGCTTTAGGCTCCCCTAGGCTAAGGCTTCGGCTCCCCTAGCCTTCAGGCCAGGGCACCCCTAGGCTTTAGGCTCCCCTAGGCTAAGGCTAGGGCTCCCCTAGCCTTCAGGCCAGGGCACCCCTAGGCTTTAGGCTCCCCTAGGCTAAGGCTAGGGCTCCCCTAGCCTTCAGGAGAGGGCACCCCTAGGTTTTAGGCTCCCCTAGGCTAAGGCTAGGGCTCCCCTAGCCTTCAGGCCAGGGCACCCCTAGGCGTTAGGCTCCCCTAGGCTAAGGCTAGGGCTCCCCAAGCCTTCAGGCCAGGGCACCCCTAGGCTTTAGGCTCCCCTAGGCTAAGGCTAGGGCTCCCCTAGCCTTCAGGCCAGGGCACCCCTAGGCTTTAGGCTCCCCTAGGCTAAGGCTAGGGCCCCCCTAGCCTTCAGGCCAGGGCACCCCTAGGCTTTAGGCTCTACTAGGCTAAGGCTAGGGCTCCCCTAGCCTTCAGGCCAGGGCACCCCTAGGCTTTAGGCTCCCCTAGGATAAGGCTAGGGCTCCCCTAGCCTTCAGGCTAGGGCACCCCTTGGCTTTAGGCTCCCCTAGGCTAAGGCTCGGGCTCCCCTAGCCTTCAGGCTAGGGCACCCCTAGGCTTTAGGCTCCCCTAGGCTAAGGCTAGGGCTCCCCTAGCCTTCAGGCTAGGGCACACCTAGGATTTAGGCTATGGCTCCCCTAGGCTAAGGCTAGGGCTCCCCTAGCCTTCAGGCTAGGGCACCCCTAGGCTTTAGGCACCACTAGGCTAAGGCTAGGGCTCCCCTAGCCTTCAGGCCTGGGCACTCCTAGGCTTTAGGCTCCCCTAGGCTAAGGCTAGGGCTCCCGTAGCCTTCAGGCTAGGGCACCCCTAGGCTTTAGGCTAGGGCTCCCCTAGGCTAAGGCTAGGGCTCCCGTAGGCTTCAGGCTAGGGCAACTCTAGGCTTTAGGCTAGGGCTCCCCTTGGCTAAGGCTAGGGCTCCCCTAGCCTTCAGGCTAGGGCACCCCTCGGCTTTAGGCTAGGGCTGCCCTAGGCTAAGGCTAGGGCTCCCCTAGCCTTCAGGCTAGGGCATCCCTCGGCTTTAGGCTAGGGCTCCCCTAGGCTAAGGCTAGGGCTCCCCTAGCCTTCAGGCTAGGGCACCTCTCGGCTTTAGGCTAGGGCTCCCCTAGGCTAAGGCTAGGGTTCCCCTAGCCTTCAGGCTAGGGCACCCCTAGGCTTTAGGCTCCCCTAGGCTAAGGCTAGGGCTCCCCTAGCCTTCAGGCTAGGGCACCCCTAGGCTTTAGGCTAGGGCTCCCCTAGGCTAAGGCTAGGGCTCCCCTAGCCTTCAGGCTAGGGCACCCCTAGGCTTTAGGCTCCCCTAGGCTAAGGCTAGGGCTCCCCTAGCCTTCAGGCTAGGGCACCCCTAGGCTTTAGGCTAGGGCTCCCCTAGGCTAAGGCTAGGGCTCCCCTAGCCTTCGGGCTAGGGCACCCCTAGGCTTTAGGCTCCCCTAGGCTAAGGCTAGGGCTCCCCTAGGCTTCAGGCTAGGGCACCCCTAGGCTTTAGGCTCCCCTAGGCTAAGGCTAGGGCTCCCCTAGCCTTCAGGCTAGGGCACCCCTAGGCTTTAGGCTAGGGCTCCGCTAGGCTAAGGCTAGGGCACCCCTAGGCTTTAGGCTCCCCTAGGCTAAGGCTAGGGCTCCCCTAGCCTTCAGGCTAGGGCACCCCTAGGCTTTAGGCTAGGTCTCCCCTAGGCTAAGGCTAGGGCTCCCCTAGCGTTCAGGCTAGGGCACCCCTAGGCTTTAGGCTCCCCTAGGCTAAGGCTAGGGCTCCCCTAGCCTTCAGGCTAGGGCACCCCTAGGCTTTAGGCTAGGGCTCCCCTAGGCCAAGGCTAGGGCTCCCCTAGCCTTCAGGCTAGGGCTCCCCTAGGCTTTAGGCTCCCCTAGGCTATGTCTAGGGCTCCCCTAGCCTTCAGGCTAGGGCACCCCTAGGCTTTAGGCTAGGGCTCCCCTAGGCTAAGGCTAGGGCTCCCCTAGACTTGAGGCTAGGGCACCCCTAGGCTTTAGGCTCCCCTAGGCTAAGGCTAGGGCTCCCCTAGCCTTCAGACTAGGGCACCCCTAGGCTTTACGCTAGGGCTCCCCTAGGCTAAGGCTAGGGCTCCCCTAGCCTTCAGGCTAGGGCACCCCTAGGCTTTAGGCTCCCCTAGGCTAAGGCTAGGGCTCCCCTAGCCTTCAGGCTAGGGCACCCCTAGGCTTTAGGCTAGGGCTACCCTAGGCTAAGGCTAGGGCTTCCCTAGTCTTCAGGCTAGGGCACCCCTAGGCTTTAGGCTCCCCTAGGCTAAGGCTAGGGCTCCCCTAGCCTTCAGGCTAGGGCACCCCTAGGCTTTAGGCTAGGGCTCCCCTAGGCTAAGGCTAGGGCTCCCCTAGCCTTCAGGCTAGGGCACCCCTAGGCTTTAGGCTTCCCTAGGCTAAGGCTAGGGCTCCCCTAGCCTTCAGGCTAGGGCACCCCTAGGCTTTAGGCTCCCCTAGGCTAAGGCTAGGGCTCCCCTAGCCTTCAGGCTAGGGCACCCCTAGGCTTTAGGCTAGGGCTCTCCTAGGCTAAGGCTAGGGCTCCCCTAGCCTTCAGGCTAGGGCACTCCTAGGCTTTAGGCTCCACTAGGCTAAGGCTAGGGCTCCCCTAGCCTTCAGGCCAGGGCACCCCTAGGCTTTAGGCTCCCCTAGGCTAAGGCTTCGGCTCCCCTAGCCTTCAGGCCAGGGCACCCCTAGGCTTTAGGCTCCACTAGGCTAAGGCTAGGGCCCCCCTAGCCTTCAGGCCAGGGCACCCCTAGGCTTTAGGCTCCCCTAGGCTAAGGCTAGGGCCCCCCTAGCCTTCAGGCCAGGGCACCCCTAGGCTTTAGGCTCCCCTAGGCTAAGGCTAGGGCCCCCCTAGCCTTCAGGCCAGGGCACCCCTAGGCTTTAGGCTCCCCTAGGCAAAGGCTAGGGCCCCCTAGCCTTCAGGCCAGGGCACCCCTAGGCTTTTGGCTCCCCTAGGCTAAGGCTAGGGCCCCCCTAGCCTTCAGGCCAGGGCACCCCTAGGCTTTAGGCTCCCCTAGGCTAAGGCTAGGGCCCCCCTAGCCTTCAGGCCAGGGCACCCCTAGGCTTTAGGCTCCCCTAGGCTAATGCTAGGGCTCCCCTAGCCTTCAGGCCAGGCCACCCCTAGGCTTTAGGCTCCCCTAGGCTAAGGCTAGGCCTCCCCTAGCCTTCAGGCCAGGGCACCCCTAGGCTTTAGGCTCCCCTAGGCTAAGGCTAGGGCTCCCCTAGCCTTCAGGCCAGGGCACCCCTAGGCTTTAGGCTCCCCAAGGCTAAGGCTAGGGCTCCCCTAGCCTTCAGGCCAGGGCACCCCTAGGCTTTAGGCTCCCCTAGGCTAAGGCTAGGGCTCCCCTAGCCTTCAGGCCAGGGAACCCCTAGGCTTTAGGCTCCCCTAGGCTAAGGCTAGGGCTCCCCTACCCTTCAGGCCAGGGCACCCCTAGGCTTTAGGCTCCCCTAGGCTAAGGCTAGGGCTCCCCTAGCCTTCAGGCTAGGGCACTCCTAGGCTTTAGGCTCCCCTAGGCTAAGGCTAGGGCTCCCCTAGCCTTCAGGCTAGGGCACCCTTAGGCATTAGGCTAGGGCTCCCCTAGGCTAAGGCTAGGGCTCCCCTAGCCTTCAGGCTAGGGCACCCCTAGGCTTTAGGCTCCCCTAGACTAAGGCTAGGGCTCCCCTAGCCTTCAGGCTAGGGCACCCGTAGGATTTAGGCTAGGGCTCCCCTAGGCTAAGGCTAGGGCTCCCCTAGCCTTCAGGCTAGGGCACCCCTAGGCTTTAGGCTCCCCTAGGCTAAGGCTAGGGCTCACCTAGCCTTCAGGCTAGGGCACACCTAGACTTTAGGCTAGGGCTCCCCTAGGCTAAGGCTAGGGCTCCGCTAGCCTTCAGGCTAGGGCACCCCTAGGCTTTAGGCTAGGGCTCCCCTAGGCTAAGGCTAGGGCTCCCCTAGCCTTCAGGCTAGGGCACCCCTAGGATTTAGGCTCCCCTAGGCTAAGGTTAGGGCTCGCCTAGCCTTCAGGATAGGGCACCCCTAGGCTTTAGGCTAGGGCTCCCCTAGGCTAAGGCTAGGGCTCACCTAGCCTTCAGGCTAGGGCACCCCTAGGCTTTAGGCTCCCCTAGGCTAAGGCTAGGGCTCCCCTAGCCTTCAAGCTAGGGCACCCCTAGGCTTTAGGCTCCCCTAGGCTAAGGCTCGGGCTCCCCTAGCCTTCAGGCTAGGGCACCCCTAGGCTTTAGGCTCCCCTAGGCTAAGGCTAGGGCTCCCCTAGCCTTCAGGCTAGGGCACCCCTAGGTTTTAGGCTATGGCTCCCCTAGGCTAAGGCTAGGGCTCCCCTAGCCTTCAGGCCAGGGCACCCCTAGGCGTTAGGCTCCCCTAGGCTAAGGCTAGGGCTCCCCTAGCCTTCAGGCCAGGGCACCCCTAGGCTTTAGGCTCCCCTAGGCTAAGGCTAGGGCTCCCCTAGCCTTCAGGCCAGGGCACCCCTAGGCTTTAGGCTCCCCTAGGCTAAGGCTAGGGCCCCCCTAGCCTTCAGGCCAGGGCACCCCTAGGCTTTAGGCTCTACTAGGCTAAGGCTAGGGCTCCCCTAGCCTTCAGGCCAAGGCACCCCTAGGCTTTAGGCTCCCCTAGGCTAAGGCTAGGGCTCCCCTAGCCTTCAGGCTAGGGCACCCCTAGGCTTTAGGCTAGGGCTCCCCTAGGCTAAGGCTAGGGCTCCCCTAGACTTGAGGCTAGGGCACCCCTAGGCTTTAGGCTCCCCTAGGCTAAGGCTAGGGCTCCCCTAGCCTTCAGACTAGGGCACCCCTAGGCTTTACGCTAGGGCTCCCCTAGGCTAAGGCTAGGGCTCCCCTAGCCTTCAGGCTAGGGCACCCCTAGGCTTTAGGCTCCCCTAGGCTAAGGCTAGGGCTCCCCTAGCCTTCAGGCTAGGGCACCCCTAGGCTTTAGGCTAGGGCTACCCTAGGCTAAGGCTAGGGCTTCCCTAGTCTTCAGGCTAGGGCACCCCTAGGCTTTAGGCTCCCCTAGGCTAAGGCTAGGGCTCCCCTAGCCTTCAGGCTAGGGCACCCCTAGGCTTTAGGCTAGGGCTCCCCTAGGCTAAGGCTAGGGCTCCCCTAGCCTTCAGGCTAGGGCACCCCTAGGCTTTAGGCTTCCCTAGGCTAAGGCTAGGGCTCCCCTAGCCTTCAGGCTAGGGCACCCCTAGGCTTTAGGCTCCCCTAGGCTAAGGCTAGGGCTCCCCTAGCCTTCAGGCTAGGGCACCCCTAGGCTTTAGGCTAGGGCTCTCCTAGGCTAAGGCTAGGGCTCCCCTAGCCTTCAGGCTAGGGCACTCCTAGGCTTTAGGCTCCCCTAGGCTAAGGCTAGGGCTCCCCTAGCCTTCAGGCCAGGGCACCCCTAGGCTTTAGGCTCCCCTAGGCTAAGGCTTCGGCTCCCCTAGCCTTCAGGCCAGGGCACCCCTAGGCTTTAGGCTCCACTAGGCTAAGGCTAGGGCCCCCCTAGCCTTCAGGCCAGGGAACCCCTAGGCTTTAGGCTCCCCTAGGCTAAGGCTAGGGCCCCCCTAGCCTTCAGGCCAGGGCACCCCTAGGCTTTAGGCTCCCCTAGGCTAAGGCTAGGGCCCCCCTAGCCTTCAGGCCAGGGCACCCCTAGGCTTTAGGCTCCCCTAGGCAAAGGCTAGGGCCCCCTAGCCTTCAGGCCAGGGCACCCCTAGGCTTTTGGCTCCCCTAGGCTAAGGCTAGGGCCCCCCTAGCCTTCAGGCCAGGGCACCCCTAGGCTTTAGGCTCCCCTAGGCTAAGGCTAGGGCCCCCCTAGCCTTCAGGCCAGGGCACCCCTAGGCTTTAGGCTCCCCTAGGCTAATGCTAGGGCTCCCCTAGCCTTCAGGCCAGGCCACCCCTAGGCTTTAGGCTCCCCTAGGCTAAGGCTAGGCCTCCCCTAGCCTTCAGGCCAGGGCACCCCTAGGCTTTAGGCTCCCCTAGGCTAAGGCTAGGGCTCCCCTAGCCTTCAGGCCAGGGCACCCCTAGGCTTTAGGCTCCCCTAGGCTAAGGCTAGGGCTCCCCTAGCCTTCAGGCCAGGGCACCCCTAGGCTTTAGGCTCCCCTAGGCTAAGGCTAGGGCTCCCCTAGCCTTCAGGCCAGGGAACCCCTAGGCTTTAGGCTCCCCTAGGCTAAGGCTAGGGCTCCCCTACCCTTCAGGCCAGGGCACCCCTAGGCTTTAGGCTCCCCTAGGCTAAGGCTAGGGCTCCCCTAGCCTTCAGGCTAGGGCACTCCTAGGCTTTAGGCTCCCCTAGGCTAAGGCTAGGGCTCCCCTAGCCTTCAGGCTAGGGCACCCTTAGGCATTAGGCTAGGGCTCCCCTAGGCTAAGGCTAGGGCTCCCCTAGCCTTCAGGCTAGGGCACCCCTAGGCTTTAGGCTCCCCTAGACTAAGGCTAGGGCTCCCCTAGCCTTCAGGCTAGGGCACCCGTAGGATTTAGGCTAGGGCTCCCCTAGGCTAAGGCTAGGGCTCCCCTAGCCTTCAGGCTAGGGCACCCCTAGGCTTTAGGCTCCCCTAGGCTAAGGCTAGGGCTCACCTAGCCTTCAGGCTAGGGCACACCTAGACTTTAGGCTAGGGCTCCCCTAGGCTAAGGCTAGGGCTCCGCTAGCCTTCAGGCTAGGGCACCCCTAGGCTTTAGGCTAGGGCTCCCCTAGGCTAAGGCTAGGGCTCCCCTAGCCTTCAGGCTAGGGCACCCCTAGGATTTAGGCTCCCCTAGGCTAAGGTTAGGGCTCGCCTAGCCTTCAGGATAGGGCACCCCTAGGCTTTAGGCTAGGGCTCCCCTAGGCTAAGGCTAGGGCTCACCTAGCCTTCAGGCTAGGGCACCCCTAGGCTTTAGGCTCCCCTAGGCTAAGGCTAGGGCTCCCCTAGCCTTCAAGCTAGGGCACCCCTAGGCTTTAGGCTCCCCTAGGCTAAGGCTCGGGCTCCCCTAGCCTTCAGGCTAGGGCACCCCTAGGCTTTAGGCTCCCCTAGGCTAAGGCTAGGGCTCCCCTAGCCTTCAGGCTAGGGCACCCCTAGGTTTTAGGCTATGGCTCCCCTAGGCTAAGGCTAGGGCTCCCCTAGCCTTCAGGCCAGGGCACCCCTAGGCGTTAGGCTCCCCTAGGCTAAGGCTAGGGCTCCCCTAGCCTTCAGGCCAGGGCACCCCTAGGCTTTAGGCTCCCCTAGGCTAAGGCTAGGGCTCCCCTAGCCTTCAGGCCAGGGCACCCCTAGGCTTTAGGCTCCCCTAGGCTAAGGCTAGGGCCCCCCTAGCCTTCAGGCCAGGGCACCCCTAGGCTTTAGGCTCTACTAGGCTAAGGCTAGGGCTCCCCTAGCCTTCAGGCCAAGGCACCCCTAGGCTTTAGGCTCCCCTAGGCTAAGGCTAGGGCTCCCCTAGCCTTCAGGCTAGGGCACCCCTAGGCTTTAGGCTCCCCTAGGCTAAGGCTCGGGCTCCCCTAGCCTTCAGGCTAGGGCACCCCTAGGCTTTAGGCTCCCCTAGGCTAAGGCTAGGGCTCCCCTAGCCTTCAGGCTAGGGCACCCCTAGGATTTAGGCTATGGCTCCCCTAGGCTAAGGCTAGGGCTCCCCTAGCCTTCAGGCTAGGGCACCCCTAGGCTTTAGGCACCACTAGGCTAAGGCTAGGGCTCCCCTAGCCTTCAGGCCTGGGCACTCCTAGGCTTTAGGCTCCCCTAGGCTAAGGCTAGGGCTCCCGTAGCCTTCAGGCTAGGGCACCCCTAGGCTTTAGGCTAGGGCTCCCCTAGGCTAAGGCTAGGGCTCCCGTAGGCTTCAGGCTAGGGCAACTCTAGGCTTTAGGCTAGGGCTCCCCTAGGCTAAGGCTAGGGCTCCCCTAGCCTTCAGGCTAGGGCACCCCTCGGCTTTAGGCTAGGGCTGCCCTAGGCTAAGGCTAGGGCTCCACTAGCCTTCAGGCTAGGGCACCCCTCGGTTTTAGGCTAGGGCTCCCCTAGGCTAAGGCTAGGCCTCCCCTAGCCTTCAGGCTAGGGCACCCCTCGGCTTTAGGTTAGGGCTCCCCTAGGCTAAGGCTAGGGCTCCCCTAGCCTTCAGGCTAGGGCACCTCTCGGCTTTAGGCTAGGGCTCCCCTAGGCTAAGGCTAGGGTTCCCCTAGCCTTCAGCCTAGGGCACCCCTAGGCTTTAGGCTCCCCTAGGCTAAGGCTAGGGCTCCCCTAGCCTTCAGGCTAGGGCACCCCTAGGCTTTAGGCTAGGGCTCCCCTAGGCTAAGGCTAGGGCTCCCCTAGCCTTCAGGCTAGGGCACCCCTAGGCTTTAGTCTCCCCTAGGCTAAGGCTAGGGCTCCCCTAGCCTTCAGGCTAGGGCACCCCTAGGCTTTAGGCTAGGGCTCCCCTAGGCTAAGGCTAGGGCTCCCCTAGCCTGAAGGCTAGGGCACCCCAAGGCTTTAGGCTCCCCTAGGCTAAGGCTAGGGCTCCCCTAGGCTTCAGGTTAGGGCACCCCTAGGCTTTAGGCTTCCCTAGGCTAAGGCTAGGGCTCCCCTAGCCTTCAGGCTAGGGCACACCTAGGCTTTAGGCTAGGGCTCCGCTAGTCTAAGGCTAGGGCACCCCTAGGCTTTAGGCTCCCCTAGGCTAAGGCTAGGGCTCCCCTAGCCTTCAGGCTAGGGCACCCCTAGGCTTTAGGCTAGGGCTCCCCTAGGCCAAGGCTAGGGCTCCCCTAGCCTTCAGGCTAGGGCACCCCTAGGCTTTAGGCTCCCCTAGGCTATGTCTAGGGCTCCCCTAGCCTTCAGGCTAGGGCACCCCTAGGCTTTAGGCTAGGGCTCCCCTAGGCTAAGGCTAGGGCTCCCCTAGACTTGAGGCTAGGGCACCCCTAGGCTTTAGGCTCCCCTAGGCTAAGGCTAGGGCTCCCCTAGCCTTCAGACTACGGCACCCCTAGGCTTTAGGCTAGGGCTCCCCTAGGCTAAGGCTAGGGCTCCCCTAGCCTTCAGGCTAGGGCACCCCGAGGCTTTAGGCTCCCCTAGGCTAAGGCTAGGGCTCCCCTAGCCTTCAGGCTAGGGCACCCCTAGGCTTTAGGCTAGGGCTACCCTAGGCTAAGGCTAGGGCTTCCCTAGTCTTCAGGCTAGGGCACCCCTAGGCTTTAGGCTCCCCTAGGCTAAGGCTAGGGCTCCCCTAGCCTTCAGGCTAGGGCACCCCTAGGCTTTAGGCTAGGGCTCCCCTAGGCTAAGGCTAGGGCTCCCCTAGCCTTCAGGCTAGGGCACCCCTAGGCTTTAGGCTTCCCTAGGCTAAGGCTAGGGCTCCCCTAACCTTCAGGCTAGGGCACCCCTAGGCCTTAGGCTCCCCTAGGCTAAGGCTAGGGCTCCCCTAGCCTTCAGGCCAGGGCACCCCTAGGCTTTAGGCTCCACTAGGCTAAGGCTAGGGCCCCCCTAGCCTTCAGGCCAGGGCACCCCTAGGCTTTAGGCTCCCTTAGGCTAAGGCTAGGGCCCCCCTAGCCTTCAGGCCAGGGCACCCCTAGGCTTTAGGCTCCCCTAGGCTAAGGCTAGGGCCCCCCTAGCCTTCAGGCCAGGGCACCCCTAGGCTTTAGGCTCCCCTAGGCTAAGGCTAGGGCCCCCTTAGCCTTCAGGCCAGGGCACCCCTAGGCTTTAGGCTCCCCTAGGCTAAGGCTAGGGCCCCCCTAGCCTTCAGGCCAGGGCACCCCTAGGCTTTAGGCTCCCCTAGGCTAAGGCTAGGGCTCCCCTAGCCTTCAGGCCAGGGCACCCCTAGGCTTTAGGCTCCCCTAGGCTAAGGCTAGGGCTCCCCTAGCCTTCAGGCCAGGGAACCCCTAGGCTTTAGGCTCCCCTAGGCTAAGGCTAGGGCTCCCATACCCTTCAGGCCAGGGCACCCCTAGGCTTTAGGCTCCCCTAGGCTAAGGCTAGGGCTCCCCTAGCCTTCAGGCCTGGGCACCCCTAGGCTTTAGGCTCCCCTAGGCTATGGCTAGGGCTCCCCTTGCCTTCAGGCCAGGGCACTCCTAGGCTTTAGGCTCCCCTAGGCTAAGGCTAGGGCTCCCCTAGCCTTCAGGCCAGGGCACCCCTAGGCTTTAGGCTAGGGCTCCCCTAGGCTAAGGCTAGGGCTCCCCTAGCCTTCAGGCCAGGGCACCCCTAGGCTTTAGGCTAGGGCTCCCCTAGGCTAAGGCTAGGGCTCCCCTAGCCTTCAGGCCAGGGCACCCCTAGGCTTTAGGCTAGGGCTCCCCTAGGCTAAGGCTAGGGCTCCCCTAGCCTTCAGGCTAGGGCACCCCTAGGCTTTAGGCTCCCCTAGGCTTAGGCTAGGGCTCCCCTAGCCTTCAGGCTAGGGCACCCCTAGGCTTTAGGCTAGGGCTACCCTAGGCTAAGGCTAGGGCTTCCCTAGTCTTCAGGCTAGGGCACCACTAGGCTTTAGGCTCCCCTAGGCTAAGGCTAGGGCTCCCCTAGCCTTCAGGCTAGGGCACCCCTAGGCTTTAGGCTAGGGCTCCCCTAGGCTAAGGCTAGGGCTCCCCTAGCCTTCAGGCTAGGGCACCCCTAGGCTTTAGGCTTCCCTAGGCTAAGGCTAGGGCTCCCCTAGCCTTCAGGCTAGGGCACCCCTAGGCTTTAGGCTCCCCTAGGCTAAGGCTAGGGCTCCCCTAGCCTTCAGGCTAGGGCACCCCTAGGCTTTAGGCTAGGGCTCCCCTAGGCTAAGGCTAGGGCTCCCCTAGCCTTCAGGCTAGGGCACTCCTAGGCTTTAGGCTCCCCTAGGCTAAGGCTAGGGCTCCCCCAGCCTTCAGGCCAGGGCACCCCTAGGCTTTAGGCTCCCCTAGGCTAAGGCTTCGGCTCCCCTAGCCTTCAGGCCAGGGCACCCCTAGGCTTTAGGCTCCACTAGGCTAAGGCTAGGGCCCCCCTAGCCTTCAGGCCAGGGCACCCCTAGGCTTTAGGCTCCCCTAGGCTAAGGCTAGGGCCCCCCTAGCCTTCAGGCCAGGGCACCCCTAGGCTTTAGGCTCCCCTAGGCTAAGGCTAGGGCCCCCCTAGCCTTCAGGCCAGGGCACCCCTAGGCTTTAGGCTCCCCTAGGCTAAGGCTAGGGCCCCCTTAGCCTTCAGGCCAGGGCACCCCTAGGCTTTAGGCTCCCCTAGGCTAAGGCTAGGGCCCCCCTAGCCTTCAGGCCAGGGCACCCCTAGGCTTTAGGCTCCCCTAGGCAAAGGCTAGGGCCCCCCTAGCCTTCAGGCCAGGGCACCCCTAGGCTTTAGGCTCCCCTAGGCTAAGGCTAGGGCCCCCCTAGCCTTCAGGCCAGGGCACCCCTAGGCTTTAGGCTCCCCTAGGCTAAGGCTAGGGCCCCCCTAGCCTTCAGGCCAGGGCACCCCTAGGCTTTAGGCTCCCCTAGGCTAAGGCTAGGGCTCCCCTAGCCTTCAGGCCAGGCCACCCCTAGGCTTTAGGCTCCCCTAGGCTAAGGCTAGGGCTCCCCTAGCCTTCAGGCCAGGGCACCCCTAGGCTTTAGGCTCCCCTAGGCTAAGGCTAGGGCTCCCCTAGCCTTCAGGCTAGGGCCCCCCTAGGCTTTAGGCTCCCCTAGGCTATGTCTAGGGCTCCCCTAGCCTTCAGGCTAGGGCACCCCTAGGCTTTAGGCAAGGGCTCCCCTAGGCTAAGGCTAGGGCTCCCCTAGACTTGAGGCTAGGGCACCCCTAGGCTTTAGGCTCCCCTAGGCTAAGGCTAGGGCTCCCCTAGCCTTCAGACTACGGCACCCCTAGGCTTTAGGCTAGGGCTCCCCTAGGCTAAGGCTAGGGCTCCCCTAGCCTTCAGGCTAGGGCACCCCTAGGCTTTAGGCTCCCCTAGGCTAAGGCTAGGGCTCCCCTAGCCTTCAGGCTAGGGCACCCCTAGGCTTTAGGCTAGGGCTACCCTAGGCTAAGGCTAGGGCTTCCCTAGTCTTCAGGCTAGGGCACCCCTAGGCTTTAGGCTCCCCTAGGCTAAGGCTAGGGCTCCCCTAGCCTTCAGGCTAGGGCACCCCTAGGCTTTAGGCTAGGGCTCCCCTAGGCTAAGGCTAGGGCTCCCCTAGCCTTCAGGCTAGGGCACCCCTAGGCTTTAGGCTTCCCTAGGCTAAGGCTAGGGCTCCCCTAGCCTTCAGGCTAGGGCACCCCTAGGCTTTAGGCTCCCCTAGGCTAAGGCTAGGGCTCCCCTAGCCTTCAGGCTAGGGCACCCCTAGGCTTTAGGCTAGGGCTCCCCTAGGCTAAGGCTAGGGCTCCCCTAGCCTTCAGGCTAGGGCACTCCTAGGCTTTAGGCTCCCCTAGGCTAAGGCTAGGGCTCCCCTAGCCTTCAGGCCAGGGCACCCCTAGGCTTTAGGCTCCCCTAGGCTAAGGCTTCGGCTCCCCTAGCCTTCAGGCCAGGGCACCCCTAGGCTTTAGGCTCCACTAGGCTAAGGCTAGGGCCCCCCTAGCCTTCAGGCCAGGGCACCCCTAGGCTTTAGGCTCCCCTAGGCTAAGGCTAGGGCCCCCCTAGCCTTCAGGCCAGGGCACCCCTAGGCTTTAGGCTCCCCTAGGCTAAGGCTAGGGCCCCCCTAGCCTTCAGGCCAGGGCACCCCTAGGCTTTAGGCTCCCCTAGGCTAAGGCTAGGGCCCCCTTAGCCTTCAGGCCAGGGCACCCCTAGGCTTTAGGCTCCCCTAGGCTAAGGCTAGGGCCCCCCTAGCCTTCAAGCCAGGGCACCCCTAGGCTTTAGGCTCCCCTAGGCAAAGGCTAGGGCCCCCCTAGCCTTCAGGCCAGGGCACCCCTAGGCTTTAGGCTCCCCTAGGCTAAGGCTAGGGCCCCCCTAGCCTTCAGGCCAGGTCACCCCTAGGCTTTAGGCTCCCCTAGGCTAAGGCTAGGGCCCCCCTAGCCTTCAGGCCAGGGCACCCCTAGGCTTTAGGCTCCCCTAGGCTAAGGCTAGGGCTCCCCTAGCCTTCAGGCCAGGCCACCCCTAGGCTTTAGGCTCCCCTAGGCTAAGGCTAGGGCTCCCCTAGCCTTCAGGCCAGGGCACCCCTAGGCTTTAGGCTCCCCTAGGCTAAGGCTAGGGCTCCCCTAGCCTTCATGCCAGGGCACCCCTAGGCTTTAGGCTCCCCTAGGCTAAGGCTAGGGCTCCCCTAGCCTTCAGGCCAGGGCACCCCTAGGCTTTAGGCTCCCCTAGGCTAAGGCTAGGGCTCCCCTAGCCTTCAGGCCAGGGAACCACTAGGCTTTAGGCTCCCCTAAGCTAAGGCTAGGGCTCCCATACCCTTCAGGCCAGGGCACCCCTAGGCTTTAGGCTCCCCTAGGCTAAGGCTAGGGCTCCCCTAGCCTTCAGGCCTGGGCACCCCTAGGCTTTAGGCTCCCCTAGGCTATGGCTAGGGCTCCCCTTGCCTTCAGGCCAGGGCACTCCTAGGCTTTAGGCTCCCCTAGGCTAAGGCTAGGGCTCCCCTAGCCTTCAGGCCAGGGCACCCCTAGGCTTTAGGCTAGGGCTCCCCTAGGCTAAGGCTAGGGCTCCCCTAGCCTTCAGGCCAGGGCACCCCTAGGCTTTAGGCTAGGGCTCCCCTAGGCTAAGGCTAGGGCTCCCCTAGCCTTCAGGCCAGGGCACCCCTAGGCTTTAGGCTAGGGCTCCCCTAGGCTAAGGCTAGGGCTCCCCTAGCCTTCAGGCCAGGGCACGCCTAGGCTTTAGGCTCCCCTAGGCTAAGGCTAGGGCTCCCCTAGCTTTCAGGCTAGGGCACCCCTAGGCTTTAGGCTCCCCTAGGCTAAGGCTAGGGCTCCCCTAGCCTTCAGGCTAGGGCACTCCTAGGCTTTAGGCTCCCCTAGGCTAAGGCTAGGGCTCCCCTAGCCTTCAGGCTAGGGCACCCTTAGGCTTTAGGCTAGGGCTCCCCTAGGCTAAGGCTAGGGCTCCCCTAGCCTTCAGGCTAGGGCACCCCTAGGCTTTAGGCTCCCCTAGACTAAGGCTAGGGCTCCCCTAGCCTTCAGGCTAGGGCACCCCTAGGCTTTAGGCTAGGGCTCCCCTAGGCTAAGGCTAGGGCTCCCCTAGCCTTCAGGCTAGGGCACCCCTAGGCTTTAGGCTCCCCTAGGCTAAGGCTAGGGCTCCCCTAGCCTTCAGGCTAGGGCACCCCTAGGCTTTAGGCTAGGGCTCCCCTAGGCTAAGGCTAGGGCTCCCCTAGACTTGAGGCTAGGGCACCCCTAGGCTTTAGGCTCCCCTAGGCTAAGGCTAGGGCTCCCCTAGCCTTCAGACTACGGCACCCCTAGGCTTTAGGCTAGGGCTCCCCTAGGCTAAGGCTAGGGCTCCCCTAGCCTTCAGGCTAGGGCACCCCTAGGCTTTAGACTCCCCTAGGCTAAGGCTAGGGCTCCCCTAGCCTTCAGGCTAGGGCACCCCTAGGCTTTAGGCTAGGGCTACCCTAGGCTAAGGCTAGGGCTTCCCTAGTCTTCAGGCTAGGGCACCCCTAGGCTTTAGGCTCCCCTAGGCTAAGGCTAGGGCTCCCCTAGCCTTCAGGCTAGGGCACCCCTAGGCTTTAGGCTAGGGCTCCCCTAGGCTAAGGCTAGGGCTCCCCTAGCCTTCAGGCTAGGGCACCCCTCGGCTTTAGGCTTCCCTAGGCTAAGGCTAGGGCTCCCCTAGCCTTCAGGCTAGGGCACCCCTAGGCTTTAGGCTCCCCTAGGCTAAGGCTAGGGCTCCCCTAGCCTTCAGGCTAGGGCACCCCTAGGCTTTAGGCTAGGGCTCCCCTAGGCTAAGGCTAGGGCTCCCCTAGCCTTCAGGCTAGGGCACTCCTAGGCTTTAGGCTCCCCTAGGCTAAGGCTAGGGCTCCCCTAGCCTTCAGGCCAGGGCACCCCTAGGCTTTAGGCTCCACTAGGCTAAGGCTAGGGCCCCCCTAGCCTTCAGGCCAGGGCACCCCTAGGCTTTAGGCTCCCCTAGGCTAAGGCTAGGGCCCCCCTAGCCTTCAGGCCAGGGCACCCCTAGGCTTTAGGCTCCCCTAGGCTAAGGCTAGGGCCCCCCTAGCCTTCAGGCCAGGGCACCCCTAGGCTTTAGGCTCCCCTAGGCTAAGGCTAGGGCCCCCTTAGCCTTCAGGCCAGGGCACCCCTAGGCTTTAGGCTCCCCTAGGCTAAGGCTAGGGCCCCCCTAGCCTTCAGGCCAGGGCACCCCTAGGCTTTAGGCTCCCCTAGGCAAAGGCTAGGGCCCCCCTAGCCTTCAGGCCAGGGCACCCCTAGGCTTTAGGCTCCCCTAGGCTAAGGCTAGGGCCCCCCTAGCCTTCAGGCCAGGGCACCCCTAGGCTTTAGGCTCCCCTAGGCTAAGGCTAGGGCCCCCCTAGCCTTCAGGCCAGGGCACCCCTAGGCTTTAGGCTCCCCTAGGCTAAGGCTAGGGCTCCCCTAGCCTTCAGGCCAGGCCACCCCTAGGCTTTAGGCTCCCCTAGGCTAAGGCTAGGGCTCCCCTAGCGTTCAGGCCAGGGCACCCCTAGGCTTTAGGCTCCCCTAGGCTAAGGCTAGGGCTCCCCTAGCCTTCAGGCCAGGGCACCCCTAGGCTTTAGGCTCCCCTAGGCTAAGGCTAGGGCTCCCCTAGCCTTCAGGCCAGGGCACCCCTAGGCTTTAGGCTCCCCTAGGCTAAGGCTAGGGCTCCCCTAGCCTTCAGGCCAGGGAACCCCTAGGCTTTAGGCTCCCCTAGGCTAAGGCTAGGGCTCCCATACCCTTCAGGCCAGGGCACCCCTAGGCTTTAGGCTCCCCTAGGCTAAGGCTAGGGCTCCCCTAGCCTTCAGGCCTGGGCACCCCTAGGCTTTAGGCTCCCCTAGGCTATGGCTAGGGCTCCCCTTGCCTTCAGGCCAGGGCACTCCTAGGCTTTAGGCTCCCCTAGGCTAAGGCTAGGGCTCCCCTAGCCTTCAGGCCAGGGCACCCCTAGGCTTTAGGCTAGGGCTCCCCTAGGCTAAGGCTAGGGCTCCCCTAGCCTTCAGGCCAGGGCACGCCTAGGCTTTAGGCTCCCCTAGGCTAAGGCTAGGGCTCCCCTAGCTTTCAGGCTAGGGCACCCCTAGGCTTTAGGCTCCCCTAGGCTAAGGCTAGGGCTCCCCTAGCCTTCAGGCTAGGGCACTCCTAGGCTTTAGGCTCCCCTAGGCTAAGGCTAGGGCTCCCCTAGCCTTCAGGCTAGGGCACCCTTAGGCTTTAGGCTAGGGCTCCCCTAGGCTAAGGCTAGGGCTCCCCTAGCCTTCAGGCTAGGGCACCCCTAGGCTTTAGGCTCCCCTAGACTAAGGCTAGGGCTCCCCTAGCCTTCAGGCTAGGGCACCCCTAGGCTTTAGGCTAGGGCTCCCCTAGGCTAAGGCTAGGGCTCCCCTAGCCTTCAGGCTAGGGCACCCCTAGGCTTTAGGCTCCCCTAGGCTAAGGCTAGGGCTCCCCTAGCCTTCAGGCTAGGGCACACCTAGACTTTAGGCTAGGGCTCCCCTAGGCTAAGGCTAGGGCTCCGCTAGCCTTCAGGCTAGGGCACCCCTAGGCTTTAGGCTCCCCTAGGCTAAGGCTAGGGCTCCCCTAGCCTTCAGGCTAGGGCACCCCTAGGCTTTAGGCTAGGGCTCCCCTAGGCTAAGGCTAGGGCTCCCCTAGCCTTCAGGCTAGGGCACCCCTAGGATTTAGGCTCCCCTAGGCTAAGGTTAGGGCTCCCCTAGCCTTCAGGCTAGGGCACCCCTAGGCTTTAGGCTAGGGCTCCCCTAGGCTAAGGCTAGGGCTCACCTAGCCTTCAGGCTAGGGCACCCCTAGGCTTTAGGCTCCCCTAGGCTAAGGCTAGGGCTCCCCTAGCCTTCAGGCTAGGGCACCCCTAGGCTTTAGGCTCCCCTAGGCTAAGGCTCGGGCTCCCCTAGCCTTCAGGCTAGGGCACCCCTAGGCTTTAGGCTCCCCTAGGCTAAGGCTAGGGCTCCCCTAGCCTTCAGGCTAGGGCACCCCTAGGTTTTAGGCTCCCCTAGGCTAAGGCTAGGGCTCCCCTAGCCTTCAGGCCAGGGAACCCCTAGGCTTTAGGCTCCCCTAAGCTAAGGCTAGGGCTCCCATACCCTTCAGGCCAGGGCACCCCTAGGCTTTAGGCTCCCCTAGGCTAAGGCTAGGGCTCCCCTAGCCTTCAGGCCTGGGCACCCCTAGGCTTTAGGCTCCCCTAGGCTATGGCTAGGGCTCCCCTTGCCTTCAGGCCAGGGCACTCCTAGGCTTTAGGCTCCCCTAGGCTAAGGCTAGGGCTCCCCTAGCCTTCAGGCCAGGGCACCCCTACGCTTTAGGCTAGGGCTCCCCTAGGCTAAGGCTAGGGCTCCCCTAGCCTTCAGGCCAGGGCACTCCTAGGCTTTAGGCTAGGGCTCCCCTAGGCTAAGGCTAGGGCTCCCCTAGCCTTCAGGCCAGGGCACCCCTAGGCTTTAGGCTAGGGCTCCCCTAGGCTAAGGCTAGGGCTCCCCTAGCCTTCAGGCCAGGGCACGCCTAGGCTTTAGGCTCCCCTAGGCTAAGGCTAGGGCTCCCCTAGCTTTCAGGCTAGGGCACCCCTAGGCTTTAGGCTCCCCTAGGCTAAGGCTAGGGCTCCCCTAGCCTTCAGGCTAGGGCACTCCTAGGCTTTAGGCTCCCCTAGGCTAAGGCTAGGGCTCCCCTAGCCTTCAGGCTAGGGCACCCTTAGGCTTTAGGCTAGGGCTCCCCTAGGCTAAGGCTAGGGCTCCCCTAGCCTTCAGGCTAGGGCACCCCTAGGCTTTAGGCTCCCCTAGACTAAGGCTAGGGCTCCCCTAGCCTTCAGGCTAGGGCACCCCTAGGCTTTAGGCTAGGGCTCCCCTAGGCTAAGGCTAGGGCTCCCCTAGCCTTCAGGCTAGGGCACCCCTAGGCTTTAGGCTCCCCTAGGCTAAGGCTAGGGCTCCCCTAGCCTTCAGGCTAGGGCACCCCTAGGCTTTAGGCTAGGGCTCCCCTAGGCTAAGGCTAGGGCTCCCCTAGACTTGAGGCTAGGGCACCCCTAGGCTTTAGGCTCCCCTAGGCTAAGGCTAGGGCTCCCCTAGCCTTCAGACTACGGCACCCCTAGGCTTTAGGCTAGGGCTCCCCTAGGCTAAGGCTAGGGCTCCCCTAGCCTTCAGGCTAGGGCACCCCTAGGCTTTAGGCTCCCCTAGGCTAAGGCTAGGGCTCCCCTAGCCTTCAGGCTAGGGCACCCCTAGGCTTTAGGCTAGGGCTACCCTAGGCTAAGGCTAGGGCTTCCCTAGTCTTCAGGCTAGGGCACCCCTAGGCTTTAGGCTCCCCTAGGCTAAGGCTAGGGCTCCCCTAGCCTTCAGGCTAGGGCACCCCTAGGCTTTAGGCTAGGGCTCCCCTAGGCTAAGGCTAGGGCTCCCCTAGCCTTCAGGCTAGGGCACCCCTAGGCTTTAGGCTTCCCTAGGCTAAGGCTAGGGCTCCCCTAGCCTTCAGGCTAGGGCACCCCTAGGCTTTAGGCTCCCCTAGGCTAAGGCTAGGGCTCCCCTAGCCTTCAGGCTAGGGCACCCCTAGGCTTTAGGCTAGGGCTCCCCTAGGCTAAGGCTAGGGCTCCCCTAGCCTTCAGGCTAGGGCACTCCTAGGCTTTAGGCTCCCCTAGGCTAAGGCTAGGGCTCCCCTAGCCTTCAGGCCAGGGCACCCCTAGGCTTTAGGCTCCACTAGGCTAAGGCTAGGGCCCCCCTAGCCTTCAGGCCAGGGCACCCCTAGGCTTTAGGCTCCCCTAGGCTAAGGCTAGGGCCCCCCTAGCCTTCAGGCCAGGGCACCCCTAGGCTTTAGGCTCCCCTAGGCTAAGGCTAGGGCCCCCCTAGCCTTCAGGCCAGGGCACCCCTAGGCTTTAGGCTCCCCTAGGCTAAGGCTAGGGCCCCCTTAGCCTTCAGGCCAGGGCACCCCTAGGCTTTAGGCTCCCCTAGGCTAAGGCTAGGGCCCCCCTAGCCTTCAGGCCAGGGCACCCCTAGGCTTTAGGCTCCCCTAGGCAAAGGCTAGGGCCCCCCTAGCCTTCAGGCCAGGGCACCCCTAGGCTTTAGGCTCCCCTAGGCTAAGGCTAGGGCCCCCCTAGCCTTCAGGCCAGGGCACCCCTAGGCTTTAGGCTCCCCTAGGCTAAGGCTAGGGCCCCCCTAGCCTTCAGGCCAGGGCACCCCTAGGCTTTAGGCTCCCCTAGGCTAAGGCTAGGGCTCCCCTAGCCTTCAGGCCAGGCCACCCCTAGGCTTTAGGCTCCCCTAGGCTAAGGCTAGGGCTCCCCTAGCGTTCAGGCCAGGGCACCCCTAGGCTTTAGGCTCCCCTAGGCTAAGGCTAGGGCTCCCCTAGCCTTCAGGCCAGGGCACCCCTAGGCTTTAGGCTCCCCTAGGCTAAGGCTAGGGCTCCCCTAGCCTTCAGGCCAGGGCACCCCTAGGCTTTAGGCTCCCCTAGGCTAAGGCTAGGGCTCCCCTAGCCTTCAGGCCAGGGAACCCCTAGGCTTTAGGCTCCCCTAGGCTAAGGCTAGGGCTCCCATACCCTTCAGGCCAGGGCACCCCTAGGCTTTAGGCTCCCCTAGGCTAAGGCTAGGGCTCCCCTAGCCTTCAGGCCTGGGCACCCCTAGGCTTTAGGCTCCCCTAGGCTATGGCTAGGGCTCCCCTTGCCTTCAGGCCAGGGCACTCCTAGGCTTTAGGCTCCCCTAGGCTAAGGCTAGGGCTCCCCTAGCCTTCAGGCCAGGGCACCCCTAGGCTTTAGGCTAGGGCTCCCCTAGGCTAAGGCTAGGGCTCCCCTAGCCTTCAGGCCAGGGCACGCCTAGGCGTTAGGCTCCCCTAGGCTAAGGCTAGGGCTCCCATAGCTTTCAGGCTAGGGCACCCCTAGGCTTTAGGCTCCCCTAGGCTAAGGCTAGGGCTCCCCTAGCCTTCAGGCTAGGGCACTCCTAGGCTTTAGGCTCCCCTAGGCTAAGGCTAGGGCTCCCCTAGCCTTCAGGCTAGGGCACCCTTAGGCTTTAGGCTAGGGCTCCCCTAGGCTAAGGCTAGGGCTCCCCTAGCCTTCAGGCTAGGGCACCCCTAGGCTTTAGGCTCCCCTAGACTAAGGCTAGGGCTCCCCTAGCCTTCAGGCTAGGGCACCCCTAGGCTTTAGGCTAGGGCTCCCCTAGGCTAAGGCTAGGGCTCCCCTAGCCTTCAGGCTAGGGCACCCCTAGGCTTTAGGCTCCCCTAGGCTAAGGCTAGGGCTCCCCTAGCCTTCAGGCTAGGGCACACCTAGACTTTAGGCTAGGGCTCCCCTAGGCTAAGGCTAGGGCTCCGCTAGCCTTCAGGCTAGGGCACCCCTAGGCTTTAGGCTCCCCTAGGCTAAGGCTAGGGCTCCTCTAGCCTTCAGGCTAGGGCACCCCTAGGCTTTAGGCTAGGGCTCCCCTAGGCTAAGGCTAGGGCTCCCCTAGCCTTCAGGCTAGGGCACCCCTAGGATTTAGGCTCCCCTAGGCTAAGGTTAGGGCTCCCCTAGCCTTCAGGCTAGGGCACCCCTAGGCTTTAGGCTAGGGCTCCCCTAGGCTAAGGCTAGGGCACCCCTAGCCTTCAGGCTAGGGCACCCCTAGGCTTTAGGCTCCCCTAGGCTAAGCTAGGGCTCCCCTAGCCTTCAGGCTAGGGCACCCCTAGGCTTTAGGCTCCCCTAGGCTAAGGCTCGGGCTCCCCTAGCCTTCAGGCTAGGGCACCCCTAGGCTTTAGGCTCCCCTAGGCTAAGGCTAGGGCTCCCCTAGCCTTCAGGCTAGGGCACCCCTAGGTTTTAGGCTATGGCTCCCCTAGGCTAAGGCTAGGGCACCCCTAGCCTTCAGGCTAGGGCACCCCTAGGCTTTAGGCTCCCCTAGGCTAAGGCTCGGGCTCCCCTAGCCTTCAGGCTAGGGCACCCCTAGGCTTTAGGCTCCCCTAGGCTAAGTCTAGGGCTCCCCTAGCCTTCAGGCTAGGGCACCCCTAGGATTTAGGCTATGGCTCCCCTAGGCTAAGGCTAGGGCTCCCCTAGCCTTCAGGTTAGGGCACCCCTAGGCTTTAGGCTCCACTAGGCTAAGGCTAGGGCTCCCCTAGCTTTCAGGCTAGGGCACTCCTAGGCTTTAGGCTCCCCTAGGCTAAGGCTAGGGCTCCCCTAGCCTTCAGGCTAGGGCACCCCTAGGCTTTAGGCTAGGGCTCCCCTAGGCTAAGGCTAGGGCTCCCGTAGCCTTCAGGCTAGGCCAACCCTAGGCTTTAGGCTAGGGCTCCCCTAGGCTAAGGCTAGGGCTCCCCTAGCCTTCAGGCTAGGGCACCCCTCGGCTTTAGGCTAGGGCTGCCCTAGGCTAAGGCTAGGGCTCCCCTAGCCTTCAGGCTAGGGCACCCCTCGGTTTTAGGCTTGGGCTCCCCTAGGCTAAGGCTAGGGCTCCCCTAGCCTTCAGGCTAGGGCACCCCTAGGCTTTAGGCTAGGGCTCCCCTAGGCTAAGGCTAGGGCTCCCCTAGCCTTCAGGCTAGGGCACCCCTAGGCTTTAGGCTCCCCTAGGCTAAGGCTAGGGCTCCCCTAGCCTTCAGGCTAGGGCACCCCTAGGCTTTAGGCTAGGGCTCCCCTAGGCTAAGGCTAGGGCTCCCCTAGCCTTCAGGCTAGGGCACCCCTAGGCTTTAGGCTCCCCTAGGCTAAGGCTAGGGCTCCCCTAGGCTTCAGGCTAGGGCACCCCTAGGCTTTAGGCTCCCCTAGGCTAAGGCTAGGGCTCCCCTAGCCTTCAGGCTAGGGCACCCCTAGGCTTTAGGCTAGGGCTCCGCTAGGCTAAGGCTAGGGCTCCCCTAGCCTTCAGGCTAGGGCACCCCTAGGCTTTAGGCTCCCCTAGGCTAAGGCTAGGGCTCCCCTAGCCTTCAGGCTAGGGCACCCCTAGGCTTTAGGCTAGGGCTCCCCTAGGCTAAGGCTAGGGCTCCCCTAGCCTTCAGGCTAGGGCACCCCTAGGCTTAAGGCTCCCCTAGGCTAAGGCTAGGGCTCCCCTAGCCTTCAGGCTAGGGCACCCCTAGGCTTTAGGCTAGGGCTCCCCTAAGCTAAGGCTAGGGCTCCCCTAGCCTTCAGGCTAGGGCATCCCTAGGCTTTAGGCTCCCCTAGGCTAAGGCTAGGGCTCCCCCAGCCTTCAGGCTAGGGCACCCCTAGACTTTGGCTAGGGCTCCCCTAGGCTAAGGCTAGGGCTCCCCTAGCCTTCAGGCTAGGGCACCCCCAGGCTTTAGGCTCCCCTAGGCTAAGGCTAGGGCTCCCCTAGCCTTCAGGCTAGGGCACCCCTAGGATTTAGGCTAGGGCTCCCCTAGGCTAAAGCTAGGGCTCCCCTAGCCTTCAGGCTAGGGCACCCCTAGGCTTTAGGCTATGGCTCCCCTAGGCTAAGGCTAGGGCTCCCCTAGCCTTCAGGCTAGGGCAACCCTAGGCTTTAGGCTCCCCTAGGCTAAGGCTAGGGCTCCCCTAGCCTTCAGGCTTGGGCACCCCTAGGCTTTAGGCTAGGGCTCCCCTAGGCTAAGGCTAGGGCTCCCCTAGCCTTCAGGCTAGGGCACCCCTAGGCTTTAGGCTATGGCTCCCCTAGGCTAAGGCTAGGGCTCCCCTAGCCTTCAGGCTAGGGCAACCCTAGGCTTTAGGCTCCCCTAGGCTAAGGCTAGGGCTCCCCTAGCCTTCAGTACAGGGCACCCCTAGGCTTTAGGCTCCCCTAGGCTAAGGCTAGGGCTCCCCTAGCCTTCAGGCCAGGGCACCCCTAGGCTTTAGGCTCCCCTAGGCTAAGGCTAGGGCTCCCCTAGCCTTCAGGCCAGGGCACCCCAAGGCTTTAGGCTCCCCTAGGCTAAGGCTAGGGCTCCCCTAGCCTTCAGGCCAGGACACCCCTAGGCTTTAGGCTCCTAGGCTGAGGCTAGGGATCCCCTAGCCTTCAGGCCAGGGCACCCCTAGGCTTTAGGCTCCCCTAGGTTAAGGTTAGGGCTCCCCTAGCCTTCAGGCTAGGGCACCCCTAGGCTATAGGCTAGGGCTCCCCTAGGCTAAGGCTAGGGCTCCCCTAGCCTTCAGGCTAGGGCACCCCTAGGCTTTAGTCTCCCCTAGGCTATGTCTAGGGCTCCCCTAGCCTTCAGGCTAGGGCACCCCTAGGCTTTAGGCTAGGGCTCCCCTAGGCTAAGGCTAGGGCTCCCCTAGCCTTCAGGCTAGGGCACCCCTAGGCTTTAGGCTCCCCTAGGCTAAGGCTAGGGCTCCCCTAGCCTTCAGACTAGGGCACCCCTAGGCTTTAGGCTAGGGCTCCCCTAGGCTAAGGCTAGGGCTCCCCTAGCCTTCAGGCTAGGGCACCCCTAGGCTTTAGGCTCCCCTAGGCTAAGGCTAGGGCTCCCCTAGCCTTCAGGCTAGGGCACCCCTAGGCTTTAGGCTCCCCTAGGCTAAGGCTAGGGCTCCCCTAGCCTTCAGGCTAGGGCACCCCTAGGCTTTAGGCTCCCCTAAGCTAAGGCTAGGGCTCCCCTAGCCTTCAGGCTAGGGCACCCCTAGGCTTTAGGCTCCCCTAAGCTAAGGCTAGGGCTCCCCTAGCCTTCAGGCTAGGGAACCCCTAGGCTTAGGCTAGGACTCCCCTAGGCTAAGGCTAGGGCTTCCCTAGCCTTCAGGCCAGGGCACTCCTAGGCTTTAGGCTCCCCTAGGCTAAGGCTAGGGCTCCCCTAGCCTTGAGGCCAGGGCACCCCTAGGCTTTAGGCTCCCCTAGTCTAAGGCTAGGGCTCCCCTAGCCTTCAGGCCAGGGCACCCCTAGGCTTTAGGCTCCCCTAGGCTAAGGCTAGGGCTCCCCTAGCCTTCAGGCCAGGGAACCCCTAGGCTTTAGGCTCCCCTAGGCTAAGGCTAGGGCTCCCCTAGCCTTCAGGCCAGGGCACCCCTAGGCTTTAGGCTCCCCTAGGCTAAGGCTAGGGCTCCCCTAGCCTTCAGGCCAGGGCACCCCTAGGCTTTAGGCTCCCTAGGCTAAGGCTAGGGCTCCCCTAGCCTTCAGGCCAGGGCACCCCTAGGCTTTAGGCTTCCCTAGGCTAAGGCTAGGGCTCCCCTAGCCTTCAGGCCAGGGCACCCCTAGGCTTTAGGCTCCCCTAGGCTAAGGCTAGGGCTCCCCTAGCCTTAGCCCCTAGCCTTCAGGCCAGGGCACCCCTAGGCTTTAGGCTCCCCTAGGCTAAGGCTAGGGCTCCCCTAGCCTTCAGGCCAGGGCACCCCTAGGCTTTAGGCTCCCCTAGGCTAAGGCTAGGGCTCCCCTAGCCTTTAGGCCAGGGCACCCCTAGGCTTTAGGCTCCCCTAGGCTAAGGCTAGGGCTCCCCTAGCCTTCAGGCCAGGGCACCCCTAGGCTTTAGGCTCCCTTAGGCTAAGGCTAGGGCTCCCCTAACCTTCAGGCCAGGGCACCCCTAGGCTTTAGGCTCCCCTAGGCTAAGGCTAGGGCTCCCTTAGCCTTCAGGCCAGGGCACCCCTAGGCTTTAGGCTCCCCTAGGCTAAGGCTAGGGCTCCCCTAGCCTTCAGTCCAGGGCACCCCTAGGCTTTAGGCTCCATTAGGCTAAGGCTACGGCTCCCCTAGCCTTCAGTCCAGGGCACCCCTAGGCTTTAGGCTCCCCTAGGCTAAGGCTAGGGCTCCCCTAGCATTCAGGCCAGGGCACCCCTAGGCTTTAGGCTCCCCTAGGCTAAGGCTAGGGCTCCCCTAGCCTTCAGGCCAGGGCACCCCTAGGCTTTAGGCTCCCCTAGGTAAGGCTAGGGCTCCCCTAGCCTTCAGGCCAGGGCACCCCTAGGCTTTAGGCTCCCCTAGGCTAAGGCTAGGGCTCCCCTAGCCTTCAGGCCAGGGCACCCCTAGGCTTTAGGCTCCCCTAGGCTAAGGCTAGGGCTCCCCTAGCCTTCAGGCCAGGGCACCCCTTGGCTTTAGGCTCCCCTAGGCTAAGGCTAGGGCTCCCCTAGCCTTCAGGTCAGGGCAACCCTAGGCTTTAGGCTCCCCTAGGCTAAGGCTAGGGCTCCCCTAGCCTTCAGGCCAGGGCAGCCCTAGGCTTTAGGCTTCCCTAGGCTAAGGCTAGGGCTCCCCTAGCCTTCAGGCCAGGGCACCCCTAGGCTTTAGGCTCCCCTAGGCTAAGGCTAGGGCTCCTCTAGCCTTCAGGCCAGGGCACCCCTAGGCTTTAGGCTCCCCTAGGCTAAGGCTAGGGCTCCCCTAGCCTTCTGGCCAGGGCACCCCTAGGCTTTAGGCACCCCTAGGCTAAGGCTAGGCCTCCCCTAGCCTTCAGGCCAGGGCACCCCTAGGCTTTAAGCTCCCCTAGGCTAAGGCTAAGGCTCCCCTAGCCTTCAGGCCATGGCACCCCTAGGCTTTAGGCTCCCCTAGGCTAAGGCTAGGGCTCCCCTAGCCTTCAGGCCAGGGCACCCCTAGGCTTTAAGCTCCCCTAGGCTAAGGCTAGGGCTCCCCTAGCCTTCAGGCCAGGGCACCCTTAGGCTTTAGGCTCCCCTAGGCTAAGGCTAGGGCTCCCCTAGCCTTCAGGCCAGGGCAGCCCTAGGCTTTAGGCTTCCCTAGGCTAAGGCTAGGGCTCCCCTAGCCTTCAGGCCAGGGCACCCCTAGGCTTTAGGCTCCCCTAGGCTAAGGCTAGGGCTCCTCTAGCCTTCAGGCCAGGGCACCCCTAGGCTTTAGGCTCCCCTAGGCTAAGGCTAGGGCTCCCCTAGCCTTCTGGCCAGGGCACCCCTAGGCTTTAGGCTCCCCTAGGCTAAGGCTAGGCCTCCCCTAGCCTTCAGGCCAGGGCACCCCTAGGCTTTAAGCTCCCCTAGGCTAAGGCTAGGGCTCCCCTAGCCTTCAGGCCATGGCACCCCTAGGCTTTAGGCTCCCCTAGGCTAAGGCTAGGGCTCCCCTAGCCTTCAGGCCAGGGCACCCCTAGGCTTTAGGCTCCCCTAGGCTAAGGCTAGGGCTCCTCTAGCCTTCAGGCAAGGGCACCCCTAGGCTTTAAGCTCCCCTAGGCTAAGGCTAGGGCTCCCCTAGCCTTCAGGCCAGGGCACCCTTAGGCTTTAGGCTCCCCTAGGCTAAGGCTAGGGCTCCCCTAGCCTTCAGGCCAGGGCACCCCTAGGCTTTAGGCTCCCCTAGGCTAAGGCTAGGGCTCCCCTAGCCTTCAGGCCAGGGCACCCCTAGGCTTTAGGCCCCCCTAGGCTAAGGCTAGGGCTCCCCGAGCCTTCAGGCCAGGGCACCCCTAGGCTTTAGGCTCCCCTAGGCTAAGGCTAGGGCTCCCCTAGCCTTCAGGCCAGGGCACCCCTAGGCTTTAGGCTCCCCTAGGCTAAGGCTAGGGCTCCCCTAGCCTTCAGGCCAGGGCACCCCTAGGCTTTAGGCTCCCCTAGGCTAAGGCTAGGGCTCCCCTAGCCTTCAGGCAGGGCACCCCTAGGCTTTAGGCTCCCCTAGGCTAAGGCTAGGGCTCCCGTAGCCTTCAGGCCAGGGCACCCCTAGGCTTTAGGCTCCCCTAGGCTAAGGCTAGGGCTCCCCTAGCCTTCAGGCCAGGGCACCCCTAGGCTTTAGGCTCCCCTAGGCTAAGGCTAGGGCTCCCCTAGCCTTCAGGCCAGGGCACCCCTAGGCTTTAGGCTCCCCTAGGCTAAGGCTAGGGCTCCTCTAGCCTTCAGGCCAGGGCACCCCTAGGCTTTAGGCTCCCCTAGGCTAAGGCTAGGGCTCCCCTAGCCTTCTGGCCAGGGCACCCCTAGGCTTTAGGCTCCCCTAGGCTAAGGCTAGGCCTCCCCTAGCCTTCAGGCCAGGGCACCCCTAGGCTTTAAGCTCCCCTAGGCTAAGGCTAGGGCTCCCCTAGCCTTCAGGCCATGGCACCCCTAGGCTTTAGGCTCCCCTAGGCTAAGGCTAGGGCTCCCCTAGCCTTCAGGCCAGGGCACCCCTAGGCTTTAGGCTCCCCTAGGCTAAGGCTAGGGCTCCTCTAGCCTTCAGGCAAGGGCACCCCTAGGCTTTAAGCTCCCCTAGGCTAAGGCTAGGGCTCCCCTAGCCTTCAGGCCAGGGCACCCTTAGGCTTTAGGCTCCCCTAGGCTAAGGCTAGGGCTCCCCTAGCCTTCAGGCCAGGGCACCCCTAGGCTTTAGGCTCCCCTAGGCTAAGGCTAGGGCTCCCCTAGCCTTCAGGCCAGGGCACCCCTAGGCTTTAGGCCCCCCTAGGCTAAGGCTAGGGCTCCCCGAGCCTTCAGGCCAGGGCACCCCTAGGCTTTAGGCTCCCCTAGGCTAAGGCTAGGGCTCCCCTAGCCTTCAGGCCAGGGCACCCCTAGGCTTTAGGCTCCCCTAGGCTAAGGCTAGGGCTCCCCTAGCCTTCAGGCCAGGGCACCCCTAGGCTTTAGGCTCCCCTAGGCTAAGGCTAGGGCTCCCCTAGCCTTCAGGCAGGGCACCCCTAGGCTTTAGGCTCCCCTAGGCTAAGGCTAGGGCTCCCGTAGCCTTCAGGCCAGGGCACCCCTAGGCTTTAGGCTCCCCTAGGCTAAGGCTAGGGCTCCCCTAGCCTTCAGGCCAGGGCACCCCTAGGCTTTAGGCTCCCCTAGGCTAAGGCTAGGGCTCCCCTAGCCTTCAGGCCAGGGCACCCCTAGGCTTTAGGCTCCCCTAGGCTAAGGCTAGGGCTCCCTTAGCCTTCAGGCCAGGGCACCCCTAGGCTTTAGGCTCCCCTAGGCTAAGGCTAGTGCTCCCCTAGCCTTCAGTCCAGGGCACCCCTAGGCTTTAGGCTCCATTAGGCTAAGGCTAGGGCTCCCCTAGCCTTCAGGCCAGGGCACCCCTAGGCTTTAGGCTCCCCTAGGCTAAGGCTAGGGCTCCCCTAGCATTCAGGCCAGGGCACCCCTAGGCTTTAGGCTCCCCTAGGCTAAGGCTAGGGCTCCCCTAGCCTTCAGGCCAGGGCACCCCTAGGCTTTAGGTTCCCCTAGGTAAGGCTAGGGCTCCCCTAGCCGTCAGGCCAGGGCACCCCTAGGCTTTAGGCTCCCCTAGGCTAAGGCTAGGGCTCCCCTAGCCTTCAGGCCAGGGCAACCCTAGGCTTTAGGCTCCCCTGTGCTAAGGCTAGGGCTCCCCTAGCCTTAGCCCCTAGCCTTCAGCCCAGGGCACCCCTAGGCTTTAGGCTCCCCTAGGCTAAGGCTAGGGCTCCCCTAGCCTTCAGGCCAGGGTACCCCTTGGCTTTAGGCTCCCCTAGGCTAAGGCTAGGGCTCCCCTAGCCTTCAGGCCAGGGCAACCCTAGGCTTTAGGCTCCCCTAGGCTAAGGCTAGGGCTCCCCTAGCCTTCAGGCCAGGGCAGCCCTAGGCTTTAGGCTTCCCTAGGCTAAGGCTAGGGCTCCCCTAGCCTTCAGGCCAGGGCACCCCTAGGCTTTAGGCTCCCCTAGGCTAAGGCTAGGGCTCCTCTAGCCTTCAGGCCAGGGCACCCCTAGGCTTTAGGCTCCCCTAGGCTAAGGCTAGGGCTCCCCTAGCCTTCTGGCCAGGGCACCCCTAGGCTTTAGGCTCCCCTAGGCTAAGGCTAGGGCTCCCCTAGCCTTCAGGCTAGGGCACCCCTAGGCTTTAGGCTAGGGCTCCGCTAGGCTAAGGCTAGGGCTCCCCTAGCCTTCAGGCTAGGGCACCCCTAGGCTTTAGGCTCCCCTAGGCTAAGGCTAGGGCTCCCCTAGCCTTCAGGCTAGGGCACCCCTAGGCTTTAGGCTAGGGCTCCCCTAGGCTAAGGCTAGGGCTCCCCTAGCCTTCAGGCTAGGGCACCCCTAGGCTTTAGGCTCCCCTAGGCTAAGGCTAGGGCTCCCCTAGCCTTCAGGCTAGGGCACCCCTAGGCTTTAGGCTAGGGCTCCCCTAAGCTAAGGCTAGGGCTCCCCTAGCCTTCAGGCTAGGGCATCCCTAGGCTTTAGGCTCCCCTAGGCTAAGGCTAGGGCTCCCCCAGCCTTCAGGCTAGGGCACCCCTAGGCTTTGGCTAGGGCTCCCCTAGGCTAAGGCTAGGGCTCCCCTAGCCTTCAGGCTAGGGCACCCCCAGGCTTTAGGCTCCCCTAGGCTAAGGCTAGGGCTCCCCTAGCCTTCAGGCTAGGGCACCCCTAGGCTTTAGGCTAGGGCTCCCCTAGGCTAAAGCTAGGGCTCCCCTAGCCTTCAGGCTAGGGCACCCCTAGGCTTTAGGCTATGGCTCCCCTAGGCTAAGGCTAGGGCTCCCCTAGCCTTCAGGCTAGGGCAACCCTAGGCTTTAGGCTCCCCTAGGCTAAGGCTAGGGCTCCCCTAGCCTTCAGGCTTGGGCACCCCTAGGCTTTAGGCTAGGGCTCCCCTAGGCTAAGGCTAGGGCTCCCCTAGCCTTCAGGCTAGGGCACCCCTAGGCTTTAGGCTATGGCTCCCCTAGGCTAAGGCTAGGGCTCCCCTAGCCTTCAGGCTAGGGCAACCCTAGGCTTTAGGCTCCCCTAGGCTAAGGCTAGGGCTCCCCTAGCCTTCAGTACAGGGCACCCCTAGGCTTTAGGCTCCCCTAGGCTAAGGCTAGGGCTCCCCTAGCCTTCAGGCCAGGGCACCCCTAGGCTTTAGGCTCCCCTAGGCTAAGGCTAGGGCTCCCCTAGCCTTCAGGCCAGGGCACCCCTAGGCTTTAGGCTCCCCTAGGCTAAGGCTAGGGCTCCCCTAGCCTTCAGGCCAGGGCACCCCTAGGCTTTAGGCTCCCCTAGGCTAAGGCTAGGGATCCCCTAGCCTTCAGGCCAGGGCACCCCTAGGCTTTAGGCTCCCCTAGGTTAAGGTTAGGGCTCCCCTAGCCTTCAGGCTAGGGCACCCCTAGGCTTTAGGCTAGGGCTCCCCTAGGCTAAGGCTAGGGCTCCCCTAGCCTTCAGGCTAGGGCACCCCTAGGCTTTAGTCTCCCCTAGGCTATGTCTAGGGCTCCCCTAGCCTTCAGGCTAGGGCACCCCTAGGCTTTAGGCTAGGGCTCCCCTAGGCTAAGGCTAGGGCTCCCCTAGCCTTCAGGCTAGGGCACCCCTAGGCTTTAGGCTCCCCTAGGCTAAGGCTAGGGCTCCCCTAGCCTTCAGACTAGGGCACCCCTAGGCTTTAGGCTAGGGCTCCCCTAGGCTAAGGCTAGGGCTCCCCTAGCCTTCAGGCTAGGGCACCCCTAGGCTTTGGGCTCCCCTAGGCTAAGGCTAGGGCTCCCCTAGCCTTCAGGCTAGGGCACCCCTAGGCTTTAGGCTCCCCTAGGCTAAGGCTAGGGCTCCCCTAGCCTTCAGGCTAGGGCACCCCTAGGCTTTAGGCTCCCCTAAGCTAAGGCTAGGGCTCCCCTAGCCTTCAGGCTAGGGAACCCCTAGGCTTTAGGCTAGGACTCCCCTAGGCTAAGGCTAGGGCTTCCCTAGCCTTCAGGCCAGGGCACTCCTAGGCTTTAGGCTCCCCTAGGCTAAGGCTAGGGCTCCCCTAGCCTTGAGGCCAGGGCACCCCTAGGCTTTTGGCTCCTCTAGGCTAAGGCTGGGGCTCCCCTAGCCTTCAGGCCAGGGCACCCCTAGGCTTTAGGCTCCCCTAGGCTAAGGCTAGGGCTCCCCTAGCCTTCAGGCCAGGGCACCCCTAGGCTTTAGGCTCCCCTAGGCTAAGGCTACGGCTCCCCTAGCCTTCAGACCAGGGCACCCCTAGGCTTTAGGCTCCCCTAGGCTAAGGCTAGGGCTCCCCTAGCCTTCAGGCCAGGGCACCCCTAGGCTTTAGGCTCCCCTAGGCTAAGGCTAGGGCTCCCCTAGCCTTCAGGCCAGGGCACCCCTAGGCTTTAGGCTCCCCTAGGCTAAGGCTAGGGCTCCCCTAGCCTTCAGGCCAGGGCACCCCTAGGCTTTAGGCACCCCTAGGCTAAGGCTAGGGCTCCCCTAGCCTTCAGGCCAGGGCACCCCTAGGCTTTAGGCTCCCTAGGCTAAGGCTAGGGCTCCCCTAGCCTTCAGGCCAGGGCACCCCTAGGCTTTAGGCTTCCCTAGGCTAAGGCTAGGGCTCCCCTAGCCTTCAGGCCAGGGCACCCCTAGGCTTTAGGCTCCCCTAGGCTAAGGCTAGGGCTCCCCTAGCCTTAGCCCCTAGCCTTCAGGCCAGGGCACCCCTAGGCTTTAGGCTCCCCTAGGCTAAGGCTAGGGCTCCCCTAGCCTTCAGGCCAGGGCACCCCTAGGCTTTAGGCTCCCCTAGGCTAAGGCTAGGGCTCCCCTAGCCTTTAGGCCAGGGCACCCCTAGGCTTTAGGCTCCCCTAGGCTAAGGCTAGGGCTCCCCTAGCCTTCAGGCCAGGGCACCCCTAGGCTTTAGGCTCCCTTAGGCTAAGGCTAGGGCTCCCCTAACCTTCAGGCCAGGGCACCCCTAGGCTTTAGGCTCCCCTAGGCTAAGGCTAGGGCTCCCTTAGCCTTCAGGCCAGGGCACCCCTAGGCTTTAGGCTCCCCTAGGCTAAGGCTAGGGCTCCCCTAGCCTTCAGTCCAGGGCACCCCTAGGCTTTAGGCTCCATTAGGCTAAGGCTAGGGCTCCCCTAGCCTTCAGGCCAGGGCACCCCTAGGCTTTAGGCTCCCCTAGGCTAAGGCTAGGGCTCCCCTAGCATTCACGCCAGGGCACCCCTAGGCTTTAGGCTCCCCTAGGCTAAGGCTAGGGCTCCCCTAGCCTTCAGGCCAGGGCACCCCTAGGCTTTAGGCTCCCCTAGGTAAGGCTAGGGCTCCCCTAGCCTTCAGGCCAGGGCACCCCTAGGCTTTAGGCTCCCCTAGGCTAAGGCTAGGGCTCCCCTAGCCTTCAGGCCAGGGCACCCCTAGGCTTTAGGCTCCCCTGTGCTAAGGCTAGGGCTCCCCTAGCCTTAGCCCCTAGCCTTCAGGCCAGGGCACCCCTAGGCTTTAGGCTCCCCTAGGCTAAGGCTAGGGCTCCCCTAGCCTTCAGGCCAGGGCACCCCTTGGCTTTAGGCTCCCCTAGGCTAAGGCTAGGGCTCCCCTAGCCTTCAGGCCAGGGCAACCCTAGGCTTTAGGCTCCCTTAGGCTAAGGCTAGGGCTCCCCTAGCCTTCAGGCCAGGGCAGCCCTAGGCTTTAGGCTTCCCTAGGCTAAGGCTAGGGCTCCCCTAGCCTTCAGGCCAGGGCACCCCTAGGCTTTAGGCTCCCCTAGGCTAAGGCTAGGGCTCCTCTAGCCTTCAGGCCAGGGCACCCCTAGGCTTTAGGCTCCCCTAGGCTAAGGCTAGGGCTCCCCTAGCCTTCTGGCCAGGGCACCCCTAGGCTTTAGGCTCCCCTAGGCTAAGGCTAGGCCTCCCCTAGCCTTCAGGCCAGGGCACCCCTAGGCTTTAAGCTCCCCTAGGCTAAGGCTAGGGCTCCCCTAGCCTTCAGGCCATGGCACCCCTAGGCTTTAGGCTCCCCTAGGCTAAGGCTAGGGCTCCCCTAGCCTTCAGGCCAGGGCACCCCTAGGCTTTAAGCTCCCCTAGGCTAAGGCTAGGGCTCCCCTAGCCTTCAGGCCAGGGCACCCTTAGGCTTTAGGCTCCCCTAGGCTAAGGCTAGGGCTCCCCTAGCCTTCAGGCCAGGGCAGCCCTAGGCTTTAGGCTCCCCTAGGCTAAGGCTAGGGCTCCCCTAGCCTTCAGGCCAGGGCACCCCTAGGCTTGAGGCTCCCCTAGGCTAAGGCTAGGGCTCCTCTAGCCTTCAGGCCAGGGCACCCCTAGGCTTTAGGCTCCCCTAGGCTAAGGCTAGGGCTCCCCTAGCCTTCTGGCCAGGGCACCCCTAGGCTTTAGGCTCCCCTAGGCTAAGGCTAGGCCTCCCCTAGCCTTCAGGCCAGGGCACCCCTAGGCTTTAAGCTCCCCTAGGCTAAGGCTAGGCCTCCCCTAGCCTTCAGGCCATGGCACCCCTAGGCTTTAGGCTCCCCTAGGCTAAGGCTAGGGCTCCCCTAGCCTTCAGGCCAGGGCACCCCTAGGCTTTAGGCTCCCCTAGTCTAAGGCTAGGGCTCCTCTAGCCTTCAGGCCAGGGCACCCCTAGGCTTTAGGCTCCCCTAGGCTAAGGCTAGGGCTCCCCTAGCCTTCTGGCCAGGGCACCCCTAGGCTTTAGGCTCCCCTAGGCTAAGGCTAGGCCTCCCCTAGCCTTCAGGCCAGGGCACCCCTAGGCTTTAAGCTCCCCTAGGCTAAGGCTAGGGCTCCCCTAGCCTTCAGGCCATGGCACCCCTAGGCTTTAGGCTCCCCTAGGCTAAGGCTAGGGCTCCCCTAGCCTTCAGGCCAGGGCACCCCTAGGCTTTAAGCTCCCCTAGGCTAAGGCTAGGGCTCCCCTAGCCTTCAGGCCAGGGCACCCTTAGGCTTTAGGCTCCCCTAGGCTAAGGCTAGGGCTCCCCTAGCCTTCAGGCCAGGGCACCCCTAGGCTTTAGGCTCCCCTAGGCTAAGGCTAGGGCTCCCCTAGCCTTCAGGCCAGGGCACCCCTAGGCTTTAGGCCCCCCTAGGCTAAGGCTAGGGCTCCCCGAGCCTTCAGGCCAGGGCACCCCTAGGCTTTAGGCTCCCCTAGGCTAAGGCTAGGGCTCCCCTAGCCTTCAGGCCAGGGCACCCCTAGGCTTTAGGCTCCCCTAGGCTAAGGCTAGGGCTCCCCTAGCCTTCAGGCCAGGGCACCCCTAGGCTTTAGGCTCCCCTAGGCTAAGGCTAGGGCTCCCCTAGCCTTCAGGCAGGGCACCCCTAGGCTTTAGGCTCCCCTAGGCTAAGGCTAGGGCTCCCCTAGCCTTCAGGCCAGGGCACCCCTAGGCTTTAGGCTCCCCTAGGCTAAGGCTAGGGCTCCCCTAGCCTTCAGGCCAGGGCACCCCTAGGCTTTAGGCTCCCCTAGGCTAAGGCTAGGGCTCCCCTAGCCTTCAGGCCAGGGCACCCCTAGGCTTTAGGCTCCCCTAGGCTAAGGCTAGGGCTCCCTTAGCCTTCAGGCCAGGGCACCCCTAGGCTTTAGGCTCCCCTAGGCTAAGGCTAGGGCTCCCCTAGCCTTCAGTCCAGGGCACCCCTAGGCTTTAGGCTCCATTAGGCTAAGGCTAGGGCTCCCCTAGCCTTCAGGCCAGGGCACCCCTAGGCTTTAGGCTCCCCTAGGCTAAGGCTAGGGCTCCCCTAGCATTCAGGCCAGGGCACCCCTAGGCTTTAGGCTCCCCTAGGCTAAGGCTAGGGCTCCCCTAGCCTTCAGGCCAGGGCACCCCTAGGCTTTAGGCTCCCCTAGGTAAGGCTAGGGCTCCCCTAGCCTTCAGGCCAGGGCACCCCTAGGCTTTAGGCTCCCCTAGGCTAAGGCTAGGGCTCCCCTAGCCTTCAGGCCAGGGCAACCCTAGGCTTTAGGCTCCCCTGTGCTAAGGCTAGGGCTCCCTTAGCCTTAGCCCCTAGCCTTCAGGCCAGGGCACCCCTAGGCTTTAGGCTCCCCTAGGCTAAGGCTAGGGCTCCCCTAGCCTTCAGGCCAGGGCACCCCTTGGCTTTAGGCTCCCCTAGGCTAAGGCTAGGGCTCCCCTAGCCTTCAGGCCAGGGCAACCCTAGGCTTTAGGCTCCCCTAGGCTAAGGCTAGGGCTCCCCTAGCCTTCAGGCCAGGGCAGCCCTAGGCTTTAGGCTTCCCTAGGCTAAGGCTAGGGCTCCCCTAGCCTTCAGGCCAGGGCACCCCTAGGCTTTAGGCTCCCCTAGGCTAAGGCTAGGGCTCCTCTAGCCTTCAGGCCAGGGCACCCCTAGGCTTTAGGCTCCCCTAGGCTAAGGCTAGGGCTCCCCTAGCCTTCTGGCCAGGGCACCCCTAGGCTTTAGGCTCCCCTAGGCTAAGGCTAGGGCTCCCCTAGCCTTCAGGCCAGGGCACCCCTAGGCTTTAGGCTCCCCTAGGCTAAGGCTAGGGCTCCCCTAGCCTTCAGGCCAGGGCACCCCTAGGCTTTAGGCTCCCCTAGGCTAAGGCTAGGGCTCCCCTAGCCTTCAGGCTAGGGCACCCCAAGGCTTTAGGCTCCCCTAGGCTAAGGCTAGGGCTCCCCTAGCCTTCAGGCTAGGGCACCCCTAGGCTTTAGGCTCCCCTAGGCTATGTCTAGGGCTCCCCTAGCCTTCAGGCTAGGGCACCCCTAGGCTTTAGGCTAGGGCTCCCCTAGGCTAAGGCTAGGGCTCCCCTAGCCTTCAGGCTAGGGCACCCCTAGGCTTTAGGCTTCCCTAGGCTAAGGCTAGGGCTCCCCTAGCCTTCAGACTAGGGCACCCCTAGGCTTTAGGCTAGGGCTCCCCTAGGCTAAGGCTAGGGCTCCCCTAGCCTTCAGGCTAGGGCACCCCTAGGCTTTAGGCTCCCCTAGGCTAAGGCTAGGGCTCCCCTAGCCTTCAGGCTAGGGCACCCCTCGGCTTTAGGCTAGGGCTCCCCTAGGCTAAGGCTAGGGTTCCCCTAGCCTTCAGGCTAGGGCACCCTTAGGCTTTAGGCTCCCCTAGGCTAAGGCTAGGGCTTCCCTAGCCTTCAGGCTAGGGCACCGCTAGGCTTTAGGCTCCCCTAGGCTAAGGCTAGGGCTCCCCTAGCCTTCAGGCTAGGGCACCCCTAGGCTTTAGGCTCCCCTAGGCTAAGATTAGGGCTCCCCTAGCCTTCAGGCTAGGGCACCCCTAGGCTTTAGGCTACCCAAGGCTAAGGCTAGGGCTCCCCTAGCCTTCATGCTAGGGCACCCCTAGGCTTTAGGCTAGGGCACCCCTAGGCTAAGGCTAGGGCTCCCCTAGCCTTCAGGCTAGGGCACCCCTAGGCTTTAGGCGAGGGCTCCCCTAGGCTAAGGCTAGGGCTCCCCTAGACTTCAGGCTAGGGCACCCCTAGGCTTTAGGCTTCCCTAAGCTAAGGCTAGGGCTCCCCTAGCCTTCAGGCTAGGGCACCCCTAGGCTTTAGGCTAGGGCTCCCCTAGGCTAAGGCTAGGGCTCCCCTAGCCTTCAGGCTAGGGCACCCCTAGGCTTTAGGCTGCCCTAGGCTAAGGCTAGGGCTCCCCTAGCCTTCAGGCTAGGGCACCCCTAGGCTTTAGGCTCCCCTAGGCTAAGGCTAGGGCTCCCCTAGCCTTCAGGCTAAGGCACCCCTAGGCTTTAGGCTCCCCTAGGCTAAGGCTAGGGCTCCCCTAGCTTTCAGGCTAGGGCACCCCTAGACTTTAGGCTAGGGCTCCCCTAGGCTAAGGCTAGGGCTCCCCTAGCCTTCAGGCCAGGGCACCCCTAGGCTTTAGGCTCCCCTAGGCTAAGGCTAGGGCTCCCCTAGCCTTCAGGCCAGGGCACTCCTAGGCTTTAGGCTCCCCTAGGCTAAGGCTAGGGCTCCCCTAGCCTTCACGCCAGGGCACCCCTAGGCTTTAGGCTCCCCTAGGCTAAGGCTGGGGCTCCCCTAGCCTTCAGGCCAGAGCACCCCTAGGCTTTAGGCTCCCCTAGGCTAAGGCTAGGGCTCCCCTAGCCTTCAGGCCAGGGCACCCCTAGGCTTTAGGCTGCCCTAGGCTAAGGCTAGGGCTCCCCTAGCCTTCAGGCTGGGGCACCCCTAGGCTTTAGGCTCCCCTAGGCTAAGATTAGGGCTCCCCTAGCCTTCAGGCTAGGGCACCCCTAGGTTTTAGGCTACCCAAGGTTAAGGCTAGGTCTCCCCTAGCCTTCATGCTACGGCACCCCTAGGCTTTAGGCTAGGGCTCCCCTAGACTAAGGCTAGGGCTCCCCTAGCCTTCAGGCTAGGGCACCCCTAGGCTTTAGGCTAGGGCTCCCCTAGACTTCAGGCTAGGGCACCCCTAGGCTTTAGGCTCCCCTAAGCTAAGGCTAGGGCTCCCCTAGCCTTCAGGCTAGGGCACCCCTAGGTTTTAGGCTAGGGCTCCCCTAGGCTAAGGCTAGGGCTACCCTAGCCTTCAGGCTATGGCACCCCTAGGCTTTAGGCTGCCCTAGGCTAAGGCTAGGGCTCCCCTAGCCTTCAGGCTAGGGCACCTCTAGGCTTTATGCTGCCCTAGGCTAAGGCTAGGGCTCCCCTAGCCTTCAGGCTAGGGCACCCCTAGGCTTTAGGATCCCCTAGGCTAAGGCTAGGGCTCCCCTAGCCTTCAGGCTAAGGCACCCCTAGGCTTTAGGCTCCCCTAGGCTAAGGCTAGGGCTCCCCTAGCCTTCAGGCTAGGGCACCCCTAGGCTTTAGGCTAGGGCTCCCCTAGGCTAAGGCTAGGGCTCCCCTAGCCTTCAGGCCAGGGCACCCCTAGGCTTTAGGCTCCCCTAGGCTAAGGCTAGGGCTCCCCTAGCCTTCAGGCCAGGGCACTCCTAGGCTTTAGGCTCCCCTAGGCTAAGGCTGGGGCTCCCCTAGCCTTCAGGCCAGGGCACCCCTAGGCTTTAGGCTCCCCTAGGCTAAGGCTGGGGCTCCCCTAGCCTTCAGGCCAGGAAACCCCTAGGCTTTAGGCTCCCCTAGGCTAAGGCTGGGGCTCCCCTAGCCTTCAGGCCAGGGCACCCCTAGGCTTTAGGCTCCCCTAGGCTAAGGCTAGGGCTCCCCTAGCCTTCAGGCAAGGGCACCCCTAGGCTTTAGGCTCCCCTAGGCTAAGGCTAGGGCTCCCCTAGCCTTCAGGCCAGGGCACCCCTAGGCTTTAGGCTCCCCTAGGCTAAGGCTAGGGCTCCCCTAGCCTTCAGGCCAGGGCACCCCTAGGCTTAAGGCTCCCCTAGGCTAAGGCTAGGGCTCCCCTAGCCTTCAGGCCAGGGCACCCCTAGGCTTTAGGCTCCCCTAGGCTAAGGCTAGGGCTCCCCTAGCCTTCAGGCCAGGGCACCCCTAGGCTTTAGGCTCCCCTAGGCTAAGGCTAGGGCTCCCCTAGCCTTTAGGCCAGGGCACCCCTAGGCTTTAGGCTCCCCTAGGCTAAGGCTAGGGCTCCCCTAGCCTTAGCCCCTAGCCTTCAGGCCAGGGCACCCCTAGGCTTTAGGCTCCCCTAGGCTAAGGCTAGGGCTCCCCTAGCCTTCAGGCCAGGGCACCCCTAGGCTTTAGGCTCCCCTAGACTAAGGCTAGGGCTCCCCTAGCCTTCAGGCCAGGGCACCCCTAGGCTTTAGGCTCCCCTAGGCTAAGGCTAGGGCTCCCCTAGCCTTCAGGCCAGGGCACCCCTAGGCTTTAGGTTCCCCTAGGCTAAGGCTAGGGCTCCCCTAGCCTTCAGGCCAGGGCACCCCTAGGCTTTAGGCTCCCCTAGGCTAAGGCTAGGGCTCCCCTAGCCTTCAGACCAGGGCACCCCTAGGCTTTAGGCTCCCCTAGGCTAAGGCTAGGGCTCCCCTAGCCTTCAGGCCAGGGCACCCCTAGGCTTTAGGCTCCCCTAGGCTAAGGCTAGGGCTCCCCTAGCCTTCAGGCCAGTGCACCCCTAGGCGTTAGGCTCCCCTAGGCTAAGGCTAGGGCTCCCCTAGCCTTCAGGACAGGGCACCCCTAGGCTTTAGGCTCCCCTAGGCTAAGGCTAGGGCTCCCCTAGCCTTCAGGCCAGGGCACCCCTAGGCTTTAGGCTCCCCTAGGCTAAGGCTAGGGCTCCCCTAGCCTTCAGGCCAGGGCACCCCTAGGCTTTAGGCTCCCCTAGGCTAAGGCTAGGGCTCCCCTAGCCTTCAGGCCAGGGCACCCCTAGGCTTTAGGCTCCCCTAGGCTAAGGCTAGGGCTGCCCTAGCCTTCAGGCCAGGGCACCCCTAGGCTTTAGGCTCCCCTAGGCTAAGGCTAGGGCTCCCCTAGCCTTCAGGCCAGGGCACCCCTAGGCTTTAGGCTCCCCTAGGCTAAGGCTAGGGCTCGCCTAGCCTTAAGGCCAGTGCACCCCTAGGCTTTAGGCTCCCCTAGGCTATGTCTAGGGCTCCCCTAGCCTTCAGGCTAGGGCACCCCTAGGCTTTAGGCTAGGGCTCCCCTAGGCTAAGGCTAGGGCTCCCCTAGCCTTCAGGCTAGGGCACCCCTAGGCTTTAAGCTCCCCTAGGCTAAGGCTAGGGCTCCCCTAGCCTTCAGACTAGGGCACCCCTAGGCTTTAGGCTAGGGCTCCCCTAGGCTAAGGCTAGGGCTCCCCTAGCCTTCAGGCTAGGGCACCCCTAGGCTTTAGGCTCCCCTAGGCTAAGGCTAGGGCTCCCCTAGCCTTCAGGCTAGGGCACCCCTAGGCTTTAGGCTCCCCTAGGCTAAGGCTAGGGCTCCCCTAGTCTTCAGGCTAGGGCACCCCTAGGCTTTAGGCTAGGGCTACCCTAGGCTAAGGCTAGGGCTCCCCTAGCCTTCAGGCTAGGGCATCCCTAGGCTTTAGGCTCCCCTAGGCTAAGGCTAGGGCTTCCCTAGCCTTCAGGCTAGGGCACCCCTAGGCTTTAGGCTCCCCTAGGCTAAGGCTAGGGCTCCCCTAGCCTTCAGGCTAGGGCACCCCTAGTTTTTAGGCTCCCCTAGGATAAGGCTAGGGCTTCCCTAGCCTTCAGGCTAGGGCACCCCTAGTCTTTAGGCTCCCCTAGGCTAAGGCTAGGGCTCCCCTAGCCTTCAGGCTAGGGAACCCCTAGGCTTTATGCTAGGACTCCCCTAGGCTAAGGCTAGGGCTCCCCTAGACTTCAGGCCAGGGCACCCCTAGGCTTTAGGCTCCCCTAGGCTAAGGCTGGGGCTCCCCTAGCCTTCAGGCTAGGGCACCCCTAGGCTTTAGGCTCCCCTAGGCTAAGGCTAGGGTTCCCCTAGCCTTCAGGCCACGGCACCCCTAGGCTTTAGGCTCCCCTAGGCTAAGGCTCGGGCTCCCCTAGCCTTCAGGCCAGGGCACCCCTAGGCTTTAGGCTCCCCTAGGCTAAGGCTAGGGCTCCCCTAGCCTTCAGGCCAGGGCACCCCTAGGCTTTAGGCTCCCCTAGGGTAAGGCTAGGGCTCCCCTAGCCTTCAGGCCAGGGCACCACTAGGATTTAGGCTCCCCTAGGCTAAGGCTAGGGCTCCCCTAGCCTTCAGGCCAGGGCACCCCTAGGCTTTAGGCTCCCATAGGCTAAGGCTAGGGCTCCCCTAGCCTTCAGGCCAGGGCACCCCTAGGCTTTAAGCTCCCCTAGGCTAAGGCTAGGGCTCCCCTAGCCTTCAGGCCAGGGCAACCCTAGGCTTTAGGCTCCCCTAGGCTAAGGCTAGGGCTCCCCTAGCCTTCAGGCCAGGGCACCCCTAGGCTTTTGCTCCCCTAGGCTAAGGCTAGGGCTCCCCTAGCCTTCAGGCCAGGGCACCCCTAGGCTTTAGGCTCCCCTAGACTAAGGCTAGGGCTCCCCTAGCCTTCAGGCCAGGGCACCCCTAGGCTTTAGGCTCCCCTAGACTAAGGATAGGGCTCCCCTAGCCTTCAGGCCAGGGCACCCCTAGGCTTTAGGCTCCCCTAGGCTAAGGCTAGGGTCCCCCTAGCCTTCAGGCCAGGGCACCCCTAGGCTTTAGACTTCCCTAGGTTAAGGCTAGGGCCCCCCTAGCCTTCAGGCCAGGGCACCCCTAGTATTTAGGCTCCCCTAGGCTAAGGCTAGGCCCCCCCTAGCCTTCAGGCCAGGGCACCCCTAGGCTTTAGGCTCCCCTAGGCTAAGGCTAGGGCCCCGCTAGCCTTCAGGCCAGGGCACCCCTAGACTTTAGGCTCCCCTAGGCTAAGGCTAGGGCCCCCCTAGCCTTCAGGCCAGGGCACCCCTAGGCTTTAGGCTCCCCTAGGCTAAGGCTAGGGCCCCCCTAGCCTTCAGGCCAGGGCACCCCTATGCTTTAGGCTCCCCTAGGCTAAGGCTAGGGCTCCCCTAGCCTTCAGGCCAGGGCACCCCTAGGCTTTAGGCTCCCCTAGGCTTAGGCTAGGGCTCCCCTAGCCTTCAGGCCAGGGCACCCCTAGGCTTTAGGCTCCCCTAGGCTAAGGCTAGGGCTCCCCTAGCCTTCAGGCCAGGGCACCCCTAGGCTTTAGGCTCCCCTAGGCAAAGGCTAGGGCTCCCCTAGCCTTCAGGCCAGGGCACCCCTAGGCTTTAGGCTCCCCTAGGCAAAGGCTAGGGCTCCCCTAGCCTTCAGGCCAGGGCACCCCTAGGCTTTAGGCTCCCCTAGGCAAAGGCTAGGGCTCCCCTAGCCTTCAGGCCAGGGCATCCCTAGGCTTTAGGCTCCCCTAGGCTAAGGCTAGGGCTCCCCTAGCCTTCAGGCCAGGGCACCCCTAGGCTTTAGGCTCCCCTAGGCTAAGGCTAGGGCTCCCCTAGCCTTCAGGCCAGGGCACCCCTAGGCTTTAGGCTCCCCTAGGCTAAGGCTAGGGCTCCCCTAGCCTTCAGGCTAGGGCACCCCTAGGCTTTAGGCTCCCCTAGGCTAAGGCTAGGGCTCCCCTAGCCTTCAGGCCAGGGCACCCCTAGGCTTTAGGCTCCCCTAGGCTAAGGCTAGGGCTCCCCTAGCCTTCAGGCCAGGGCACCCCTAGGCTTTAGGCTCCCCTAGGCTAAGGCTAGGGCTCCCCTAGCCTTCAGGCCAGGGCACCCCTAGGCTTTAGGCTCCCCTAGGCTAAGGCTAGGGCTCCCCTAGTCTTCAGGCCAGGGCACCCCTAGGCTTTAGGCTCCCCTAGGCTAAGGCTACGGCTCCCCTAGCCTTCAGGCCAGGGCACCCCTAGGCTTTAGGCTCCCCTAGGCTAAGGCTAGGGCTCCCCTAGGCTAAGGCTAGGGCTCCCCTAGCCTTCAGGCTAGGGCACCCCGAGGCTTTAGGCTAGGGCTCCCCTAGGCTAAGGCTAGGGCTCCCCTAGCCTTCAGGGTAGGGCACCCCTAGGCTTTAGGCTCCCCTAGGCTAAGGCTAGGGCTCCCCTAGGCTTTAGGCTCCCCTAGGCGAAGGCTAGTGCTCCCCTAGCCTTCAGGCTAGGGCACCCCTAGGCTTTAGGCTCCCCTAGGCTAAGGCTAGGACTCCCCTAGCCTTCAGGCCAGGGCACCCCTAGGCTTTAGGCTCCCCTAGGCTAAGGCTACGGCTCCCCTAGCCTTCAGGCTAGGGCACCACTAGGCTTTAGGCTCCCCTAGACTAAGGCTAGGGCTCCCCTAGGCTAAGGCTAGGGCTCCACTAGCCTTCAGGCTAGGGCACCCCTAGGCTTTATGCTCCCCTAGGCTAAGGCTAGGGCTCCCCTAGGCTAAGGCTATGGCTCCCCTAGCCTTCAGGCTAGGGCACCCCTAGGCTTTAGGCTCCCATAGCCTAAGGCTAGGGCTCCCCTAGCCTTCAGGCTAGGGCACCCCTAGGATTTAGGCTCCCCTAGGCTAAGGCTAGGGCTCCCCTAGGCTAAGGCTAGGGTTCCCCTAGCCTTCAGGCTAGGGCACCCCTAGGCTTTAGGCTCCCCTAGGCTAAGTCTAGGGCTTCCCTAGGCTAAGGCTAGGGCTCCCCTAGCCTTCAGGCTAGGGCACCCCTAGGCTTTAGGCTCCCCTAGGCTAAGGCTTGGGCTTCCCTAGCCTTCAGGCTAGGGCACCCCTAGGCTTTAGGCTAGGGCTTCCCTAGGCTAAGGCTAGGGCTCCCCTAGCCTTCAGGCTAGGACACCCCTAGGCTTTAGGCTAGGGCTCCCCTAGGCTAAGGCTAGGGCTCCCCTAGCCTTCAGGCTAGGGCACCCCTAGGCTTTATGCTAGGGGTCCCCTAGGCTAAGGCTAGGGCTCCCCTAGCCTTCAGGCTAGGGCAACCCTAGGCTTTAGGCTCCCCTAGGCTAAGGCTAGGGCTCCCCTAGCCTTCAGGCTAGGGAACCCCTAGGCTTTAGGCTCCCCTAGGCTAAGGCTAGGGCTCCCCTAGCCTTAAAGCTAGGGCACCCCTAGGCTTTAGGCTCCCCTAGGCTAAGGCTAGGGCTCCCCTAGGCTAAGGCTAGGGCGCCCCTAGCCTTCAGGCTAGGGCACCCCTAGGCTTTAGGCTCCCCTAGGCTAAGGCTAGGGCTCCCCTAGCCTTCAGGCTAGGGCACTCCTAGGCTTTAGGCTCCCCTAGGCTAAGGCTAGGGCTCCCCTACGCTAAGGCTAGGGCTCCCCTAGCCTTCAGGCTAGGGCACCCCTAGGCTTTAGACTCCCCTAGGCTAAGGCTAGGGCACCCCTACGCTAAGGCTATGGCTCCCCTAACCTTCAGGCTAGGGCACCCCTAGGCTTTAGGCTAGGGCTCCCCTAGGCTAAGGCTAGGGCTCCCCTAGCCTTCAGGCTAGGGCACCACTAGGCTTTAGGCTCCCCTAGGCTATGTCTAGGGCTCCCCTAGCCTTCAGGCTAGGGCACCCCTAGGCTTTAGGCTCCCCTAGGCTAAGGCTAGGGCTCCCCTAGCCTTCAGACTAGGGCACCCCTAGGCTTTAGGCTAGGGCTTCCCTAGGCTAAGGCTAGGGCTCCCCTAGCCTTCAGGCTAGGGCACCCATAGGCTTTAGGCTCCCCTAGGCTAAGGCTAGGGCTCCCCTAGCCTTCAGGCTAGGGCACCCCTAGGCTTTAGGCTAGGGCTACCCTAGGCTAAGGCTAGGGCTCCCCTAGGCTTCATTCTAGGGCACCCCTAGGCTTTAGGTTCCCCTAGGATAAGGCTAGGGCTCCCCTAGCCTTCAGGCTAGGGCACCCCTAGGCTTTAGGCTAGGGCTCCCCTAGGCTTTAGGCTCCCCTAGGCTAAGGCTAGGGCTCCCCTAGCCTTCATGCCAGGGCACCCGTAGGCTTTAGGCTCCCCTAGGCTAAGGCTTCGGCTCCCCTAGCCTTCAGGCCAGGGCACCCCTAGGCTTTAGGCTCCCCTAGGCTAAGGCTAGGGCTCCCCTAGCCTTCAGGCCAGGGCACCCCTAGGCTTTAGGCTCCCCTAGGCTAAGGCTAGGGGCCCCCTAGCCTTCAGGCCAGGGCACCCCTAGGCTTTAGGCTCCCCTAGGCTAAGGCTAGGGCCCCCCTAGCCTTCAGGCCAGGGCACCCCTAGGCTTTAGGCTCCCCTAGGCTAAGGCTAGGGCCCCCCTAGCCTTCAGGCCAGGGCACCCCTAGGCTTTAGGCTCCCCTAGGCTAAGGCTAGGGCCCCCCTAGCCTTCAGGCCAGGGCACCCCTAGGCTTTAGGCTCCCCTAGGCTAAGGCTAGGGCTCCCCTAGCCTTCAGGCTAGGGCACCCCTAGGCTTTAGGCTAGGGCTCCCCTAGGCTAAGGCTAGGGCTCCCCTAGCCTTCAGGCTAGGGCACCCCTAGGCTTTAGGCTCCCCTAGGCTATGTCTAGGGCTCCCCTAGCCTTCAGGCTAGGGCACCCCTAGGCTTTAGGCTAGGGCTCCCCTAGGCTAAGGCTAGGGCTCCCCTAGCCTTCAGGCTAGGGCACCCCTAGGCTTTAGGCTCCCCTAGGCTAAGGCTAGGGCTCCCCTAGCCTTCAGACTAGGGCACCCCTAGGCTTTAGGCTAGGGCTCCCCTAGGCTAAGGCTAGGGCTCCCCTAGCCTTCAGGCTAGGGCACCCCTAGGCTTTAGGCTCCCCTAGGCTAAGGCTAGGGCTCCCCTAGCCTTCAGGCTAGGGCACCCCTAGGCTTTAGGCTAGGGCTACCCTAGGCTAAGGCTAGGGCTCCCCTAGGCTTCAGGCTAGGGCACCCCTAGGCTTTAGGCTCCCCTAGGCTAAGGCTAGGGCTCCCCTAGCCTTCAGGCTAGGGCACCCCTAGGCTTTAGGCTAGGGCTCCCCTAGGCTAAGGCTAGGGCTCCCCTAGTCGTCAGGCTAGGGCACCCCTAGGCTTTAGGCTTCCCTAGGCTAAGGCTAGGGCACCCCTAGGCTTTAGGCTCCCCTAGGCTAAGGCTAGGGCTCCCCTAGCCTTCAGGCTAGGGCACCCCTAGGCTTTACGCTAGGGCTCCCCTAGGCTAAGGCTAGGGCTCCCCTAGCCTTCAGGCTAGGGCACTCCTAGGCTTTAGGCTCCCCTAGGCTAAGGCTAGGGCTCCCCTAGCCTTCAGGCCAGGGCACCCCTAGGCTTTAGGCTCCCCTAGGCTAAGGCTAGGGCTCCCCTAGCCTTCATGCCAGGGCACCCCTAGGCTTTAGGCTCCCCTAGGCTAAGGCTTCGGCTCCCCTAGCCTTCAGGCCAGGGCACCCCTAGGCTTTAGGCTCCCCTAGGCTAAGGCTAGGGCTCCCCTAGCTTTCAGGCCATGGCACCCCTAGGCTTTAGGCTCCCCTAGGCTAAGGCTAAGGCTCCCCTAGCCTTCAGGCCAGGGCACCCCTAGGATTTAGGCTCCCCTAGGCTAAGGCTAGGGCTCCCCTAGCCTTCAGGCCAGGGCACCCCTAGGCTTTAGGCTCCCCTATGCTAAGGCTAGGGCTCCCCTAGCCTTCAGTCCAGGGCACCCCTAGGCTTTAGGCTCCCCTAGGCTAAGGCTAGGGCTCCCCTAGCCTTCAGGCCAGGGCACCCCTAGGCTTTAGGCTCCCCTAGGCTAAGGCTAGGGCCCCCCTAGCCTTCAGGCCAGGGCACCCCTAGGCTTTAGGCTCCACTAGGCTAAGGCTAGGGCCCCCCTAGCCTTCAGGCCAGGGCACCCTTAGGCTTTAGGCTCCCCTAGGCTAAGGCTAGGGCCCCCCTAGCCTTCAGGCCAGGGCACTCCTAGGCTTTAGGCTCCCCTAGGCTAAGGCTAGGGCCCCCCTAGCCTTCAGGCCAGGGCACCCCTAGGCTTTAGGCTCCCCTAGGCTAAGGTTAGGGCCCCCCTAGCCTTCAGGCCAGGGCACCCCTAGGCTTTAGGCTCCCCTAGGCTAAGGCTAGGGCCCCCCTAGCCTTCAGGCCAGGGCACCCCTAGGCTTTAGGCTACCCTAGGCAAAGGCTAGGGCCCCCCTAGCCTTCAGGCCAGGGCACCCCTAGGCTTTAGGCTCCCCTAGGCTAAGGCTAGGGCTCCCCTAGCCTTCAGGCCAGGGCACCCCTAGGCTTTAGGCTCCCCTAGGCTAAGGCTAGGGCTCCCCGAGCCTTCAGACCAGGGCACCCCTAGGCTTTAGGTTCCCTTAGGCAAAGGCTAGGGCTCCCCTAGCCTTCAGGCCAGGGCACCCCTAGGCTTTAGGCTCCCCTAGGCTAAGGCTAGGGCTCCCCTAGCCTTCAGGCCAGGGCACCCCTAGGCTTTAGGCTCCCCTAGGCTAAGGCTAGGGCTCCCCTAGCCTTCAGGCCAGGGCACCCCTAGGCTTTAGGCTCCCCTAGGCTAAGGCTAGGGATCCTCTAGCCTTCAGGCCAGGGAACCCCTAGTCTTTAGGCTCCACTAGGCTAAGGCTAGGGCCCCCCTAGCCTTCAGGCCAGGGCACCCCTAGGTTTTAGGCTCCCCTAGGCTAAGGCTAGGGCCCCCCTAGCCTTCAGGCCAGGGCACCCCTAGGCTTTAGGCTCCCCTAGGCTAAGGCTAGGGCCCCCCTAGCCTTCAGGCCAGGGCACCCCTAGGCTTTAGGCTCCCCTAGGCTAAGGCTAGGGCCCCCCTAGCCTCAGGCCAGGGCACCCCTAGGCTTTAGGCTCCCCTAGGCTAAGGCTAGGGCCCCCCTAGCCTTCAGGCCAGGGCACCCCTAGGCTTTAGGCTCCCCTAGGCAAAGGCTAGGGCCCCCCTAGCCTTCAGGCCAGGGCACCCCTAGGCTTTAGGCTCCCCTAGGCTAAGGCTAGGGCTCCCCTAGCCTTCAGGCCAGGGCACCCCTAGGCTTTAGGCTCCCCTAGGCTAAGGCTAGGGCTCCCCTAGCCTTCAGGCCAGGGCACCCCTAGGCTTTAGGCTCCCCTAGGCTAAGGCTAGGGCTCCCCTAGCCTTCAGGCCAGGGCACCCCTAGGCTTTAGGCTCCCTTAGGCTAAGGCTAGGGCTCCCCTAGCCTTCAGGCCAGGGCACCCCTAGGCTTTAGGCTCCCCTAGGCTAAGGCTAGGGCTCCCCTAGCCTTCAGGCCAGGGCTCCCCTAGGCTTTAGGCTCCCCTAGGCTAAGGCTAGGGCTCCTCTAGCCTTCAGGTCAGGGAACCCCTAGGCTTTAGGCTCCCCTAGGCTAAGGCTAGGGCTCCCCTAACCTTCAGGCCAGGGCACCCCTAGGCTTTAGGCTCCCCTAGGCTAAGGCTAGGGCTCCCCTAGCCTTCAGGCCAGGGCACCCCTAGGCTTTAGGCTCCCCTAGGCTAAGGCTAGGGCTCCCCTAGCCTTCAGCCAGGGCACCCCTAGGCTTTAGGCTAGGGCTCCCCTAGGCTAAGGCTAGGGCTCCCCTAGCCTTCAGGCTAGGGCACCCCTAGGCTTTAGGCTCCCCTAGGCTAAGGCTAGGGCTCCCCTAGCCTTCAGGCTAGGGCACCCCTAGGCTTTAGGCTCCCCTAGGCTAAGGCTCGGGCTCCCCTAGCCTTCAGGCTAGGGCACCCCTAGGCTTTAGGCTCCCCTAGGCTAAGGCTAGGGCTCCCCTAGCCTTCAGGCTAGGGCACCCCTAGGATTTAGGCTATGGCTCCCCTAGGCTAAGGCTAGGGCTACCCTAGCCTTCAGGCTAGGGCACCCCTAGGCTTTAGGCTCCACTAGGGAAAGGCTAGGGCTCCCCTAGCCTTCAGGCTAGGGCACTCCTAGGCTTTAGGCTCCCCTAGGCTAAGGCTAGGGCTCCCCTAACCTTCAGGCTAGGGCACCCCTAGGCTTTAGGCTAGGGCTCCCCTAGGCTAAGGCTAGGGCTCCCCTAGCCTTCAGGCTAGGGCACCCCTCGGCTTTAGGCTCTGGCTGCCCTAGGCTAAGGCTAGGGCTCCCCTAGCCTTCAGGCTAGGGCACCCCTCGGTTTTAGGCTAGGGCTCCCCTAGGCTAAGGCTAGGGCTCCCCTAGCCTTCAGGCTAGGGCACCCCTCGGCTTTAGGCTAGGGCTCCCCTAGGCTAAGGCTAGGGCTCCCCTACCCTTCAGGCTAGGGCACCCCTCGGCTTTAGGCTAGGGCTCCCCTAGGCTAAGGCTAGGGTTCCCCTAGCATTCAGTCTAGGGCACCCCTAGGCTTTAGGCTCCCCTAGGCTAAGGCTAGGGCTCCCCTAGCCTTCAGGCTAGGGCACCCCTTGGCTTTAGGCAATGGCTCCCCTAGGCTAAGGCTAGGGCTCCCCTAGCCTTCAGGCTAGGGCACCCCTAGGCTTTAGGCTCCCCTCGGCTAAGGCTAGGGCTCCCCTAGCATTCAGGCTAGGGCACCCCTAGGCTTTAGGCTAGGGCTCCCCTAGGCTAAGGCTAGGGCTCCCCTAGCCTTCAGGCTAGGGCACCCCTAGGCTTTAGGCTCCCCTAGGCTAAGGCTAGGGCTCCCCTAGGCTTCAGGCTAGGTCACCCCTAGGCTTTAGGCTCCCCTAGGCTAAGGCTAGGGCTCCCCTAGCCTTCAGGCTAGGGCACCCCTAGGCTTTAGGCTAGGGCTCCGCTAGGCTAAGGCTAGGGCTCCCCTAGCCTTCAGGCTAGGGCACCCCTAGGCTTTAGGCTCCCCTAGGCTAAGGCTAGGGCTCCCCTAGCCTTCAGGCTAGGGCACCCCTAGGCTTTAGGCTAGGTCTCCCCTAGGCTAAGGCTAGGGCTCCCCTAGCCTTCAGGCTAGGGCACCCCTAGGCTTTAGGCTCCCCTAGGCTAAGGCTAGGGCTCCCCTAGCCTTCAGGCTAGGGCACGCCTAGGCTTTAGACTAGGGCTCCCCTAGGCTAAGGCCAGGGCTCCCCTAGCCTTCAGGCTAGGGCACCCCTAGGCTTTAGGCTCCCCTAGGCTATGTCTAGGGCTCCCCTAGCCTTCCGGCTAGGGCACCCCTAGGCTTTAGGCTAGGGCTCCCCTAGGCTAAGGCTAGGGCTCCCCTAGCCTTCAGGCTAGGGCACCCCTAGGCTTTAGGCTCCCCTAGGCTAAGGCTAGGGCTCCCCTAGCCTTCAGACTAGGGCACCCCTAGGCTTTAGGCTAGGGCTCCCCTAGGCTAAGGCTAGGGCTCCCTTAGCTTTCAGGCTAGGGCACCCCTAGGCTTTAGGCTCCCCTAGGCTAAGGCTAGGGCTCCCCTAGTCTTCAGGCTAGGGCACCCCTAGGCTTTAGGCTAGGGCTCCCCTAGGCTAAGGCTAGGGCTCACCTAGCCTTCAGGCTAGGGCACCCCTAGGCTCTAGGCTTCCCTAGGCTAAGGCTAGGGCTCCCCTAGCCTTCAGGCTAGGGCACCCCTAGGCTTTAGGCTCCCCTAGGCTAAGGCTAGGGCTCCCCTAGCCTTCAGGCTAGGGCACCCCTAGGCTTTAGGCTAGGGCTCCCCTAGGCTAAGGCTAGGGCTCCCCTAGCCTTCAGGCTAGGGCACTCCTAGGCTTTAGGCTCCCCTAGGCTAAGGCTAGGGTTCCCCTAGCCTTCAGGCCAGGGCACCCCTAGGCTTTAGGCTCCCCTAGGCTAAGGCTAAGGCTCCCCTAGCCTTCAGGCCAGGGCACCCCTAGGCTTTAGGCTCCCCTAGGCTAAGGCTTCGGCTCCCCTAGCCTTCAGGCCAGGGCACCCCTAGGCTTTAGGCTCCCCTAGGCTAAGGCTAGGGCTCCCCTAGCCTTCAGGCCAGGGCACCCCTAGGCTTTAGGCTCCCCTAGGCTAAGGCTAGGGCTCCCCTAGCCTTCAGGCCAGGGCACCCCTAGGCTTTAGGCTCCCCTAGGCTAAGGCTAGGGCTCCCCTAGCCTTCAGGCCATGGCACCCCTAGGCTTTAGGCTCCCCTAGGCTAAGGCTAGGGCTCCCCTAGCCTTCCGGCCAGGGCACCCCTAGGCTTTAGGCTCCCCTAGGCTAAGGCTAGGGCCACCCTAGCCTTCAGGCCAGGGCACCCCTAGGCTTTAGGCTCCACTAGGCTAAGGCTAGGGCCCCCCTAGCCTTCAGGCCAGGGCACCCCTAGGCTTTAGGCTCCCCTAGGCTAATGCTAGGGCCCCCCTAGCCTTCAGGCCAGGGCACCCCTAGGCTTTAGGCTCCCCTAGGCTAAGGCTAGGGCCCCCCTAGCCTTCAGGCCAGGGCACCGCTAGGCTTTAGGCTCCCCTAGGCTAAGGCTAGGGCCCCCCTAGCCTTCAGGCCAGGGCACCCCTAGGCTTTAGGCTCCACTAGGCTAAGGCTTGGGCTCCCCTAGCCTTCAGGCCAGGGCACCCCTAGGCTTTAGGCTCCCCTAGGCTAAGGCTAGGGCTCCCCTAGCCTTCAGGCCAGGGCACCCCTAGGCTTTAGGCTCCCCTAGGCTAAGGCTAGAGCTCCCCTAGCCTTCCGGCCAGGGCACCCCTAGGCTTTAGGCTCCCCTAGGCTAAGGCTAGGGCCCCCCTAGCCTTCAGGCCAGGGCACCCCTAGGCTTTAGGCTCCCCTAGGCTAAGGCTAGGGCCCCCCTAGCCTTCAGGCCAGGGCACCCCTAGGCTTTAGGCTCCCCTAGGCTAAGGCTAGGGCCCCCCTAGCCTTCAGGCCAGGGCACCGCTAGGCTTTAGGCTCCCCTAGGCTAAGGCTAGGGCCCCCCTAGCCTTCAGGCCAGGGCACCCCTAGGCTTTAGGCTCCCCTAGGCAAAGGCTAGGGCCCCCCTAGCCTTCAGGCCAGGGCACCCCTAGGCTTTAGGCTCCCCTAGGCTAAGGCTAGGGCCCCCCTAGCCTTCAGGCCAGGGCACCCCTAGGCTTTAGGCTCCCCTAGGCTAAGGCTAGGGCCCCCCTAGCCTTCAGGCCAGGGCACCCCTAGGCTTTAGGCTCCCCTAGGCTAAGGCTAGGGCTTCCCTAGCCTTCAGGCCAGGGCACCCCTAGGCTTTAGGCTCCCCTAGGCTAAGGCTAGGGCTCCCCTAGCCTTTAGGCCAGGGCACCCCTAGGCTTTAGGCTCCCCTAGGCTAAGGCTAGGGCTCCCCTAGCCTTCACGCCAGGGCACCCCTAGGCTTTAGGCTCCCCTAGGCTAAGGCTAGAGCTCCCCTAGCCTTCCGGCCAGGGCACCCCTAGGCTTTAGGCTCCCCTAGGCTAAGGCTAGGTCCCCCCTAGCCTTCAGGCCTGGGCACCCCTAGGCTTTAGGCTCCCCTAGGCTAAGGCTAGGGCCCCCCTAGCCTTCAGGCCAGGGCACCCCTAGGCTTTAGGCTCCCCTAGGCTAAGGCTAGGGCCCCCCTAGCCTTAAGGCCAGGGCACCGCTAGGCTTTAGGCTCTCCTAGGCTAAGGCTAGGGCCCCCCTAGCCTTCAGGCCAGGGCACCCCTAGGCTTTAGGCTCCCCTAGGCTAAGGCTAGGGCCCCCCTAGCCTTCAGGCCAGGGCACCCCTAGGCTTTAGGCTCCCCTAGGCTAAGGCTAGGGCCCCCCTAGCCTTCAGGCCAGGGCACCCCTAGGCTTTAGGCTCCCCTAGGCTAAGGCTAGGGCTTCCCTAGCCTTCAGGCCAGGGCACCCCTAGGCTTTAGGCTCCCCTAGGCTAAGGCTAGGGCTCCCCTAGCCTTCAGGCCAGGGCACCCCTAGGCTTTAGGCTCCCCTAGGCTAAGGCTAGGGCTACCCTAGCCTTCAGGCCAAGGCATCCCTAACCTTTGGCTCCCCTAGGCTAAGGCTAGGGCTCCCCTAGCCTTCAGGCCAGGGCACCCCTAGGCTTTAGGCTCCCCTAGGCTAAGGCTAGGGCTCCCCTAGCCTTCAGGCCAGGGCACCCCTAGGCTTTAGGCTCCCCTAGGCTAAGGCTAGGGCTCCCCTAGCCTTCAGGCCAGGGAACCCCTAGGCTTTAGGCTCCCCTAGGCTAAGGCTAGGGCTCCCCTACCCTCAGGCCAGGGCACCCCTAGGCTTTAGGCTCCACTAGGCTAAGGCTAGGGCTCCCCTAGCCTTCAGGCCTGGGCACCCCTAGGCTTTAGGCTCCCCTAGGCTAAGGCTAGGGCTCCCCTAGCCTTCAGGCCAGGGCACCCCTAGGCTTTCGGCTCCCCTAGGCTAAGGCTAGGGCTCCCTAGCCTTCAGGCCAGGGCACCCCTAGGCTTTAGGCTAGGGCTCCCCTAGGCTAAGGCTAGGGCTCCCCTAGCCTTCAGGCCAGGGCACCCCTAGGCTTTAGGCTAGGGCTCCCCTAGGCTAAGGCTAGGGCTCCCCTAGCTTTCAGGCCAGGGCACCCCTAGGCTTTAGGCTCGGGCACCCCTAGGCTAAGGCTAGGGCCCCCCTAGCCTTCATGCCAGGGCACCCCTAGGCTTTAGGCTCCCCTAGGCTAAGGCTTGGGCTCCCCTAGCTTTCAGGCTAGGGCACCCCTAGGCTTTAGGCTCCCCTAGGCTAAGGCTAGGGCTCCCCTAGCCTTCAGGCTAGGGCACTCCTAGGCTTTAGGCTCCCCTAGGCTACGGCTAGGGCTCCCCTAGCCTTCAGGCTAGGGCACCCCAAGGCTTTAGGCTAGGGCTCCCCTAGGCTAAGGTTAGGGCTCCCCTAGCCTTCAGGCTAGGGCACCCCTAGGCTTTAGGCTCCCCTAGGCTAAGGCTAGGGCTCCCCTAGCCTTCAGGCTAGGGCACCCCTAGGCTTTATTCTAGGGCTCCCTTAGGCTAAGGCTAGGGCTCCCCTAGCCTTCAGGCTAGGGCACCCCTAGGCTTTAGGCTCCCCTAGGCTAAGGCTAGGGCTCCCCTAGCCTTCAGGCTAGGGCACCCCTAGGCTTTAGGCTCCACTAGGCTAAGGCTAGGGCTCCCCTAGCTTTCAGGCTAGGGCAATCCTAGGCTTTAGGCTCCCCTAGGCTAAGGCTAGGGCTCCCCTAGCCTTCAGGCTAGGGCACCCCTAGGCTTTAGGCTAGGGCTCCCCTAGGCTAAGGCTAGGGCTCCCGTAGCCTTCAGGCTAGGGCAACCCTAGGCTTTAGGCTAGGGCTCCCCTAGGCTAAGGCTAGGGCTCCCCTAGCCTTCAGGCTAGGGCACCCCTCGGCTTTAGGCTAGGGCTGCCCTAGGCTAAGGCTAGGGCTCCCCTAGCCTTCAGGCTAGGGCACCCCTCGGTTTTAGGCTTGGGCTCCCCTAGGCTAAGGCTAGGGCTCCCCTAGCCTTCAGGGTAGGGCACCCCTCGGCTTTAGGCTAGGGCTCCCCTAGGCTAAGGCTAGGGCTCCCCTAGCCTTCAGGCTAGGGCACCCCTCGGCTTTAGGCTAGGGCTCCCCTAGGCTAAGGCTAGGGCTCCCCTAGCCTTCAGGCTAGGGCACCCTTAGGCTTTAGGCTCCCCTAGGCTAAGGCTAGGGCTCCCCTAGCCTTCAGGCCAGGGCACCCCTAGGCTTTAAGCTCCCCTAGGCTAAGGCTAGGGCTACCCTAGCCTTCAGGCCAAGGCATCCCTAACCTTTGGCTCCCCTAGGCTAAGGCTAGGGCTCCCCTAGCCTTCAGGCCAGGGCACCCCTAGGCTTTAGGCTCCCCTAGGCTAAGGCTAGGGCTCCCCTAGCCTTCAGGCCAGGGCACCCCTAGGCTTTAGGCTCCCCTAGGCTAAGGCTAGGGCTCCCCTAGCCTACAGGCCAGGGAACCCCTAGGCTTTAGGCTCCCCTAGGCTAAGGCTAGGGCTCCCCTACCCTCAGGCCAGGGCACCCCTAGGCTTTAGGCTCCACTAGGCTAAGGCTAGGGCTCCCCTAGCCTTCAGGCCTGGGCACCCCTAGGCTTTAGGCTTCCCTAGGCTAAGGCTAGGGCTCCCCTAGCCTTCAGGCCAGGGCACCCCTAGGCTTTCGGCTCCCCTAGGCTAAGGCTAGGGCTCCCCTAGCCTTCAGGCCAGGGCACCCCTAGGCTTTAGGCTAGGGCTCCCCTAGGCTAAGGCTAGGGCTCCCCTAGCCTTCAGGCCAGGGCACCCCTAGGCTTTAGGCTAGGGCTCTCCTAGGCTAAGGCTAGGGCTCCCCTAGCTTTCAGGCCAGGGCACCCCTAGGCTTTAGGCTCGGGCACCCCTAGGCTAAGGCTAGGGCCCCCCTAGCCTTCATGCCAGGGCACCCCTAGGCTTTAGGCTCCCCTAGGCTAAGGCTTGGGCTCCCCTAGCTTTCAGGCTAGGGCACTCCTAGGCTTTAGGCTCCCCTAGGCTACGGCTAGGGCTCCCCTAGCCTTCAGGCTAGGGCACCCCTAGGCTTTAGGCTAGGGCTCCCCTAGGCTAAGGTTAGGGCTCCCCTAGCCTTCAGGCTAGGGCACCCCTAGGCTTTAGGCTCCCCTAGGCTAAGGCTAGGGCTACCCTAGCCTTCAGGCTAGGGCACCCCTAGGCTTTATTCTAGGGCTCCCTTAGGCTAAGGCTAGAGCTCCCCTAGCCTTCAGGCTAGGGCACCCCTAGGCTTTAGGCTCCCCTAGGCTAAGGCTAGGGCTCCCCTAGCCTTCAGGCTAGGGCACACCTAGACTTTAGGCTAGGGCTCCCCTAGGCTAAGGCTAGGGCTCCCCTAGCCTTCAGGCTAGGGCACCCCTAGGCTTTTGGCTCCCCTAGGCTAAGGCTAGGGCTCCCCTAGCCTTCCGGCTAGGGCACCCCTAGGCTTTAGGCTAGGGCTCCCCTAGGCTAAGGCTAGGGCTCCCCTAGCCTTCAGGCTAGGGCACCCCTAGGCTTTAGGCTCCCCTAGGCTAAGGTTAGGGCTCCCCTAGCCTTCAGGCTAGGGCACCCCTAGGCTTTAGGCTAGGGCTCCCCTAGGCTATGGCTAGGGATCCCCTAGCCTTCAGGCTAGGGCACCCCTAGGCTTTAGGCTCCCCTAGGCTAAGGCTAGGGCTCCCCTAGCCTTCAGGCTAGGGCACCCCTAGGCTTTAGGCTAGGGCTCCCCTAGGCTAAGGCTAGGGCTCCCCTAGCCTTCAGGCTAGGGCACCCCTAGGCTTTAGGCTCCCCTAGGCTAAGGCTAGGGCTCCCCTAGCCTTCAGGCTAGGGCACCCCTAGGCTTTAGGCTCCCCTAGGCTAAGGCTCGGGCTCCCCTAGCCTTCAGGCTAGTGCACCCCTAGGCTTTAGGCTCCCCTAGGCTAAGTCTAGGGCTCCCCTAGCCTTCAGGCTAAGGCACCCCTAGGATTTAGGCTATGGCTCCCCTAGGCTAAGGCTAGGGCTCCCCTAGCCTTCAGGCTAGGGCACCCCTAGACTTTAGGCTCCACTAGGCTAAGGCTAGGGCTCCCCTAGCTTTCAGGCTAGGGCAATCCTAGGCTTTAGGCTCCCCTAGGCTAAGGCTAGGGCTCCCCTAGCCTTCAGGCTAGGGCACCCCTAGGCTTTAGGCAAGGGCTCCCCTAGGCTAAGGCTAGGGCTCCCGTAGCCTTCAGGCTAGGGCAACCCTAGGCTTTTGGCTCCCCTAGGCTAAGGCTAGGGCTCCCCTAGCCTTCCGGCTAGGGCACCCCTAGGCTTTAGGCTAGGGCTCCCCTAGGCTAAGGCTAGGGCTCCCCTAGCCTTCAGGCTAGGGCACCCCTAGGCTTTAGGCTCCCCTAGGCTAAGGTTAGGGCTCCCCTAGCCTTCAGGCTAGGGCACCCCTAGGCTTTAGGCTAGGGCTCCCCTAGGCTATGGCTAGGGATCCCCTAGCCTTCAGGCTAGGGCACCCCTAGGCTTTAGGCTCCCCTAGGCTAAGGCTAGGGCTCCCCTAGCCTTCAGGCTAGGGCACCCCTAGGCTTTAGGCTAGGGCTCCCCTAGGCTAAGGCTAGGGCTCCCCTAGCCTTCAGGCCAGGGCACCCCTAGGCTTTAGGCTCCCCTAGGGTAAGGCTAGGGCTCCCCTAGCCTTCAGGCCAGGGCACCACTAGGATTTAGGCTCCCCTAGGCTAAGGCTAGGGCTCCCCTAGCCTTCAGGCCAGGGCACCCCTAGGCTTTAGGCTCCCATAGGCTAAGGCTAGGGCTCCCCTAGCCTTCAGGCCAGGGCACCCCTAGGCTTTAGGCTCCCCTAGGCTAAGGCTAGGGCTCCCCTAGCCTTCAGGCCAGGGCAACCCTAGGCTTTAGGCTCCCCTAGGCTAAGGCAAGGGCTCCCCTAGCCTTCAGGCCAGGGCACCCCTAGGCTTTTGCTCCCCTAGGCTAAGGCTAGGGCTCCCCTAGCCTTCAGGCCAGGGCACCCCTAGGCTTTAGGCTCCCCTAGACTAAGGCTAGGGCTCCCCTAGCCTTCAGGCCAGGGCACCCCTAGGCTTTAGGCTCCCCTAGACTAAGGATAGGGCTCCCCTAGCCTTCAGGCCAGGGCACCCCTAGGCTTTAGGCTCCCCTAGGCTAAGGCTAGGGTCCCCCTAGCCTTCAGGCCAGGGCACCCCTAGGCTTTAGACTTCCCTAGGTTAAGGCTAGGGCCCCCCTAGCCTTCAGGCCAGGGCACCCCTCGTATTTAGGCTCCCCTAGGCTAAGGCTAGGCCCCCCCTAGCCTTCAGGCCAGGGCACCCCTAGGCTTTAGGCTCCCCTAGGCTAAGGCTAGGGCCCCGCTAGCCTTCAGGCCAGGGCACCCCTAGACTTTAGGCTCCCCTAGGCTAAGGCTAGGGCCCCCCTAGCCTTCAGGCCAGGGCACCCCTAGGCTTTAGGCTCCCCTAGGCTAAGGCTAGGGCCCCCCTAGCCTTCAGGCCAGGGCACCCCTATGCTTTAGGCTCCCCTAGGCTAAGGCTAGGGCTCCCCTAGCCTTCAGGCCAGGGCACCCCTAGGCTTTAGGCTCCCCTAGGCTTAGGCTAGGGCTCCCCTAGCCTTCAGGCCAGGGCACCCCTAGGCTTTAGGCTCCCCTAGGCTAAGGCTAGGGCTCCCCTAGCCTTCAGGCCAGGGCACCCCTAGGCTTTAGGCTCCCCTAGGCAAAGGCTAGGGCTCCCCTAGCCTTCAGGCCAGGGCACCCCTAGGCTTTAGGCTCCCCTAGGCAAAGGCTAGGGCTCCCCTAGCCTTCAGGCCAGGGCACCCCTAGGCTTTAGGCTCCCCTAGGCAAAGGCTAGGGCTCCCCTAGCCTTCAGGCCAGGGCATCCCTAGGCTTTAGGCTCCCCTAGGCTAAGGCTAGGGCTCCCCTAGCCTTCAGGCCAGGGCACCCCTAGGCTTTAGGCTCCCCTAGGCTAAGGCTAGGGCTCCCCTAGCCTTCAGGCCAGGGCACCCCTAGGCTTTAGGCTCCCCTAGGCTAAGGCTAGGGCTCCCCTAGCCTTCAGGCTAGGGCACCCCTAGGCTTTAGGCTCCCCTAGGCTAAGGCTAGGGCTCCCCTAGCCTTCAGGCCAGGGCACCCCTAGGCTTTAGGCTCCCCTAGGCTAAGGCTAGGGCTCCCCTAGCCTTCAGGCCAGGGCACCCCTAGGCTTTAGGCTCCCCTAGGCTAAGGCTAGGGCTCCCCTAGCCTTCAGGCCAGGGCACCCCTAGGCTTTAGGCTCCCCTAGTCTAAGGCTAGGGCTCCCCTAGTCTTCAGGCCAGGGCACCCCTAGGCTTTAGGCTCCCCTAGGCTAAGGCTACGGCTCCCCTAGCCTTCAGGCCAGGGCACCCCTAGGCTTTAGGCTCCCCTAGGCTAAGGCTAGGGCTCCCCTAGGCTAAGGCTAGGGCTCCCCTAGCCTTCAGGCTAGGGCACCCCGAGGCTTTAGGCTAGGGCTCCCCTAGGCTAAGGCTAGGGCTCCCCTAGCCTTCAGGGTAGGGCACCCCTAGGCTTTAGGCTCCCCTAGGCTAAGGCTAGGGCTCCCCTAGGCTTTAGGCTCCCCTAGGCGAAGGCTAGTGCTCCCCTAGCCTTCAGGCTAGGGCACCCCTAGGCTTTAGGCTCCCCTAGGCTAAGGCTAGGACTCCCCTAGCCTTCAGGCTAGGGCAGCCCTAGGCTTTAGGCTCCCCTAGGCTAAGGCTACGGCTCCCCTAGCCTTCAGGCTAGGGCACCACTAGGCTTTAGGCTCCCATAGACTAAGGCTAGGGCTCCCCTAGGCTAAGGCTAGGGCTCCACTAGCCTTCAGATTAGGGCACCCCTAGGCTTTATGCTCCCCTAGGCTAAGGCTAGGGCTCCCCTAGGCTAAGGCTATGGCTCCCCTAGCCTTCAGGCTAGGGCACCCCTAGGCTTTAGGCTCCCATAGCCTAAGGCTAGGGCTCCCCTAGCCTTCAGGCTAGGGCACCCCTAGGATTTAGGCTCCCCTAGGCTAAGGCTAGGGCTCCCCTAGGCTAAGGCTAGGGTTCCCCTAGCCTTCAGGCTAGGGCACCCCTAGGCTTTAGGCTCCCCTAGGCTAAGTCTAGGGCTTCCCTAGGCTAAGGCTAGGGCTCCCCTAGCCTTCAGGCTAGGGCACCCCTAGGCTTTAGGCTCCCCTAGGCTAAGGCTTGGGCTTCCCTAGCCTTCAGGCTAGGGCACCCCTAGGCTTTAGGCTAGGGCTTCCCTAGGCTAAGGCTAGGGCTCCCCTAGCTTTCAGGCTAGGACACCCCTAGGCTTTAGGCTAGGGCTCCCCTAGGCTAAGGCTAGGGCTCCCCTAGCCTTCAGGCTAGGGCACCCCTAGGCTTTATGCTAGGGGTCCCCTAGGCTAAGGCTAGGGCTCCCCTAGCCTTCAGGCTAGGGCAACCCTAGGCTTTAGGCTCCCCTAGGCTAAGGCTAGGGCTCCCCTAGCCTTCAGGCTAGGGAACCCCTAGGCTTTAGGCTCCCCTAGGCTAAGGCTAGGGCTCCCCTAGCCTTAAAGCTAGGGCACCCCTAGGCTTTAGGCTCCCCTAGGCTAAGGCTAGGGCTCCCCTAGGCTAAGGCTAGGGCGCCCCTAGCCTTCAGGCTAGGGCACCCCTAGGCTTTAGGCTCCCCTAGGCTAAGGCTAGGGCTCCCCTAGCCTTCAGGCTAGGGCACTCCTAGGCTTTAGGCTCCCCTAGGCTAAGGCTAGGGCTCCCCTACGCTAAGGCTAGGGCTCCCCTAGCCTTCAGGCTAGGGCACCCCTAGGCTTTAGACTCCCCTAGGCTAAGGCTAGGGCACCCCTACGCTAAGGCTATGGCTCCCCTAGCCTTCAGGCTAGGGCACCCCTAGGCTTTAGGCTAGGGCTCCCCTAGGCTAAGGCTAGGGCTCCCCTAGCCTTCAGGCTAGGGCACCACTAGGCTTTAGGCTCCCCTAGGCTATGTCTAGGGCTCCCCTAGCCTTCAGGCTAGGGCACCCCTAGGCTTTAGGCTCCCCTAGGCTAAGGCTAGGGCTCCCCTAGCCTTCAGACTAGGGCACCCCTAGGCTTTAGGCTAGGGCTTCCCTAGGCTAAGGCTAGGGCTCCCCTAGCCTTCAGGCTAGGGCACCCATAGGCTTTAGGCTCCCCTAGGCTAAGGCTAGGGCTCCCCTAGCCTTCAGGCTAGGGCACCCCTAGGCTTTAGGCTAGGGCTACCCTAGGCTAAGGCTAGGGCTCCCCTAGGCTTCATTCTAGGGCACCCCTAGGCTTTAGGTTCCCCTAGGATAAGGCTAGGGCTCCCCTAGCCTTCAGGCTAGGGCACCCCTAGGCTTTAGGCTAGGGCTCCCCTAGGCTTTAGGCTCCCCTAGGCTAAGGCTAGGGCTCCCCTAGCCTTCATGCCAGGGCACCCGTAGGCTTTAGGCTCCCGTAGGCTAAGGCTTCGGCTCCCCTAGCCTTCAGGCCAGGGCACCCCTAGGCTTTAGGCTCCCCTAGGCTAAGGCTAGGGCTCCCCTAGCCTTCAGGCCAGGGCACCCCTAGGCTTTACGCTCCCCTAGGCTAAGGCTAGGGGCCCCCTAGCCTTCAGGCCAGGGCACCCCTAGGCTTTAGGCTCCCCTAGGCTAAGGCTAGGACTCCCCTAGCCTTCAGACCAGGGCACCCCTAGGCTTTAGGCTCCCCTAGGCTAAGGCTAGGGCCCCCCTAGCCTTCAGGCCAGGGCACCCCTAGGCTTTAGGCTCCCCTAGGCTAAGGCTAGGGCCCCCCTAGCCTTCAGGCCAGGGCACCCCTAGGCTTTAGGCTCCCCTAGGCTAAGGCTAGGGCTCCCCTAGCCTTCAGGCTAGGGCACCCCTAGGCTTTAGGCTAGGGCTCCCCTAGGCTAAGGCTAGGGCTCCCCTAGCCTTCAGGCTAGGGCACCCCTAGGCTTTAGGCTCCCCTAGGCTATGTCTAGGGCTCCCCTAGCCTTCAGGCTAGGGCACCCCTAGGCTTTAGGCTAGGGCTCCCCTAGGCTAAGGCTAGGGCTCCCCTAGCCTTCAGGCTAGGGCACCCCTAGGCTTTAGGCTCCCCTAGGCTAAGGCTAGGGCTCCCCTAGCCTTCAGACTAGGGCACCCCTAGGCTTTAAGCTAGGGCTCCCCTAGGCTAAGGCTAGGGCTCCCCTAGCCTTCAGGCTAGGGCACCCCTAGGCTTTAGGCTCCCCTAGGCTAAGGCTAGGGCTCCCCTAGCCTTCAGGCTAGGGCACCCCTAGGCTTTAGGCTAGGGCTACCCTAGGCTAAGGCTAGGGCTCCCCTAGGCTTCAGGCTAGGGCACCCCTAGGCTTTAGGCTCCCCTAGGCTAAGGCTAGGGCTCCCCTAGCCTTCAGGCTAGGGCACCCCTAGGCTTTAGGCTAGGGCTCCCCTAGGCTAAGGCTAGGGCTCCCCTAGCCGTCAGGCTAGGGCACCCCTAGGCTTTAGGCTTCCCTAGGCTAAGGCTAGGGCACCCCTAGGCTTTAGGCTCCCCTAGGCTAAGGCTAGGGCTCCCCTAGCCTTCAGGCTAGGGCACCCCTAGGCTTTACGCTAGGGCTCCCCTAGGCTAAGGCTAGGGCTCCCCTAGCCTTCAGGCTAGGGCACTCCTAGGCTTTAGGCTCCCCTAGGCTAAGTCTAGGGCTCCCCTAGCCTTCAGGCCAGGGCACCCCTAGGCTTTAGGCTCCCCTAGGCTAAGGCTAGGGCTCCCCTAGCCTTCATGCCAGGGCACTCCTAGGCTTTAGGCTCCCCTAGGCTAAGGCTTCGGCTCCACTAGCCTTCAGGCCAGGGCACCCCTAGGCTTTAGGCTCCCCTAGGCTAAGGCTAGGGCTCCCCTAGCTTTCAGGCCATGGCACCCCTAGGCTTTAGGCTCCCCTAGGCTAAGGCTAAGGCTCCCCTAGCCTTCAGGCCAGGGCACCCCTAGGATTTAGGCTCCCCTAGGCTAAGGCTAGGGCTCCCCTAGCCTTCAGGCCAGGGCACCCCTAGGCTTTAGGCTCCCCTATGCTAAGGCTAGGGCTCCCCTAGCCTTCAGTCCAGGGCACCCCTAGGCTTTAGGCTCCCCTAGGCTAAGGCTAGGGCTCCCCTAGCCTTCAGGCCAGGGCACCCCTAGGCTTTAGGCTCCCCTAGGCTAAGGCTAGGGCCCCCCTAGCCTTCAGGCCAGGGCACCCCTAGGCTTTAGGCTCCACTAGGCTAAGGCTAGGGCCCCCCTAGCCTTCAGGCCAGGGCACCCCTAGGCTTTAGGCTCCCCTAGGCTAAGGCTAGGGCCCCCCTAGCCTTCAGGCCAGGGCACTCCTAGGCTTTAGGCTCCCCTAGGCTAAGGCTAGGGCCCCCCTAGCCTTCAGGCCAGGGCACCCCTAGGCTTTAGGCTCCCCTAGGCTAAGGTTAGGGCCCCCCTAGCCTTCAGGCCAGGGCACCCCTAGGCTTTAGGCTCCCCTAGGCTAAGGCTATGGCCCCCCTAGCCTTCAGGCCAGGGCACCCCTAGGATTAGGCTACCCTAGGCAAAGGCTAGGGCCCCCCTAGCCTTCAGGCCAGGGCACCCCTAGGCTTTAGGCTCCCCTAGGCTAAGGCTAGGGCTCCCCTAGCCTTCAGGCCAGGGCACCCCTATGCTTTAGGCTCCCCTAGGCTAAGGCTAGGGCTCCCCGAGCCTTCAGACCAGGGCACCCCTAGGCTTTAGGTTCCCTTAGGCAAAGGCTAGGGCTCCCCTAGCCTTCAGGCCAGGGCACCCCTAGGCTTTAGGCTCCCCTAGGCTAAGGCTAGGGCTCCCCTAGCCTTCAGGCCAGGGCACCCCTAGGCTTTAGGCTCCCCTAGGCTAAGGCTAGGGCTCCCCTAGCCTTCAGGCCAGGGCACCCCTAGGCTTTAGGCTCCCCTAGGCTAAGGCTAGGGATCCTCTAGCCTTCAGGCCAGGGAACCCCTAGTCTTTAGGCTCCACTAGGCTAAGGCTAGGGCCCCCCTAGCCTTCAGGCCAGGGCACCCCTAGGTTTTAGGCTCCCCTAGGCTAAGGCTAGGGCCCCCCTAGCCTTCAGGCCAGGGCACCCCTAGGCTTTAGGCTCCCCTAGGCTAAGGCTAGGGCCCCCCTAGCCTTCAGGCCAGGGCACCCCTAGGCTTTAGGCTCCCCTAGGCTAAGGCTAGGGCCCCCCTAGCCTCAGGCCAGGGCACCCCTAGGCTTTAGGCTCCCCTAGGCTAAGGCTAGGGCCCCCCTAGCCTTCAGGCCAGGGCACCCCTAGGCTTTAGGCTCCCCTAGGCAAAGGCTAGGGCCCCCCTAGCCTTCAGGCCAGGGCACCCCTAGGCTTTAGGCTCCCCTAGGCTAAGGCTAGGGCTCCCCTAGCCTTCAGGCCAGGGCACCCCTAGGCTTTAGGCTCCCCTAGGCTAAGGCTAGGGCTCCCCTAGCCTTCAGGCCAGGGCACCCCTAGGCTTTAGGCTCCCCTAGGCTAAGGCTAGGGCTCCCCTAGCCTTCAGGCCAGGGCACCCCTAGGCTTTAGGCTCCCTTAGGCTAAGGCTAGGGCTCCCCTAGCCTTCAGGCCAGGGCACCCCTAGGCTTTAGGCTCCCCTAGGCTAAGGCTAGGGCTCCCCTAGCCTTCAGGCCAGGGCTCCCCTAGGCTTTAGGCTCCCCTAGGCTAAGGCTAGGGCTCCTCTAGCCTTCAGGTCAGGGAACCCCTAGGCTTTAGGCTCCCCTAGGCTAAGGCTAGGGCTCCCCTAACCTTCAGGCCAGGGCACCCCTAGGCTTTAGGCTCCCCTAGGCTAAGGCTAGGGCTCCCCTAGCCTTCAGGCCAGGGCACCCCTAGGCTTTAGGCTCCCCTAGGCTAAGGCTAGGGCTCCCCTAGCCTTCAGGCCAGGGCACCCCTAGGCTTTAGGCTAGGGCTCCCCTAGGCTAAGGCTAGGGCTCCCCTAGCCTTCAGGCTAGGGCACCCCTAGGCTTTAGGCTCCCCTAGGCTAAGGCTAGGGCTCCCCTAGCCTTCAGGCTAGGGCACCCCTAGGCTTTAGGCTCCCCTAGGCTAAGGCTCGGGCTCCCCTAGCCTTCAGGCTAGGGCACCCCTAGGCTTTAGGCTCCCCTAGGCTAAGGCTAGGGCTCCCCTAGCCTTCAGGCTAGGGTACCCCTAGGATTTAGGCTATGGCTCCCCTAGGCTAAGGCTAGGGCTACCCTAGCCTTCAGGCTAGGGCACCCCTAGGCTTTAGGCTCCACTAGGCTAAGGCTAGGGCTCCCCTAGCCTTCAGGCTAGGGCACTCCTAGGCTTTAGGCTCCCCTAGGCTAAGGCTAGGGCTCCCCTAACCTTCAGGCTAGGGCACCCCTAGGCTTTAGGCTAGGGCTCCCCTAGGCTAAGGCTAGGGCTCCCCTAGCCTTCAGGCTAGGGCACCCCTCGGCTTTAGGCTCTGGCTGCCCTAGGCTAAGCCTAGGGCTCCCCTAGCCTTCAGGCTAGGGCACCCCTCGGTTTTAGGCTAGGGCTCCCCTAGGCTAAGGCTAGGGCTCCCCTAGCCTTCAGGCTAGGGCACCCCTCGGCTTTAGGCTAGGGCTCCCCTAGGCTAAGGCTAGGGCTCCCCTACCCTTCAGGCTAGGGCACCCCTCGGCTTTAGGCTAGGGCTCCCCTAGGCTAAGGCTAGGGTTCCCCTAGCATTCAGTCTAGGGCACCCCTAGGCTTTAGGCTCCCCTAGGCTAAGGCTAGGGCTCCCCTAGCCTTCAGGCTAGGGCACCCCTAGGCTTTAGGCAATGGCTCCCCTAGGCTAAGGCTAGGGCTCCCCTAGCCTTCAGGCTAGGGCACCCCTAGGCTTTAGGCTCCCCTAGGCTAAGGCTAGGGCTCCCCTAGCATTCAGGCTAGGGCACCCCTAGGCTTTAGGCTAGGGCTCCCCTAGGCTAAGGCTAGGGCTCCCCTAGCCTTCAGGCTAGGGCACCCCTAGGCTTTAGGCTCCCCTAGGCTAAGGCTAGGGCTCCCCTAGGCTTCAGGCTAGGTCACCCCTAGGCTTTAGGCTCCCCTAGGCTAAGGCTAGGGCTCCCCTAGCCTTCAGGCTAGGGCACCCCTAGGCTTTAGGCTAGGGCTCCGCTAGGCTAAGGCTAGGGCTCCCCTAGCCTTCAGGCTAGGGCACCCCTAGGCTTTAGGCTCCCCTAGGCTAAGGCTAGGGCTCCCCTAGCCTTCAGGCTAGGGCACCCCTAGGCTTTAGGCTAGGTCTCCCCTAGGCTAAGGCTAGGGCTCCCCTAGCCTTCAGGCTAGGGCACCCCTAGGCTTTAGGCTCCCCTAGGCTAAGGCTAGGGCTCCCCTAGCCTTCAGGCTAGGGCACGCCTAGGCTTTAGACTAGGGCTCCCCTAGGCTAAGGCCAGGGCTCCCCTAGCCTTCAGGCTAGGGCACCCCTAGGCTTTAGGCTCCCCTAGGCTATGTCTAGGGCTCCCCTAGCCTTCCGGCTAGGGCACCCCTAGGCTTTAGGCTAGGGCTCCCCTAGGCTAAGGTTAGGGCTCCCCTAGCCTTCAGGCTAGGGCACCCCTAGGCTTTAGGCTCCCCTAGGCTAAGGCGAGGGCTCCCCTAGCCTTCAGACTAGGGCACCCCTAGGCTTTAGGCTAGGGCTCCCCTAGGCTAAGGCTAGGGCTCCCTTAGCTTTCAGGCTAGGGCACCCCTAGGCTTTAGGCTCCCCTAGGCTAAGGCTAGGGCTCCCCTAGTCTTCAGGCTAGGGCACCCCTAGGCTTTAGGCTAGGGCTCCCCTAGGCTAAGGCTAGGGCTCACCTAGCCTTCAGGCTAGGGCACCCCTAGGCTCTAGGCTTCCCTAGGCTAAGGCTAGGGCTCCCCTAGCCTTCAGGCTAGGGCACCCCTAGGCTTTAGGCTCCCCTAGGCTAAGGCTAGGGCTCCCCTAGCCTTCAGGCTAGGGCACCCCTAGGCTTTAGGCTAGGGCTCCCCTAGGCTAAGGCTAGGGATCCCCTAGCCTTCAGGCTAGGGCACTCCTAGGCTTTAGGCTCCCCTAGGCTAAGGCTAGGGTTCCCCTAGCCTTCAGGCCAGGGCACCCATAGGCTTTAGGCTCCCCTAGGCTAAGGCTAAGGCTCCCCTAGCCTTCAGGCCAGGGCACCCCTAGGCTTTAGGCTCCCCTAGGCTAAGGCTAGGGTTCCCCTAGCCTTCAGGCCAGGGCACCCATAGGCTTTAGGCTCCCCTAGGCTAAGGCTAAGGCTCCCCTAGCCTTCCGGCCAGGGCACCCCTAGGCTTTAGGCTCCCCTAGGCTAAGGCTAGGGCCCCCCTAGCCTTCAGGCCAGGGCACCCCTAGGCTTTAGGCTCCCCTAGGCTAAGGCTAGGGCCCCCCTAGCCTTCAGGCCAGGGCACCCCTAGGCTTTAGGCTCCCCTAGGCTAAGGCTAGGGCCCCCCTAGCCTTCAGGCCAGGGCACCGCTAGGCTTTAGGCTCCCCTAGGCTAAGGCTAGGGCCCCCCTAGCCTTCAGGCCAGGGCACCCCTAGGCTTTAGGCTTCCCTAGGCAAAGGCTAGGGCCCCCCTAGCCTTCAGGCCAGGGCACCCCTAGGCTTTAGGCTCCCCTAGGCTAAGGCTAGGGCCCCCCCAGCCTTCAGGCCAGGGCACCCCTAGGCTTTAGGCTCCCCTAGGCTAAGGCTAGGGCCCCCCTAGCCTTCAGGCCAGGGCACCCCTAGGCTTTAGGCTCCCCTAGGCTAAGGCTAGGGCTTCCCTAGCCTTCAGGCCAGGGCACCCCTAGGCTTTAGGCTCCCCTAGGCTAAGGCTAGGGCTCCCCTAGCCTTCAGGCCAGGGCACCCCTAGGCTTTAGGCTCCCCTAGGCTAAGGCTAGGGCTCCCCTAGCCTTCAGGCCAGGGCACCCCTAGGCTTTAGGCTCCCCTAGGCTAAGGCTAGAGCTCCCCTAGCCTTCCGGCCAGGGCACCCCTAGGCTTTAGGCTCCCCTAGGCTAAGGCTAGGTCCCCCCTAGCCTTCAGGCCTGGGCACCCCTAGGCTTTAGGCTCCCCTAGGCTAAGGCTAGGGCCCCCCTAGCCTTCAGGCCAGGGCACCCCTAGGCTTTAGGCTCCCCTAGGCTAAGGCTAGGGCCCCCCTAGCCTTAAGGCCAGGGCACCGCTAGGCTTTAGGCTCTCCTAGGCTAAGGCTAGGGCCCCCCTAGCCTTCAGGCCAGGGCACCCCTAGGCTTTAGGCTCCCCTAGGCAAAGGCTAGGGCCCCCCTAGCCTTCAGGCCAGGGCACCCCTAGGCTTTAGGCTCCCCTAGGCTAAGGCTAGGGCCCCCCTAGCCTTCAGGCCAGGGCACCCCTAGGCTTTAGGCTCCCCTAGGCTAAGGCTAGGGCCCCCCTAGCCTTCAGGCCAGGGCACCCCTAGGCTTTAGGCTCCCCTAGGCTAAGGCTAGGGCTTCCCTAGCCTTCAGGCCAGGGCACCCCTAGGCTTTAGGCTCCCCTAGGCTAAGGCTAGGGCTCCCCTAGCCTTCAGGCCAGGGCACCCCTAGGCTTTAGGCTCCCCTAGGCTAAGGCTAGGGCTACCCTAGCCTTCAGGCCAAGGCATCCCTAACCTTTGGCTCCCCTAGGCTAAGGCTAGGGCTCCCCTAGCCTTCAGGCCAGGGCACCCCTAGGCTTTAGGCTCCCCTAGGCTAAGGCTAGGGCTCCCCTAGCCTTCAGGCCAGGGCACCCCTAGGCTTTAGGCTCCCCTAGGCTAAGGCTAGGGCTCCCCTAGCCTTCAGGCCAGGGAACCCCTAGGCTTTAGGCTCCCCTAGGCTAAGGCTAGGGCTCCCCTACCCTCAGGCCAGGGCACCCCTAGGCTTTAGGCTCCACTAGGCTAAGGCTAGGGCTCCCCTAGCCTTCAGGCCTGGGCACCCCTAGGCTTTAGGCTCCCCTAGGCTAAGGCTAGGGCTCCCCTAGCCTTCAGGCCAGGGCACCCCTAGGCTTTCGGCTCCCCTAGGCTAAGGCTAGGGCTCCCTAGCCTTCAGGCCAGGGCACCCCTAGGCTTTAGGCTAGGGCTCCCCTAGGCTAAGGCTAGGGCTCCCCTAGCCTTCAGGCCAGGGCACCCCTAGGCTTTAGGCTAGGGCTCCCCTAGGCTAAGGCTAGGGCTCCCCTAGCTTTCAGGCCAGGGCACCCCTAGGCTTTAGGCTCGGGCACCCCTAGGCTACGGCTAGGGCCCCCCTAGCCTTCATGCCAGGGCACCCCTAGGCTTTAGGCTCCCCTAGGCTAAGGCTTGGGCTCCCCTAGCTTTCAGGCTAGGGCACCCCTAGGCTTTAGGCTCCCCTAGGCTAAGGCTAGGGCTCCCCTAGCCTTCAGGCTAGGGCACTCCTAGGCTTTAGGCTCCCCTAGGCTACGGCTAGGGCTCCCCTAGCCTTCAGGCTAGGGCACCCCAAGGCTTTAGGCTAGGGCTCCCCTAGGATAAGGTTAGGGCTCCCCTAGCCTTCAGGCTAGGGCACCCCTAGGCTTTAGGCTCCCCTAGGCTAAGGCTAGGGCTCCCCTAGCCTTCAGGCTAGGGCACCCCTAGGCTTTATTCTAGGGCTCCCTTAGGCTAAGGCTAGGGCTCCCCTAGCCTTCAGGCTAGGGCACCCCTAGGCTTTAGGCTCCCCTAGGCTAAGGCTAGGGCTCCCCTAGCCTTCAGGCTAGGGCACCCCTAGGCTTTAGGCTCCACTAGGCTAAGGCTAGGGCTCCCCTAGCTTTCAGGCTAGGGCAATCCTAGGCTTTAGGCTCCCCTAGGCTAAGGCTAGGGCTCCCCTAGCCTTCAGGCTAGGGCACCCCTAGGCTTTAGGCTAGGGCTCCCCTAGGCTAAGGCTAGGGCTCCCGTAGCCTTCAGGCTAGGGCAACCCTAGGCTTTAGGCTAGGGCTCCCCTAGGCTAAGGCTAGGGCTCCCCTAGCCTTCAGGCTAGGGCACCCCTCGGCTTTAGGCTAGGGCTGCCCTAGGCTAAGGCTAGGGCTCCCCTAGCCTTCAGGCTAGGGCACCCCTCGGTTTTAGGCTTGGGCTCCCCTAGGCTAAGGCTAGGGCTCCCCTAGCCTTCAGGGTAGGGCACCCCTCGGCTTTAGGCTAGGGCTCCCCTAGGCTAAGGCTAGGGCTCCCCTAGCCTTCAGGCTAGGGCACCCCTCGGCTTTAGGCTAGGGCTCCCCTAGGCTAAGGCTAGGGCTCCCCTAGCCTTCAGGCTAGGGCACCCTTAGGCTTTAGGCTCCCCTAGGCTAAGGCTAGGGCTCCCCTAGCCTTCAGGCCAGGGCACCCCTAGGCTTTAAGCTCCCCTAGGCTAAGGCTAGGGCTACCCTAGCCTTCAGGCCAAGGCATCCCTAACCTTTGGCTCCCCTAGGCTAAGGCTAGGGCTCCCCTAGCCTTCAGGCCAGGGCACCCCTAGGCTTTAGGCTCCCCTAGGCTAAGGCTAGGGCTCCCCTAGCCTTCAGGCCAGGGCACCCCTAGGCTTTAGGCTCCCCTAGGCTAAGGCTAGGGCTCCCCTAGCCTACAGGCCAGGGAACCCCTAGGCTTTAGGCTCCCCTAGGCTAAGGCTAGGGCTCCCCTACCCTCAGGCCAGGGCACCCCTAGGCTTTAGGCTCCACTAGGCTAAGGCTAGGGCTCCCCTAGCCTTCAGGCCTGGGCACCCCTAGGCTTTAGGCTTCCCTAGGCTAAGGCTAGGGCTCCCCTAGCCGTCAGGCCAGGGCACCCCTAGGCTTTCGGCTCCCCTAGGCTAAGGCTAGGGCTCCCCTAGCCTTCAGGCCAGGGCACCCCTAGGCTTTAGGCTAGGGCTCCCCTAGGCTAAGGCTAGGGCTCCCCTAGCCTTCAGGCCAGGGCACCCCTAGGCTTTAGGCTAGGGCTCTCCTAGGCTAAGGCTAGGGCTCCCCTAGCTTTCAGGCCAGGGCACCCCTAGGCTTTAGGCTCGGGCACCCCTAGGCTAAGGCTAGGGCCCCCCTAGCCTTCATGCCAGGGCACCCCTAGGCTTTAGGCTCCCCTAGGCTAAGGCTTGGGCTCCCCTAGCTTTCAGGCTAGGGCACTCCTAGGCTTTAGGCTCCCCTAGGCTACGGCTAGGGCTCCCCTAGCCTTCAGGCTAGGGCACCCCTAGGCTTTAGGCTAGGGCTCCCCTAGGCTAAGGTTAGGGCTCCCCTAGCCTTCAGGCTAGGGCACCCCTAGGCTTTAGGCTCCCCTAGGCTAAGGGTAGGGCTACCCTAGCCTTCAGGCTAGGGCACCCCTAGGCTTTATTCTAGGGCTCCCTTAGGCTAAGGCTAGAGCTCCCCTAGCCTTCAGGCTAGGGCACCCCTAGGCTTTAGGCTCCCCTAGGCTAAGGCTAGGGCTCCCCTAGACTTCAGGCTAGGGCACACCTAGACTTTAGGCTAGGGCTCCCCTAGGCTAAGGCTAGGGCTCCCCTAGCCTTCAGGCTAGGGCACCCCTAGGCTTTTGGCTCCCCTAGGCTAAGGCTAGGGCTCCCCTAGCCTTCCGGCTAGGGCACCCCTAGGCTTTAGGCTAGGGCTCCCCTAGGCTAAGGCTAGGGCTCCCCTAGCCTTCAGGCTAGGGCACCCCTAGGCTTTAGGCTCCCCTAGGCTAAGGTTAGGGCTCCCCTAGCCTTCAGGCTAGGGCACCCCTAGGCTTTAGGCTAGGGCTCCCCTAGGCTATGGCTAGGGATCCCCTAGCCTTCAGGCTAGGGCACCCCTAGGCTTTAGGCTCCCCTAGGCTAAGGCTAGGGCTCCCCTAGCCTTCAGGCTAGGGCACCCCTAGGCTTTAGGCTAGGGCTCCCCTAGGCTAAGGCTAGGGCTCCCCTAGCCTTCAGGCTAGGGCACCCCTAGGCTTTAGGCTCCCCTAGGCTAAGGCTAGGGCTCCCCTAGCCTTCAGGCTAGGGCACCCCTAGGCTTTAGGCTCCCCTAGGCTAAGGCTCGGGCTCCCCTAGCCTTCAGGCTAGTGCACCCCTAGGCTTTAGGCTCCCCTAGGCTAAGTCTAGGGCTCCCCTAGCCTTCAGGCTAAGGCACCCCTAGGATTTAGGCTATGGCTCCCCTAGGCTAAGGCTAGGGCTCCCCTAGCCTTCAGGCTAGGGCACCCCTAGACTTTAGGCTCCACTAGGCTAAGGCTAGGGCTCCCCTAGCTTTCAGGCTAGGGCAATCCTAGGCTTTAGGCTCCCCTAGGCTAAGGCTAGGGCTCCCCTAGCCTTCAGGCTAGGGCACCCCTAGGCTTTAGGCAAGGGCTCCCCTAGGCTAAGGCTAGGGCTCCCGTAGCCTTCAGGCTAGGGCAACCCTAGGCTTTTGGCTCCCCTAGGCTAAGGCTAGGGCTCCCCTAGCCTTCCGGCTAGGGCACCCCTAGGCTTTAGGCTAGGGCTCCCCTAGGCTAAGGCTAGGGCTCCCCTAGCCTTCAGGCTAGGGCACCCCTAGGCTTTAGGCTCCCCTAGGCTAAGGTTAGGGCTCCCCTAGCCTTCAGGCTAGGGCACCCCTAGGCTTTAGGCTAGGGCTCCCCTAGGCTATGGCTAGGGATCCCCTAGCCTTCAGTCTAGGGCACCCCTAGGCTTTAGGCTCCCCTAGGCTAAGGCTAGGGCTCCCCTAGCCTTCAGGCTAGGGCACCCCTAGGCTTTAGGCTAGGGCTCCCCTAGGCTAAGGCTAGGGCTCCCCTAGCCTTCAGGCTAGGGCACCCCTAGGCTTTAGGCTCCCCTAGGCTAAGGCTAGGGCTCCCCTAGCCTTCAGGCTAGGGCACCCCTAGGCTTTAGGCTCCCCTAGGCTAAGGCTCGGGCTCCCCTAGCCGTCAGGCTAGTGCACCCCTAGGCTTTAGGCTCCCCTAGGCTAAGTCTAGGGCTCCCCTAGCCTTCAGGCTAAGGCACCCCTAGGATTTAGGCTATGGCTCCCCTAGGCTAAGGCTAGGGCTCCCCTAGCCTTCAGGCTAGGGCACCCCTAGACTTTAGGCTCCACTAGGCTAAGGCTAGGGCTCCCCTAGCTTTCAGGCTAGGGCAATCCTAGGCTTTAGGCTCCCCTAGGCTAAGGCTAGGGCTCCCCTAGCCTTCAGGCTAGGGCACCCCTAGGCTTTAGGCAAGGGCTCCCCTAGGCTAAGGCTAGGGCTCCCGTAGCCTTCAGGCTAGGGCAACCCTAGGCTTTAGGCTAGGGCTCCCCTAGGCTAAGGCTAGGGCTCCCCTAGCCTTCAGGATAGGGCACCCCTCGGCTTTAGGCTAGGGCTGCCCTAGGCTAAGGCTAGGGCTCCCCTAGCCTTCAGGCTAAGGCACCCCTCGGTTTTAGGCTTGGGCTCCCCTAGGCTAAGGCTAGGGCTCCCCTAGCCTTCAGGGTAGGGCACCCCTCGGCTTTAGGCTAGGGCTCCCCTAGGCTAAGGCTAGGGCTCCCCTAGCCTTCAGGCTAGGGCACCCCTCGGCTTTAGGCTAGGGCTCCCCTAGGCTAAGGCTAGGGCTCCCCTAGCCTTCAGGCTAGGGCACCCCTAGGCTTTAGGCTCCCCTAGCTAAGGCTAGGGCTCCCCTAGCCTTCAGGCTAGGGCACCCCTAGGCTTTAGGCTAGGGCTCCCCTAGGCTAAGGCTAGGGCTCCCCTAGCCTTCAGGCTAGGGCACCCCTAGGCTTTAGGCTCCCCTAGGCTAAGGCTAGGGCTCCCCTAGCCTTCAGGCTAGGGCACCCCTAGGCTTTAGGCTAGGGCTCCCCTAGGCTAAGGCTAGGGCTACCCTAGCCTTCAGGCTAGGGCACCCCTAGGCTTTAGGCTCCCCTAGGCTAAGGCTAGGGCTCCCCTAGGCTTCAGGCTAGGGCACCCCTAGGCTTTAGGCTCCCCTAGGCTAAGGCTAGGGCTCCCCTAGCCTTCAGGCTAGGGCACCCCAAGGCTTTAGGCTAGGGCTCCGCTAGGCTAAGGCTAGGGCTCCCCTAGCCTTCAGGCTAGGGCACCCCTAGGCTTTAGGCTCCCCTAGGCTAAGGCTAGGGCTCCCCTAGCCTTCAGGCTAGGGCACCCCTAGGCTTTAGGCTAGGGCTCCCCAAGGCTAAGGCTAGGGCTCCCCTAGCCTTCAGGCTAGGGCACCCCTAGGCTTTAGGCTCCCCTAGGCTAAGGCTCGGGCTCCCCTAGCCTTCAGGCTAGGGCACCCCTAGGCTTTAGGCTCCCCTAGGCTAAGTCTAGGGCTCCCCTAGCCTTCAGGCTAAGGCACCCCTAGGATTTAGGCTATGGCTCCCCTAGGCTAAGGCTAGGGCTCCCCTAGCCTTCAGGATAGGGCACCCCTAGGCTTTAGGCTCCACTAGGCTAAGGCTAGGGCTCCCCTAGCTTTCAGGCTAGGGCAATCCTAGGCTTTAGGCTCCCCTAGGCTAAGGCTAGGGCTCCCCTAGCCTTCAGGCTAGGGCACCCCTAGGCTTTAGGCTAGGGCTCCCCTAGGCTAAGGCTAGGGCTCCCGTAGCCTTCAGGCTAGGGCAACCCTAGGCTTTAGGCTAGGGCTCCCCTAGGCTAAGGCTAGGGCTCCCCTAGCCTTCAGGCTAGGGCACCCCTCGGCTTTAGGCTAGGGCTGCCCTAGGCTAAGGCTAGGGCTCCCCTAGCCTTCAGGCTAGGGCACCCCTCGGTTTTAGGCTTGGGCTCCCCTAGGCTAAGGCTAGGGCTCCCCTAGCCTTCAGGCTAGGGCACCCCTCGGCTTTAGGCTAGGGCTCCCCTAGGCTAAGGCTAGGGCTCCCCTAGCCTTCAGGCTAGGGCACCCCTCGGCTTTAGGCTAGGGCTCCCCTAGGCTAAGGCTAGGGCTCCCCTAGCCTTCAGGCTAGGGCACCCCTAGGCTTTAGGCTCCCCTAGGCTAATGCTAGGGCTCCCCTAGCCTTCAGGCTAGGGCACCCCTAGGCTTTAGGCTAGGGCTCCCCTAGGCTAAGGCTAGGGCTCCCCTAGCCTTCAGGCTAGGGCACCCCTAGGCTTTAGGCTCCCCTAGGCTAAGGCTAGGGCTCCCCTAGCCTTCAGGCTAGGGCACCCCTAGGCTTTAGGCTAGGGCTCCCCTAGGCTAAGGCTAGGGCTCCCCTAGCCTTCAGGCTAGGGCACCCCTAGGCTTTAGGCTCCCCTAGGCTAAGGCTAGGGCTCCCCTAGGCTTCAGGCTAGGGCACCCCTAGGCTTTAGGCTCCCCTAGGCTAAGGCTAGGGCTCCCCTAGCCTTCAGGCTAGGGCACCCCAAGGCTTTAGGCTAGGGCTCCGCTAGGCTAAGGCTAGGGCTCCCCTAGCCTTCAGGCTAGGGCACCCCTAGGCTTTAGGCTCCCCTAGGCTAAGGCTAGGGCTCCCCTAGCCTTCAGGCTAGGGCACCCCTAGGCTTTAGGCTAGGGCTCCCCTAGGCTAAGGCTAGGGCTCCCCTAGCCTTCAGGCTAGGGCACCCCTAGGCTTTAGGCTCCCCTAGGCTAAGGCTAGGGCTCCCCTAGCCTTCAGGCTAGGGCACCCCTAGGCTTTAGGCTCCCCTAGGCTAAGGCTAGGGCTCCCCTAGCCTTCAGGCTAGGGCACCCCTAGGCTTTAGGCTCCCCTAGGCTAAGGCTAGGGCTCCCCTAGCCTTCAGGCTAGGGCACCCCTCGGCTTTAGGCTAGGGCTCCCATAGGCTAAGGCTAGGGCTCCCCTAGCCTTCAGGCTAGGGCATCCCTAGGCTTTAGGCTCCCCTAGGCTAAGGCTAGGGCTCCCCCAGCCTTCAGGCTAGGGCACCCCTAGGATTTGGGCTAGGGCTCCCCTAGGCTAAGGCTAGGGCTCCCCTAGCCTTCAGGCTAGGGCACCCCTAGGCTTTAGGCTCCCCTAGGCTAAGGCTAGGGCTCCCCTAGCCTTCAGGCTAGGGCACCCCTAGGCTTTAGGCTAGGGCTCCTTTAGGCTAAAGCTAGGGCTCCCCTAGCCTTCAGGCTAGGGCACCCCTAGGCTTTAGGCTCCCCTAGGCTAAGGCTAGGGCTCCCCTAGCCTTCAGGCTTGGGCACCCCTAGGCTTTAGGCTAGGGCTCCCCTAGGCTAAGGCTAGGGCTCCCCTAGCCTTCAGGCTAGGGCACCCCTAGGCTTTAGGCTATGGCTCCCCTAGGCTAAGGCTAGGGCTCCCCTAGCCTTCAGGCTAGGGCAACCCTAGGCCTTAGGCTCCCCTAGGCTAAGGCTAGGGCTCCCCTAGCCTTCAGGCTAGGGCACCCCTAGGCTTTAGGCTATGGCTCCCCTAGGCTAAGGCTAGGGCTCCCCTAGCCTTCAGGCTAGGGCACCCCTAGGCTTTAGGCTCTCCTAGGCTAAGGCTAGGGCTCCCCTAGGCTAAGGCTAGGGCTCCCCTAGCCTTCAGGCTAGGGCACCCCTAGGCTTTAGGCTCCCCTAGGCTAAGGCTAGGGCTCCCCTAGCCTTCAGGCTAGGGCACCCCTAGGCTTTAGGCTCCCCTAGGCTAATGCTAGGGCTCCCCTAGCCTTCAGGCTAGGGCACCCCTAGGCTTTAGGCTCCCCTAGGCTAAGGCTAAGGCTCCCCTAGCCTTCAGGCTATGGCACCCCTAGGCTTTAGGCTCCCCTAGGCTAAGGCTAGGGCTCCCCTAGCCTTCAGGCTAGGGCACCCCTAGGCTTTAGGCTCCCCTAGGCTAAGGCTAGGGCTCCCCTAGCCTTCAGGCTAGGGCACCCCTAGGCTTTAGGCTCCCCTAGGCTAAGGCTAGGGCTACCCTAGCCTTCAGGCTAGGGCACCCCTAGGCTTTAGGCTCCCCTAGGCTAAGGCTAGGGCTCCCCTAGCCTTCAGGCTAGGGCACCCCTAGGCTTTAGGCTCCCCTAGGCTAAGGCTAGGGCTCCGCTAGCCTTCAGGCTAGGGCACCCCTAGGCTTTAGGCACCCCTAGGCTAAGGCTAGGTCTCCCCTAGCATTCAGGCTAGGGCACCCCTAGGCTTTAGGCTCCCCTAGGCTAAGGCTAGGGCTCCCCTAGCCTTCAGGCTAGGGCACCCCTAGGCTTTAGGCCCCCGTAGGCTAAGGCTAGGGCTCCCCTAGCCTTCAGGCTAGGGCACCCCTAGGCTTTAGGCTCCCCTAGGGTAAGGCTAGGGCTCCCCTAGCCTTCAGGCTAGGGCACCCCTCGGCTTTAGGCTAGGGCTGCCCTAGGCTAAGGCTAGGGCTCCCCTAGCCTTCAGGCTAGGGCACCCCTCGGCTTTAGGCTAGGGCTGCCCTAGGCTAAGGCTAGGGCTCCCCAAGCCTTCTGGCAAGGGCACCCCTCGGCTTTAGGCTAGGGCTGCCCTAGGCTAAGGCTAGGGCTCCCCTAGCCTTCAGGCTAGGGCACCCCTCGGCTTTAGGCTAGGGCTGCCCTAGGGTAAGGCTAGGGCTCCCCTAGCCTTCAGGCTAGGGCACCCCTCGGCTTTAGGCTAGGGCTGCCCTAGGCTAAGGCTAGGGCTCCCCTAGCCTTCCGGCTAGGGCACCCCTAGGCTTTAGGCTAGGGCTCCCCTAGGCTAAGGCTAGGGCTCCCCTAGCCTTCAGGCTAGGGCACCCCTAGGCTTTAGGCTCCCCTAGGCTAAGGTTAGGGCTCCCCTAGCCTTCAGGCTAGGGCACCCCTAGGCTTTAGGCTAGGGCTCCCCTAGGCTATGGCTAGGGATCCCCTAGCCTTCAGGCTAGGGCACCCCTAGGCTTTAGGCTCCCCTAGGCTAAGGCTAGGGCTCCCCTAGCCTTCAGGCTAGGGCACCCCTAGGCTTTAGGCTAGGGCTCCCCTAGGCTAAGGCTAGGGCTCCCCTAGCCTTCAGGCTAGGGAACCCCTAGGCTTTAGGCTCCCCTAGGCTAAGGCTAGGGCTCCCCTAGCATTCAGGCTAGGGCACCCCTAGGCTTTAGGCTCCCCTAGGCTAAGGCTGGGGCTCCCCTAGCCTTCAGGCTAGGGCACCCCTAGGCTTTAGGCTCCCCTAGGCTAAGTCTAGGGCTCCCCTAGCCTTCAGGCTAAGGCACCCCTAGGATTTAGGCTATGGCTCCCCTAGGCTAAGGCTAGGGCTCCCCTAGCCTTCAGGCTAGGGCACCCCTCGGCTTTAGGCTAGGGCTGCCCTAGGCTAAGGCTAGGGCTCCCCTAGCCTTCCGGCTAGGGCACCCCTAGGCTTTAGGCTAGGGCTCCCCTAGGCTAAGGCTAGGGCTCCCCTAGCCTTCAGGCTAGGGCACCCCAAGGCTTTAGGCTAGGGCTCCGCTAGGCTAAGGCTAGGGCTCCCCTAGCCTTCAGGCTAGGGCACCCCTAGGCTTTAGGCTCCCCTAGGCTAAGGCTAGGGCTCCCCTAGCCTTCAGGCTAGGGCACCCCTAGGCTTTAGGCTAGGGCTCCCCTAGGCTAAGGCTAGGGCTCCCCTAGCCTTCAGGCTAGGGCACCCCTAGGCTTTAGGCTCCCCTAGGCTAAGGCTAGGGCTCCCCTAGCCTTCAGGCTAGGGCACCCCTAGGCTTTAGGCTCCCCTAGGCTAAGGCTAGGGCTCCCCTAGCCTTCAGGCTAGGGCACCCCTAGGCTTTAGGCTCCCCTAGGCTAAGGCTAGGGCTCCCCTAGCCTTCAGGCTAGGGCACCCCTAGGCTTTAGGCTAGGGCTCCCATAGGCTAAGGCTAGGGCTCCCCTAGCCTTCAGGCTAGGGCATCCCTAGGCTTTAGGCTCCCCTAGGCTAAGGCTAGGGCTCCCCCAGCCTTCAGGCTAGGGCACCCCTAGGATTTGGGCTAGGGCTCCCCTAGGCTAAGGCTAGGGCTCCCCTAGCCTTCAGGCTAGGGCACCCCTAGGCTTTAGGCTCCCCTAGGCTAAGGCTAGGGCTCCCCTAGCCTTCAGGCTAGGGCACCCCTAGGCTTTAGGCTAGGGCTCCTTTAGGCTAAAGCTAGGGCTCCCCTAGCCTTCAGGCTAGGGCACCCCTAGGCTTTAGGCTCCCCTAGGCTAAGGCTAGGGCTCCCCTAGCCTTCAGGCTTGGGCACCCCTAGGCTTTAGGCTAGGGCTCCCCTAGGCTAAGGCTAGGGCTCCCCTAGCCTTCAGGCTAGGGCACCCCTAGGCTTTAGGCTATGGCTCCCCTAGGCTAAGGCTAGGGCTCCCCTAGCCTTCAGGCTAGGGCAACCCTAGGCCTTAGGCTCCCCTAGGCTAAGGCTAGGGCTCCCCTAGCCTTCAGGCTAGGGCACCCCTAGGCTTTAGGCTATGGCTCCCCTAGGCTAAGGCTAGGGCTCCCCTAGCCTTCAGGCTAGGGCACCCCTAGGCTTTAGGCTCTCCTAGGCTAAGGCTAGGGCTCCCCTAGGCTAAGGCTAGGGCTCCCCTAGCCTTCAGGCTAGGGCACCCCTAGGCTTTAGGCTCCCCTAGGCTAAGGCTAGGGCTCCCCTAGCCTTCAGGCTAGGGCACCCCTAGGCTTTAGGCTCCCCTAGGCTAATTCTAGGGCTCCCCTAGCCTTCAGGCTAGGGCACCCCTAGGCTTTAGGCTCCCCTAGGCTAAGGCTAAGGCTCCCCTAGCCTTCAGGCTATGGCACCCCTAGGCTTTAGTCTCCCCTAGGCTAAGGCTAGGGCTCCCCTAGCCTTCAGGCTAGGGCACCCCTAGGCTTTAGGCTCCCCTAGGCTAAGGCTAGGGCTCCCCTAGCCTTCAGGCTAGGGCACCCCTAGGCTTTAGGCTCCCCTAGGCTAAGGCTAGGGCTACCCTAGCCTTCAGGCTAGGGCACCCCTAGGCTTTAGGCTCCCCTAGGCTAAGGCTAGGGCTCCCCTAGCCTTCAGGCTAGGGCACCCCTAGGCTTTAGGCTCCCCTAGGCTAAGGCTAGGGCTCCGCTAGCCTTCAGGCTAGGGCACCCCTAGGCTTTAGGCACCCCTAGGCTAAGGCTAGGTCTCCCCTAGCATTCAGGCTAGGGCACCCCTAGGCTTTAGGCTCCCCTAGGCTAAGGCTAGGGCTCCCCTAGCCTTCAGGCTAGGGCACCCCTAGGCTTTAGGCCCCCGTAGGCTAAGGCTAGGGCTCCCCTAGCCTTCAGGCTAGGGCACCCCTAGGCTTTAGGCTCCCCTAGGGTAAGGCTAGGGCTCCCCTAGCCTTCAGGCTAGGGCACCCCTCGGCTTTACGCTAGGGCTGCCCTAGGCTAAGGCTAGGGCTCCCCTAGCCTTCAGGCTAGGGCACCCCTCGCCTTTAGGCAAGGGCTCCCCTAGGCTACGGCTAGGGCTCCCCTAGCCTTCAGGCTAGGGCACCCCTCGGCTTTAGGCTAGGGCTGCCCTAGGCTAAGGCTAGGGCTCCCCTAGCCTTCAGGCTAGGGCACCCCTCGGCTTTAGGCTAGGGCTGCCCTAGGCTAAGGCTAGGGCTCCCCAAGCCTTCTGGCAAGGGCACCCCTCGGCTTTAGGCTAGGGCTGCCCTAGGCTAAGGCTAGGGCTCCCCTAGCCTTCAGGCTAGGGCACCCCTCGGCTTTAGGCTAGGGCTGCCCTAGGGTAAGGCTAGGGCTCCCCTAGCCTTCAGGCTAGGGCACCCCTCGGCTTTAGGCTAGGGCTGCCCTAGGCTAAGGCTAGGGCTCCCCTAGCCTTCCGGCTAGGGCACCCCTAGGCTTTAGGCTAGGGCTCCCCTAGGCTAAGGCTAGGGCTCCCCTAGCCTTCAGGCTAGGGCACCCCTAGGCTTTAGGCTCCCCTAGGCTAAGGTTAGGGCTCCCCTAGCCTTCAGGCTAGGGCACCCCTAGGCTTTAGGCTAGGGCTCCCCTAGGCTATGGCTAGGGATCCCCTAGCCTTCAGGCTAGGGCACCCCTAGGCTTTAGGCTCCCCTAGGCTAAGGCTAGGGCTCCCCTAGCCTTCAGGCTAGGGCACCCCTAGGCTTTAGGCTAGGGCTCCCCTAGGCTAAGGCTAGGGCTCCCCTAGCCTTCAGGCTAGGGAACCCCTAGGCTTTAGGCTCCCCTAGGCTAAGGCTAGGGCTCCCCTAGCATTCAGGCTAGGGCACCCCTAGGCTTTAGGCTCCCCTAGGCTAAGGCTGGGGCTCCCCTAGCCTTCAGGCTAGGGCACCCCTAGGCTTTAGGCTCCCCTAGGCTAAGTCTAGGGCTCCCCTAGCCTTCAGGCTAAGGCACCCCTAGGATTTAGGCTATGGCTCCCCTAGGCTAAGGCTAGGGCTCCCCTAGCCTTCAGGCTAGGGCACCCCTAGGCTTTAGGCTCCACTAGGCTAAGGCTAGGGCTCCCCTAGCTTTCAGGCTAGGGCAATCCTAGGCTTTAGGCTCCCCTAGGCTAAGGCTAGGGCTCCCCTAGCCTTCAGGCTAGGGCACCCCTAGGCTTTAGGCTGGGGCTCCCCTAGGCTAAGGCTAGGGCTCCCGTAGCCTTCAGGCTAGGGCAACCCTAGGCTTTAGGCTAGGGCTCCCCTAGGCTAAGGCTAGGGCTCCCCTAGCCTTCAGGCTAGGGCACCCCTCGGCTTTAGGCTAGGGCTGCCCTAGGCTAAGGCTAGGGCCCCCCTAGCCTTCAGGCTAGGGCACCCCTCGGTTTTAGGCTTGGGCTCCCCTAGGCTAAGGCTAGGGCTCCCCTAGCCTTCAGGGTAGGGCACCCCTCGGCTTTAGGCTAGGGCTCCCCTAGGCTAAGGCTAGGGCTCCCCTAGCCTTCAAGCTAGGGCACCCCTCGGCTTTAGGCTAGGGCTCCCCTAGGCTAAGGCTAGGGCTCCCCTAGCCTTCAGGCTAGGGCACCCCTAGGCTTTAGGCTCCCCTAGGCTAAGGCTAGGGCTCCCCTAGCCTTCAGGCTAGGGCACCCCTAGGCTTTAGGCTAGGGCTCCCCTAGGCTAAGGCTAGGGCTCCCCTAGCCTTCAGGCTAGGGCACCCCTAGACTTTAGGCTCCCCTAGGCTAAGGCTAGGGCTCCCCTAGCCTTCAGGCTAGGGCACCCCTAGGCTTTAGGCTAGGGCTCCCCTAGGCTAAGGCTAGGGCTCCCCTAGGCTTCAGGCTAGGGCACCCCTAGGCTTTAGGCTCCCCTAGGCTAAGGCTAGGGCTCCCCTAGCCTTCAGGCTAGGGCACCCCAAGGCTTTAGGCTAGGGCTCCGCTAGGCTAAGGCTAGGGCTCCCCTAGCCTTCAGGATAGGGCACCCCTAGGCTTTAGGCTCCCCTAGGCTAAGGCTAGGGCTCCCCTAGCCTTCAGGCTAGGGCACCCCTAGGCTTTAGGCTAGGGCTCCCGTAGGCTAAGGCTAGGGCTCCCCTAGCCTTCAGGCTAGGGCACCCCTAGGCTTTAGGCTCCCCTAGGCTAAGGCTAGGGCTCCCCTAGCCTTCAGGCTAGGACACCCCTAGGCTTTAGGCTAGGGCTCCCATAGGCTAAGGCTAGGGCTCCCCTAGCCTTCAGGCTAGGGCATCCCTAGGCTTTAGGCTCCCCTAGGCTAAGGCTAGGGCTCCCCCAGCCTTCAGGCTAGGGCACCCCTAGGCTTTGGGCTAGGGCTCCCCTAGGCTAAGGCTAGGGCTCCCCTAGCCTTCAGGCTAGGGCACCCCTAGGCTTTAGGCTCCCCTAGGCTAAGGCTAGGGCTCCCCTAGCCTTCAGGCTAGGGCACCCCTAGGCTTTAGGCTAGGGCTCCTTTAGGCTAAAGCTAGGGCTCCCCTAGCCTTCAGGCTAGGGCACCCCTAGGCTTTAGGCTCCCCTAGGCTAAGGCTAGGGCTCCCCTAGCCTTCAGGCTTGGGCACCCCTAGGCTTTAGGCTAGGGCTCCCCCAGGCTAAGGCTAGGGCTCCCCTAGCCTTCAGGCTAGGGCACCCCTAGGCTTTAGGCTCCCCTAGGCTAAGGCTAGGGCTCCCCTAGCCTTCAGGCTAGGGCACCCCTAGGCTTTAGGCTCCCCTAGGCTAATGCTAGGGCTCCCCTAGCCTTCAGGCTAGGGCACCCCTAGGCTTTAGGCTCCCCTAGGCTAAGGCTAAGGCTCCCCTAGCCTTCAGGCTATGGCACCCCTAGGCTTTAGGCTCCCCTAGGCTAAGGCTAGGGCTCCCCTAGCCTTCAGGCTAGGGCACCCCTAGGCTTTAGGCTCCCCTATGCTAAGGCTAGGGCTCCCCTAGCCTTCAGGCTAGGGCACCCCTAGGCTTTAGGCTCCCCTAGGCTAAGGCTAGGGCTACCCTAGCCTTCAGGCTAGGGCACCCCTAGGATTTAGGCTCCCCTAGGCTAAGGCTAGGGCTCCCCTAGCCTTCAGGCTAGGGCACCCCTAGGTTTAGGCTCCCCTAGGCTAAGGCTAGGGCTCCCCTAGCCTTCAGGCTAGGGCACCCCTAGGCTTTAGGCACGCCTAGGCTAAGGCAAGGTCTCCCCTAGCATTCAGGCTAGGGCACCCCTAGGCTTTAGGCTCCCCTAGGCTAAGGCTAGGGCTCCCCTAGCCTTCAGGCTAGGGCACCCCTAGGCTTTAGGCCCCCCTAGGCTAAGGCTAGGGCTCCCCTAGCCTTCAGGCTAGGGCACCCGTAGGCTTTAGGCTCCCCTAGGCTAAGGCTAGGGCTCCCCTAGCCTTCAGGCTAGGGCACCCCTCGGCTTTACGCTAGGGCTCCCCTAGGCTAAGGCTAGGGCTCCCCTAGCCTTCAGGCTAGGGCACCCCTCGGCTTTAGGCAAGGGCTCCCCTAGGCTACGGCTAGGGCTCCCCTAGCCTTCAGGCTAGGGCACCCCTCGGCTTTAGGCTAGGGCTGCCCTAGGCTAAGGCTAGGGCTCCCCTAGCCTTCAGGCTAGGGCACCCCTCGGCTTTAGGCTAGGGCTGCCCTAGGCTAAGGCTAGGGCTCCCCTAGCCTTCTGGCTAGGGCACCCCTCGGCTTTAGGCTAGGGCTGCCCTAGGCTAAGGCTAGGGCTCCCCTAGCCTTCAGGCTAGGGCACCCCTCGGCTTTAGGCTAGGGCTGCCCTAGGCTAAGGCTAGGGCTCCCCTAGCCTTCAGGCTAGGGCACCCCTCGGCTTTAGGCTAGGGCTGCCCTAGGCTAAGGCTAGGGCTTCCCCAACCTTCAGGCTAGGGCATCCCTCGGCTTTAGGCTAGGGCTGCCCTAGGCTAAGGCTAGGGCTCCCCTAGCCTTCAGGCTAGGGCACCCCTCGGCTTTAGGCTAGGGCTGCCCTAGACTAAAGCTAGGGCTCCCCTAGCCTTCAGGCTAGGGCACCCCTCGGCTTTAGGCTAGGGCTGCCCTAGGCTAAGGCTAGGGCTCCCCTAGCTTTCAGGCTAGGGCACCCCTCGGCTTTAGGCTCGGCTGCCCTAGGCTAAGGCTAGGGCTCCCCTAGCCTTCAGGCTAGGGCACCCCTCGGCTTTAGGTTAGGGCTGCCCTAGACTAAGGCTAGGGCTCCCCTAGCCTTCAGGCTAGGGCACCCCTCGGCTTTAGGCTAGGGCTGCCCTTGGCTAAGGCTAGGGCTCCCCTAGCCTTCAGGCTAGGGCACCCCTCGGGTTTAGGCTAGGGCTTCCCTAGGCTAAGGCTAGGGCTCCCCTAGCCTTCAGGCTAGGGCACCCCTCGGCTTTAGGCTAGGGCTGCCCTAGGCTAAGGCTAGGGCTCCCCTAGCCTTCAGGCTAGGGCAACCCTCGGCTTTAGGCTTGGGCTGCCCTAGGCTAAGGCTAGGGCTCCCCTAGCCTTCAGGCTAGGGCACCCCTCAGCTTTAGGCTACGGCTGCCCTAGGCTAAGGCTAGGGCTCCCCTAGCCTTCAGGCAAGGGCACCCCTCAGTTTTAGGCTAGGGCTCCCCTAGGCAAAGGCTAGGGCTCCCCTAGCCTTCAGGCTAGGGCACCCCTCGGCTTTAGGCTAGGGCTCCCCTAGGCTAAGGCTTGGTCTCCCCTAGCCTTCAGGCTAGGGCACCCCTCGGCTTTAGGCTAGGGCTCCCCTAGGCTAATGCTAGGGCTTCCCTAGCCTTCAGGCAAGGGCACCCCTAGGCTTTAGGCTCCCCTAGGCTAAGGCTAGGGCTCCCCTAGCCTTCAGGCTAGGGCACCCCTCGGCTTTAGGCTCCCCTAGGCTAAGGCTAGGGCTCCCCTAGCCTTCAGGCTAGGGCACCCCTAGGCTTTAGGCTAGGGCTCCCCTAGTCTAAGGCTAGGGCTCCCCTAGCCTTCAGGCTAGGGCACCCCTAGGCTTTAGGCTAGGGCTCCCCTAGGCTAAGGCTAGGGCTCCCCTAGCCTTCAGGCTAGGGCACCCCTAGGCTTTAGGCTAGGGCTCCCCTAGGCTAAGGCTAGGGCTCCCCTAGCCTTCAGGCTATGGCACCCCTAGGCTTTAGGCTCCCCTAGGCTAAGGCTAGGGCTCCCCTAGCCTTCAGGCTAGGGCACCCCTAGGCTTTAGGCTCCCCTAGGCTAAGGCTTGGGCTCCCCTAGCCTTCAGGCTAGGGCACCCCTAGGCTTTAGGCTCCCCTAGGCTAAGTCTAGGGCTCCCCTAGCCTTCAGGCTAGGGCACCCTTAGGCTTTAGGCTAGGGCTCCCCTAGGCTAAGGCTAGGGCTCCCCTAGCCTTCAGGCTAGGGCAACCCTAGGCTTTAGGCTCCCCTAGGCTAAGGCTAGGGCTCCCCTAGCCTTCAGGCTAGGGCACCCCTAGGCTTTAGGCTAGGGCTCCCCTAGGCTAAGGCTAGGGCTCACCTAGCCTTCAGGCTAGGGCACCCCTAGGCTTTTGGCTCCCCTAGGCTAAGGCTAGGGCTCCCCTAGCCTTCAGGCTAGGGCACCCCTAGGCTTTTGGCTCCCCTAGGCTAAGGTTAAGGCTCCCCTAGCCTTCAGGCTAGTACACCCCTAGGCTTTAGGCTCCACTAGGCTAAGGCTAGGGCTCCCTTAGCCTTCAGGCTAGGGCACCCCTAGGCTTTAGGCTCCCCTAGGCTAAGGCTAGGGCTCCCCTAGCCTTCAGGCTAGGGCACCCCTAGGCTTTAGGCTCCCCTAGGCTAAGGCTAGGGCTCCCCTAGCCTTCAGGCTAGGGCACCCCTAGGGTTTAGGCTCCCCTAGGCTAAGGCTAGGGCTCCCCTTGCCTTCAAGCTAGGGCACCCCTAGGCTTTAGGCTCCCCTAGTCTAAGGCTAGGGCTCCCCTAGCCTTCAGGCTAGGGCACCCCTAGGCTTTAGGCTCCCCTAGGCTAAGGCTAGGGCTCCCCTAGCCTTCAGGCTAGGGCACCCCTAGGCTTTAGGCTCCCCTAGGCTAAGGCTAGGGCTCCCCTACCCTTCAGGCTAGGGCACCCCTAGGCTTTAGGCTCCCCTAGGCTAAGGCTAGGGCTACCCTAGCCTTCAAGCTAGGGCACCCCTAGGCTTTAGGCTCCCCTAGGCTAAGGCTAGGGCTCCCCTAGCCTTCAGGCTAGGGCACCCATAGGCTTAAGGCTACCCTAGGCTAAGGCTAGGGCTCCCCAAGCCTTCAGGCTAGGGCACCCCTAGGCTTTAGGCTAGGGCTCCCCTAGGCTAAGGCTAGGCCTCCCCCAGCCTTCAGGCAAGGGCACCCCTAGGCTTTAGGCTAGGGCTCCCCTAGGCTAAGGCTAGGGCTCCCCTTGCCTTCAGGCTAGGGCACCCCTAGGCTTTAGGCTCCCCTAGGCTAAGGCTAGGGCTCCCCTAGCCTTCAGGCTAGGGCACCCCTGGGCTTTTGGCTCCCCTAGGCTAAGGCTAGGTCTCCCCTAGCCTTCAGGCTAGGGCACCCGTAGGCTTTAGGCTCCCCTAGGCTAAGGCTAGGGCTCCCTTAGCCTTCAGGCTAGGGCACCCCTGGGCTTTAGGCTCCCCTAGGCTAAGGCTAGGGCTCCCCTAGCCTTCAGGCTAGGGCACCCGTAGGCTTTAGGCTAGGGCTCCCCTAGGCTAAGGCTAGGGCTCCCCCAGCCTTCAGGCTAGGGCACCCCTAGGCTTTAGGCTAGGGCTCCCCTAGGCTAAGGCTAGGGCTCCCCCAGCCTTCAGGCTAGGGCACCCCTAGGCTTTAGGCTAGGGCTCCCCTAGGCTAAGGCTAGGGCTCCCCCAGCCTTCAGGCTAGGGCACCCCTAGTCTTTAGGCTAGGGCTCCCCTAGGCTAAGGCTAGGGCTCCCCCAGCCTTCAGGCTAGGGACCCCTAGGCTTTAGGCTAGGGCTCCCCTAGGCTAAGGCTAGGGCTCCCCCAGCCTTCAGGCTAGGGCACACCTAGGCTTTAGGCTAGGGCTCCCCTAGGCTAAGGCTTGGGCTCCCCCCAGCCTTCAGGCTAGGGCACCCCTAGGCTTTAGGCTAGGGCTCCCCTAGGCTAAGGCTAGGGCTCCCCCAGCCTTCAGGCTAGGGCACCCCTGGCTAAGTCTAGGGCTCCCCCAGCCTTCAGGCTAGGGCACCCCTAAGCTTTAGGCTCCCCTAGGCTAAGGCTAGGGCTCCCCTAGCCTTCAGGCTAGGGCACCCCTAAGCTTTAGGCTCCCCTAGGCTAAGGCTAGGGCTCCCCTAGCCTTTAGGCTAGGGCACCCCTAGGCTTTAGGCTCCCCTAGGCTAAGGCTAGGGCTCCCCTAGCCTTCATGCTAGGGCACCCCTAGGCTTTAGGCTCCCCTAGGCTAAGGCTAGGGCTCCCCTAGCCTTCAGGATAGGGCACCCCTAGGCTTTAGGCTCCCCTAGGCTAAGGCTAGGGCTCCCCTAGCCTTCAGGCTAGGGCACCCCTAGGCTTTAGGCTCCCGTAGGCTAAGGCTAGGGGTCCCCTAGCCTTCAGGCTAGGGCACCGCTAGGCTTTAGGCTCCCCTAGGCTAAGGCTAGGGCTCCCCTAGCCTTCAGGCTAGGGCACCCCTAGGCTTTAGGCTCCCCTAGGCTAAGGCTAGGGCTCCCCTAGGCTTTAGGCTCCCCTAGGCTAAGGCTAGGGCTCCCCTAGCCTTCAGGCTAGGGCACCCCTAGGCTTTAGGCTCCCCTAGGCTAAGGTTAGGGCTCCCCTAGCCTTCAGGCTAGGGCACCCCTAGGCTTTAGGCTCCCCTAGGCTAAGGCTAGGGCTCCCCTAGCCTTCAGGCTAGGGCACCCCTAGGCTTTAGGCTCCCCTAGGCTAAGGCTAGGGCTCCCCTAGGCTTTAGGCTCCCCTAGCCTAAGGCTAGGGCTCCCCTAGCCTTCAGGCTAGGGCACCCCTAGGCTTTAGGCTCCCCTAGCCTAAGGCTAGGGCTCCCCTAGCCTTCAGGCTAGGGCACCCCTAGGCTTTAGGCTCCCCTAGGCTAAGGCTAGGGCTCCCCTAGCCTTCAGGCTAGGGCACCCCTAGGCTTTAGGCTCCCCTAGGCTAAGGCTAGGTCTCCCCTAGCCTTCAGGCTAGGGCACCCCTAGTCTTTAGGCTAGGGCTCCCTAAGGCTAAGGCTAGGGCTCCCCTAGGCTAAGGCTAGGGCTCCCCTAGCCTTCAGGCTAGGGCACCCCTAGGCTTTAGGCTAGGGCTCCCCTAGGCTAAGGCTTGGGCTCCCCTAGCCTTCAGGCTAGGGCACCCCTAGGCTTTAGGCTAGGGCTCCCCTAGGCTAAGGCTACGGCTCCCCTAGCCTTCAGGCTAGGCCACTCCTAGGCTTTAGGCTAGGGCTCCCCTAGGCTAAGGCTAGGGCTCCCCTAGCCTTCAGGCTAGGGCACCCCTAGGCTTTAGGCTAGGGCTCCCCTAGGCTAAGGCTAGGGCTCCCCTAGCCTTCAGGCTAGGGCACCCCTAGGTTTAGGCTAGGGCTCCCCTAGGCTAAGGCTAGGGCTCCCCTAGCCTTCAGGCTAGGGCACCCCTAGGCTTTAGGCTAGGGCTCCCCTAGGCTAAGGCTAGTGCTCCCCTAGCCTTCAGGCTAGGGCACCCCTAGGCTTTAGGCTCCCCTAGGCTAAGGCTAGGGCTCCCCTAGCCTTCAGGCTAGGGCACCCCTAGGCTTTAGGCTCCCCTAGGCTAAGGCTAGGGCTCCCCTAGCCTTCAGGCTAGGGCACCCCTAGGCTTTAGGCTAGGGCCCCCCTAGGCTAAGGCTAGGGCTCACCTAGCCTTCAGGCTAGGGCACCCCTAGGCTTTAGGCTCCCCTAGGCTAAGGCTAGGGCTCCCCTAGCCTTCAGGCTAGGGCACCCTTAGGCTTTAGGCTAGCGCTCCCCTAGGCTAAGGCTAGGGCTCCCCTAGCCTTCAGGCTAGGGCACCCCTAGGCTTTAGGCTCCCCTAGGCTAAGGCTAGGGCTCCCCTAGCCTTCAGGCTAGGGCACCCCTAGGCTTTAGACTCCCCTAGGCTAAGGCTAGGACTCCCCTAGCCTTCAGGCTAGGGCACCCTTAGGCTTTAGGCTAGCGCTCCCCTAGGCTAAGGCTAGGGCTCCCCTAGCCTTCAGGCTAGGGCACCCCTAGGCTTTGGGCTCCCCTAGGCTAAGGCTAGGGCTCCCCCAGCCTTCAGGCTAGGGCACCCCTAGGCTTTAGGCTAGGGCTCCCCTAGGCTAAGGCTAGGGCTCCCCCAGCCTTCAGGCTAGGGCACCCCTAGGCTTTAGGCTAGGGCTCCCCTAGGCTAAGGCTAGGGCTCCCCCAGCCTTCAGGCTAGGGCACCCCTAGGCTTTAGGCTAGGGCTCCCCTAGGCTAAGGCTTGGGCTCCCCCCAGCCTTCAGGCTAGGGCACCCCTAGGCTTTAGGCTAGGGCTCCCCTAGGCTAAGGATAGGGCTCCCCCAGCCTTCAGGCTAGTTCACCCCTAGGCTTTAGGCTAGGGCTCCCCTGGCTAAATCTAGGGCTCCCCCAGCCTTCAGGCTAGGGCACCCCTAGGCTTTAGGCTAGGGCTCTCCTCGGCTAAGGCTAGGGCTCCCCCAGCCTTCAGGCTAGGGCACCCCTAGGCTTTAGGCTCCACTAGGCTAAGGCTAGGGCTCCCCTAGCCTTCAGGCTAGGGCACCCCTAGGCTTTAGGCTCCCCTAGGCTAAGGCTAGGGCTCCCCTAGCCTTTAGGCTAAGGCACCCCTAGGCTTTAGGTTCCCCTAGGCTAAGGCTAGGGCTCCCCTAGCCTTCAGGCTAGGGGACCCCTAAGCTTTAGGCTCCCCTAGGCTAAGGCTAGGGCTCCCCTAGGCTTTAGGCTCCCCTAGGCTAAGGCTAGGGCTCCCCTAGCCTTCAGGCTAGGGCACCCCTAGGCTTTAGGCTCCCCTAGCCTAAGGCTAGGGCTCCCCTAGCCTTCAGGCTAGGGCACTCCTAGGCTTTAGGGTCCCCTAGGCTAAGGCTAGGGCTCCCATAGCCTTCAGGCTAGGGCACCCCTAGGCTTTAGGCTCCCCTAGGCTAAGGCTAGGTCTCCCATAGCCTTCAGGCTAGGGCACCCCTAGTCTTTAGGCTAGGGCTCCCTAAGGCTAAGGCTAGGGCTCCCCTAGGCTAAGGCTAGGGCTCCCCTAGCCTTCAGGCTAGGGCACCCCTAGGCTTTAGGCTAGGGCTCCCCTAGGCTAAGGCTACGGCTCCCCTAGCCTTCAGGCTAGGGCACCCCTAGGCTTTAGGCTAGGGCTCCCCCAGGCTAAGGCTACGGCTCCCCTAGCCTTCAGGCTAGGGCACTCCTAGGCTTTAGGCTAGGGCTCCCCTAGGCTAAGGCTAGGGCTCCCCTAGCCTTCAGGCTAGGGTACCCCTAGGCTTTAGGCTAAGGCTCCCCTAGGCTAAGGCTAGGGCTCCCCTAGCCTTCAGGCTAGGGCTCCCATAGGCTAAGGCTAGGGCTCCCCTAGCCTTCAGTCTAGGGCACCCCTAGGCTTTATGCTAGGGCTCCCCTAGGCTAAGGCTAGTGCTCCCCTAGCCTTCAGGCTAGGGCACCCCTAGGCTTTAGGCTAGGGATCCCCTAGGCTAAGGCTAGGGCTCCCCTAGCCTTCAGGCTAGGGCACACCTAGGCTTTAGGCTCCCCTAGGCTAAGGCTAGGGCTCCCCTAGCCTTCAGGCTAGGGCACCCCTAGGCTTTAGGCTCCCCTAGGCTAAGGCTAGGGCTCCCCTAGCCTTCAGGCTAGGGCACCCCTAGGCTTTAGGCTAGGGCCCCCCTAGGCTAAGGCTAGGGCTCACCTAGCCTTCAGGCTAGGGCACCCCTAGCCTTCAGGCTAGGGCACCCCTAGGCTTTAGGCTCCCCTAGGCTAAGGCTAGGGCTCCCCTAGCCTTCAGGCTAGGGCACCCCTAGGCTTTAGACTCCCCTAGGCTAAGGCTAGGACTCCCCTAGCCTTCAGGCTAGGGCACCCTTAGGCTTTAGGCTAGCGCTCCCCTAGGCTAAGGCTAGGGCTCCCCTAGCCTTCAGGCTAGGGCACCCCTAGGCTTTGGGCTCCCCTAGGCTAAGGCTAGGGCTCCCCCAGCCTTCAGGCTAGGGCACCCCTAGGCTTTAGGCTAGGACTCCCCTAGGCTAAGGCTAGGGCTCCCCCAGCCTTCAGGCTAGGGCACCCCTAGGCTTTAGGCTAGGGCTCCCCTAGGCTAAGGCTAGGGCTCCCCCAGCCTTCAGGCTAGGGCACCCCTAGGCTTTAGGCTAGGGCTCCCCTAGGCTAAGGCTTGGGCTCCCCCCAGCCTTAAGGCTAGGGCACCCCTAGGCTTTAGGCTAGGGCTCCCCTAGGCTAAGGATAGGTCTCCCCCAGCCTTCAGGCTAGGGCACCCCTAGGCTTTAGGCTAGGGCTCCCCTGGCTAAATCTAGGGCTCCCCCAGCCTTCAGGCTAGGGCACCCCTAGGCTTTAGGCTAGGGCTCCCCTAGGCTAAGGCTAGGGCTCCCCCAGCCTTCAGGCTAGGGCACCCCTAGGCTTTAGGCTCCCCTAGGCTAAGGCTAGGGCTCCCCTAGCCTTCAGGCTAGGGCACCCCTAGGCTTTAGGCTCCCCTAGGCTAAGGCTAGGGCTCCCCTAGCCTTTAGGCTAGGGCACCCCTAGGCTTTAGGCTCCCCTAGGCTAAGGCTAGGGCTCCCCTTGCCTTCAGGCTAGGGCACCCCTAGGCTTTACGCTAGGGCCCCCCTAGGCTAAGGCTAGGGCTCACCTAGCCTTCAGGCTAGGGCACCCCTAGCCTTCAGGCTAGGGCACCCCTAGGCTTTAGGCTCCCCTAGGCTAAGGCTAGGGCTCCCCTAGCCTTCAGGCTAGGGCACCCCTAGGCTTTAGACTCCCCTAGGCTAAGGCTAGGATTCCCCTAGCCTTCAGGCTAGGGCACCCTTAGGCTTTAGGCTAGCGCTCCCCTAGGCTAAGGCTAGGGCTCCCCTAGCCTTCAGGCTAGGGCACCCCTAGGCTTTGGGCTCCCCTAGGCTAAGGCTAGGGCTCCCCCAGCCTTCAGGCTAGGGCACCCCTAGGCTTTAGGTTAGGACTCCCCTAGGCTAAGGCTAGGGCTCCCCCAGCCTTCAGGCTAGGGCACCCCTAGGCTTTAGGCTAGGGCTCCCCTAGGCTAAGGCTAGGGCTCCCCCAGCCTTCAGGCTAGGGCACCCCTAGGCTTTAGGCTAGGGCTCCCCTAGGCTAAGGCTTGGGCTCCCCCCAGCCTTCAGGCTAGGGCACCCCTAGGCTTTAGGCTAGGGCTCCCCTAGGCTAAGGATAGGGCTCCCCCAGCCTTCAGGCTAGGGCACCCCTAGGCTTTAGGATAGGGCTCCCCTGGCTAAATCTAGGGCTCCCCCAGCCTTCAGGCTAGGGCACCCCTAGGCTTTAGGCTAGGGCTCCCCTAGGCTAAGGCTAGGGCTCCCCCAGCCTTCAGGCTAGGGCACCCCTAGGCTTTAGGCTCCCCTAGGCTAAGGCTAGGGCTCCCCTAGCCTTCAGGCTAGGGCACCCCTAGGCTTTAGGCTCCCCTAGGCTAAGGCTAGGGCTCCCCTAGCCTTTAGGCTAGGGCACCCCTAGGCTTTAGGCTCCCCTAGGCTAAGGCTAGGGCTCCCCTAGCCTTCAGTCTAGGGCACCCCTAGGCTTTAGGCTCCCCTAGGCTAAGGCTAGGGCTCCCCTAGCCTTCAGGATAGGGCACCCCTAGGCTTTAGGCTAGGGCTCCCCTAGGCTAAGGGTAGGGCTCCCCTAGCCTTCAGGCTAGGGCACCCCTAGGCTTTACGCTCCCCTAGGCTAAGGCTAGGGCTCCCCTAGCTTTCAGGCTAGGGCACCCCTAGGCTTTAGGCTCCCCTAGGCTAAGGCTAGGGCTCCCCTAGCCTTCAGGCTAGGGCACCCCTAGGCTTTAGGCTCCCCTAGGCTAAGGCTAGGTCTCCCCTAGGCTTTAGGCTCCCCTAGGCTAAGGCTAGGGCTCCCCTAGCCTTCAGGCTAGGGCACCCCTAGGCTTTAGGCTCCCCTAGGCTAAGGTTAGGGCTCCCCTAGCCTTCAGGCTAGGGCACCCCTAGGCTTTAGGCTCCCCTAGGCTAAGGCTAGGGCGCCCCTAGCCTTCAGGCTAGGGCACCCCTAGGCTTTAGGCTCCCCTAGGCTAAGGCTAGGGCTCCCCTAGCCTTCAGGCTAGGGCACCCCTAGGCTTTAGGCTCCCCTAGGCTAAGGCTAGGGCTCCCCTAGCCTTCAGGCTAGGGCACCCCTAGGCTTTAGGCTCCCCTAGGCTAAGGCTAGGTCTCCCCTAGCCTTCAGGCTAGGGCACCCCTAGTCTTTAGGCTAGGGCTCCCTAAGGCTAAGGCTAGGGCTCCCCTAGGCTAAGGCTATGGCTCCCCTAGCCTTCAGGCTAGGGCACCCCTAGGCTTTAGGCTAGGGCTCCCCTAGGCTAAGGCTAGGGCTCCCCTAGCCTTCAGGCTAGGGCACCCCTAGGCTTTAGGCTAGGGCTCCACTAGGCTAAGGCTACGGCTCCCCTAGCCTTCAGGCTAGGGCACCCCTAGGCTTTAGGCGAGGGCTCCCCTAGGCTAAGGCTAGGGCTCCCCTAGCCTTCAGGCTAGGGCACCCCTAGGCTTTAGGCTACGGCTCCCCTAGGCTAAGGCTAGGGCTCCCCTAGCTTTCAGGCTAGGGCACCCCGAGGCTTTAGGCTAGGGCTCCCCTAGGCTAAGGCTAGGGCTCCCCTAGCCTTCAGGCTAGGGCACCCCGAGGCTTTAGGCTAGGGCTCCCCTAGGCTAAGGCTAGTGCTCCCCTAGCCTTCAGGCGAGGACACCCCTCGGCGTTGGGCTCCCCTAGGCTAAGGCTAGGGCCCCCCTAGCCTTCAGGTGAGGGCACCCCTCGGCGTTGGGCTCCCCTAGGCTAAGGCTAGGGCCCCCCTAGCCTTCAGTTGAGGGCACCTCTCGGCGTTGGGCTCCCCTAGCCTAAGGCTAGGGCCCCCCTAGCCTTCAGGCGAGGGCACCCCTCGGCGTTGGGCTACCCTAGGCTAAGGCTAGGGCCCCCCTAGCCTTCAGGCGAGGGCACCCCTCGGCGTTGGGCTCCCCTAGGCTAAGGCTAGGGCCCCCCTAGCCTTCAGGCGAGGGCACCCCTCGGCGTTGGGCTCCCCTAGGCTAAGGCTAGGGCCCCCCTAGCCTTCAGGCGAGGGCACCCCTCGGCGTTGGGCTCCCCTAGGATAAGGCTAGGGCCCGCCTAGCCTTCAGGCGAGGGCACCCCTCGGCGTTGGGCTCCCCTAGGCTAAGGCTAGGGCCCCCCTAGCATTCAGACGAGGGCACCCCTCGGCGTTGGGCTCCCCTAGGCTAAGGCTAGGGCCCCCCTAGCATTCAGGCGAGGGCACCCCTCGGCGTTGGGCTCCCCTAGGCTAAGGCTAGGGCCCCCCTAGCCTTCAGGCGAGGGCAACCCTCGGCGTTGGGCTCCCCTAGGCTAAGGCTAGGGCCCCCCTAGCCTTTAGGCGAGGGCACCCCTCGGCGTTGGGCTCCCCTAGGCTAAGGCTAGGGCCCCCCTAGCCTTCAGGCGAGGGCACCCCTCGGCGTTGGGCTCCCCTAGGCTAAGGCTAAGGCCCCCCTAGCCTTCAGGCGAGGGCACCCCTCGGCGTTGGGCTCCCCTAGGCTAAGGCTAGGGCCCCCCTAGCCTTCAGGCGAGGGCACCCCTCGGCGTTGGGCTCCCCTAGGCTAAGGCTAGGGCCCCCCTAGCCTTCAGGCGAGGACACCCCTCGGCGTTGGGCACCGCTAGGCTAAGGCTAGGGCCCCGCTAGCCTTCAGGCGAAGGCACCCCTCGGCGTTGGGCACCGCTAGGCTAAGGCTAGGGCCCCCCTAGCCTTCAGGCGAGGGCACCCCTCGGCGTTGGGCTCCCCTAGGCTAAGGCTAGGGCCCCCCTAGCCTTCAGGCGAGGGCACCCCTCGGCGTTGGGCTCCCCTAGGCTAAGCTAGGGCCCCCCTAGCCTTCAGGCGAGGGCACCCCTCGGCGTTGGGCTCCCCTAGGCTAAGGCTAGGGCCACCCTAGCGTTCAGGCGAGGGCACCCCTCGGCGTTGGGCTCCCCTAGGCTAAGGCTAGGGCCCCCCTAGCCTTCAGGCGAGGGCACTCCTCGGCGTTGGGCTCCCCTAGTCTAAGGCTAGGGCCCCCCTAGTCTTCAGGCGAGGGCACCCCTCGGCGTTGGGCTCCCCTAGGCTAAGGCTAGGGCCCCCCTAGCCTTCAGGCTAGGGCACCCCTCGGCTGTGGGCTCCCCTAGGCTAAGGCTAGGGCCCCCCTAGCCTTCAGGCGAGGGCACCCCTCGGCTGTGGGCTCCCCTAGGCTAAGGCTAGGGCCCCCCTAGCTTTCAGGCGAGGGCACCCCTCGGCTGTGGGCTCCCCTAGGCTAAGGCTAGGGCCCCCCTAGCCTTCAGGCTAGGGCACCCCTCGGCTGTGGGCTCCCCTAGGCTAAGGCTAGGGCCCCCCTAGCCTTCAGGCGAGGGCACCCCTCGGCTGTGGGCTCCCCTAGGCTAAGGCTAGGGCCCCCCTAGCCTTCAGGCGAGGGCACCCCTCGGCTGTGGGCTCCCCTAGGCTAAGGCTAGGGCCCCCCTAGCCTTCAGGCGAGGGCACCCCTCGGCTGTGGGCTCCCCTAGGCTAAGGCTAGGGCCCCCCTAGCCTTCAGGCGAGGGCACCCCTCGGCTGTGGGCTCCCCTAGGCTAAGGCTAGGGCCCCCCTAGCCTTCAGGCGAGGGCACCCCTCGGCTGTGGGCTCCCCTAGGCTAAGGCTAGGGCCCCCCTAGCCTTCAGGCGAGGACACTCCTCGGCGTTGGGCTCCCCTAGGCTAAGGCTAGGGCCCCCCTAGTCTTCAGGCGAGGGCACCCCTCGGCGTTGGGCTCCCCTAGGCTAAGGCAAGGGCCCCCCTAGCCTTCAGGCTAGGGCACCCCTCGGCTGTGGGCTCCCCTAGGCTAAGGCTAGGGCCCCCCTAGTCTTCAGGCGAGGGCACCCCTCGGCGTTGGGCTCCCCTAGGCTAAGGCTAGGGCCCCCCTAGCCTTCAGGCTAGGGCACCCCTCGGCTGTGGGCTCCCCTAGGCTAAGGCTAGGGCCCCCGTAGCCTTCAGGCGAGGGCACCCCTCGGCTGTGGGCTCCCCTAGGCTAAGGCTAGGGCCCCCCTAGCCTTCAGGCGAGGGCACCCCTCGGCTGTGGGCTCCCCTAGGCTAAGGCTAGGGCCCCCCTAGCCTTCAGGCGAGGGCACCCCTCGGCTGTGGGCTCCCCTAGGCTAAGGCTAGGGCCCCCCTAGCCTTCAGGCGAGGGCACCCCTCGGCTGTGGGCTCCCCTAGGCTAAGGCTAGGGCCCCCCTAGCCTTCAGGCGAGGGCACCCCTCGGCTGTGGGCTCCCCTAGGCTAAGGCTAGGGCCCCCCTAGCCTTCAGGCGAGGGCACCCCTCGGCTGTGGGCTCCCCTAGGCTAAGGCTAGGGCCCCCCTAGCCTTCAGGCGAGGGCACCCCTCGGCTGTGGGCTCCCCTAGGCTAAGGCTAGGGCCCCCCTAGCCTTCAGGTGAGGGCACCCCTCGGCTGTGGGCTCCCCTAGGCTAAGGCTAGGGCCCCCCTAGCCTTCAGGCGAGGGCACCCCTCGGCTGTGGGCTCCCCTAGGCTAAGGCTAGGCCCCCCCTAGCCTTCAGGCGAGGGCACCCCTCGGCTGTGGGCTCCCCTAGGCTAAGGCTAGGCCCCCCCTAGCCTTCAGGCGAGGGCACCCCTCGGCTGTGGGCTCCCCTAGGCTAAGGCTAGGGCCCCCCTAGGCTTCAGGCGAGGGCACCCCTCGGCTGTGGGCTCCCCTAGGCTAAGGTTAGGGCCCCCCTAGCCTTCAGGCGAGGGCACCCCTCGGCGTTGGGCTCCCCTAGGCTAAGGCTAGGGCCCCCCTAGCCTTCAGGCGAGGGCACCCCTCGGCTGTGGGCTCCCCTAGGTTAAGGCTAGGGCCCCCCTAGCCTTCAGGCGAGGGCACCCCTCGGCGTTGGGCTCCCCTAGGCTAAGGCTAGGGCCCCCCTAGCCTTCAGGCGAGGGCACCCCTCGGCGTTGGGCTCCCCTAGGCTAAGGCTAGGGCCCCCCTAGCCTTCAGGCGAGGGCACCCCTCGGCGTTGGGCTCCCCTAGGCTAAGGCTAGGGCCCCCCTAGCCTTCAGGCGAGGGCACCCCTCGGCTGTGGGCTCCCCTAGGCTAAGGCTAGGGCCCCCCTAGCCTTCAGGCGAGGGCACCCCTCGGCGATGGGCTCCGCTAGGCTAAGGCTAGGGCCCCCCTAGCCTTCAGGCGAGGGCACCCCTCGGCGTTGGGCTCCCCTAGGCTAAGGCTAGGGCCCCCCTAGCCTTCAGGCGAGGGCACCCCTCGGCGTTGGGCTCCCCTAGGCTAAGGCTTGGGCCCCCATAGCCTTCAGGCGAGGGCACCCCTCGGCGTTGGGCTCCCCTAGGCTAAGGCTTGGGCCCCCCTAGCCTTCAGGCGAGGGCACCCCTCGGCGTTGGGCTCCCCTAGGCTAAGGCTTGGGCTCCCCTAGCCTTCAGGCGAGGGCACCCCTCGGCTTTGGGCTCCCCTAGGCTAAGGCTTGGGCCCCCCTAGCCTTCAGGCGAGGGCACCCCTCGGCGTTGGGCTCCCCTAGGCTAAGGCTAGGGCCCCCCTAGCCTTCAGGCGAGGGCACCCCTCGGCGTTGGGCTCCCCTAGGCTAAGGCTAGGGCCCCCCTAGCCTTCAGGCGAGGGCACCCCTCGGCGTTGGGCTCCCCTAGGCTAAGGCTAGGGCCCCCCTAGCCTTCAGGCGAGGGCACCCCTCGGCGTTGGGCTCCCCTAGGCTAAGGCTAGGGCCCCCCTAGCCTTCAGGCGAGGGCACCCCTCGGCGTTGGGCTCCCCTAGGCTAAGGCTAGGGCCCCCCTAGCCTTCAGGCGAGGGCACCCCTCGGCGTTGGGCTCCCCTAGGCTAAGGCTAGGGCCCCCCTAGCCTTCAGGCGAGGGCACCCCTCGGCGTTGGGCTCCCCTAGGCTAAGGCTAGGGCCCCCCTAGCCTTCAGGCGAGGGCAGCCCTCGGCGTTGGGCTCCCCTAGGCTAAGGCTAGGGCCCCCCTAGTCTTCAGGCGAGGGCACCCCTCGGCGTTGGGCTCCCCTAGGCTAAGGCTAGGGCCCCCCTAGCCTTCAGGCTAGGGCACCCCTCGGCTGTGGGCTCCCCTAGGCTAAGGCTAGGGCCCCCCTAGCCTTCAGGCGAGGGCACCCCTCGGCTGTGGGCTCCCCTAGGCTAAGGCTAGGGCCCCCCTAGCCTTCAGGCGAGGGCACCCCTCGGCTGTGGGCTCCCCTAGGCTAAGGCTAGGGCCCCCCTAGCCTTCAGGCTAGGGCACCCCTCGGCTGTGGGCTCCCCTAGGCTAAGGCTAGGGCCCCCCTAGCCTTCAGGCGAGGGCACCCCTCGGCTGTGGGCTCCCCTAGGCTAAGGCTAGGGCCCCCCTAGCCTTCAGGCGAGGGCACCCCTCGGCTGTGGGCTCCCCTAGGCTAAGGCTAGGGCCCCCCTAGCCTTCAGGCGAGGGCACCCCTCGGCTGTGGGCTCCCCTAGGCTAAGGCTAGGGCCCCCCTAGCCTTCAGGCGAGGGCACCCCTCGGCTGTGGGCTCCCCTAGGCTAAGGCTAGGGCCCCCCTAGCCTTCAGGCGAGGGCACCCCTCGGCTGTGGGCTCCCCTAGGCTAAGACTAGGGCCCCCCTAGCCTTCAGGCGAGGGCACCCCTCGGCTGTGGGCTCCCCTAGGCTAAGGCTAGGGCCCCCCTAGTCTTCAGCCGAGGGCACCCCTCGGCGTTGGGCTCCCCTAGGCTAAGGCTAGGGACCCCCTAGCCTTCAGGCTAGGGCACCCCTCGGCTGTGGGCTCCCCTAGGCTAAGGCTAGGGCCCCCCTAGCCTTCAGGCGAGGGCACCCCTCGGCTGTGGGCTCCCCTAGGCTAAGGCTAGGGCCCCCCTAGCCTTCAGGCGAGGGCACCCCTCGGCTGTGGGCTCCCCTAGGCTAAGGCTAGGGCCCCCCCTAGCCTTCAGGTTAGGGCACCCCTCGGCTGTGGGCTCCCCTAGGCTAAGGCTAGGGCCCCCCTAGCCTTCAGGCGAGGGCACCCCTCGGCTGTGGGCTCCCCTAGGCTAAGGCTAGGGCCCCCCTAGCCTTCAGGCGAGGGCACCCCTCGGCTGTGGGCTCCCCTAGGCTAAGGCTAGGGCCCCCCTAGCCTTCAGGCGAGGGCACCCCTCGGCTGTGGGCTCCCCTAGGCTAAGGCTAGGGCCCCCCTAGCCTTCAGGCGAGGGCACCCCTCGGCTGTGGGCTCCCCTAGGCTAAGGCTAGGGCCCCCCTAGCCTTCAGGCGAGGGCACCCCTCGGCTGTGGGCTCCCCTAGGCTAAGGCTAGGGCCCCCCTAACCTTCAGGCGAGGGCACCCCTCGGCTGTGGGCTCCCCTAGGCTAAGGCTAGGTCCCCCCTAGCCTTGAGGCGAGGGCACCCCTCGGCTGTGGGCTCCCCTAGGCTAAGGCTAGGCCCCCCCTAGCCTTCAGGCGAGGGCACCCCTCGGCTGTGGGCTCCCCTAGGCTAAGGCTAGGGCCCCCGTAGGCTTCAGGCGAGGGCACCCCTCGGCTGTGGGCTCCCCTAGGCTAAGGTTAGGGCCCCCCTAGCCTTCAGGCGAGGGCACCCCTCGGCGTTGGGCTCCCCTAGGCTAAGGCTAGGGCCCCCCTAGCCTTCAGGCGAGGGCACCCCTCGGCTGTGGGCTCCCCTAGGTTAAGGCTAGGGCCCCCCTAGCCTTCAGGCGAGGGCACCCCTCGGCGTTGGGCTCCCCTAGGCTAAGGCTAGGGCCCCCCTAGCCTTCAGGCGAGGGCACCCCTCGGCGTTGGGCTCCCCTAGGCTAAGGCTAGGACCCCCCTAGCCTTCAGGCGAGGGCACCCCTCGGCTGTGGGCTCCCCTAGGCTAAGGCTAGGGCCCCCCTAGCCTTCAGGCGAGGGCACCCCTCGGCGATGGGCTCCGCTAGGCTAAGGCTAGGGCCCCCCTAGCCTTCAGGCGAGGGCACCCCTCGGCGTTGGGCTCCCCTAGGCTAAGCTAGGGCCCCCCTAGCCTTCAGGCGAGGGCACCCCTCGGCGTTGGGCTCCCCTAGGCTAAGGCTTGGGCCCCCCTAGCCTTCAGGCGAGGGCACCCCTCGGCGTTGGGCTCCCCTAGGCTAAGGCTTGGGGCCCCCTAGCCTTCAGGCGAGGGCACCCCTCGGCGTTGGGCTCCCCTAGGCTAAGGCTTGGGCTCCCCTAGCCTTCAGGCGAGGGCACCCCTCGGCTTTGGGCTCCCCTAGGCTAAGGCTTGGGCCCCCCTAGCCTTCAGGCGAGGGCACCCCTCGGCGTTGGGCTCCCCTAGGCTAAGGCTAGGGCCCCCCTAGCCTTCAGGCGAGGGCACCCCTCGGCGTTGGGCTCCCCTAGGCTAAGGCTAGGGCCCCCCTAGCCTTCAGGCGAGGGCACCCCTCGGCGTTGGGCTCCCCTAGGCTAAGGCTAGGGCCCCCCTAGCCTTCAGGCGAGGGCACCCCTCGGCGTTGGGCTCCCCTAGGCTAAGGCTAGGGCCCCCCTAGCCTTCAGGCGAGGGCACCCCTCGGCGTTGGGCTACCCTAGGATAAGGCTAGGGCCCCCCTAGCCTTAAGGCGAGGACACCCCTCGGCGTTGGGCTCCCCTAGGCTAAGGCTAGGGCCCCCCTAGCCTTCAGGCGAGGGCACCCCTCGGCGTTGGGCTCCCCTAGGCTAAGGCTAGGGCCCCCCTAGCCTTCAGGCGAGGGCAGCCCTCGGCGTTGGGCTTCTCTAGGCTAAGGCTAGGGCCCCCCTAGCCTTCAGGCGAGGGCACCCCTCGGCGTTGGGCTCCCCTAGGCTAAGGCTAGGGCCCCCCCTAGCCTTCAGGCGAGGGCACCCCTCGGCGTTGGGCTCCCCTAGGCTAAGGCTAGGGCCCCCTAGCCTTCAGGCAGGGGCACCCCTCGGCGTTGGGCTCCCCTAGGCTAAGGCTAGGGCCACCCTAGCCATCAGGCGAGGGCACCCCTCGGCGTTGGGCTCCCCTAGGCTAAGGCTAGGGCCCCCCTAGCCTTCAGGCGAGGGCACCCCTCGGCTGTGGGCTCCCCTAGGCTAAGGCTAGGGCCCCCCTAGCCTTCAGGCGAGGGCACCCCTCGGCTGTGGGCTCCCCTAGGCTAAGGCTAGGGCCCCCCTAGCCTTCAGGCGAGGGCACCCCTTGGCGTTGGGCTCCCCCAGGCTAACGCTAGGGCCCCCCTAGCCTTCAGGCGAGGGCACCCCTCGGCGTTGGGCACCCCCAGGCTAAGGCTAGGGCCCCCCTAGCCTTCAGGCGAGGGCACCCCTCGGCGTTGGGCTCCCCCAGGCTAAGGCTAGGGCCCCCCTAGCCTTCAGGCGAGGGCACCCCTCGGCGTTGGGCACCCCCAGGCTAAGGCTAGGGCCCCCCTAGCCTTCAGGCGAGGGCACCCCTCGGCGTTGGGCTCCCCCAGGCTAAGGCTAGGGCCCCCCTAGCCTTCAGGCGAGGGCACCCCTCGGCGTTGGGCTTCCCTAGGCTAAGGCTAGGGCCCCCCTAGCCTTCAGGCGAGGGCACCCCTCGGCGTTGGGCTCCCCTAGGATAAGGCTAGGGCACCCTAGCCTTCAGGCGAGGGCACCCCTCGGCGTTGGGCTCCCCTAGGCTAAGGCTAGGGCCCCCCCTAGCATTCAGGCGAGGGCACCCCTCGGCGTTGGGCTCCCCTAGGCTAAGGCTAGGGCCCCCCTAGCCTTCAGGCGAGGGCACCCCTCGGCGTTGGGCTCCCCTAGGCTAAGGCTAGGGCCCCCCTAGCCTTCAGGCGAGGGCACCCCTCGGCGTTGGGCTCCCCTAGGCTAAGGCTAGGGCGCCCCTAGCCTTCAGGCGAGGGCACCCCTCGGCGTTGGGCTCCCCTAGGCTAAGGCTAGGGCCCCCCTAGCCTTCAGGCGAGGGCACCCCTCGGCGTTGGGCTCCCCTAGGCTAAGGCTAGGGCCCCCCTAGCCTTCAGGCGAGGGTACCCCTCGGCGTTGGGCTCCCCTAGGCTAAGGCTAGGGCCCCCCTAGCCTTCAGGCGAGGGCACCCCTCGGCGTTGGGCATCGCTAGGCTAAGGCTAGGGCCCCCCTAGCCTTCAGGCGAGGGCACGCCTCGGCGTTGGGCTCCGCTAGGCTAAGGCTAGGGCCCCCCTAGCCTTCAGGCGAGGGCACGCCTCGGCGTTGGGCTCCCCTAGGCTAAGGCTAGGGCCCCCCTAGCCTTCAGGCGAGGGCACCCCTCGGCGTTGGGCTCCCCTAGGCTAAGGCTAGGGCCCCCCTAGCCTTCAGGCGAGGGCACCCCTCGGCGTTGGGCTCCCCTAGGCTAAGGCTAGGGCCCCCCTAGTCTTCAGGCGAGGGCACCCCTCGGCGTTGGGCTCCCCTAGACTAAGGCCAGGCCCCCCTAGCCGTCAGGCTAGGGCACCCCTCGGCGTTGGGCTCCCCTAGGCTAAGGCTAGGGCCCCCCCTAGCCTTCAGGCGAGGGCACCCCTCGGCTGTGGGCTCCCCTAGGCTAAGGCTAGGGCCCCCCTAGCCTTCAGGCGAGGGCACCCCTCGGCTGGGGGCTCCCCTAGGCTAAGGCTAGGGCCCCCCTAGCCTTCAGGCGAGGGCACCCCTCGGCTGTGGGCTCCCCTAGGCTAAGGCTAGGGCCCCCCTAGCCTTCAGGCGAGGGCACCCCTCGGCTGTGGGCTCCCCTAGGCTAAGGCTAGGCCCCCCTAGCCTTCGGGCGAGGGCACCCCTCGGCTGTGGGCTCCCCTAGGCTAAGGCTAGGACCCCCCTAGGCTTCGGGCGAGGGCACCCCTCGGCTGTGGGCTCCCCTAGGCTAAGGCTAGGGCCCCCCTAGCCTTCGGGCGAGGGCACCCCTCGGCGTTGGGCTCCCCTAGGCTAAGGCTAGGGCCCCCCTAGCCTTCGGGCGAGGGCACCCCTCGGCTGTGGGCTCCCCTAGGCTAAGGCTAGGGCCCCCCTAGCCTTCGGGCGAGGGCACCCCTCGGCGTTGGGCTCCCCTAGGCTAAGGCTAGGGCCCCCCTAGCCTTCGGGCGAGGGCACCCCTCGGCGTTGGGCTCCCCTAGGCTAAGGCTAGGGCCCCCCTAGCCTTCAGGCGAGGGCACCGCTCGGCGTTGGGCTCCCCTAGGCTAAGGCTAGGGCCCCCCTAGCCTTCAGGCGAGGGCACCCCTCGGCGTTGGGCTCCCCTAGGCTAAGGCTAGGGCCCCCCTAGCCTTCAGGCGAGGGCACCCCTCGGCTGTGGGCTCCCCTAGGCTAAGGCTAGGGCCCCCCTTGCCTTCAGGCGAGGGCACCCCTGGGCGATGGGCTCCGCTAGGCTAAGGCTAGGGCCCCCCTAGCCTTCAGGCGAGGGCACCCCTCGGCGTTGGGCTCCCCTAGGCTAAGGCTAGGGCCCCCCTAGCCTTCAGGCGAGGGCACCCCTCGGCGTTGGGCTCCCCTAGGCAAAGGCTAGGGCCCCCCTAGCCTTCAGGCGAGGGCACCCCTCGGCGTTGGGCTCCCCTAGGCAAAGGCTAGGGCCCCCCTAGCCTTCAGGCGAGGGCACCCCTCGGCGTTGGACTCCCCTAGGCTAAGGCTAGGGCACCCCTAGCCTTCAGGCGAGGGCACCCCTCGGCGTTGGGCTCCCCTAGGCTAAGGCTAGGGCCCCCCTAGCCTTCAGGCGAGGGCACCCCTCGGAGTTGGGCTCCCCTAGGCTAAGGTTAGGGCCCCCCTAGCCTTCAGGCGAGGGCACCCCTCGGCGTTGGGCTCCCCTAGGCTAAGGCTAGGGCCCCCCTAGCCTTCAGGCGAGGGCACCCCTCGGCGTTGGGCTCCCCTAGGCTAAGGCTAGGGCCCCCCTAGCCTTCAGGCGAGGGCACCCCTCGGCGTTGGGCTCCCCTAGGCTAAGGCTAGGGCCCCCCTAGCCTTCAGGCGAGGGCACCCCTCGGCGTTGGGCTCCCCTAGGCTAAGGCTAGGGCCCCCGTAGCCTTCAGGCGAGGGCACCCCTCGGCGTTGGGCTCCCCTAGGCTAAGGCTAGGGCCCCCCTAGCCTTCAGGCGAGGGCACCCCTCGGCGTTGGGCTCCCCTAGGCTAAGGCTAGGGCCCCCCTAGCCTTCAGGCGAGGGCACCCCTCGGCGTTGGGCTCCCCTAGGCTAAGGCTAGGGCCCCCCTAGCCTTCAGGCGAGGGCACCCCTCGGCGTTGGGCTCCCCTAGGCTAAGGCTAGGGCCCCCCTAGCCTTCAGGCGAGGGCACCCCTCGGCGTTGGGCTCCCCTAGGCTAAGGCTAGGGCCCCCCTAGCCTTCAGGCGAGGGCACCCCTCGGCGTTGGGCTCCCCTAGGCTAAGGCTAGGGCCCCCCTAGCCTTCAGGCGAGGGCACCCCTCGGCGTTGGGCTCCCCTAGGCTAAGGCTAGGGCCCCCCTAGCCTTCAGGCGAGGGCACCCCTCGGCGTTGGGCTCCCCTAGGCTAAGGCTAGGGCCCCCCTAGCCTTCAGGCGAGGGCACCCCTCGGCGTTGGGCTCCCCTAGGCTAAGGCTAGGGCCCCCCTAGCCTTCAGGCGAGGGCACCCCTCGGCGTTGGGCTCCCCTAGGCTAAGGCTAGGGCCCCCCTAGCCTTCAGGCGAGGGCACCCCTCGGCGTTGGGCTCCCCTAGGCTAAGGCTAGGGCCCCCTAGCCTTCAGGCGAGGGCACCCCTCGGCGTTGGGCTCCCCTAGGCTAAGGCTAGGGCCCCCCTAGCCTTCAGGCGAGGGCACCCCTCGGCGTTGGGCTCCCCTAGGCTAAGGCTAGGGCCCCCCTAGCCTTCAGGCGAGGGCACCCCTCGGCGTTGGGCTCCCCTAGGCTAAGGCTAGGGCCCCCCTAGCCTTCAGGCGAGGGCACCCCTCGGCGTTGGGCTCCCCTAGGCTAAGGCTAGGGCCCCCCTAGCCTTCAGGCGAGGGCACCTCTCGGCGTTGGGCTCCCCTAGGCTACGGCTAGGGCCCCCCTAGCCTTCAGGCGAGGGCACCCCTCGGCGTTGGGCTCCCCTAGGCTAAGGCTAGGACCCCTTTAGCCTTCATCGAGGGCACCCCTCGGCGTTGGGCTCCCCTAGGCTAAGGCTAGGGCCCCCCTAGCCTTCAGGCGAGGGCACCCCTCGGCTGTGGGCTCCCCTAGGCTAAGGCTAGGGCCCCCCTAGCCTTCAGGCGAGGGCACCCCTCGGCTGTGGGCTCCCCTAGGCTAAGGCTAGGGCCCCGCTAGCCTTCAGGCAAGGGCACCCCTCGGCTTTGGGCTTCCCTAGGCTAAGGCTAGGGCCCCGCTAGCCTTCAGGCGAGGGCACCCCTCGGCTTTGGGCTCCCCTAGGCTAAGGCTAGGGCCCCGCTAGCCTTCAGGCGAGGGCACCCCTTGGCTTTGGGCTCCCCTAGGCTAAGGCTAGGGCCCCGCTAGCCTTCAGGCGAGGGCACCCCTCGGCTTTGGGCTCCCCTAGGCTAAGGCTAGGGCCCCGCTAGCCTTCAGGCGAGGGCACCCTCGGCGTTGGGCTCCCCTAGGCTAAGGCTTGGGCTCCCCTAGCCTTCAGGCGAGGGCACCCCTCGGCTTTGGGCTCCCCTAGGCTAAGGCTTGGGCCCCCCTAGCCTTCAGGCGAGGGCACCCCTCGGCGTTGGGCTCCCCTAGGCTAAGGCTAGGGCCCCCCTAGCCTTCAGGCGAGGGCACCCCTCGGCGTTGGGCTCCCCTAGGCTAAGGCTAGGGCCCCCCTAGCCTTCAGGCGAGGGCACCCCTCGGCGTTGGGCTCCCCTAGGCTAAGGCTAGGGCCCCCCTAGCCTTCAGGCGAGGGCACCCCTCGGCATTGGGCTCCCCTAGGCTAAGGCTAGGGCCCCCTAGCCTTCAGGCGAGGGCACCCCTCGGCGTTGGGCTCCCCTAGGCTAAGGCTAGGGCCCCCCTAGCCTTCAGGCGAGGGCACCCCTCGGCGTTGGGCTCCCCTAGGCTAAGGCTAGGGCCCCCCTAGCCTTCAGGCGAGGGCACCCCTCGGCGTTGGGCTCCCTAGGCTAAGGCTAGGGCCCCCCCAACCTTCAGGCGAGGGCACCCCTCGGCATTGGGCTCCCCCAAGCTAAGGCTAGGGCCCCCCTAGCCTTCAGGCGAGGGCACCCCTCGGCGTTGGGCACCCCCAGGCTAAGGCTAGGGCCCCCCTAGCCTTCAGGCGAGGGCACCCCTCGGCGTTGGGCTCCCCCAGGCTAAGGCTAGGGCCCCCCTAGCCTTCAGGCGAGGGCACCCCTCGGCGTTGGGCTACCCTAGGCTAAGGCTAGGGCCCCCCAGCCTTCAGGCGAGGGCACCCCTCGGCGTTGGGCTCCCCTAGGCTAAGGCTAGGGCCCCCCTAGCCTTCAGGCGAGGGCACCCCTCGGCGTTGGGCTCCCCTAGGCTAAGGCTAGGGCCCCCCTAGCCTTCAGGCGAGGGCACCCCTCGGCGTTGGGCTCCCCTAGGATAAGGCTAGGGCCCGCCTAGCCTTCAGGCGAGGGCACCCCTCGGCGTTGGGCTCCCCTAGGCTAAGGCTAGGGCCCCCCTAGCATTCAGACGAGGGCACCCCTCGGCGTTGGGCTCCCCTAGGCTAAGGCTAGGGCCCCCCTAGCCTTCAGGCGAGGGCACCCCTCGGCGTTGGGCTCCCCTAGGCTAAGGCTAGGGCCCCCCTAGCCTTCAGGCGAGGGCAACCCTCGGCGTTGGGCTCCCCTAGGCTAAGGCTAGGGCCCCCCTAGCCTTTAGGCGAGGGCACCCCTCGGCGTTGGGCTCCCCTAGGCTAAGGCTAGGGCCCCCCTAGCCTTCAGGCGAGGGCACCCCTCGGCGTTGGGCTCCCCTAGGCTAAGGCTAAGGCCCCCCTAGCCTTCAGGCGAGGGCACCCCTCGGCGTTGGGCTCCCCTAGGCTAAGGCTAGGGCCCCCCTAGCCTTCAGGCGAGGGCACCCCTCGGAGTTGGGCTCCCCTAGGCTAAGGTTAGGGCCCCCCTAGCCTTCAGGCGAGGGCACCCCTCGGCGTTGGGCTCCCCTAGGCTAAGGCTAGGGCCCCCCTAGCCTTCAGGCGAGGGCACCCCTCGGCGTTGGGCTCCCCTAGGCTAAGGCTAGGGCCCCCCTAGCCTTCAGGCGAGGGCACCCCTCGGCGTTGGGCTCCCCTAGGCTAAGGCTAGGGCCCCCTAGCCTTCAGGCGAGGGCACCCCTCGGCGTTGGGCTCCCTAGGCTAAGGCTAGGGCCCCCGTAGCCTTCAGGCGAGGGCACCCCTCGGCGTTGGGCTCCCCTAGGCTAAGGCTAGGGCCCCCCTAGCCTTCAGGCGAGGGCACCCCTCGGCGTTGGGCTCCCCTAGGCTAAGGCTAGGGCCCCCTAGCCTTCAGGCGAGGGCACCCCTCGGCGTTGGGCTCCCCTAGGCTAAGGCTAGGGCCCCCCTAGCCTTCAGGCGAGGGCACCCCTCGGCGTTGGGCTCCCTAGGCTAAGGCTAGGGCCCCCCTAGCCTTCAGGCGAGGGCACCCCTCGGCGTTGGGCTCCCCTAGGCTAAGGCTAGGGCCCCCCTAGCCTTCAGGCGAGGGCACCCCTCGGCGTTGGGCTCCCCTAGGCTAAGGCTAGGGCCCCCCTAGCCTTCAGGCGAGGGCACCCCTCGGCGTTGGGCTCCCCTAGGCTAAGGCTAGGGCCCCCCTAGCCTTCAGGCGAGGGCACCCCTCGGCGTTGGGCTCCCTAGGCTAAGGCTAGGGCCCCCTAGCCTTCAGGCGAGGGCACCCCTCGGCGTTGGGCTCCCCTAGGCTAAGGCTAGGGCCCCCCTAGACTTCAGGCGAGGGCACCCCTCGGCGTTGGGCTCCCCTAGGCTAAGGCTAGGGCCCCCCTAGCCTTCAGGCGAGGGCACCCCTCGGCGTTGGGCTCCCTAGGCTAAGGCTAGGGCCCCCCTAGCCTTCAGGCGAGGGCACCCCTCGGCGTTGGGCTCCCCTAGGCTAAGGCTAGGGCCCCCCTAGCCTTCAGGCGAGGGCACCCCTCGGCGTTGGGCTCCCCTAGGCTAAGGCTAGGGCCCCCCTAGCCTTCAGGCGAGGGCACCCCTCGGCGTTGGGCTCCCCTAGGCTAAGGCTAGGGCCCCCCTAGCCTTCAGGCGAGGGCACCCCTCGGCGTTGGGCTCCCCTAGGCTAAGGCTAGGGCCCCCCTAGCCTTCAGGCGAGGGCACCTCTCGGCGTTGGCTCCCCTAGGCTACGGCTAGGGCCCCCCTAGCCTTCAGGCGAGGGCACCCCTCGGCGTTGGGCTCCCCTAGGCTAAGGCTAGGACCCTTTAGCCTTCATCGAGGGCACCCCTCGGCGTTGGGCTCCCCTAGGCTAAGGCTAGGGCCCCCCTAGCCTTCAGGCGAGGGCACCCCTCGGCTGTGGGCTCCCCTAGGCTAAGGCTAGGGCCCCCTAGCCTTCAGGCGAGGGCACCCCTCGGCTGTGGGCTCCCCTAGGCTAAGGCTAGGGCCCCGCTAGCCTTCAGGCAAGGGCACCCCTCGGCTTTGGGATTCCCTAGGCTAAGGCTAGGGCCCCGCTAGCCTTCAGGCGAGGGCACCCCTCGGCTTTGGGCTCCCCTAGGCTAAGGCTAGGGCCCCGCTAGCCTTCAGGCGAGGGCACCCCTTGGCTTTGGCTCCCCTAGGCTAAGGCTAGGGCCCCGCTAGCCTTCAGGCGAGGGCACCCCTCGGCTTTGGGCTCCCCTAGGCTAAGGCTAGGGCCCCGCTAGCCTTCAGGCGAGGGCACCCCTCGGCGTTGGGCTCCCCTAGGCTAAGGCTTGGGCTCCCCTAGCCTTCAGGCGAGGGCACCCCTCGGCTTTGGGCTCCCTAGGCTAAGGCTTGGGCCCCCCTAGCCTTCAGGCGAGGGCACCCCTCGGCGTTGGGCTCCCCTAGGCTAAGGCTAGGGCCCCCCTAGCCTTCAGGCGAGGGCACCCTCGGCGTTGGGCTCCCCTAGGCTAAGGCTAGGGCCCCCCTAGCCTTCAGGCGAGGGCACCCCTCGGCGTTGGGCTCCCCTAGGCTAAGGCTAGGGCCCCCCTAGCCTTCAGGCGAGGGCACCCCTCGGCATTGGGCTCCCCTAGGCTAAGGCTAGGGCCCCCTAGCCTTCAGGCGAGGGCACCCCTCGGCGTTGGGCTCCCCTAGGCTAAGGCTAGGGCCCCCCTAGCCTTCAGGCGAGGGCACCCCTCGGCGTTGGGCTCCCTAGGCTAAGGCTAGGGCCCCCCTAGCCTTCAGGCGAGGGCACCCCTCGGCGTTGGGCTCCCCTAGGCTAAGGCTAGGGCCCCCCAACCTTCAGGCGAGGGCACCCCTCGGCATTGGGCTCCCCCAAGCTAAGGCTAGGGCCCCCTAGCCTTCAGGCGAGGGCACCCCTCGGCGTTGGGCACCCCCAGGCTAAGGCTAGGGCCCCCCTAGCCTTCAGGCGAGGGCACCCCTCGGCGTTGGGCTCCCCCAGGCTAAGCTAGGGCCCCCCTAGCCTTCAGGCGAGGGCACCCCTCGGCGTTGGGCCAACCCTAGGCTAAGGCTAGGGCCCCCCAGCCTTCAGGCGAGGGCACCCCTCGGCGTTGGGCTCCCCTAGGCTAAGGCTAGGGCCCCCCTAGCCTTCAGGCGAGGGCACCCCTCGGCGTTGGGCTCCCCTAGGCTAAGGCTAGGGCCCCCCTAGCCTTCAGGCGAGGGCACCCCTCGGCGTTGGGCTCCCCTAGGATAAGGCTAGGGCCCGCCTAGCCTTCAGGCGAGGGCACCCCTCGGCGTTGGGCTCCCCTAGGCTAAGGCTAGGGCCCCCCTAGCATTCAGACGAGGGCACCCCTCGGCGTTGGGCTCCCCTAGGCTAAGGCTAGGGCCCCCCTAGCCTTCAGGCGAGGGCACCCCTCGGCGTTGGGCTCCCCTAGGCTAAGGCTAGGGCCCCCCTAGCCTTCAGGCGAGGGCAACCCTCGGCGTTGGGCTCCCCTAGGCTAAGGCTAGGGCCCCCCTAGCCTTTAGGCGAGGGCACCCTCGGCGTTGGGCTCCCCTAGGCTAAGGCTAGGGCCCCCCTAGCCTTCAGGCGAGGGCACCCCTCGGCGTTGGGCTCCCCTAGGCTAAGGCTAAGGGCCCCCCTAGCCTTCAGGCGAGGGCACCCCTCGGCGTTGGGCCCTCCTAGGCTAAGGCTAGGGCCCCCCTAGCCTTCAGGCGAGGGCACCCCTCGGCGTTGGGCTCCCCTAGGCTAAGGCTAGGGCCCCCTAGCCTTCAGGCGAGGACACCCCTCGGCGTTGGGCACCGCTAGGCTAAGGCTAGGGCCCCGCTAGCCTTCAGGCGAAGGCACCCCTCGGCGTTGGGCACCGCTAGGCTAAGGCTAGGGCCCCCCTAGCCTTCAGGCGAGGGCACCCCTCGGCGTTGGGCTCCCTAGGCTAAGGCTAGGGCCCCCTAGCCTTCAGGCGAGGGCACCCCTCGGCGTTGGGCTCCCCTAGGCTAAGCTAGGGCCCCCCTAGCCTTCAGGCGAGGGCACCCCTCGGCGTTGGGCTCCCCTAGGCTAAGGCTAGGGCCACCCTAGCGTTCAGGCGAGGGCACCCCTCGGCGTTGGGCTCCCCTAGGCTAAGGCTAGGGCCCCCCTAGCCTTCAGGCGAGGGCACTCCTCGGCGTTGGGCTCCCCTAGTCTAAGGCTAGGGCCCCCCTAGTCTTCAGGCGAGGGCACCCCTCGGCGTTGGGCTCCCCTAGGCTAAGGCTAGGGCCCCCCTAGCCTTCAGGCTAGGGCACCCCTCGGCTGTGGGCTCCCCTAGGCTAAGGCTAGGGCCCCCCTAGCCTTCAGGCGAGGGCACCCCTCGGCTGTGGGCTCCCCTAGGCTAAGGCTAGGGCCCCCCTAGCTTTCAGGCGAGGGCACCCCTCGGCTGTGGGCTCCCCTAGGCTAAGGCTAGGGCCCACCTAGCCTTCAGGCTAGGGCACCCCTCGGCTGTGGGCTCCCTAGGCTAAGGCTAGGGCCCCCCTAGCCTTCAGGCGAGGGCACCCCTCGGCTGTGGCTCCCCTAGGCTAAGGCTAGGGCCCCCTAGCCTTCAGGCGAGGGCACCCCTCGGCTGTGGGCTCCCCTAGGCTAAGGCTAGGGCCCCCTAGCCTTCAGGCGAGGGCACCCCTCGGCTGTGGGCTCCCCTAGGCTAAGGCTAGGGCCCCCCTAGCCTTCAGGCGAGGGCACCCCTCGGCTGTGGGCTCCCCTAGGCTAAGGCTAGGGCCCCCCTAGCCTTCAGGCGAGGGCACCCCTCGGCTGTGGGGCTCCCCTAGGCTAAGGCTAGGGCCCCCCTAGCCTTCAGGCGAGGACACTCCTCGGCGTTGGGCTCCCCTAGGCTAAGGCTAGGGCCCCCCTAGTCTTCAGGCGAGGGCACCCCTCGGCGTTGGGCTCCCCTAGGCTAAGGCTAGGGCCCCCCTAGCCTTCAGGCTAGGGCACCCCTCGGCTGTGGCTCCCCTAGGCTAAGGCTAGGGCCCCCCTAGTCTTCAGGCGAGGGCACCCCTCGGCGTTGGGCTCCCCTAGGCTAAGGCTAGGCCCCCCTAGCCTTCAGGCTAGGGCACCCTCGGCTGGGGCTCCCTAGGCTAAGGCTAGGGGCCCCCGTAGCCTTCAGGCGAGGGCACCCCTCGGCTGTGGGCTCCCCTAGGCTAAGGCTAGGGCCCCCCTAGCCTTCAGTCGAGGGCACCCCTCGGCTGTGGGCTCCCCTAGGCTAAGGCTAGGGCCCCCCTAGCCTTCAGGCGAGGGCACCCCTCGGCTGTGGGCTCCCCTAGGCTAAGGCTAGGGCCCCCCTAGCCTTCAGGCGAGGGCACCCCTCGGCTGTGGGCTCCCCTAGGCTAAGGCTAGGGCCCCCCTAGCCTTCAGGCGAGGGCACCCCTCGGCTGTGGGCTCCCCTAGGCTAAGGCTAGGGCCCCCCTAGCCTTCAGGCGAGGGCACCCCTCGGCTGTGGGCTCCCCTAGGCTAAGGCTAGGGCCCCCCTAGCCTTCAGGCGAGGGCACCCCTCGGCTGTGGGCTCCCCTAGGCTAAGGCTAGGGCCCCCCTAGCCTTCAGGCGAGGGCACCCCTCGGCTGTGGGCTCCCCTAGGCTAAGGCTAGGCCCCCCCTAGCCTTCAGGCGAGGGCACCCCTCGGCTGTGGGCTCCCCTAGGCTAAGGCTAGGCCCCCCCTAGCCTTCAGGCGAGGGCACCCCTCGGCTGTGGGCTCCCCTAGGCTAAGGCTAGGGCCCCCCTAGGCTTCAGGCGAGGGCACCCCTCGGCTGTGGGCTCCCCTAGGCTAAGGTTAGGGCCCCCTAGCCTTCAGGCGAGGGCACCCCTCGGCGTTGGGCTCCCCTAGGCTAAGGCTAGGGCCCCCCTAGCCTTCAGGCGAGGGCACCCCTCGGCTGTGGGCTCCCCTAGGTTAAGGCTAGGGCCCCCCTAGCCTTCAGGCGAGGGCACCCCTCGGCGTTGGGCTCCCCTAGGCTAAGGCTAGGGCCCCCCTAGCCTTCAGGCGAGGGCACCCTCGGCGTTGGGCTCCCCTAGGCTAAGGCTAGGGCCCCCCTAGCCTTCAGGCGAGGGCACCCCTCGGCGTTGGGCTCCCCTAGGCTAAGGCTAGGGCCCCCCTAGCCTTCAGGCGAGGGCACCCCTCGGCTGTGGGGCTCCCCTAGGCTAAGGCTAGGGCCCCCCTAGCCTTCAGGCGAGGGCACCCCTCGGCGATGGGCTCCGCTAGGCTAAGGCTAGGGCCCCCCTAGCCTTCAGGCGAGGGCACCCCTCGGCGTTGGGCTCCCCTAGGCTAAGGCTAGGGCCCCCCTAGCCTTCAGGCGAGGGCACCCCTCGGCGTTGGGCTCCCCTAGGCTAAGGCTTGGGCCCCCATAGCCTTCAGGCGAGGGCACCCCTCGGCGTTGGGCTCCCCTAGGCTAAGGCTTGGGCCCCCCTAGCCTTCAGGCAGAGGGCACCCCTCGGCGTTGGGCTCCCCTAGGCTAAGGCTTGGGCTCCCCTAGCCTTCAGGCGAGGGCACCCCTCGGCTTTGGGCTCCCCTAGGCTAAGGCTTGGGCCCCCCTAGCCTTCAGGCGAGGGCACCCCTCGGCGTTGGGCTCCCCTAGGCTAAGGCTAGGGCCCCCCTAGCCTTCAGGCGAGGGCACCCCTCGGCGTTGGGCTCCCCTAGGCTAAGGCTAGGGCCCCCCTAGCCTTCAGGCGAGGGCACCCCTCGGCGTTGGGCTCCCCTAGGCTAAGGCTAGGGCCCCCCTAGCCTTCAGGCGAGGGCACCCCTCGGCGTTGGGCTCCCCTAGGCTAAGGCTAGGGCCCCCCTAGCCTTCAGGCGAGGGCACCCCTCGGCGTTGGGCTCCCCTAGGCTAAGGCTAGGGCCCCCCTAGCCTTCAGGCGAGGGCACCCCTCGGCGTTGGGCTCCCCTAGGCTAAGGCTAGGGCCCCCCTAGCCTTCAGGCGAGGGCACCCCTCGGCGTTGGGCTCCCCTAGGCTAAGGCTAGGCCCCCCTAGCCTTCAGGCGAGGGCAGCCCTCGGCGTTGGGCTCCCCTAGGCTAAGGCTAGGGCCCCCTAGTCTTCAGGCGAGGGCACCCCTCGGCGTTGGGCTCCCCTAGGCTAAGGCTAGGGCCCCCCTAGCCTTCAGGCTAGGGCACCCCTCGGCTGTGGGCTCCCCTAGGCTAAGGCTAGGGCCCCCCTAGCCTTCAGGCGAGGGCACCCCTCGGCTGTGGGCTCCCCTAGGCTAAGGCTAGGGCCCACCTAGCCTTCAGGCGAGGGCACCCCTCGGCTGTGGGCTCCCCTAGGCTAAGGCTAGGGCCCCCCTAGCCTTCAGGCTAGGGCACCCCTCGGCTGTGGGCTCCCCTAGGCTAAGGCTAGGCCCCCCTAGCCTTCAGGCGAGGGCACCCCTCGGCTGTGGGCTCCCCTAGGCTAAGGCTAGGGCCCCCCCTAGCCTTCAGGCGAGGGCACCCCTCGGCTGTGGGCTCCCCTAGGCTAAGGCTAGGGCCCCCCTAGCCTTCAGGCGAGGGCACCCCTCGGCTGTGGGCTCCCCTAGGCTAAGGCTAGGGCCCCCCTAGCCTTCAGGCGAGGGCACCCCTCGGCTGTGGGCTCCCCTAGGCTAAGGCTAGGGCCCCCCTAGCCTTCAGGCGAGGGCACCCCTCGGCTGTGGGCTCCCCTAGGCTAAGGCTAGGGCCCCCCTAGCCTTCAGGCGAGGGCACCCCTCGGCTGTGGGCTCCACTAGGCTAAGGCTAGGGCCCCCCTAGTCTTCAGGCGAGGGCACCCCTCGGCGTTGGGCTCCCCTAGGCTAAGGCTAGGGACCCCCTAGCCTTCAGGCTAGGGCACCCCTCGGCTGTGGGCTCCCCTAGGCTAAGGCTAGGGCCCCCCTAGCCTTCAGGCGAGGGCACCCCTCGGCTGTGGGCTCCCCTAGGCTAAGGCTAGGGCCCCCCTAGCCTTCAGGCGAGGGCACCCCTCGGCTGTGGGCTCCCCTAGGCTAAGGCTAGGGCCCCCCCTAGCCTTCAGGCTAGGGCACCCCTCGGCTGTGGGCTCCCCTAGGCTAAGGCTAGGGCCCCCCTAGCCTTCAGGCGAGGGCACCCCTCGGCTGTGGGCTCCCCTAGGCTAAGGCTAGGGCCCCCCTAGCCTTCAGGCGAGGGCACCCCTCGGCTGTGGGCTCCCCTAGGCTAAGGCTAGGGCCCCCCTAGCCTTCAGGCGAGGGCACCCCTCGGCTGTGGGCTCCCCTAGGCTAAGGCTAGGGCCCCCCTAGCCTTCAGGCGAGGGCACCCCTCGGCTGTGGGCTCCCCTAGGCTAAGGCTAGGGCCCCCCTAGCCTTCAGGCGAGGGCACCCCTCGGCTGTGGGCTCCCCTAGGCTAAGGCTAGGGCCCCCCTAGCCTTCAGGCGAGGGCACCCCTCGGCTGTGGGCTCCCCTAGGCTAAGGCTAGGTCCCCCCTAGCCTTGAGGCGAGGGCACCCCTCGGCTGTGGGCTCCCCTAGGCTAAGGCTAGGCCCCCCCTAGCCTTCAGGCGAGGGCACCCCTCGGCTGTGGGCTCCCCTAGGCTAAGGCTAGGGCCCCCGTAGGCTTCAGGCGAGGGCACCCCTCGGCTGTGGGCTCCCCTAGGCTAAGGTTAGGGCCCCCCTAGCCTTCAGGCGAGGGCACCCCTCGGCGTTGGGCTCCCCTAGGCTAAGGCTAGGGCCCCCCTAGCCTTCAGGCGAGGGCACCCCTCGGCTGTGGGCTCCCCTAGGTTAAGGCTAGGGCCCCCCTAGCCTTCAGGCGAGGGCACCCCTCGGCGTTGGGCTCCCCTAGGCTAAGGCTAGGGCCCCCCTAGCCTTCAGGCGAGGGCACCCCTCGGCGTTGGGCTCCCCTAGGCTAAGGCTAGGGCCCCCCTAGCCTTCAGGCGAGGGCACCCCTCGGCGTTGGGCTCCCCTAGGCTAAGGCTAGGGCCCCCCTAGCCTTCAGGCGAGGGCACCCCTCGGCTGTGGGCTCCCCTAGGCTAAGGCTAGGGCCCCCCTAGCCTTCAGGCGAGGGCACCCCTCGGCGATGGGCTCCGCTAGGCTAAGGCTAGGGCCCCCCTAGCCTTCAGGCGAGGGCACCCCTCGGCGTTGGGCTCCCCTAGGCTAAGCTAGGGCCCCCCTAGCCTTCAGGCGAGGGCACCCCTCGGCGTTGGGCTCCCCTAGGCTAAGGCTTGGGCCCCCCTAGCCTTCAGGCGAGGGCACCCCTCGGCGTTGGGCTCCCCTAGGCTAAGGCTTGGGCCCCCCTAGCCTTCAGGCGAGGGCACCCCTCGGCGTTGGGCTCCCCTAGGCTAAGGCTTGGGCTCCCCTAGCCTTCAGGCGAGGGCACCCCTCGGCTTTGGGCTCCCCTAGGCTAAGGCTTGGGCCCCCCTAGCCTTCAGGCGAGGGCACCCCTCGGCGTTGGGCTCCCCTAGGCTAAGGCTAGGGCCCCCCTAGCCTTCAGGCGAGGGCACCCCTCGGCGTTGGGCTCCCCTAGGCTAAGGCTAGGGCCCCCCTAGCCTTCAGGCGAGGGCACCCCTCGGCGTTGGGCTCCCCTAGGCTAAGGCTAGGGCCCCCCTAGCCTTCAGGCGAGGGCACCCCTCGGCGTTGGGCTCCCCTAGGCTAAGGCTAGGGCCCCCCTAGCCTTCAGGCGAGGGCACCCCTCGGCGTTGGGCTCCCCTAGGCTAAGGCTAGGGCCCCCCTAGCCTTCAGGCGAGGGCACCCCTCGGCGTTGGGCTCCCCTAGGATAAGGCTAGGGCCCCCCTAGCCTTCAGGCGAGGACACCCCTCGGCGTTGGGCTCCCCTAGGCTAAGGCTAGGGCCCCCCTAGCCTTCAGGCGAGGGCACCCCTCGGCGTTGGGCTCCCCTAGGCTAAGGCTAGGGCCCCCCTAGCCTTCAGGCGAGGGCAGCCCTCGGCGTTGGGCTTCTCTAGGCTAAGGCTAGGGCCCCCCTAGCCTTCAGGCGAGGGCACCCCTCGGCGTTGGGCTCCCCTAGGCTAAGGCTAGGGCCCCCCTAGCCTTCAGGCGAGGGCACCCCTCGGCGTTGGGCTCCCCTAGGCTAAGGCTAGGGCCCCCTAGCCTTCAGGCAGGGGCACCCCTCGGCGTTGGGCTCCCCTAGGCTAAGGCTAGGGCCCCCCTAGCCATCAGGCGAGGGCACCCCTCGGCGTTGGGCTCCCCTAGGCTAAGGCTAGGGCCCCCCTAGCCTTCAGGCGAGGGCACCCCTCGGCTGTGGGCTCCCCTAGGCTAAGGCTAGGGCCCCCCTAGCCTTCAGGCGAGGGCACCCCTCGGCTGTGGGCTCCCCTAGGCTAAGGCTAGGGCCCCCCTAGCCTTCAGGCGAGGGCACCCCTTGGCGTTGGGCTCCCCCAGGCTAACGCTAGGGCCCCCCTAGCCTTCAGGCGAGGGCACCCCTCGGCGTTGGGCACCCCCAGGCTAAGGCTAGGGCCCCCCTAGCCTTCAGGCGAGGGCACCCCTCGGCGTTGGGCTCCCCCAGGCTAAGGCTAGGGCCCCCCTAGCCTTCAGGCGAGGGCACCCCTCGGCGTTGGGCACCCCCAGGCTAAGGCTAGGGCCCCCCTAGCCTTCAGGCGAGGGCACCCCTCGGCGTTGGGCTCCCCCAGGCTAAGGCTAGGGCCCCCCTAGCCTTCAGGCGAGGGCACCCCTCGGCGTTGGGCTTCCCTAGGCTAAGGCTAGGGCCCCCCTAGCCTTCAGGCGAGGGCACCCCTCGGCGTTGGGCTCCCCTAGGATAAGGCTAGGGCACCCTAGCCTTCAGGCGAGGGCACCCCTCGGCGTTGGGCTCCCCTAGGCTAAGGCTAGGGCCCCCCTAGCATTCAGGCGAGGGCACCCCTCGGCGTTGGGCTCCCCTAGGCTAAGGCTAGGGCCCCCCTAGCCTTCAGGCGAGGGCACCCCTCGGCGTTGGGCTCCCCTAGGCTAAGGCTAGGGCCCCCCTAGCCTTCAGGCGAGGGCACCCCTCGGCGTTGGGCTCCCCTAGGCTAAGGCTAGGGCGCCCCTAGCCTTCAGGCGAGGGCACCCCTCGGCGTTGGGCTCCCCTAGGCTAAGGCTAGGGCCCCCCTAGCCTTCAGGCGAGGGCACCCCTCGGCGTTGGGCTCCCCTAGGCTAAGGCTAGGGCCCCCCTAGCCTTCAGGCGAGGGTACCCCTCGGCGTTGGGCTCCCCTAGGCTAAGGCTAGGGCCCCCCTAGCCTTCAGGCGAGGGCACCCCTCGGCGTTGGGCATCGCTAGGCTAAGGCTAGGGCCCCCCTAGCCTTCAGGCGAGGGCACGCCTCGGCGTTGGGCTCCGCTAGGCTAAGGCTAGGGCCCCCCTAGCCTTCAGGCGAGGGCACGCCTCGGCGTTGGGCTCCCCTAGGCTAAGGCTAGGGCCCCCCTAGCCTTCAGGCGAGGGCACCCCTCGGCGTTGGGCTCCCCTAGGCTAAGGCTAGGGCCCCCCTAGCCTTCAGGCGAGGGCACCCCTCGGCGTTGGGCTCCCCTAGACTAAGGCTAGGGCCCCCCTAGTCTTCAGGCGAGGGCACCCCTCGGCGTTGGGCTCCCCTAGACTAAGGCCAGGCCCCCCTAGCCGTCAGGCTAGGGCACCCCTCGGCGTTGGGCTCCCCTAGGCTAAGGCTAGGGCCCCCCTAGCCTTCAGGCGAGGGCACCCCTCGGCTGTGGGCTCCCCTAGGCTAAGGCTAGGGCCCCCCTAGCCTTCAGGCGAGGGCACCCCTCGGCTGGGGGCTCCCCTAGGCTAAGGCTAGGGCCCCCCTAGCCTTCAGGCGAGGGCACCCCTCGGCTGTGGGCTCCCCTAGGCTAAGGCTAGGGCCCCCCTAGCCTTCAGGCGAGGGCACCCCTCGGCTGTGGACTCCCCTAGGCTAAGGCTAGGCCCCCCCTAGCCTTCGGGCGAGGGCACCCCTCGGCTGTGGGCTCCCCTAGGCTAAGGCTAGGACCCCCCTAGGCTTCGGGCGAGGGCACCCCTCGGCTGTGGGCTCCCCTAGGCTAAGGCTAGGGCCCCCCTAGCCTTCGGGCGAGGGCACCCCTCGGCGTTGGGCTCCCCTAGGCTAAGGCTAGGGCCCCCCTAGCCTTCGGGCGAGGGCACCCCTCGGCTGTGGGCTCCCCTAGGCTAAGGCTAGGGCCCCCCTAGCCTTCGGGCGAGGGCACCCCTCGGCGTTGGGCTCCCCTAGGCTAAGGCTAGGGCCCCCCTAGCCTTCGGGCGAGGGCACCCCTCGGCGTTGGGCTCCCCTAGGCTAAGGCTAGGGCCCCCCTAGCCTTCAGGCGAGGGCACCGCTCGGCGTTGGGCTCCCCTAGGCTAAGGCTAGGGCCCCCCTAGCCTTCAGGCGAGGGCACCCCTCGGCGTTGGGCTCCCCTAGGCTAAGGCTAGGGCCCCCCTAGCCTTCAGGCGAGGGCACCCCTCGGCTGTGGGCTCCCCTAGGCTAAGGCTAGGGCCCCCCTTGCCTTCAGGCGAGGGCACCCCTGGGCGATGGGCTCCGCTAGGCTAAGGCTAGGGCCCCCCTAGCCTTCAGGCGAGGGCACCCCTCGGCGTTGGGCTCCCCTAGGCTAAGGCTAGGGCCCCCCTAGCCTTCAGGCGAGGGCACCCCTCGGCGTTGGGCTCCCCTAGGCAAAGGCTAGGGCCCCCCTAGCCTTCAGGCGAGGGCACCCCTCGGCGTTGGGCTCCCCTAGGCAAAGGCTAGGGCCCCCCTAGCCTTCAGGCGAGGGCACCCCTCGGCGTTGGACTCCCCTAGGCTAAGGCTAGGGCACCCCTAGCCTTCAGGCGAGGGCACCCCTCGGCGTTGGGCTCCCCTAGGCTAAGGCTAGGGCCCCCCTAGCCTTCAGGCGAGGGCACCCCTCGGAGTTGGGCTCCCCTAGGCTAAGGTTAGGGCCCCCCTAGCCTTCAGGCGAGGGCACCCCTCGGCGTTGGGCTCCCCTAGGCTAAGGCTAGGGCCCCCCTAGCCTTCAGGCGAGGGCACCCCTCGGCGTTGGGCTCCCCTAGGCTAAGGCTAGGGCCCCCCTAGCCTTCAGGCGAGGGCACCCCTCGGCGTTGGGCTCCCCTAGGCTAAGGCTAGGGCCCCCCTAGCCTTCAGGCGAGGGCACCCCTCGGCGTTGGGCTCCCCTAGGCTAAGGCTAGGGCCCCCGTAGCCTTCAGGCGAGGGCACCCCTCGGCGTTGGGCTCCCCTAGGCTAAGGCTAGGGCCCCCCTAGCCTTCAGGCGAGGGCACCCCTCGGCGTTGGGCTCCCCTAGGCTAAGGCTAGGGCCCCCCTAGCCTTCAGGCGAGGGCACCCCTCGGCGTTGGGCTCCCCTAGGCTAAGGCTAGGGCCCCCCTAGCCTTCAGGCGAGGGCACCCCTCGGCGTTGGGCTCCCCTAGGCTAAGGCTAGGGCCCCCCTAGCCTTCAGGCGAGGGCACCCCTCGGCGTTGGGCTCCCCTAGGCTAAGGCTAGGGCCCCCCTAGCCTTCAGGCGAGGGCACCCCTCGGCGTTGGGCTCCCCTAGGCTAAGGCTAGGGCCCCCCTAGCCTTCAGGCGAGGGCACCCCTCGGCGTTGGGCTCCCCTAGGCTAAGGCTAGGGCCCCCCTAGCCTTCAGGCGAGGGCACCCCTCGGCGTTGGGCTCCCCTAGGCTAAGGCTAGGGCCCCCCTAGCCTTCAGGCGAGGGCACCCCTCGGCGTTGGGCTCCCTTAGGCTAAGGCTAGGGCCCCCCTAGCCTTCAGGCGAGGGCACCCCTCGGCGTTGGGCTCCCCTAGGCTAAGGCTAGGGCCCCCCTAGCCTTCAGGCGAGGGCACCCCTCGGCGTTGGGCTCCCCTAGGCTAAGGCTAGGGCCCCCCTAGCCTTCAGGCGAGGGCACCCCTCGGCGTTGGGCTCCCCTAGGCTAAGGCTAGGGCCCCCCTAGCCTTCAGGCGAGGGCACCCCTCGGCGTTGGGCTCCCCTAGGCTAAGGCTAGGGCCCCCCTAGCCTTCAGGCGAGGGCACCCCTCGGCGTTGGGCTCCCCTAGGCTAAGGCTAGGGCCCCCCTAGCCTTCAGGCGAGGGCACCCCTCGGCGTTGGGCTCCCCTAGGCTAAGGCTAGGGCCCCCCTAGCCTTCAGGCGAGGGCACCTCTCGGCGTTGGGCTCCCCTAGGCTACGGCTAGGGCCCCCCTAGCCTTCAGGCGAGGGCACCCCTCGGCGTTGGGCTCCCCTAGGCTAAGGCTAGGACCCCTTTAGCCTTCATCGAGGGCACCCCTCGGCGTTGGGCTCCCCTAGGCTAAGGCTAGGGCCCCCCTAGCCTTCAGGCGAGGGCACCCCTCGGCTGTGGGCTCCCCTAGGCTAAGGCTAGGGCCCCCCTAGCCTTCAGGCGAGGGCACCCCTCGGCTGTGGGCTCCCCTAGGCTAAGGCTAGGGCCCCGCTAGCCTTCAGGCAAGGGCACCCCTCGGCTTTGGGCTTCCCTAGGCTAAGGCTAGGGCCCCGCTAGCCTTCAGGCGAGGGCACCCCTCGGCTTTGGGCTCCCCTAGGCTAAGGCTAGGGCCCCGCTAGCCTTCAGGCGAGGGCACCCCTTGGCTTTGGGCTCCCCTAGGCTAAGGCTAGGGCCCCGCTAGCCTTCAGGCGAGGGCACCCCTCGGCTTTGGGCTCCCCTAGGCTAAGGCTAGGGCCCCGCTAGCCTTCAGGCGAGGGCACCCCTCGGCTTTGGGCTCCCCTAGGCTAAGGCTAGGGCCCCGCTAGCCTTCAGGCGAGGGCACCCCTCGGCTTTGGGCTCCCCTAGGCTAAGGCTAGGGTCCCGCTAGCCTTCAGGCGAGGGCACCCCTCGGCTTTGGGCTCCCCTAGGCTAAGGCTAGGGCCCCGCTAGCCTTCAGGCGAGGGCATCCCTCGGCTTTGGGCTCCCCTAGGCTAAGGCTAGGGCCCCGCTAGCCTTCAGGCGAGGGCACCCCTCGGCTTTGGGCTCCCCTAGGCTAAGGCTAGGGCCCCGCTAGCCTTCAGGCGAGGGCACCCCTCGGCTTTGGGCTCCCCTAGGCTAAGGCTAGGGCCCCGCTAGCCTTCAGGCGAGGGCACCCCTCGGCTTTGGGCTCCCCTAGGCTAAGGCTAGGGCCCAGCTAGCCTTCAGGCGAGGGCACCCCTCGGCTGTGGGCTCCCCTAGGCTAAGGCTAGGGCCCCCCTAGCCTTCAGGCGAGGGCACCCCTCGGCTGGGGGCTCCCCTAGGCTAAGGCTAGGGCCCCCCTAGCCTTCAGGCGAGGGCACCCCTCGGCTGTGGGCTCCCCTAGGCTAAGGCTAGGGCCCCCCTAGCCTTCAGGCGAGGGCACCCCTCGGCTGTGGGCTCCCCTAGGCTAAGGCTAGGCCCCCCCTAGCCTTCGGGCGAGGGCACCCCTCGGCTGTGGGCTCCCCTAGGCTAAGGCTAGGACCCCCCTAGGCTTCGGGCGAGGGCACCCCTCGGCTGTGGGCTCCCCTAGGCTAAGGCTAGGGCCCCCCTAGCCTTCGGGCGAGGGCACCCCTCGGCGTTGGGCTCCCCTAGGCTAAGGCTAGGGCCCCCCTAGCCTTCGGGTGAGGGCACCCCTCGGCTGTGGGCTCCCCTAGGCTAAGGCTAGGGCCCCCCTAGCCTTCGGGCGAGGGCACCCCTCGGCGTTGGGCTCCCCTAGGTTAAGGCTAGGGCCCCCCTAGCCTTCGGGCGAGGGCACCCCTCGGCGTTGGGCTCCCCTAGGCTAAGGCTAGGGCCCCCCTAGCCTTCAGGCGAGGGCACCGCTCGGCGTTGGGCTCCCCTAGGCTAAGGCTAGGGCCCCCCTAGCCTTCAGGCGAGGGCACCCCTCGGCGTTGGGCTCCCCTAGGCTAAGGCTAGGGCCCCCCTTGCCTTCAGGCGAGGGCACCCCTGGGCGATGGGCTCCGCTAGGCTAAGGCTAGGGCCCCCCTAGCCTTCAGGCGAGGGCACCCCTCGGCGTTGGGCTCCCCTAGGCTAAGGCTAGGGCCCCCCTAGCCTTCAGGCGAGGGCACCCCTCGGCGTTGGGCTCCCCTAGGCAAAGGCTAGGGCCCCCCTAGCCTTCAGGCGAGGGCACCCCTCGGCGTTGGGCTCCCCTAGGCAAAGGCTAGGGCCCCCCTAGCCTTCAGGCGAGGGCACCCCTCGGCGTTGGACTCCCCTAGGCTAAGGCTAGGGCACCCCTAGCCTTCAGGCGAGGGCACCCCTCGGCGTTGGGCTCCCCTAGGCTAAGGCTAGGGCCCCCCTAGCCTTCAGGCGAGGGCACCCCTCGGAGTTGGGCTCCCCTAGGCTAAGGTTAGGGCCCCCCTAGCCTTCAGGCGAGGGCACCCCTCGGCGTTGGGCTCCCCTAGGCTAAGGCTAGGGCCCCCCTAGCCTTCAGGCGAGGGCACCCCTCGGCGTTGGGCTCCCCTAGGCTAAGGCTAGGGCCCCCCTAGCCTTCAGGCGAGGGCACCCCTCGGCGTTGGGCTCCCCTAGGCTAAGGCTAGGGCCCCCCTAGCCTTCAGGCGAGGGCACCCCTCGGCGTTGGGCTCCCCTAGGCTAAGGCTAGGGCCCCCGTAGCCTTCAGGCGAGGGCACCCATCGGTGTTGGGCTCCCCTAGGCTAAGGCTAGGGCCCCCCTAGCCTTCAGGCGAGGGCACCCCTCGGCGTTGGGCTCCCCTAGGCTAAGGCTAGGGCCCCCCTAGCCTTCAGGCGAGGGCACCCCTCGGCGTTGGGCTCCCCTAGGCTAAGGCTAGGGCCCCCCTAGCCTTCAGGCGAGGGCACCCCTCGGCGTTGGGCTCCCCTAGGCTAAGGCTAGGGCCCCCTAGCCTTCAGGCGAGGGCACCCCTCGGCGTTGGGCTCCCCTAGGCTAAGGCTAGGGCCCCCCTAGCCTTCAGGCGAGGGCACCCCTCGGCGTTGGGCTCCCCTAGGCTAAGGCTAGGGCCCCCCTAGCCTTCAGGCGAGGGCACCCCTCGGCGTTGGGCTCCCCTAGGCTAAGGCTAGGGCCCCCCTAGCCTTCAGGCGAGGGCACCCCTCGGCGTTGGGCTCCCCTAGGCTAAGGCTAGGGCCCCCCTAGCCTTCAGGCGAGGGCACCCCTCGGCGTTGGGCTCCCCTAGGCTAAGGCTAGGGCCCCCCTAGCCTTCAGGCGAGGGCACCCCTCGGCGTTGGGCTCCCCTAGGCTAAGGCTAGGGCCCCCCTAGCCTTCAGGCGAGGGCACCCCTCGGCGTTGGGCTCCCCTAGGCTAAGGCTAGGGCCCCCCTAGCCTTCAGGCGAGGGCACCCCTCGGCGTTGGGCTCCCCTAGGCTAAGGCTAGGGCCCCCCTAGCCTTCAGGCGAGGGCACCCCTCGGCGTTGGGCTCCCCTAGGCTAAGGCTAGGGCCCCCCTAGCCTTCAGGCGAGGGCACCCCTCGGCGTTGGGCTCCCCTAGGCTAAGGCTAGGGCCCCCCTAGCCTTCAGGTGAGGGCACCCCTCGGCGTTGGGCTCCCCTAGGCTAAGGCTAGGGCCCCCCTAGCCTTCAGGCGAGGGCACCCCTCGGCGTTGGGCTCCCCTAGGCTAAGGCTAGGGCCCCCCTAGCCTTCAGGCGAGGGCACCTCTCGGCGTTGGGCTCCCCTAGGCTACGGCTAGGGCCCCCCAAGCCTTCAGGCGAGGGCACCCCTCGGCGTTGGGCTCCCCTAGGCTAAGGCTAGGACCCCTCTAGCCTTCATCGAGGGCACCCCTCGGCGTTGGGCTCCCCTAGGCTAAGGCTAGGGCCCCCCTAGCCTTCAGGCGAGGGCACCCCTCGGCTGTGGGCTCCCCTAGGCTAAGGCTAGGGCCCCCCTAGCCTTCAGGCGAGGGCACCCCTCGGCTGTGGGCTCCCCTAGGCTAAGGCTAGGGCCCCGCTAGCCTTCAGGCAAGGGCACCCCTCGGCTTTGGGCTTCCCTAGGCTAAGGCTAGGGCCCCGCTAGCCTTCAGGCGAGGGCACCCCTCGGCTTTGGGCTCCCCTAGGCTAAGGCTAGGGCCCCGCTAGCCTTCAGGCGAGGGCACCCCTTGGCTTTGGGCTCCCCTAGGCTAAGGCTAGGGCCCCGCTAGCCTTCAGGCGAGGGCACCCCTCGGCTTTGGGCTCCCCTAGGCTAAGGCTAGGGCCCCGCTAGCCTTCAGGCGAGGGCACCCCTCGGCTTTGGGCTCCCCTAGGCTAAGGCTAGGGCCCCGCTAGCCTTCAGGCGAGGGCACCCCTCGGCTTTGGGCTCCCCTAGGCTAAGGCTAGGGTCCCGCTAGCCTTCAGGCGAGGGCACCCCTCGGCTTTGGGCTCCCCTAGGCTAAGGCTAGGGCCCCGCTAGCCTTCAGGCGAGGGCATCCCTCGGCTTTGGGCTCCCCTAGGCTAAGGCTAGGGCCCCGCTAGCCTTCAGGCGAGGGCACCCCTCGGCTTTGGGCTCCCCTAGGCTAAGGCTAGGGCCCCGCTAGCCTTCAGGCGAGGGCACCCCTCGGCTTTGGGCTCCCCTAGGCTAAGGCTAGGGCCCCGCTAGCCTTCAGGCGAGGGCACCCCTCGGCTTTGGGCTCCCCTAGGCTAAGGCTAGGGCCCCGCTAGCCTTCAGGCGAGGGCACCCCTCGGCTTTGGGCTCCCCTAGGCTAAGGCTAGGGCCCCGCTAGCCTTCAGGCGAGGGCACCCCTCGGCTTTGGGCTCCCCTAGGCTAAGGCTAGGTCCCCGCTAGCCTTCAGGCGAGGGCACCCCTCGGCTTTGGGCTCCCCTAGGCTAAGGCTAGGGCCCCGCTAGCCTTCAGGCGAGGGCACCCCTCGGCTTTGGGCTCCCCTAGGCTAAGGCTAGGGCCCCGCTAGCCTTCAGGCGAGGGCAACCCTCGGCTTTGGGCTCCCCTAGGCTAAGGCTAGGGCCCCGCTAGCCTTCAGGCGAGGGCACCCCTCGGCTTTGGGCTCCCCTAGGCTAAGGCTAGGGCCCCGCTAGCCTTCAGGCGAGGGCACCCCTCGGCTTTGGGCTCCCCTAGGCTAAGGCTAGGGCCCCGCTAGCCTTCAGGCGAGGGCACCCCTCGGCTTTGGGCTCCCCTAGGCTAAGGCTAGGGCCCCGCTAGCCTTCAGGCGAGGGCACCCCTCGGCTTTGGGCTCCCCTAGGCTAAGGCTAGGGCCCCGCTAGCCTTCAGGCGAGGGCACCCCTCGGCTTTGGGCCCCCCTAGGCTAAGGCTAGGGCCCCGCTAGCCTTCAGGCGAGGGCACCCCTCGGCTTTGGGCCCCCCTAGGCTAAGGCTAGGGCCCCGCTAGCCTTCAGGCGAGGGCACCCCTCGGCTTTGGGCCCCCCTAGGCTAAGGCTAGGGCCCCGCTAGCCTTCAGGCGAGGGCACCCCTCGGCTTTGGGCCCCCCTAGGCTAAGGCTAGGGCCCCGCTAGCCTTCAGGCGAGGGCACCCCTCGGCTTTGGGCCCCCCTAGGCTAAGGCTAGGGCCCCGCTAGCCTTCAGGCGAGGGCACCCCTCGGCTTTGGGCCCCCCTAGGCTAAGGCTAGGGCCCCGCTAGCCTTCAGGCGAGGGCACCCCTCGGCTTTGGGCCCCCCTAGGCTAAGGCTAGGGCCCCGCTAGCCTTCAGGCGAGGGCACCCCTCGGCTTTGGGCTCCCCTAGGCTAAGGCTAGGTCCCCGCTAGCCTTCAGGCGAGGGCACCCCTCGGCTTTGGGCTCCCCTAGGCTAAGGCTAGGGCCCCGCTAGCCTTCAGGCGAGGGCACCCCTCGGCTTTGGGCTCCCCTAGGCTAAGGCTAGGGCCCCGCTAGCCTTCAGGCGAGGGCAACCCTCGGCTTTGGGCTCCCCTAGGCTAAGGCTAGGGCCCCGCTAGCCTTCAGGCGAGGGCACCCCTCGGCTTTGGGCTCCCCTAGGCTAAGGCTAGGGCCCCGCTAGCCTTCAGGCGAGGGCACCCCTCGGCTTTGGGCTCCCCTAGGCTAAGGCTAGGGCCCCGCTAGCCTTCAGGCGAGGGCACCCCTCGGCTTTGGGCTCCCCTAGGCTAAGGCTAGGACCCCTCTAGCCTTCATCGAGGGCACCCCTCGGCGTTGGGCTCCCCTAGGCTAAGGCTAGGGCCCCCCTAGCCTTCAGGCGAGGGCACCCCTCGGCTGTGGGCTCCCCTAGGCTAAGGCTAGGGCCCCCCTAGCCTTCAGGCAAGGGCACCCCTCGGCTGTGGGCTCCCCTAGGCTAAGGCTAGGGCCCCGCTAGCCTTCAGGCAAGGGCACCCCTCGGCTTTGGGCTTCCCTAGGCTAAGGCTAGGGCCCCGCTAGCCTTCAGGCGAGGGCACCCCTCGGCTTTGGGCTCCCCTAGGCTAAGGCTAGGGCCCCGCTAGCCTTCAGGCGAGGGCACCCCTCGGCTTTGGGCTCCCCTAGGCTAAGGCTAGGGCCCCGCTAGCCTTCAGGCGAGGGCACCCCTCGGCTTTGGGCTCCCCTAGGCTAAGGCTAGGGCCCCGCTAGCCTTCAGGCGAGGGCACCCCTCGGCTTTGGGCTCCCCTAGGCTAAGGCTAGGGCCCCGCTAGCCTTCAGGCGAGGGCACCCCTCGGCTTTGGGCTCCCCTAGGCTAAGGCTAGGGTCCCGCTAGCCTTCAGGCGAGGGCACCCCTCGGCTTTGGGCTCCCCTAGGCTAAGGCTAGGGCCCCGCTAGCCTTCAGGCGAGGGCATCCCTCGGCTTTGGGCTCCCCTAGGCTAAGGCTAGGGCCCCGCTAGCCTTCAGGCGAGGGCACCCCTCGGCTTTGGGCTCCCCTAGGCTAAGGCTAGGGCCCCGCTAGCCTTCAGGCGAGGGCACCCCTCGGCTTTGGGCTCCCCTAGGCTAAGGCTAGGGCCCCGCTAGCCTTCAGGCGAGGGCACCCCTCGGCTTTGGGCTCCCCTAGGCTAAGGCTAGGGCCACGCTAGCCTTCAGGCGAGGGCACCCCTCGGCTTTGGGCTCCCCTAGGCTAAGGCTAGGGCCCCGCTAGCCTTCAGGCGAGGGCACCCCTCGGCTTTGGGCTCCCCTAGGCTAAGGCTAGGGCCCCGCTAGCCTTCAGGCGAGGGCACCCCTCGGCTTTGGGCTCCCCTAGGCTAAGGCTAGGGCCCCGCTAGCCTTCAGGCGAGGGCAACCCTCGGCTTTGGGCTCCCCTAGGCTAAGGCTAGGGCCCCGCTAGCCTTCAGGCGAGGGCAACCCTCGGCTTTGGGCTCCCCTAGGCTAAGGCTAGGGCCCCGCTAGCCTTCAGGCGAGGGCACCCCTCGGCTTTGGGCTCCCCTAGGCTAAGGCTAGGGCCCCGCTAGCCTTCAGGCGAGGGCACCCCTCGGCTTTGGGCTCCCCTAGGCTAAGGCTAGGGCCCCGCTAGCCTTCAGGCGAGGGCACCCCTCGGCTTTGGGCTCCCTAGGCTAAGGCTAGGGCCCCGCTAGCCTTCAGGCGAGGGCACCCCTCGGCTTTGGGCTCCCCTAGGCTAAGGCTAGGGCCCCGCTAGCCTTCAGGCGAGGGCACCCCTCGGCTTTGGGCCCCCCTAGGCTAAGGCTAGGGCCCCGCTAGCCTTCAGGCGAGGGCACCCCTCGGCTTTGGGCCCCCCTAGGCTAAGGCTAGGGCCCCGCTAGCCTTCAGGCGAGGGCACCCCTCGGCTTTGGGCCCCCCTAGGCTAAGGCTAGGGCCCCGCTAGCCTTCAGGCGAGGGCACCCCTCGGCTTTGGGCCCCCCTAGGCTAAGGCTAGGGCCCCGCTAGCCTTCAGGCGAGGGCACCCCTCGGCTTTGGGCCCCCCTAGGCTAAGGCTAGGGCCCCGCTAGCCTTCAGGCGAGGGCACCCCTCGGCTTTGGGCCCCCCTAGGCTAAGGCTAGGGCCCCGCTAGCCTTCAGGCGAGGGCACCCCTCGGCTTTGGGCCCCCCTAGGCTAAGGCTAGGGCCCCGCTAGCCTTCAGGCGAGGGCACCCCTCGGCTTTGGGCTCCCCTAGGCTAAGGCTAGGTCCCCGCTAGCCTTCAGGCGAGGGCACCCCTCGGCTTTGGGCTCCCCTAGGCTAAGGCTAGGGCCCCGCTAGCCTTCAGGCGAGGGCACCCCTCGGCTTTGGGCTCCCCTAGGCTAAGGCTAGGGCCCCGCTAGCCTTCAGGCGAGGGCAACCCTCGGCTTTGGGCTCCCCTAGGCTAAGGCTAGGGCCCCGCTAGCCTTCAGGCGAGGGCACCCCTCGGCTTTGGGCTCCCCTAGGCTAAGGCTAGGGCCCCGCTAGCCTTCAGGCGAGGGCACCCCTCGGCTTTGGGCTCCCCTAGGCTAAGGCTAGGGCCCCGCTAGCCTTCAGGCGAGGGCACCCCTCGGCTTTGGGCTCCCCTAGGCTAAGGCTAGGGCCCCGCTAGCCTTCAGGCGAGGGCACCCCTCGGCTTTGGGCTCCCCTAGGCTAAGGCTAGGGCCCCGCTAGCCTTCAGGCGAGGGCACCCCTCGGCTTTGGGCTCCCCTAGGCTAAGGCTAGGGCCCCGCTAGCCTTCAGGCGAGGGCACCCCTCGGCTTTGGGCCCCCCTAGGCTAAGGCTAGGGCCCCGCTAGCCTTCAGGCGAGGGCACCCCTCGGCTTTGGGCCCCCCTAGGCTAAGGCTAGGGCCCCGCTAGCCTTCAGGCGAGGGCACCCCTCGGCTTTGGGCCCCCCTAGGCTAAGGCTAGGGCCCCGCTAGCCTTCAGGCGAGGGCACCCCTCGGCTTTGGGCCCCCCTAGGCTAAGGCTAGGGCCCCGCTAGCCTTCAGGCGAGGGCACCCCTCGGCTTTGGGCCCCCCTAGGCTAAGGCTAGGGCCCCGCTAGCCTTCAGGCGAGGGCACCCCTCGGCTTTGGGCCCCCCTAGGCTAAGGCTAGGGCCCCGCTAGCCTTCAGGCGAGGGCACCCCTCGGCTTTGGGCCACCCTAGGCTAAGGCTAGGGCCCCGCTAGCCTTCAGGCGAGGGCACCCCTCGGCTTTGGGCCACCCTAGGCTAAGGCTAGGGCCCCGCTAGCCTTCAGGCGAGGGCACCCCTCGGCTTTGGGCCCCCCTAGGCTAAGGCTAGGGCCCCGCTAGCCTTCAGGCGAGGGCACCCCTCGGCTTTGGGCCCCCCTAGGCTAAGGCTAGGGCCCCGCTAGCCTTCAGGCGAGGGCACCCCTCGGCTTTGGGCCCCCCTAGGCTAAGGCTAGGGCCCCGCTAGCCTTCAGGCGAGGGCAACCCTCGGCTTTGGGCCCCCCTAGGCTAAGGCTAGGGCCCCGCTAGCCTTCAGGCGAGGGCACCCCTCGGCTTTGGGCCCCCCTAGGCTAAGGCTAGGGCCACGCTAGCCTTCAGGCGAGGGCACCCCTCGGCTTTGGGCCCCCCTAGGCTAAGGCTAGGGCCCCGCTAGCCTTCAGGCGAGGGCACCCCTCGGCTTTGGGCCCCCCTAGGCTAAGGCTAGGGCCCCGCTAGCCTTCAGGCGAGGGCACCCCTCGGCTTTGGGCCCCCCTAGGCTAAGGCTAGGGCCCCGCTAGCCTTCAGGCGAGGGCACCCCTCGGCTTTGGGCCCCCCTAGGCTAAGGCTAGGGCCCCGCTAGCCTTCAGGCGAGGGCACCCCTCGGCTTTGGGCCCCCCTAGGCTAAGGCTAGGGCCCCGCTAGCCTTCAGGCGAGGGCACCCCTCGGCTTTGGGCCCCCCTAGGCTAAGGCTAGGGCCCCGCTAGCCTTCAGGCGAGGGCACCCCTCGGCTTTGGGCCCCCCTAGGCTAAGGCTAGGGCCCCGCTAGCCTTCAGTCGAGGGCACGCCTCGGCTTTGGGCCCCCCTAGGCTAAGGCCAGGGCCCCGCTAGCCTTCAGGCGAGGGCACCCCTCGGCTTTGGGCCCCCCTAGGCTAAGGCCAGGGCCCCGCTAGCCTTCAGGCGAGGGCACCCCTCGGCTTTGGGCCCCCCTAGGCTAAGGCCAGGGCCCCGCTAGCCTTCAGGTGAGGGCACCCCTCGGCTTTGGGCCCCCCTAGGCTAAGGCCAGGGCCCCGCTAGCCTTCAGGCGAGGGCACCCCTGGGCTTTGGGCCCCCCTAGGCTAAGGCCAGGGCCCCGCTAGCCTTCAGGCGAGGGCACCCCTGGGCTTTGGGCCCCCCTAGGCTAAGGCTAGGGCTCCCCTAGCCTTCAGGCGAGGGCACCCCTGGGATTTGGGCCCCCCTAGGCTAAGGCTAGGGCTCCCCTAGCCTTCAGGCGAGGGCACCCCTGGGCTTTGGGCTCCCCTAGGATAAGGCTAGGGCTCCCCTAGCCTTCAGGAGAGGGCACCCCAGGGCTTTGGGCTCCCCTAGGCTAAGGCTAGGGCTCCCCTAGCCTTCAGGCGAGCGCACCCCAGGGCTTTGGGCTCCCCTAGGCTAAGGCTAGGGCCCCGCTAGCCTTCAGGCGAGGGCACCCCTCGGCTTTGGGCTCCCCTAGGCTAAGGCTAGGGCCCCGCTAGCCTTCAGGCGAGGGCACCCCTCGGCTTTGGGCTCCCCTAGGCTAAGGCTAGGGCCCCGCTAGCCTTCAGGCGAGGGCACCCCTGGGCTTTGGGCTCCCCTAGGCTAAGGCTAGGGCCCCGCTAGCCTTCAGGCGAGGGCACCCCTGGGCTTTGGGCTCCCCTAGGCTAAGGCTAGGGCTCCCCTAGCCTTCAGGCGAGGGCACCCCTGGGCTTTGGGCTCCCCTAGGCTAAGGCTAGGGCTCCCCTAGCCTTCAGGCGAGGGCACCCCTGGGCTTTGGGCTCCCCTAGGCTAAGGATAGGGCTCCTCTAGCCTTCAGGCGAGGGCACCCCAGGGCTTTGAGCTCCCCTAGGCTAAGGCTAGGGCTCCCCTAGCCTTCAGGCGAGGGCACCCCAGGGCTTTGGGCTCCCCTAGGCTAAGGCTAGTGCTCCCTAGCCTTCAGGCGAGGGCACCCCAGGGCTTTGGGCTCCCCTAGGCTAAGGCTAGGGCTCCCCTAGCCGTCAGGCGAGGGAACCCCTAGGGTTGGGCTCCCCTAGGCTCTAGCGCCCCCTAGCCTTCAGGCGAGGGCACCCCTAGGCTTTAGGCTAGGGCTCCCCTAGGCTAAGGCTAGGGCTCCCCTAGCCTTCAGGCGAGGGCACCCCTAGGCTTTGGGCTCCCCTAGGCTCTAGGGCTCCCCTAGCCTTCAGGCGAGGGGACCTCTAGGCTTTAGGCTAGGGCTCCCCTAGGCTAAGGCTAGGGCTCCCCTAGCCTTCAGGCGAGGGCACCCCTAGGCTTTAGGCTAGGGCTCCCCTAGGCTAAGGCTAGGGCTCCCTAAGCCTTCAGGCGAGGGCACCCCTAGGCTTTAGGCTAGGGCTCCCCTAGGCTAAGGCTAGGGCTGCCCTAGCCTTCAGGCGAGGGCACCCCTAGGCTTTAGGCTAGGGCTCCCCTAGGCTAAGGCTAGGGCTCCCCTAGCCTTCAGGCGAGGGCACCCCTAGGCTTTAGGCTAGGGCTCCCCTAGGCTAAGGCTAGGGCTCCCCTAGGCTAAGGCTAGGGCTCCCCTAGCCTTCAGGCGAGGGCACCCCTAGGCTTTAGGCTAGGGCTCCCCTAGGCTAAGGCTAGGGCTCCCCTAGCCTTCAGGCGAGGGCACCCCTAGGCTTTAGGCTAGGGCTCCCCTAGGCTAAGGCTAGGGATCCCCTAGCCTTCAGGCGAGGGCACCCCTAGGCTTTAGGCTAGGGCTCCCCTAGGCTAAGGCTAGGGCTCCCCTAGCCTTCAGGCGAGGGCAGCCCTAGGCTTTAGGCTAGGGCTCCCCTAGGCTAAGGCTAGGGCTCCCCTAACCTTCAGGCGAGGGCACCCCTAGGCTTTAGGCTAGGGCTCCCCTAGGCTAAGGCTAGGGCCCCGCTAGCCTTCAGGCGAGGGCACCCCTCGGCTTTGGGCTCCCCTAGGCTAAGGCTAGGGCCCCGCTAGCCTTCAGGCGAGGGCACCCCTCGGCTTTGGGCTCCCCTAGGCTAAGGCTAGGGCCCCGCTAGCCTTCAGGCGAGGGCACCCCTCGGCTTTGGGCTCCCCTAGGCTAAGGCTAGGGCCCCGCTAGCCTTCAGGCGAGGGCACCCCTCGGCTTTGGGCTCCCCTAGGCTAAGGCTAGGGCCCCGATAGCCTTCAGGCGAGGGCACCCCTCGGCTTTGGGCTCCCCTAGGCTAAGGCTAGGGCCCCGCTAGCCTTCAGGCGAGGGCACCCCTCGGCTTTGGGCTCCCCTAGGCTAAGGCTAGGGCCCCGCTAGCCTTCAGGCGAGGGCACCCCTCGGCTTTGGGCTCCCCTAGGCTAAGGCTAGGGCCCCGCTAGCCTTCAGGCGAGGGCACCCCTCGGCTTTGGGCTCCCCTAGGCTAAGGCTAGGGCCCCGCTAGCCTTCAGGCGAGGGCACCCCTCGGCTTTGGGCTCCCCTAGGCTAAGGCTAGGGCCCCGCTAGCCTTCAGTCGAGGGCACCCCTCGGCTTTGGGCTCCCCTAGGCTAAGGCTAGGGCCCCGCTAGCCTTCAGGCGAGGGCACCCCTCGGGTTTGGGCTCCCCTAGGCTAAGGCTATCGCCCCGCTAGCCTTCAGGCGAGGGCAGCCGTCGGCTTTGGGCTCCCCTAGGCTAAGGCTAGGGCCCCGCTAGCCTTCAGGCGAGGGCACCCCTCGGCTTTGGGCTCCCTTAGGCTAAGGCTAGGGCCCCGCTAGCCTTCAGGCGAGGGCACCCCTCGGCTTTGGGCTCCCCTAGGCTAAGGCTAGGGCCCCGCTAGCCTTCAGGCGAGGGCACCCCTCGGCTTTGGGCTCCCCTAGGCTAAGGCTAGGGCCCCGCTACCCTTCAGGCGAGGGCACCCCTCGGCTTTGGGCTCCCCTAGGCTAAGGCTAGGGCCCCGCTAGCCTTCAGGCGAGGGCACCCCTCGGCTTTGGGCTCCCCTAGGCTAAGGCTAGGGCCCCCCTAGCCTTCAGGCGAGGCACCCCTCGGCTTTGGGCTCCCCTAGGCTAAGGCTAGGGCCCCCCTAGCCTTCAGGCGAGGGCATCCCTCGGCTGTGGGCTCCCCTAGGCTAAGGCTAGGGCCCCCCTAGCCTTCAGGCGAGGGCACCCCTCGGCTGTGGGCTCCCCTAGGCTAAGGCTAGGGCCCCGCTATCCTTCAGGCGAGGGCACCCCTCGGCTGTGGGCTCCCCTAGGCTAAGGCTGGGGCCTCGCTATCCTTCAGGCGAGGGCACCCCTCGGCTGTGGGCTCCCCTAGGCTAAGGCTGGGGCCCCGCTAGCCTTCAGGCGAGGGCACCCCTCGGCTGTGGGCTCCCCTAGGCTAAGGCTGGGGCCCCGCTAGCCTTCAGGCGAGGGCACCCCTCGGCTGTGGGCTCCCCTAGGCTAAGGCTGGGGCCCCGCTAGCCTTCAGGCGAGGGCACCCCTCGGCTGTGGGCTCCCCTAGGCTAAGGCTGGGGCCCCGCTAGCTTTCAGGCGAGGGCACCCCTCGGCTTTGGGCTCCCCTAGGCTAAGGCTGGGGCCCCGCTAGCCTTCAGGCGTGGGCACCCCTCGGCTTTGGGCTCCCCTAGGCTAAGGCTGGGGCCCCGCTAGCCTTCAGGCGAGGGCAACCCTCGGCTTTGGGCTCCCCTAGGCTAAGGCTGGGGCCCCGCTAGCCTTCAGGCGAGGGCACCCCTCGGCTTTGGGCACCCCTAGGCTAAGGCTAGGGCCCCGCTAGCCTTCAGGCGAGGGCACCCCTCGGCTTGGGCTCCCCTAGGCTAAGGCTAGGGCCCCGCTAGCCTTCAGGCGAGGGCACCCCTCGGCTTTGGGCTCCCCTAGGCTAAGGCTAGGGCCCCGCTAGCCTTCAGGCGAGGGCACCCCTCGGCTTTGGGCTCCCCTAGGCTAAGGCTAGGGCCCCGCTAGCCTTCAGGCGAGGGCACCCCTCGGCTTTGGGCTCCCCTAGGCTAAGGCTAGGGCCCCGCTAGCCTTCAGGCGAGGGCACCCCTCGGCTTTGGGCTCCCCTAGGCTAAGGCTAGGGCCCCGCTAGCCTTCAGGCGAGGGCACCCCTCGGCTTTGGGCACCACTAGGCTAAGGCTAGGGCCCCGCTAGCCTTCAGGCGAGGGCACCCCTCGGCTTTGGGCTCCCCTAGGCTAAGGCTAGGGCCCCGCTAGCCTTCAGGCGAGGGCACCCCTCGGCTTTGGGCTCCCCTAGGCTAAGGCTAGGGCCCCGCTAGCCTTCAGGCGAGGGCACCCCTCGGCTTTGGGCTCCCCTAGGCTAAGGCTAGGGCCCCGCTAGCCTTCAGGCGAGGGCACCCCTCGGCTTTGGGCTCCCCTAGGCTAAGGCTAGGGCCCCGCTAGCCTTCAGGCGAGGGCACCCCTCGGCTTTGGGCTCCCCTAGGCTAAGGCTAGGGCCCCGCTAGCCTTCAGGCGAGGGCACCCCTCGGCTTTGGGCTCCCCTAGGCTAAGGCTAGGGCCCCGCTAGCCTTCAGGCGAGGGCACCCCTCGGCTTTGGGCTCCCCTAGGCTAAGGCTAGGGCCCCGCTAGCCTTCAGTCGAGGGCACCCCTCGGCTTTGGGCTCCCCTAGGCTAAGGCTAGGGCCCCGCTAGCCTTCAGGCGAGGGCACCCCTCGGCTTTGGGCTCCCCTAGGCTAAGGCTAGGGCCCCGCTAGCCTTCAGGCGAGGGCACCCCTCGGCTTTGGGCTCCCCTAGGCTAAGGCTAGGGCCCCGCTAGCCTTCAGGCGAGGGCACCCCTCGGCTTTGGGCTCCCCTAGGCTAAGGCTAGGGCCCCGCTAGCCTTCAGGCGAGGGCACCCCTCGGCTTTGGGCTCCCCTAGGCTAAGGCTAGGGCCCCGCTAGCCTTCAGGCGAGGGCACCCCTCGGCTTTGGGCTCCCCTAGGCTAAGGCTAGGGCCCCGCTAGCCTTCAGGCGAGGGCACCCCTCGGCTTTGGGCTCCCCTAGGCTAAGGCTAGGGCCCCGCTAGCCTTCAGGCGAGGGCACCCCTCGGCTTTGGGCTCCCCTAGGCTAAGGCTAGGGCCCCGCTAGCCTTCAGGCGAGGGCACCCCTCGGCTTTGGGCCCCCCTAGGCTAAGGCTAGGGCCCCGCTAGCCTTCAGGCGAGGGCACCCCTCGTCTTTGGGCCCCCTAGGCTAAGGCTAGGGCCCCGCTAGCCTTCAGGCGAGGGCACCCCTCGGCTTTGGGCCCCCCTAGGCTAAGGCTAGGGCCCCGCTAGCCTTCAGGCGAGGGCACCCCTCGGCTTTGGGCCCCCCTAGGCTAAGGCTAGGGCCCCGCTAGCCTTCAGGCGAGGGCACCCCTCGGCTTTGGGCCCCCCTAGGCTAAGGCTAGGGCCCCGCTAGCCTTCAGGCGAGGGCACCCCTCGGCTTTGGGCCCCCCTAGGCTAAGGCTAGGGCCCCGCTAGCCTTCAGGCGAGGGCACCCCTCGGCTTTGGGCCCCCCTAGGCTAAGGCTAGGGCCCCGCTAGCCTTCAGGCGAGGGCACCCCTCGGCTTTGGGCCCCCCTAGGCTAAGGCTAGGGCCCCGCTAGCCTTCAGGCGAGGGCACCCCTCGGCTTTGGGCCCCCCTAGGCTAAGGCTAGGGCCCCGCTAGCCTTCAGGCGAGGGCACCCCTCGGTTTTGGGCCCCCCTAGGCTAAGGCTAGGGCCCCGCTAGCCTTCAGGCGAGGGCACCCCTCGGCTTTGGGCCCCCTAGGCTAAGGCTAGGGCCCCGCTAGCCTTCAGGCGAGGGCACCCCTCGGCTTGGGCCCCCCTAGGCTAAGGCTAGGGCCCCGCTAGCCTTCAGGCGAGGGCACCCCTCGGCTTTGGGCCCCCCTAGGCTAAGGCTAGGGCCCCGCTAGCCTTCAGGCGAGGGCACCCCTCGGCTTTGGGCCCCCCTAGGCTAAGGCTAGGGCCCCGCTAGCCTTCAGGCGAGGGCACCCCTCGGCTTTGGGCCCCCCTAGGCTAAGGCTAGGGCCCCGCTAGCCTTCAGGCGACGGCACCCCTCGGCTTTGGGCCCCCCTAGGCTAAGGCTAGGGCCCCGCTAGCCTTCAGGCGAGGGCACCCCTCGGCTTTGGGCCCCCCTAGGCTAAGGCTAGGGCCCCGCTAGCCTTCAGGCGAGGGCACCCCTCGGCTTTGGGCCCCACTAGGCTAAGGCTAGGGCCCCGCTAGCCTTCAGGCGAGGGCACCCCTCGGCTTTAGGCTAGGGCTCCCCTAGGCTAAGGCTAGGGCTCCCTAAGCCTTCAGGCGAGGGCACCCCTCGGCTTTGGGCCCCACTAGGCTAAGGCAAGGGCCCCGCTAGCCTTCAGGCGAGGGCACCCCTAGGCTTTAGGCTAGGGCTCCCCTAGGCTAAGGCTAGGGCTCCCTAAGCCTTCAGGCGAGGGCACCCCTAGGCTTTAGGCTAGGGCTCCCCTAGGCTAAGGCTAGGGCTGCCCTAGCCTTCAGGCGAGGGCACCCCTAGGCTTTAGGCTAGGGCTCCCCTAGGCTAAGGCTAGGGCTCCCCTAGCCTTCAGGCGAGGGCACCCCTAGGCTTTAGGCTAGGGCTCCCCTAGGCTAAGGCTAGGGCTCCCCTAGGCTAAGGCTAGGGCTCCCCTAGCCTTCAGGCGAGGGCACCCCTAGGCTTTAGGCTAGGGCTCCCCTAGGCTAAGGCTAGGGCTCCCCTAGCCTTCAGGCGAGGGCACCCCTAGGCTTTAGGCTAGGGCTCCCCTAGGCTAAGGCTAGGGATCCCCTAGCCTTCAGGCGAGGGCACCCCTAGGCTTTAGGCTAGGGCTCCCCTAGGCTAAGGCTAGGGCTCCCCTAGCCTTCAGGCGAGGGCAGCCCTAGGCTTTAGGCTAGGGCTCCCCTAGGCTAAGGCTAGGGCTCCCCTAACCTTCAGGCGAGGGCACCCCTAGGCTTTAGGCTAGGGCTCCCCTAGGCTAAGGCTAGGGCCCCGCTAGCCTTCAGGCGAGGGCACCCCTCGGCTTTGGGCTCCCCTAGGCTAAGGCTAGGGCCCCGCTAGCCTTCAGGCGAGGGCACCCCTCGGCTTTGGGCTCCCCTAGGCTAAGGCTAGGGCCCCGCTAGCCTTCAGGCGAGGGCACCCCTCGGCTTTGGGCTCCCCTAGGCTAAGGCTAGGGCCCCGCTAGCCTTCAGGCGAGGGCACCCCTCGGCTTTGGGCTCCCCTAGGCTAAGGCTAGGGCCCCGCTAGCCTTCAGGCGAGGGCACCCCTCGGCTTTGGGCTCCCCTAGGCTAAGGCTAGGGCCCCGCTAGCCTTCAGGCGAGGGCACCCCTCGGCTTTGGGCTCCCCTAGGCTAAGGCTAGGGCCCCGCTAGCCTTCAGGCGAGGGCACCCCTCGGCTTTGGGCTCCCCTAGGCTAAGGCTAGGGCCCCGCTAGCCTTCAGGCGAGGGCACCCCTCGGCTTTGGGCTCCCCTAGGCTAAGGCTAGGGCCCCGCTAGCCTTCAGGCGAGGGCACCCCTCGGCTTTGGGCTCCCCTAGGCTAAGGCTAGGGCCCCGCTAGCCTTCAGGCGAGGGCACCCCTCGGCTTTGGGCTCCCGTAGGCTAAGGCTAGGGCCCCGCTAGCCTTCAGGCGAGGGCACCCCTCGGGTTTGGGCTCCCCTAGGCTAAGGCTATCGCCCCGCTAGCCTTCAGGCGAGGGCAGCCGTCGGCTTTGGGCTCCCCTAGGCTAAGGCTAGGGCCCCGCTAGCCTTCAGGCGAGGGCACCCCTCGGCTTTGGGCTCCCTTAGGCTAAGGCTAGGGCCCCGCTAGCCTTCAGGCGAGGGCACCCCTCGGCTTTGGGCTCCCCTAGGCTAAGGCTAGGGCCCCGGTAGCCTTCAGGCGAGGGCACCCCTCGGCTTTGGGCTCCCCTAGGCTAAGGCTAGGGCCCCGCTACCCTTCAGGCGAGGGCACCCCTCGGCTTTGGGCTCCCCTAGGCTAAGGCTAGGGCCCCGCTAGCCTTCAGGCGAGGGCACCCCTCGGCTTTGGGCTCCCCTAGGCTAAGGCTAGGGCCCCCCTAGCCTTCAGGCGAGGCACCCCTCGGCTTTGGGCTCCCCTAGGCTAAGGCTAGGGCCCCCCTAGCCTTCAGGCGAGGGCATCCCTCGGCTGTGGGCTCCCCTAGGCTAAGGCTAGGGCCCCCCTAGCCTTCAGGCGAGGGCACCCCTCGGCTGTGGGCTCCCCTAGGCTAAGGCTAGGGCCCCGCTATCCTTCAGGCGAGGGCACCCCTCGGCTGTGGGCTCCCCTAGGCTAAGGCTGGGGCCTCGCTATCCTTCAGGCGAGGGCACCCCTCGGCTGTGGGCTCCCCTAGGCTAAGGCTGGGGCCCCGCTAGCCTTCAGGCGAGGGCACCCCTCGGCTGTGGGCTCCCCTAGGCTAAGGCTGGGGCCCCGCTAGCCTTCAGGCGAGGGCACCCCTCGGCTGTGGGCTCCCCTAGGCTAAGGCTGGGGCCCCGCTAGCCTTCAGGCGAGGGCACCCCTCGGCTGTGGGCTCCCCTAGGCTAAGGCTGGGGCCCCGCTAGCTTTCAGGCGAGGGCACCCCTCGGCTTTGGGCTCCCCTAGGCTAAGGCTGGGGCCCCGCTAGCCTTCAGGCGTGGGCACCCCTCGGCTTTGGGCTCCCCTAGGCTAAGGCTGGGGCCCCGCTAGCCTTCAGGCGAGGGCAACCCTCGGCTTTGGGCTCCCCTAGGCTAAGGCTGGGGCCCCGCTAGCCTTCAGGCGAGGGCACCCCTCGGCTTTGGGCACCCCTAGGCTAAGGCTAGGGCCCCGCTAGCCTTCAGGCGAGGGCACCCCTCGGCTTGGGCTCCCCTAGGCTAAGGCTAGGGCCCCGCTAGCCTTCAGGCGAGGGCACCCCTCGGCTTTGGGCTCCCCTAGGCTAAGGCTAGGGCCCCGCTAGCCTTCAGGCGAGGGCACCCCTCGGCTTTGGGCTCCCCTAGGCTAAGGCTAGGGCCCCGCTAGCCTTCAGGCGAGGGCACCCCTCGGCTTTGGGCTCCCCTAGGCTAAGGCTAGGGCCCCGCTAGCCTTCAGGCGAGGGCACCCCTCGGCTTTGGGCTCCCCTAGGCTAAGGCTAGGGCCCCGCTAGCCTTCAGGCGAGGGCACCCCTCGGCTTTGGGCACCACTAGGCTAAGGCTAGGGCCCCGCTAGCCTTCAGGCGAGGGCACCCCTCGGCTTTGGGCTCCCCTAGGCTAAGGCTAGGGCCCCGCTAGCCTTCAGGCGAGGGCACCCCTCGGCTTTGGGCTCCCCTAGGCTAAGGCTAGGGCCCCGCTAGCCTTCAGGCGAGGGCACCCCTCGGCTTTGGGCTCCCCTAGGCTAAGGCTAGGGCCCCGCTAGCCTTCAGGCGAGGGCACCCCTCGGCTTTGGGCTCCCCTAGGCTAAGGCTAGGGCCCCGCTAGCCTTCAGGCGAGGGCACCCCTCGGCTTTGGGCTCCCCTAGGCTAAGGCTAGGGCCCCGCTAGCCTTCAGGCGAGGGCACCCCTCGGCTTTGGGCTCCCCTAGGCTAAGGCTAGGGCCCCGCTAGCCTTCAGGCGAGGGCACCCCTCGGCTTTGGGCTCCACTAGGCTAAGGCTAGGGCCCCGCTAGCCTTCAGTCGAGGGCACCCCTCGGCTTTGGGCTCCCCTAGGCTAAGGCTAGGGCCCCGCTAGCCTTCAGGCGAGGGCACCCCTCGGCTTTGGGCTCCCCTAGGCTAAGGCTAGGGCCCCGCTAGCCTTCAGGCGAGGGCACCCCTCGGCTTTGGGCTCCCCTAGGCTAAGGCTAGGGCCCCGCTAGCCTTCAGGCGAGGGCACCCCTCGGCTTTGGGCTCCCCTAGGCTAAGGCTAGGGCCCCGCTAGCCTTCAGGCGAGGGCACCCCTCGGCTTTGGGCTCCCCTAGGCTAAGGCTAGGGCCCCGCTAGCCTTCAGGCGAGGGCACCCCTCGGCTTTGGGCTCCCCTAGGCTAAGGGTAGGGCCCCGCTAGCCTTCAGGCGAGGGCACCCCTCGGCTTTGGGCTCCCCTAGGCTAAGGCTAGGGCCCCGCTAGCCTTCAGGCGAGGGCACCCCTCGGCTTTGGGCTCCCCTAGGCTAAGGCTAGGGCCCCGCTAGCCTTCAGGCGAGGGCACCCCTCGGCTTTGGGCTCCCCTAGGCTAAGGCTAGGGCCCCGCTAGCCTTCAGGCGAGGGCACCCCTCGGCTTTGGGCCCCCCTAGGCTAAGGCTAGGGCCCCGCTAGCCTTCAGGCGAGGGCACCCCTCGTCTTTGGGCCCCCCTAGGCTAAGGCTAGGGCCCCGCTAGCCTTCAGGCGAGGGCACCCCTCGGCTTTGGGCCCCCCTAGGCTAAGGCTAGGGCCCCGCTAGCCTTCAGGCGAGGGCACCCCTCGGCTTTGGGCCCCCCTAGGCTAAGGCTAGGGCCCCGCTAGCCTTCAGGCGAGGGCACCCCTCGGCTTTGGGCCCCCCTAGGCTAAGGCTAGGGCCCCGCTAGCCTTCAGGCGAGGGCACCCCTCGGCTTTGGGCCCCCCTAGGCTAAGGCTAGGGCCCCGCTAGCCTTCAGGCGAGGGCACCCCTCGGCTTTGGGCCCCCCTAGGCTAAGGCTAGGGCCCCGCTAGCCTTCAGGCGAGGGCACCCCTCGGCTTTGGGCCCCCCTAGGCTAAGGCTAGGGCCCCGCTAGCCTTCAGGCGAGGGCACCCCTCGGCTTTGGGCCCCCCTAGGCTAAGGCTAGGGCCCCGCTAGCCTTCAGGCGAGGGCACCCCTCGGTTTTGGGCCCCCCTAGGCTAAGGCTAGGGCCCCGCTAGCCTTCAGGCGAGGGCACCCCTCGGCTTTGGGCCCCCCTAGGCTAAGGCTAGGGCCCCGCTAGCCTTCAGGCGAGGGCACCCCTCGGCTTGGGCCCCCCTAGGCTAAGGCTAGGGCCCCGCTAGCCTTCAGGCGAGGGCACCCCTCGGCTTTGGGCCCCCCTAGGCTAAGGCTAGGGCCCCGCTAGCCTTCAGGCGAGGGCACCCCTCGGCTTTGGGCCCCCCTAGGCTAAGGCTAGGGCCCCGCTAGCCTTCAGGCGAGGGCACCCCTCGGCTTTGGGCCCCCCTAGGCTAAGGCTAGGGCCCCGCTAGCCTTCAGGCGAGGGCACCCCTCGGCTTTGGGCCCCCCTAGGCTAAGGCTAGGGCCCCGCTAGCCTTCAGGCGAGGGCACCCCTCGGCTTTGGGCCCCCCTAGGCTAAGGCTAGGGCCCCGCTAGCCTTCAGGCGAGGGCACCCCTCGGCTTTGGGCCCCCCTAGGCTAAGGCTAGGGCCCCGCTAGCCTTCAGGCGAGGGCACCCCTCGGCTTTGGGCCCCACTAGGCTAAGGCTAGGGCCCCGCTAGCCTTCAGGCGAGGGCACCCCTCGGCTTTGGGCCCCCCTAGGCTAAGGCTAGGGCCCCGCTAGCCTTCAGGCGAGGGCACCCCTCGGCTTTGGGCCCCCCTAGGCTAAGGCTAGGGCCCCGCTAGCCCTCAGGCGAGGGCACCCCTCGGCTTTGGGCCCCCCTAGGCTAAGGCTAGGGCCCCGCTAGCCTTCAGGCGAGGGCACCCCTCGGCTTTGGGCCCCCCTAGGCTAAGGCTAGGGCCCCGCTAGCCTTCAGGCGAGGGCACCCCTCGGCTTTGGGCCCCCCTAGGCTAAGGCTAGGGCCCCGCTAGCCTTCAGGCGAGGGCACCCCTCGGCTTTGGGCCCCCCTAGGCTAAGGCTAGGGCCCCGCTAGCCTTCAGGCGAGGGCACCCCTCGGCTTTGGGCCCCCCTAGGCTAAGGCTTGGGCCCCGCTAGCCTTCAGGCGAGGGCACCCCTCGGCTTTGGGCCCCCCTAGGCTAAGGCTAGGGCCCCGCTAGCCTTCAGGCGAGGGCACCCCTCGGCTTTGGGCCCCCCTAGGCTAAGGCTAGGGCCCCGCTAGCCTTCAGGCGAGGGCACCCCTCGGCTTTGGGCCCCCCTAGGCTAAGGCTAGGGCCCCGCTAGCCTTCAGGCGAGGGCACCCCTCGGCTTTGGGCCCCCCTAGGCTAAGGCTAGGGCCCCGCTAGCCTTCAGGCGAGGGCACCCCTCGGCTTTGGGCCCCCCTAGGCTAAGGCTAGGGCCCCGCTAGCCTTCAGGCGAGGGCACCCCTCGGCTTTGGGCCCCCCTAGGCTAAGGCTAGGGCCCCGCTAGCCTTCAGGCGAGGGCACCCCTCGGCTTTGGGCCCCCCTAGGCTAAGGCTAGGGCCCCGCTAGCCTTCAGGCGAGGGCACCCCTCGGCTTTGGGCCCCCCTAGGCTAAGGCTAGGGCCCCGCTAGCCTTCAGGCGAGGGCACCCCTCGGCTTTGGGCCCCCCTAGGCTAAGGCTAGGGCCCCGCTAGCCTTCAGGCGAGGGCACCCCTCGGCTTTGGGCCCCCCTAGGCTAAGGCTAGGGCCCCGCTAGCCTTCAGGCGAGGGCACCCCTCGGCTTGGGCCCCCCTAGGCTAAGGCTAGGGCCCCGCTAGCCTTCAGGCGAGGGCACCCCTCGGCTTTGGGCCCCCCTAGGCTAAGGCTAGGGCCCCGCTAGCCTTCAGGCGAGGGCACCCCTCGGCTTTGGGCCCCCCTAGGATAAGGCTAGGGCCCCGCTAGCCTTCAGGCGAGGGCACCCCTCGGCTTTGGGCCCCCCTAGGCTAAGGCTAGGGCCCCGCTAGCCTTCAGGCGAGGGCACCCCTCGGCTATGGGCCCCCCTAGGCTAAGGCTAGGGATCCGCTAGCCTTCAGGCGAGGGCACCCCTCGGCTTTGGGCCCCCCTAGGCTAAGGCTAGGGCCCCGCTAGCCTTCAGGCGAGGGCACCCCTCGGCTTTGGGCCCCCCTAGGCTAAGGCTAGGGCCCCGCTAGCCTTCAGGCGAGGGCACCCCTCGGCTTTGGGCCCCCCTAGGCTAAGGCTAGGGCCCCGCTAGCCTTCAGGCGAGGGCACCCCTCGGCTTTGGGCCCCCCTAGGCTAAGGCTAGGGCCCCGCTAGCCTTCAGGCGAGGGCACCCCTCGGCTTTGGGCCCCCCTAGGCTAAGGCTAGGGCCCCGCTAGCCTTCAGGCGAGGGCACCCCTCGGCTTTGGGCCCCCCTAGGCTAAGGCTAGGGCCCCGCTAGCCTTCAGGCGAGGGCACCCCTCGGCTTTGGGCCCCCCTAGGCTAAGGCTAGGGCCCCGCTAGCCTTCAGGCGAGGGCACCCCTCGGCTTTGGGCCCCCCTAGGCTAAGGCTAGGGCCCCGCTAGCCTTCAGGCGAGGGCACCCCTCGGCTTTGGGCCCCCCTAGGCTAAGGCTAGGGCCCCGCTAGCCTTCAGGCGAGGGCACCCCTCGGCTTTGGGCCCCCCTAGGCTAAGGCTAGGGCCCCGCTAGCCTTCAGGCGAGGGCACCCCTCGGCTTTGGGCCCCCCTAGGCTAAGGCTAGGGCCCCGCTAGCCTTCAGGCGAGGGCACCCCTCGGCTTTGGGCCCCCCTAGGCTAAGGCTAGGGCCCCGCTAGCCTTCAGGCGAGGGCACCCCTCGGCTTTGGGCCCCCCTAGGCTAAGGCTAGGGCCCCGCCAGCCTTCAGGCGAGGGCACCCCTCGGCTTTGGGCTCCCCTAGGCTAAGGCTAGGGCCCCGCCAGCCTTCAGGCGAGGGCACCCCTCGGCTTTGGGCCCCCCTAGGCTAAGGCTAGGGCCCCGCCAGCCTTCAGGCGAGGGCACCCCTCGGCTTTGGGCCCCCCTAGGCTAAGGCTAGGGCCCCGCTAGCCTTCAGGCGAGGGCACCCCTCGGCTTTGGGCCCCCCTAGGCTAAGGCTAGGGCCCCGCTAGCCTTCAGGCGAGGGCACCCCTCGGCTTTGGGCCCCCCTAGGCTAAGGCTAGGGCCCCGCTAGCCTTCAGGCGAGGGCACCCCTGGGCTTTGGGCCCCCCTAGGCTAAGGCTAGGGCCCCGCTAGCCTTCAGGCGAGGGCACCCCTGGGCTTTGGGCCCCCCTAGGCTAAGGCTAGGGCTCCCCTAGCCTTCAGGCGAGGGCACCCCTGGGATTTGGGCCCCCCTAGGCTAAGGCTAGGGCTCCCCTAGCCTTCAGGCGAGGGCACCCCTGAGCTTTGGGCTCCCCTAGGATAAGGCTAGGGCTCCCCTAGCCTTCAGGAGAGGGCACCCCAGGGCTTTGGGCTCCCCTAGGCTAAGGCTAGGGCTCCCCTAGCCTTCAGGCGAGCGCACCCCAGGGCTTTGGGCTCCCCTAGGCTAAGGCTAGGGCCCCGCTAGCCTTCAGGGGACGGCACCCCTCGGCTTTGGGCTCCCCTAGGCTAAGGCTAGGGCCCCGCTAGCCTTCAGGCGAGGGCACCCCTCGGCTTTGGGGTCCCCTAGGCTAAGGCTAGGGCCCCGCTAGCCTTCAGGCGAGGGCACCCCTGGGCTTTGGGCTCCCCTAGGCTAAGGCTAGGGCCCCGCTAGCCTTCAGGCGAGGGCACCCCTGGGCTTTGGGCTCCCCTAGGCTAAGGCTAGGGCTCCCCTAGCCTTCAGGCGAGGGCACCCCTGGGCTTTGGGCTCCCCTACTCTAAGGCTAGGGCTCCCCTAGCCTTCAGGCGAGGGCACCCCTGGGCTTTGGGCTCCCCTAGGCTAAGGCTAGGGCCCCGCTAGCCTTCAGGCGAGGGCACCCCTCGGCTTTGGGCCCCCCTAGGCTAAGGCTAGGGCCCCGCTAGCCTTCAGGCGAGGGCACCCCTCGGCTTTGGGCCCCCCTAGGCTAAGGCTAGGGCCCCGCTAGCCTTCAGGCGAGGGCACCCCTCGGCTTTGGGCCCCCCTAGGCTAAGGCTAGGGCCCCGCTAGCCTTCAGGCGAGGGCACCCCTCGGCTTTGGGCCCCCCTAGGCTAAGGCTAGGGCCCCGCTAGCCTTCAGGCGAGGGCACCCCTCGGCTTTGGGCCCCCCTAGGCTAAGGCTAGGGCCCCGCTAGCCTTCAGGCGAGGGCACCCCTCGGCTTTGGGCCCTCCTAGGCTAAGGCTAGGGCCCCGCTAGCCTTCAGGCGAGGGCACCCCTCGGCTTTGGGCCCCCCTAGGCTAAGGCTAGGGCCCCGCTAGCCTTCAGGCGAGGGCACCCCTCGGCTTTGGGCCCCCCTAGGCTAAGGCTAGGGCCCCGCTAGCCTTCAGGCGAGGGCACCCCTCGGCTTTGGGCCCCCCTAGGCTAAGGCTAGGGCCCCGCCAGCCTTCAGGCGAGGGCACCCCTCGGCTTTGGGCTCCCCTAGGCTAAGGCTAGGGCCCCGCTAGCCTTCAGGCGAGGGCACCCCTCGGCTTTGGGCCCCCCTAGGCTAAGGCTAGGGCCCCGCTAGCCTTCAGGCGAGGGCACCCCTCGGCTTTGGGCCCCCCTAGGCTAAGGCTAGGGCTCCCCTAGCCTTCAGGCGAGGGAACCCCTAGGGTTGGGCTCCCCTAGGCTCTAGCGCCCCCTAGCCTTCAGGCGAGGGCACCCCTAGGCTTTAGGCTAGGGCTCCCCTAGGCTAAGGCTAGGGCTCCCCTAGCCTTCAGGCGAGGGCACCCCTAGGCTTTAGGCTAGGGCTCCCCTAGGCTAAGGCTAGGGCTCCCCTAGCCTTCAGGCGAGGGCACCCCTAGGCTTTAGGATAGGGCTCCCCTAGGCTAAGGCAAGGGCTCCCCTAGCCTTCAGGAAAGGGCACCCCTAGGCTTTAGGCTAGGGCTCCCCTAGGCTAAGGCTAGGGCTCCCCTAGCCTTCAGGCGAGGGCACCCCTAGGCTTTAGGCTAGGGCTCCCCTAGGCTAAGTCTAGGGCTCCCCTAGCCTTCAGGCGAGGGCACCCCTAGGCTTTAGGCTAGGGCTCCCCTAGGCTAAGGCTAGGGCTCCCCTAGCCTTCAGGCGAGGTCACCCCTAGGCTTTAGGCTAGGGCTCCCCTATGCTAAGGCTAGGGCTCCCCTAGCCTTCAGGCGAGGGCACCCCTAGGCTTTAGGCTAGGGCTCCCCTAGGCTAAGGCTAGGGCTCCCCTAGCCTTCAGGCGAGGGCACCCCTAGGCTTTAGGCTAGGGCTCCCCTAGGCTAAGGCTAGGGCTCCCCTAGCCTTCAGGCGAGGGCACCCCTAGGCTTTAGGCTAGGGCTCCCCTAGGCTAAGGCTAGGGCTCCCCTAGCCTTCAGGCGAGGGCACCCCTAGGCTTTAGGCTAGGGCTCCCCTAGGCTAAGGCTAGGGCTCCCCTAGCCTTCAGGCGAGGGCACCCCTAGGCTTTAGGCTAGGGCTCCCCTAGGCTAAGGCTAGGGCTCCCCAAGCCTTCAGGCGAGGGCACCCCTAGGCTTTAGGCTAGGGCTCCCCTAGGCTAAGGCTAGGGCTGCCCTAGCCTTCAGGCGAGGGCACCCCTAGGCTTTAGGCTAGGGCTCCCCTAGGCTAAGGCTAGGGCTCCCCTAGCCTTCAGGCGAGGGCACCCCTAGGCTTTAGGCTAGGGCTCCCCTAGGCTAAGGCTAGGGCTCCCCTAGGCTAAGGCTAGGGCTCCCCTAGGCTAAGGCTAGGGCTCCCCTAGCCTTCAGGCGAGGGCACCCCTAGGCTTTAGGCTAGGGCTCCCCTAGGCTAAGGCTAGGGCTCCCCTAGCCTTCAGGCGAGGGCACCCCTAGGCTTTAGGCTAGGGCTCCCCTAGGCTAAGGCTAGGGCTCCCCTAGCCTTCAGGCGAGGGCACCCCTAGGCTTTAGGCTAGGGCTCCCCTAGGCTAAGGCTAGGGCTCCCCTAGCCTTCAGGCGAGGGCACCCCTAGGCTTTAGGCTAGGGCTCCCCTAGGCTAAGGCTAGGGCTCCCCTAGCCTTCAGGCGAGGGCACCCCTAGGCTTTAGGCTAGGGCTCCCCTAGGCTAAGGCTAGGGCTCCCCTAGGCTAAGGCTAGGGCTCCCCTAGGCTAAGGCTAGGGCTCCCCTAGCATTCAGGCGAGGGCACCCCTAGGCTTTAGGCTAGGGCTCCCCTAGGCTAAGGCTAGGGCTCCCCTAGCCTTCAGGCGAGGGCACCCCTAGGCTTTAGGCTAGGGCTCCCCTAGGCTAAGGCTAGGGCTCCCCTAGCCTTCAGGCGAGGGCACCCCTAGGCTTTAGGCTAGGGCTCCCCTAGGCTAAGGCTAGGGCTCCCCTAGCCTTCAGGCGAGGGCACCCCTAGGCTTTAGGCTAGGGCTCCCCTAGGCTAAGGCTAGGGCTCCCCTAGCCTTCAGGCGATGGCAGCCCTAGGCTTTAGGCTAGGGCTCCCCTAGGCTAAGGCTAGGGCTCCCCTAGCCTTCAGGCGAGGGCACCCCTAGGCTTTAGGCTAGGGCTCCCCTAGGCTAAGGCTAGGGCCCCGCTAGCCTTCAGGCGAGGGCACCCCTCGGCTTTGGGCTCCCCTAGGCTAAGGCTAGGGCCCCGCTAGCCTTCAGGCGAGGGCACCCTTCGGTTTTGGGCTCCCCTAGGCTAAGGCTAGGGCCCCGCTAGCCTTCAGGCGAGGGCACCCCTCGGCTTTGGGCTCCCCTAGGCTAAGGCTAGGGCCCCGCTAGCCTTCAGGCGAGGGCACCCCTCGGCTTTGGGCTCCCCTAGGCTAAGGCTAGGGCCCCGCTAGCCTTCAGGCGAGGGCACCCCTCGGCTTTGGGCTCCCCTAGGCTAAGGCTAGGGCCCCGCTAGCCTTCAGGCGAGGGCACCCCTCGGCTTTGGGCTCCCCTAGGCTAAGGCTAGGGCCCCGCTAGTCTTCAGGCGAGGGCACCCCTCGGCTTTGGGCTCCCCTAGGCTAAGGCTAGGGCCCCGCTAGCCTTCAGGCGAGGGCACCCCTCGGCTTTGGGCTCCCCTAGGCTAAGGCTAGGGCCCCGCTAGCCTTCAGGCGAGGGCACCCCTCGGCTTTGGGCTCCCCTAGGCTAAGGCTAGGGCCCCGCTAGCCTTCAGGCGAGGGCACCCCTCGGCTTTGGGCTCCCCTAGGCTAAGGCTAGGGCCCCGCTAGCCTTCAGGCGAGGGCACCCCTCGGCTTTGGGCTCCCCTAGGCTAAGGCTAGGGCCCCGCTAGCCTTCAGGCGAGGGCACCTCTCGGCTTTGGGCTCCCCTAGGCTAAGGCTAGGGCCCCGCTAGCCTTCAGGCGAGGGCACCCCTCGGCTTTGGGCTCCCCTAGGCTAAGGCTAGGGCCCCGCTAGCCTTCAGGCGAGGGCACCCCTCGGCTTTGGGCTCCCCTAGGCTAAGGCTAGGGCCCCGCTAGCCTTCAGGCGAGGGCACCCCTCGGCTTTGGGCTCCCCTAGGCTAAGGCTAGGGCCCCGCTAGCCTTCAGGCGAGGGCACCCCTCGGCTTTGGGCTCCCCTAGGCTAAGGTTAGGGCCCCGCTAGCCTTCAGGCGAGGGCACCCCTCGGCTTTGGGCTCCCCTAGGCTAAGGCTAGGGCCCCGCTAGCCTTCAGGCGAGGGCACCCCTCGGCTTTGGGCTCCCCTAGGCTAAGGCTAGGGCCCCGCTAGCCTTCAGGCGAGGGCACCCCTCGGCTTTGGGCTCCCCTAGGCTAAGGCTAGGGCCCCGCTAGCCATCAGGCGAGGGCACCCCTCGGCTTTGGGCTCCCCTAGGCTAAGGCTAGCGCCCCGCTAGCCTTCAGGCGAGGGCAGCCCTCGGCTTTGGGCTCCCCTAGGCTAAGGCTAGGGCCCCGCTAGCCTTCAGGCGAGGGCACCCCTCGGCTTTGGGCTCCCCTAGGCTAAGGCTAGGGCCCCGCTAGCCTTCAGGCGAGGGCACCCCTCGGCTTTGGGCTCCCCTAGGCTAAGGCTAGGGCCCCGCTAGCCTTCAGGCGAGGGCACCCCTCGGCTTTGGGCTCCCCTAGGCTAAGGCTAGGGCCCCGCTAGCCTTCAGGCGAGGGCACCCCTCGGCTTTGGGCTCCCCTAGGCTAAGGCTAGGGCCCCGCTAGCCTTCAGGCGAGGGCACCCCTCGGCTTTGGGCTCCCCTAGGCTAAGGCTAGGGCCCCGCTAGCCTTCAGGCGAGGGCACCCCTCGGCTTTGGGCTCCCCTAGGCTAAGGCTAGGGCCCCGCTAGCCTTCAGGCGAGGGCACCCCTCGGCTTTGGGCTCCCCTAGGCTAAGGCTAGGGCCCCGCTAGCCTTCAGGCGAGGGCACCCCTCGGCTTTGGGCTCCCCTAGGCTAAGGCTAGGGCCCCGCTAGCCTTCAGGCGAGGGCACCCCTCGGCTTTGGGCTCCCCTAGGCTAAGGCTAGGGCCCCGCTAGCCTTCAGGCGAGGGCACCCCTCGGCTTTGGGCTCCCCTAGGCTAAGGCTAGGGCCCCGCTAGCCTTCAGGCGAGGGCACCCCTCGGCTTTGGGCTCCCCTAGGCTAAGGCTAGGGCCCCGCTAGCCTTCAGGCGAGGGCACCCCTCGGCTTTGGGCTCCCCTAGGCTAAGGCTAGCGCCCCGCTAGCCTTCAGGCGAGGGCAGCCCTCGGCTTTGGGCTCCCCTAGGCTAAGGCTAGGGCCCCGCTAGCCTTCAGGCGAGGGCACCCCTCGGCTTTGGGCTCCCCTAGGCTAAGGCTAGGGCCCCGCTAGCCTTCAGGCGAGGGCACCCCTCGGCTTTGGGCTCCCCTAGGCTAAGGCTAGGGCCCCGCTAGCCTTCAGGCGAGGGCACCCCTCGGCTTTGGGCTCCCCTAGGCTAAGGCTAGGGCCCCGCTAGCCTTCAGGCGAGGGCACCCCTCGGCTTTGGGCTCCCCTAGGCTAAGGCTAGGGCCCCGCTAGCCTTCAGGCGAGGGCACCCCTCGGCTTTGGGCTCCCCTAGGCTAAGGCTAGGGCCCCGCTAGCCTTCAGGCGAGGGCACCCCTCGGCTTTGGGCTCCCCTAGGCTAAGGCTAGGGCCCCGCTAGCCTTCAGGCGAGGGCACCCCTCGGCTTTGGGCTCCCCTAGGCTAAGGCTAGGGCCCCGCTAGCCTTCAGGCGATGGCACCCCTCGGCTTTGGGCTCCCCTAGGCTAAGGCTAGGGCCCCGCTAGCCTTCAGGCGAGGGCACCCCTCGGCTTTGGGCTCCCCTAGGCTAAGGCTAGGGCCCCGCTAGCCTTCAGGCGAGGGCACCCCTCGGCTTTGGGCTCCCCTAGGCTAAGGCTAGGGCCCCGCTAGCCTTCAGGCGAGGGCACCCCTCGGCTTTGGGCTCCCCTAGGCTAAGGCTAGGGCCCCGCTAGCCTTCAGGCGAGGGCACCCCTCGGCTTTGGGCTCCCCTAGGCTAAGGCTAGGGCCCCGCTAGCCTTCAGGCGAGGGCACCCCTCGGCTTTGGGCTCCCCTAGGCTAAGGCTAGGGCCCCGCTAGCCTTCAGGCGAGGGCACCCCTCGGCTTTGGGCTCCCCTAGGCTAAGGCTAGGGCCCCGCTAGCCTTCAGGCGAGGGCACCCCTCGGCTTTGGGCTCCCCTAGGCTAAGGCTAGGGCCCCGCTAGCCTTCAGGCGAGGGCACCCCTCGGCATTGGGCTCCCCTAGGCTAAGGCTAGGGCCCCGCTAGACTTCAGGCGAGGGCACCCCTCGGCTTTGGGCCCCCCTAGGCTAAGGCTAGGGACCCGCTAGCCTTCAGGCGAGGGCACCCCTCGGCTTTGGGCCCCCCTAGGCTAAGGCTAGGGCCCCGCTAGCCTTCAGGCGAGGGCACCCCTCGGCTTTGGGCCCCCCTAGGCTAAGGCTAGGGCCCCGCTAGCCTTCAGGCGAGGGCACCCCTGGGCTTTGGGCCCCCCTAGGCTAAGGCTAGGGCCCCGCTAGCTTTCAGGCGAGGGCACCCCTGGGCTTTGGGCCCCCCTAGGCTAAGGCTAGGGCCCCGCTAGCCTTCAGGCGAGGGCACCCCTGGGCTTTAGGCCCCCCTAGGCTAAGGCTAGGGCCCCGCTAGCATTCAGGCGAGGGCACCCCTGGGCTTTGGGCCCCCCTAGGCTAAGGCTAGGGCTCCCCTAGCCTTCAGGCGAGGGCACCCCAGGGCTTTGGGCTCCCCTAGGCTAAGGCTAGGGCTCCCCTAGCCTTCAGGCGAGGGCACCCCAGGGCTTTGGGCTCCCCTAGGCTAAGGCTAGGGCTCCCCTAGCCTTCAGGCGAGGGCACCCCTCGGCTGTGGGCTCCCCTTGGCTAAGGCTAGGGTCCCCCTAGCCTTCAGGCGAGGGCACCCCAGGGCTTTGGGCTCCCCTAGGCTAAGGCTAGGGCCCCGCTAGCCTTCAGGCGAGGGCACCCCTCGGCTTTGGGCTCCCCTAGGCTAAGGCTAGGGCCCCGCTAGCCTTCAGGCGAGGGCACCCCTCGGCTTTGGGCTCCCCTAGGCTAAGGCTAGGGCCCCGCTAGCCTTCAGGCGAGGGCACCCCTCGGCTTTGGGCTCCCCTAGGCTAAGGCTAGGGCCCCGCTAGCCTTCAGGCGAGGGCACCCCTCGGCTTTGGGCTCCCCTAGGCTAAGGCTAGGGCCCCGCTAGCCTTCAGGCGAGGGCACCCCTCGGCTTTGGGCTCCCTTAGGCTAAGGCTAGGGCCCCGCTAGCCTTCAGGCGAGGGCACCCCTCGGCTTTGTGCTCCCCTAGGCTAATGCTAGGGCCCCGCTAGCCTTCAGGCGAGGGCACCCCTCGGCTTTGGGTTCCCCTAGGCTAAGGCTAGGGCCCCGCTAGCCTCCAGGCGAGGGCACCCCTCGGCTTTGGGCTCCCCTAGGCTAAGGCTAGGGCCCCGCTAGCCTTCAGGCGAGGGCACCCCTCGGCTTTGGGCTCCCCTAGGCTAAGGCTAGGGCCCCGCTAGCCTTCAGGCGAGGGCACCCCTCGGCATTGGGCTCCCCTAGGCTAAGGCTAGGGCCCCGCTAGCCTTCAGGCGAAGGCACCCCTCGGCTTTGGGCCCCCCTAGGCTAAGGCTAGGGCCCCGCTAGCCTTCAGGCGAGGGCACCCCTCGGCTTTGGGCCCCCCTAGGCTAAGGCTAGGGCCCCGCTAGCCTTCAGGCGAGGGCACCCCTCGGCTTTCGGCCCCCCTGGCTAAGGCTAGGGCCCCGCAAGCCTTCAGGCGAGGGCACCCCTGGGCTTTGGGCCCCCCTAGGCTAAGGCTAGGGCCCCGCTAGCCTTCAGGCGAGGGCACCCCTGGGCTTTGGGCTCCCCTAGGCTAAGGCTAGGGCTCCCCTAGCCTTCAGGCGAGGGCACCCCTGGGCTTTGGGCTCCCCTAGGCTAAGGCTAGGGCTCCCCTAGCCTTCAGGCGAGGGCACCCCTGGGCTTTGGGCTCCCCTAGGCTAAGGCTAGGGCTCCCCTAGCCTTCAGGCGAGGGCACCCCAGGGCTTTGGGCTCCCCTAGGCTAAGGGTAGGGCTCCCCTAGCCTTCAGGCGAGGGCACCCCAGGGCTTTGGGCTCCCCTAGGCTAAGGCTAGGGCTCCCCTAGCCTTCAGGCAAGGGCACCCCAGGGCTTTGGGCTCCCCTAGGCTAAGGCTAGGGCCCCGCTAGCCTTCAGGCGAGGGCACCCCTCGGCTGTGGCCTCCCCTTGGCTAAGGCTAGGGCCCCCCTTGCCTTCAGGCGAGGGCACCCCAGGGCTTTGGGCTCCCCTAGCCTAAGGCTAGGGCCCCCCTAGCCTTCAGGCGAGGGCACCCATCGGATGTGGGCTCCCCTAGCCTAAGGCTAGGGCCCCCCTATCCTTTAGGCGAGGGCACCCCTCGGCTGTGGGCTCCCCTAGCCTAAGGCTAGGGCCCCCCTAGCCTTCAGGCGAGGGCACCCCTCGGCTGTGGGCTCCCCTAGGCTAAGGCTAGGGCCCCCCTAGCCTTCAGGCGAGGGTACCCCTCGGCTGTGGGCTCCCCTAGCCTAAGGCTAGGGCCCCCCTAGCCTTCAGGCGAGGGCACCCCTCGGCTGTGGGCTCCACTAGGCTAAGGCTGGGCCCCCCTAGCCTTCAGGCGAGGGCACCCCTCGGCTGTGGGCTCACCTAGGCTAAGGCTGGGCCCCCCTAGCCTTCAGGCGAGGGCACCCCTCGGTTGTGGGCTCCCCTAGGCTAAGGCTAGGGCCCCCCTAGCCTTCAGGCGAGGGCACCCCTCGGCTGTGGGCTCCCCTATGCTAAGGTAGGGCCCCCATAGCCTTCAGGCGAGGGCACCCCTCGGCTGTGGGCTCCCCTAGGCTAAGGCTAGGGCCCCCCCTAGCCTTCAGGCGAGGGCACCCCTCGGCTGTGGGCTCCCCTAGGCTAAGGCTAGGGCCCCGCTAGCCTTCAGGCGAGGGCACCCCTCGGCTGTGGGCTCCCCTAGGCTAAGGCTAGGGCCCCGCTAGCCTTCAGGCGTGGGCACCCCTCGGCTTTGGGCTCCCCTAGGCTAAGGCTAGGGCCCCGCTAGCCTTCAGGCGAGGGCACCCCTCGGCTTTGGGCTCCCCTAGGCTAAGGCTAGGGCCCCGCTAGCCTTCAGGCGAGGGCACCCCTCGGCTTTGGGCTCCCCTAGGCTAAGGCTAGGGCCCCGCTAGCCTTCAGGCGAGGGCACACCTCGGCTTTGGGCTCCCCTAGGCTAAGGCTAGGGCCCCGCTAGCCTTCAGGCGAGGGCACCCCTCGGCTTTGGGCTCCCCTAGGCTAAGGCTAGGGCCCCGCTAGCCTTCAGGCGAGGGCACCCCTCGGCTTTGGGCTCCCCTAGGCTAAGGCTAGGGCCCCGCTAGCCTTCAGGCGAGGGCACCCCTCGGCTTTGGGCTCCCCTAGGCTAAGGCTAGGGCCCCGCTAGCCTTCAGGCGAGGGCACCCCTCGGCTTTGGGCTCCCCTAGGCTAAGGCTAGGGCCCCGCTAGCCTTCAGGCGAGGGCACCCCTCGGCTTTGGGCTCTCCTAGGCTAAGGCTAGGGCCCCGCTAGCCTTCAGGCGAGGGCACCCCTCGGCTTTGGGCTCCCCTAGGCTAAGGCTAGGGCCCCGCTAGCCTTCAGGCGAGGGCACCCCTCGGCTTTGGGGTCCCCTAGGCTAAGGCTAGGGCCCCGCTAGCCTTCAGGCGAGGGCACCCCTGGGCTTTGGGCTCCCCTAGGCTAAGGCTAGGGCCCCGCTAGCCTTCAGGCGAGGGCACCCCTGGGCTTTGGGCTCCCCTAGGCTAAGGCTAGGGCCCCGCTAGCCTTCAGGCGAGGGCACCCCTCGGCTTTGGGCTCCCCTAGGCTAAGGCTAGGGCCCCGCTAGCCTTCAGGCGAGGGCACCCCTCGGCTTTGGGCTCCCCTAGGCTAAGGCTAGGGCCCCGCTAGCCTTCAGGCGAGGGCACCCGTCGGCTTTGGGCTCCCCTAGGCTAAGGCTAGGGCCCCGCTAGCCTTCAGGCGAGGGCACCCCTCGGCATTGGGCTCCCCTAGGCTAAGGCTAGGGCCCCGCTAGCCTTCAGGCGAGGGCACCCCTGGGCTTTGGGCTCCCCTAGGCTAAGGCTAGGGCTCCCCTAGCCTTCAGGGAGGGCACCCCTGGGCTTTGGGCTCCCCTAGGCTAAGGCTAGGGCTCCCCTAGCCTTCAGGGAGGGCACCCCTGGGCTTTGGGCTCCCCTAGGCTAAGGCTAGGGCCCCGCTAGCCTTCAGGCGAGGGCACCCCTCGGTTTTGCGCTCCCCTAGGCTAAGGCTAGGGCCCCGCTAGCCTTCAGGCGAGGGCACCCCTCGGCTTTGGGCCACCCTAGGCTAAGGCTAGGGCCCCGCTAGCCTTCAGGTGAGGGCACCCCTGGGCTTTGGGCTCCCCTAGGCTAAGGCTAGGGCACCGCTAGCCTTCAGGCGAGGGCACCCCTGGGCTTTGGGCTCCCCTAGGCTAAGGCTAGGGCTCCCCTAGCCTTCAGGCGAGGGCACCCCTGGGCTTTGGGCTCCCCTAGGCTAAGGCTAGGGCTCCCCTAGCCTTCAGGGAGGGCACCCCTGGGCTTTGGGCTCCCCTAGGCTAAGGCTAGGGCTCCCCTAGCCTTCAGGCGAGGGCACCCCAGGGCTTTGGGCTCCCCTAGGCTAAGGCTAGGGCTCCCCTAGCCTTCAGGCGAGGGCACCCCAGGGCTTTGGGCTCCCCTAGGCTAAGGCTAGGGCTCCCTAGCCTTCAGGCGAGGGCACCCCAGGGCTTTGGGCTCCCCTAGGCTAAGGCTAGGGCTCCCCTAGACTTCAGGTGAGGGAACCCCTAGGCTTTTGGCTCCCCTAGGCTCTAGCGCCCCCTAGCCTTCAGGCGAGGGCACCCCTAGGCTTTAGGCTAGGGCTCCCCTAGGCTAAGGCTAGGGCTCCCCTAGCCTTCAGGCAAGGGCACCCCTAGGCTTTGGGCTCCCCTAGGCTCTAGGGCTCCCCTAGCCTACAAGCGAGGGCACCCCTAGCCTTTAGGCTAGGGCTCCCCTAGGCTAAGGCTAGGGCTCCCCTAGCCTTCAGGCGAGGGCACCCCTAGGCTTTAGGCTAGGGCTCCCCTAGGCTAAGGCTAGGGCTCCCCTAGCCTTCAGGCGAGGGCACCCCTAGGCTTTAGGCTAGGGCTCCCCTAGGCTAAGGCTAGGGCTCCCCTAGCCTTCAGGCGAGGGCACCCCTAGGCTTTAGGCTAGGGCTCCCCTAGGCTAAGGCTAGGGCTCCCCTAGCCTTCAGGCGAGGGCACCCCTAGGCTTTAGGCTAGGGCTCCCCTAGGCTAAGGCTAGGGCTCCCCTAGCCTTCAGGCGAGGGCACCCCTAGGCTTTAGGCTAGGGCTCCCCTAGGCTAAGTCTAGGGCTCCCCTAGCCTTCAGGCGAGGGCACCCCTAGGCTTTAGGCTAGGGCTCCCCTAGGCTAAGGCTAGGGCTCCCCTAGCCTTCAGGCGAGGGCACCCCTAGGCTTTAGGCTAGGGCTCCCCTAGGCTAAGGCTAGGGCTCCCCTAGCCTTCAGGCGAGGGCACCCCTAGGCTTTAGGCTAGGGCTCCCCTAGGCTAAGGCTAGGGCTCCCCTAGCCTTCAGGCGAGGGCACCCCTAGGCTTTAGGCTAGGGCTCCCCTAGGCTAAGGCTAGGGCTCCCCTAGCCTTCAGGCGAAGGCACCACTAGGCTTTAGGCTAGGGCTCCCCTAGGCTAAGGCTAGGGCTCCCCTAGCCTTCAGGCGAGGGCACCCCTAGGCTTTAGGCTAGGGCTCCCCTAGGCTAAGGCTAGGGCTCCCCTAGCCTTCAGGCGAGGGCACCCCTAGGCTTTAGGCTAGGGCTCCCCTAGGCTAAGGCTAGGGCTCCCCTAGCCTTCAGGCGAGGGCACCACTAGGCTTTAGGCTAGGGCTCCCCTAGGCTAAGGCTAGGGCTCCCCTAGCCTTCAGGCGAGGGCACCCCTAGGCTTTAGGCTAGGGCTCCCCTAGGCTAAGGCTTGGGCTCCCCTAGCCTTCGGGCGAGGGCACCCCTAGGCTTTAGGCTAGGGCTCCCCTAGGCTAAGGCTAGGGCTCCCCTAGGCTAAGGCTAGGGCTCCCCTAGCCTTCAGGCGAGGGCAACCCTAGGCTTTAGGCTAGGGCTCCCCTAGGCTAAGGCTAGGGCTCCCCTAGCCTTCAGGCGAGGGCACCCCTAGGCTTTAGGCTAGGGCTCCCCTAGGCTAAGGCTAGGGCTCCCCTAGCCTTCAGGCGAGGGCACCCCAGGGCTTTGGGCTCCCCTAGGCTAAGGCTAGGGCTCCCCTAGCCTTCAGGCGAGGGCACCCCAGGGCTTTGGGCTCCCCTAGGCTAAGGCTAGGGCTCCCCTAGCCTTCAGGCGAGGGCAACCCAGGGCTTTGGGCTCCCCTAGGCTAAGGCTAGGGCTCCCCTAGCCTTCAGGCGAGGGCACCCCTAGGCTTTAGGCTAGGGCTCCCCTAGGCTAAGGCTAGGGCTCCCCTAGCCTTCTGGCGAGGGCACCCCTAGGCTTTGGGCTCCCCTAGGCTCTAGGGCTCCCCTAGCCTTCAGGCGAGGGCACCCCTATGCTTTAGGCTAGGGCTCCCCTAGGCTAAGGCTAGGGCTCCCCTAGCCTTCAGGCGAGGGCACCCCTAGGCTTTAGGCTAGGGCTCCCCTAGGCTAAGGCTAGGGCTCCCCTAGCCTTCAGGCGAGGGCACCCCTAGGATTTAGGCTAGGGCACCCCTAGGCTAAGGCTAGGGCTCCCCTAGCCTTCAGGCGAGGGCACCCCTCGGCTTTGGGCCCCCCTAGGCTAAGGCTAGGGCCCCGCTAGCCTTCAGGCGAGGGCACCCCTCGGCTTTGGGCCCCCCTAGGCTAAGGCTAGGGCCCCGCTAGCCTTCAGGCGAGGGCACCCCTGGGCTTTGGGCCCCCCTAGGCTAAGGCTAGGGCCCCGCTAGCCTTCAGGCGAGGGCACCCCTGGGCTTTGGGCTCCCCTAGGCTAAGGCTAGGGCTCCCCTAGCCTTCAGTCGAGGGCACCCCTGGGCTTTGGGCTCCCCTAGGCTAAGGCTAGGGCTCCCCTAGCCTTCAGCTGAGGGCACCCCTGGGCTTTGGGCTCCCCTAGGCTAAGGCTAGGGCTCCCCTAGCCTTCAGGCGAGGGCACCCCAGGGCTTTGGGCTCCCCTAGGCTAAGGCTAGGGCTCCCCTAGCCTTCAGGCGATGGCACCCCAGGGCTTTGGGCTCACCTAGGCTAAGGCTAGGGCTCCCCTAGCCTTCAGGCGAGGGCACCCCTCGGCTTTGGGCTCCCCTAGGCTAAGGCTAGGGCCCCGCTAGCCTTCAGGCGAGGGCACCCCTCGGCTTTGGGCTCCCCTAGGCTAAGGCTAGGGCCCCGCTAGCCTTCAGGCGAGGGCACCCCTCGGTTTTGCGCTCCCCTAGGCTAAGGCTAGGGCCCCGCTAGCCTTCAGGCGAGGGCACCCCTCGGCTTTGGGCCACCCTAGGCTAAGGCTAGGGCCCCGCTAGCCTTCAGGTGAGGGCACCCCTGGGCTTTGTGCTCCCCTAGGCTAAGGCTAGGGCACCGCTAGCCTTCAGGCGAGGGCACCCCAGGGCTTTGGGCTCCCCTAGGCTAAGGCTAGGGCTCCCCTAGCCTTCAGGCGAGGGCACCCCAGGGCTTTGGGCTCCCCTAGGCTAAAGCTAGGGCTCCCTAGCCTTCAGGCGAGGGCACCCCAGGGCTTTGGGCTCCCCTAGGCTAAGGCTAGGGCTCCCCTAGACTTCAGGCGAGGGAACCCCTAGGCTTTGGGCTCCCCTAGGCTCTAGCGCCCCCTAGCCTTCAGGCGAGGGCACCCCTAGGCTTTAGGCTAGGGCTCCCCTAGGCTAAGGCTAGGGCTCCCCTAGCCTTCAGGCGAGGGCACCCCTAGGCTTTGGGCTCCCCTAGGCTCTAGGGCTCCCCTAGCCTACAGGCGAGGGCACCCCTAGCCTTTAGGCTAGGGCTCCCCTAGGCTAAGGCTAGGGCTCCCCTAGCCTTCAGGCGAGGGCACCCCTAGGCTTTAGGCTAGGGCTCCCCTAGGCTAAGGCTAGGGCTCCCCTAGCCTTTGGCGAGGGCACCCCTAGGCTTTAGGCTAGGGCTCCCCTAGGCTAAGGCTAGGGCTCCCCTAGCCTTCAGGCGAGGGCACCCCTAGGCTTTAGGCTAGGGCTCCCCTAGGCTAAGGCTAGGGCTCCCCTAGCCTTCAGGCGAGGGCACCCCTAGGCTTTAGGCTAGGGCTCCCCTAGGCTAAGGCTAGGGCTCCCCTAGCCTTCAGGCGAGGGCACCCCTAGGCTTTAGGCTAGGGCTCCCCTAGGCTAAGTCTAGGGCTCCCCTAGCCTTCAGGCGAGGGCACCCCTAGGCTTTAGGCTAGGGCTCCCCTAGGCTAAGGCTAGGGCTCCCCTAGCCTTCAGGCGAGGGCACCCCTAGGCTTTAGGCTAGGGCTCCCCTAGGCTAAGGCTAGGGCTCCCCTAGCCTTCAGGCGAGGGCACCCCTAGGCTTTAGGCTAGGGCTCCCCTAGGCTAAGGCTAGGGCTCCCCTAGCCTTCAGGCGAGGGCACCCCTAGGCTTTAGGCTAGGGCTCCCCTAGGCTAAGGCTAGGGCTCCCCTAGCCTTCAGGCGAGGGCACCCCTAGGCTTTAGGCTAGGGCTCCCCTAGGCTAAGGCTAGGGCTCCCCTAGCCTTCAGGCGAGGGCACCCCTAGGCTTTAGGCTAGGGCTCCCCTAGGCTAAGGCTAGGGCTCCCCTAGCCTTCAGGCGAGGGCACCCCTAGGCTTTAGGCTAGGGCTCCCCTAGGCTAAGGCTAGGGCTCCCCTAGCCTTCAGGCGAGGGCACCCCTAGGCTTTAGGCTAGGGCTCCCCTAGGCTAAGGCTAGGGCTCCCCTAGCCTTCGGGCGAGGGCACCCCTAGGCTTTAGGCTAGGTCTCCCCTAGGCTAAGGCTAGGGCTCCCCTAGGCTAAGGCTAGGGCTCCCCTAGCCTTCAGGCGAGGGCAACCCTAGGCTTTAGGCTAGGGCTCCCCTAGGCTAAGGCTAGGGCTCCCCTAGCCTTCAGGCGAGGGCACCCCTAGGCTCTAGGCTAGGGCTCCCCTAGGGTAAGGCTAGGGCTCCCCTAGCCTTCAGGCGAGGGCACCCCTAGGCTTTAGGCTAGGGCTCCCCTAGGCTAAGGCTAGGGCTCCCCTAGCCTTCAGGTGAGGGTAGCCCTAGGCTTTAGGCTAGGGCTCCCCTAGGCTAAGGCTAGGGCTCCCCTAGCCTTCAGGCGAGGGCACCCCTAGGCTTTAGGCTAGGGCTCCCCTAGGCTAAGGCTAGGGCTCCCCTAGCCTTCAGGCGAGGGCACCCCAGGGCTTTGGGGTCCCCTAGGCTAAGGCTAGGGCTCCCCTAGCCTTCAGGCGAGGGCAACCCAGGGCTTTGGGCTCCCCTAGGCTAAGGCTAGGGCTCCCCTAGCCTTCAGGCGAGGGAACCCCTAGGCTTTGGGCTCCCCTAGGCTCTAGGGCCCCCTAGCCTTCAGGCGAGGGCACCCCTAGGCTTTAGGCTAGGGCTCCCCTAGGCTAAGGCTAGGGCTCCCCTAGCCTTCAGGCGAGGGCACCCCTAGGCTTTGGGCTCCCCTAGGCTCTAGGGCTCCCCTAGCCTTCCGGCGAGGGCACCCCTAGGCTTTAGGCTAGGGCTCCCCTAGGCTAAGGCTAGGGCTCCCCTAGCCTTCAGGCGAGGGCACCCCTAGGCTTTAGGCTAGGGCTCCCCTAGGCTAAGGCTAGGGCTCCCCTAGCCTTCAGGCGAGGGCACCCCTAGGATTTAGGCTAGGGCACCCCTAGGCTAAGGCTAGGGCTCCCCTAGCCTTCAGGCGAGGGCACCCCTAGGCTTTAGGCTAGGGCTCCCCTAGGCTAAGGCTAGGGCTCCCCTAGCCTTCAGGCGAGGGCACCCCTAGGCTTTAGGCTAGGGCTCCCCTAGGCTAAGGCTAGGGCTCCCCTAGCCTTCAGGCGAGGGCACCCCTAGGATTTAGGCTAGGGCTCCCCTAGGCTAAGGCTAGGGCTCCCCTAGCCTTCAGGCGAGGGCACCCCTAGGCTTTAGGCAAGGGCTCCCCTAGGCTAAGGCTAGGGCTCCCCTAGCCTTCAGGCGAGGGCACCCCTAGGCTTTAGGCTAGGGCTCCCCTAGGCTAAGGCTAGGGCTCCCCTAGCCTTCAGGCGAGGGCACCCCTAGGCTTTAGGCTAGGGCTCCCCTAGGCTAAGGCTACGGCTCCCCTAGCCTTCAGGCGAGGGCACCCCTAGGCTTTAGGCTAGGGCTCCCCTAGGCTAAGGCTAGGGCTCCCCTAGCCTTCAGGCGAGGGCACCCCTAGGCTTTAGGCTAGGGCTCCCCTAGGCTAAGGCTAGGGCTCCCCTAGCCTTCAGGCGAGGGCACCCCTAGGCTTTAGGCTAGGGCTCCCCTAGGCTAAGGCTAGGGCTCCCCTAGCCTTCAGGCGAGGGCACCCCTAGGCTTTAGGCTAGGGCTACCCTAGGCTAAGGCTAGGGCTACCCTAGCCTTCAGACGAGGGCACCCCTAGGCTTTAGGCTAGGGCTCCCCTAAGCTAAGGCTAGGGCTCCCCTAGCCTTCAGGCGAGGGCACCCATAGGCTTAAGGCTAGGGCTCCCCTAGGCTAAGGCTAGGGCTCCCATAGCCTTCAGGCGAGGGCACCCCTAGGCTTTAGGCTAGGGCTCCCCTAGGCTAAGGCTAGGGCTCCCCTAGCCTTCAGGCGAGGGCACCCCTAGGCTTTAGGCTAGGGCTCCCCTAGGCTAAGGATAGGGCTCCCTAGCCTTCAGGCGAGGGCACCCCTAGGCTTTAGGCTAGGGCTCCCCTAGGCTAAGGCTAGGGCTCCCCTCGCCTGAAGGCGAGGGCACCCCTAGGCTTTAGGCTAGGGCTCCCCTAGGCTAAGGCTAGGGCTCCCCTAGCCTTCAGGCAAGGCTAGGGCTCCCCTAGCCTTCAGGCGAGGGCACCCCTAGGCTTTAGGCTAGGGCTCCCCTAGGCTAAGGCTAGGGCTCCCCTAGCCTTCAGGCGAGGGCACCCCTAGGCTTTAGGCTAGGGCTCCCCTAGGCTAAGGCTAGGGCTCCCCTAGCCCTCAGGCGAGGGCGCCCCTAGGCTTTAGGCTAGGGCTCCCCTAGGCGAAGGCTAGGGCTCCCCTAGCCCTCAGGCGAGGACGCCCCTAGGCTTTAGGCTAGGGCTCCCCTAGGCTAAGGCTAGGGCTCCCCTAGCCATCAGGCGAGGGCTCCCCTAGGCTTTAGTCTAGGGCTACCCTAGGCTAAGGCTAGGGCTCCCCTAGCCCTCAGGCGAGGGCACCCCTAGGCTTTAGGCTAGGGCACCCCTAGGCTAAGGCTAGGGCTCCCCTAGCCCTCAGGCGAGGGCACCCCTAGGCTTTAGGCTAGGGCTCCCCTAGGCTAAGGCTAGGGCTCCCCTAGCCCTCAGGCGAGGGCACCCCTAGGCTTTTGGCTAGGGCACCCCTAGGCTAAGGCTAGGGCTCCCCTAGCCCTCAGGTGAGGGCACCCCTAGGCTTTAGGCTAGGGCTCCCCTAGGCTAAGGCTAGGGCTCCCCTAGCCCTCAGGCGAGGGCACCCCTAGGTTTTAGGCTAGGGCTCCCCTAGGCTAAGGCTAGGGCTCCCCTAGCCCTCAGGCGAGGGCACCCCTAGGCTTTAGGCTAGGGCTCCCCTAGGCTAAGGCTAGGGCTCCCCTAGCCCTCAGGCGAGGGCACCCCTAGGCTTTAGGCTAGGGCTCCCCTAGGCTAAGGCTAGGGCCCCGCTAGCCTTCAGGCGAGGGCACCCCTCTGCTTTGTGCCCCCCTAGGCTAAGGCTAGGGCCCCGCTAGCCTTCAGGCGAGGGCACCCCTCGGCTTTGGGCCCCCCTAGGCTAAGGCTAGGGCCCCGCTAGCCTTCAGGCGAGGGCACCCCTCGGCTTTGGGCCCCCCTAGGCTAAGGCTAGGGCCCCGCTAGCCTTCAGGCGAGGGCACCCCTGGGCTTTGGGCCCCCCTAGGCTAAGGCTAGGGCCCCGCTAGCCTTCAGGCGAGGGCACCCCTGGGCTTTGGGCTCCCCTAGGCTAAGGCTAGGGCTCCCCTAGCCTTCAGTCGAGGGCACCCCTGGGCTTTGGGCTCCCCTAGGCTAAGGCTAGGGCTCCCCTAGCCTTCAGCTGAGGGCACCCCTGGGCTTTGGGCTCCCCTAGGCTAAGGCTAGGCCTCCCCTAGCCTTCAGGCGAGGGCACCCCAGGGCTTTGGGCTCCCCTAGGCTAAGGCTAGGCCTCCCCTAGCCTTCAGGCGAGGGCACCCCAGGGCTTTGGGCTCCCCTAGGCTAAGGCTAGGGCTCCCCTAGCCTTCAGGCGAGGGCACCCCTCGGCTTTGGGCTCCCCTAGGCTAAGGATAGGGCCCCGCTACCCTTCAGGCGAGGGCACCCCTCGGCTTTGGGCTCCCCTAGGCTAAGGCTACGGACCCGCTAGCCTTCAGGCGAGGGCACCCCTCGGTTTTGCGCTCCCCTAGGCTAAGGCTAGGGCCCCGCTAGCCTTCAAGCGAGGGCACCCCTCGGCTTTGGGCTCCCCTAGGCTAAGGCTAGGGCCCTGCTAGCCTTCAGGTGAGGGCACCCCTGGGCTTTGGGCTCCCCTAGGCTAAGGCTAGGGCACCGCTAGCCTTCAGGCGAGGGCACCCCTGGGCTTTGGGCTCCCCTAGGCTAAGGCTAGGGCTCCCCTAGCCTTCAGGCGAGGGCACCCCTGGGCTTTGGGCTCCCCTAGGCTAAGGCTAGGGCTCCCCTAGCCTTCAGGGAGGGCACCCCTGGGCTTTGGGCTCCCCTAGGCTAAGGCTAGGGCTTCCCTAGCCTTCAGGCGAGGGCACCCCAGGGCTTTGGGCTCCCCTAGGCTAAGGCTAGGGCTCCCCTAGCCTTCAGGCGAGGGCACCCCAGGGCTTTGGGCTCCCCTAGGCTAAGGCTAGGGCTCCCTAGCCTTCAGGCGAGGGCACCCCAGGGCTTTGGGCTCCCCTAGGCTAAGGCTAGGGCTCCCCTAGACTTCAGGCGAGGGAACCCCTAGGCTTTGGGCTCCCCTAGGCTCTAGCGCCCCCTAGCCTTCAGGCGAGGGCACCCCTAGGCTTTAGGCTAGGGCTCCCCTAGGCTAAGGCTAGGGCTCCCCTAGCCTTCAGGCGAGGGCACCCCTAGGCTTTGGGCTCCCCTAGGCTCTAGGGCTCCCCTAGCCTACAGGCGAGGGCACCCCTAGCCTTTAGGCTAGGGCTCCCCTAGGCTAAGGCTAGGGCTCCCCTAGCCTTCAGGCGAGGGCACCCCTAGGCTTTAGGCTAGGGCTCCCCTAGGCTAAGGCTAGGGCTCCCCTAGCCTTCAGGCGAGGGCACCCCTAGGCTTTAGGCTTGGGCTCCCCTAGGCTAAGGCTAGGGCTCCCCTAGCCTTCAGGCGAGGGCAACCCAAGGCTTTAGGCTAGGGCTCCCCTAGGCTAAGGCTAGGGCTCCCCTAGCCTTCAGGCGAGGGCACCCCTAGGCTTTAGGCTAGGGCTCCCCTAGGCTAAGGCTAGGGCTCCCCTAGCCTTCAGGCGAGGGCACCCCTAGGCTTTAGGCTAGGGCTCCCCTAGGCTAAGTCTAGGGCTCCCCTAGCCTTCAGGCGAGGGCACCTCTAGGCTTTAGGCTAGGGCTCCCCTAGGCTAAGGCTAGGGCTCCCCTAGCCTTCAGGCGAGGGCACCCCTAGGCTTTAGGCTAGGGCTCCCCTAGGCTAAGGCTAGGGCTCCCCTAGCCTTCAGGCGAGGGCACCCCTAGGCTTTAGGCTAGGGCTACCCTAGGCTAAGGCTAGGGCTCCCCTAGCCTTCAGGCGAGGGCACCCCTAGGCTTTAGGCTAGGGCTCCCCTAGGCTAAGGCTAGGGCTCCCCTAGCCTTCAGGCGAGGGCACCCCTAGGCTTTAGGCTAGGGCTCCCCTAGGCTAAGGCTAGGGCTCGCCTAGCCTTCAGGCGAGGGCACCCCTAGGCTTTAGGCTAGGGCTCCCCTAGGCTAAGGCTAGGGCTCCCCTAGCCTTCAGGCGAGGGCACCCCTAGGCTTTAGGCTAGGGCTCCCCTAGGCTAAGGCTAGGGCTCCCCTAGCCTTCAGGCGAGGGCACCCCTAGGCTTTAGGCTAGGGCTCCCCTAGGCTAAGGCTAGGGCTCCCCTAGCCTTCAGGCGAGGGCACCCCTAGGCTTTAGGCTAGGGCTCCCCTAGGCTAAGGCTAGGGCTCCCCTAGCCTTCAGGCGAGGGCACCCCTAGGCTTTAGGCTAGGGCTCCCCTAGGCTAAGGCTAGGGCTCCCCTAGGCTAAGGCTAGGGCTCCCCTAGCCTTCAGGCGAGGACAACCCTAGGCTTTAGGCTAGGGCTCCCCTAGGTTAAGGCTAGGGCTCCCCTAGCCTTCAGGCGAGGGCACCCCTAGGCTTTAGGCTAGGGCTCCCCTAGGCTAAGGCTAGGGCTCCCCTAGCCTTCAGGCGAGGGCACCCCTAGGCTTTAGGCTAGGGCTCCCCTAGGCTAAGGCTAGGGCTCCCCTAGCCTTCAGGCGAGGGCAGCCCTAGGCTTTAGGCTAGGGCTCCCCTAGGCTAAGGCTAGGGCTCCCCTAGCCTTCAGGCGAGGGCACCCCTAGGCTTTAGGCTAGGGCTCCCCTAGGCTAAGGCTAGGGCTCCCCTAGCCTTCAGGCGAGGGCACCCCAGGGCTTTGGGCTCCCCTAGGCTAAGTCTAGGGCTCCCCTAGCCTTCATGCGAGGGCAACCCAGGGCTTTGGGCTCCCCTAGGCTAAGGCTAGGGCTCCCCTAGCCTTCAGGTGAGGGAACCCCTAGGCTTTGGGCTCCCCTAGGCTCTAGGGCCCCCTAGCCTTCAGGCGAGGGCACCCCTAGGCTTTAGGCTAGGGCTCCCCTAGGCTAAGGCAAGGGCTCCCCTAGCCTTCAGGCGAGGGCACCCTTAGGCTTTGGGCTCCCCTAGGCTCTAGGGCTCCCCTAGCCTTCAGGCGAGGGCACCCCTAGACTTTAGGCTAGTGCTCCCCTAGGCTAAGGCTAGGGCTCCCCTAGCCTTCAGGCGAGGGCACCCCTAGGCTTTAGGCTAGGGCTCCCCTAGGCTAAGGCTAGGGCTCCCCTAGCCTTCAGGCGAGGGCACCCCTAGGATTTAGGCTAGGGCTCCCCTAGGCTAAGGCTAGGGCTCCCCTAGCCTTCAGGCGAGGGCACCCCTAGGCTTTAGGCTAGGGCTCCCCTAGGCTAAGGCTAGGGCTCCCCTAGCCTTCAGGCGAGGGCACCCCTAGGCTTTAGGCTAGGGCTCCCCTAGGCTAAGGCTAGGGCTCCCCTAGCCTTCTGGCGAGGGCACCCCTAGGATTTAGGCTAGGGCTCCCCTAGGCTAAGGCTAGGGATCCCCTAGCCTTCAGGCGAGGGCACCCCTAGGCTTTAGGCTAGGGCTCCCCTAGGCTAAGGCTAGGGCTCCCCTAGCCTTCAGGCGAGGGCACCCCTAGGCTTTAGGCTAGGGCTCCCCTAGGCTAAGGCTAGGGCTCCCCTAGCCTTCAGGCGAGGGCACCCCTAGGCTTTAGGCTAGGGCTCCCCTAGGCTAAGGCTACGGCTCCCCTAGCCTTCAGGCGAGGGCACCCCTAGGCTTTAGGCTAGGGCTCCCCTAGGCTAAGGCTAGGGCTCCCCTAGCCTTCAGGCGAGGGCACCCCTAGGCTTTAGGCTAGGGCTCCCCTAGGCTAAGGCTAGGGCTCCCCTAGCCTTCAGGCGAGGGCACCCCTAGGCTTTAGGCTAGGGCTCCCCTAGGCTAAGGCTAGGGCTCCCCTAGCCTTCAGGCGAGGGCACCCCTAGGCTTTAGGCTAGGGCTCCCCTAGGCTAAGGCTAGGGCTACCCTAGCCTTCAGACGAAGGCACCCCTAGGCTTTAGGCTAGGGCTCCCCTAGGCTAAGGCTAGGGCTCCCCTAGCCTTCAGGCGAGGGCACCCCTAGGCTTTAGGCTAGGGCTCCCCTAGGCTAAGGCTAGGGCTCCCCTAGCCTTCAGGCGAGGGCACCCCTAGGCTTTAGGCTAGGGCTCCCCTAGGCTAAGGCTAGGGCTCCATAGCCTTCAGGCGAGGGCACCCCTAGGCTTTAGGCTAGGGCTCCCCTAGGCTAAGGCTAGGGCTCCCCTCGCCTGAAGGCGAGGGCACCCCTAGGCTTTAGGCTAGGGCTCCCCTAGGCTAAGGCTAGGGCTCCCCTAGCCTTCAGGCGAGGGCACCCCAGGGCTTTGGGCTCCCCTAGGCTAAGGCTAGGGCTCCCCTAGCCTTCAGGCGACGGCAACCCAGGGCTTTGGGCTCCCCTAGGCTAAGGCTAGGGCTCCCCTAGCCTTCAGGCGAGGGAACCCCTAGGCTTTGGGCTCCCCTAGGCTCTAGGGCCCCCTAGCCTTCAGGCGAGGGCACCCCTAGGCTTTAGGCTAGGGCTCCCCTAGGCTAAGGCTAGGGCTCCCCTTGCCTTCAGGCGAGGGCACCCCTAGGCTTTGGGCTCCCCTAGGCTCTAGGGCTCCCCTAGCCTTCAGGCGAGGGCACCCCTAGGCTTTAGGCTAGGGCTCCCCTAGGCTAAGGCTAGGGCTCCCCTAGCCTTCAGGCGAGGGCACCCCTAGGCTTTAGGCTAGGGCTCCCCTAGGCTAAGGCTAGGGCTCCCCTAGCCTTCAGGCGAGGGCACCCCTAGGATTTAGGCTAGGGCACCCCTAGGCTAAGGCTAGGGCTCCCCTAGCCTTCAGGCGAGGGCACCCCTAGGCTTTAGGCTAGGGCTTCCCTAGGCTAAGGCTAGGGCTCCCCTAGCCTTCAGGCGAGGGCACCCCTAGGCTTTAGGCTAGGGCTCCCCTAGGCTAAGGCTAGGGCTCCCCTAGCCTTCTGGCGAGGGCACCCCTAGGATTTAGGCTAGGGCTACCCTAGGCTAAGGCTAGGGCTCCCCTAGCCTTCAGGCGAGGGCACCCCTAGGCTTTAGGCTAGGGCTCCCCTAGGCTAAGGCTAGGGCTCCCCTAGCCTTCAGGCGAGGGCACCCCTAGGCTTTAGGCTAGGGCTCCCTTAGGCTAAGGCTAGGGCTCCCCTAGCCTTCAGGCGAGGGCACCCCTAGGCTTTAGGCTAGGGCTCCCCTAGGCTAAGGCTACGGCTCCCCTAGCCTTCAGGCGAGGGCACCCCTAGGCTTTAGGCTAGGGCTCCCCTAGGCTAAGGCTAGGGCTCCCCTAGCCTTCAGGCGAGGGCACCCCTAGGCTTTAGGCTAGGGCACCCCTAGGCTAAGGCTAGGGCTCCCCTAGCCTTCAGGCGAGGGCACCCCTAGGCTTTAGGCTAGGGCTCCCCTAGGCTAAGGCTAGGGCTCCCCTAGCCTTCAGGCGAGGGCACCCCTAGGCTTTAGGCTAGGGCTCCCCTAGGCTAAGGCTAGGGCTACCCTAGCCTTCAGACGAGAGCACCCCTAGGCTTTAGGCTAGGGCTCCCCTAGGCTAAGGCTAGGGCTCCCATAGCCTTCAGGCGAGGGCACCCCTAGGCTTTAGGCTAGGGCTCCCCTAGGCTAAGGCTAGGGCTCCCCTAGCCTTCAGGCGAGGGCACCCCTAGGCTTTAGGCTAGGGCTCCCCTAGGCTAAGGATAGGGCTCCCTAGCCTTCAGGCGGGGCACCCCTAGGCTTTAGGCTAGGGCTCCCCTAGGCTAAGGCTAGGGCTCCCCTCGCCTGAAGGCGAGGGCACCCCTAGGCTTTAGGCTAGGGCTCCCCTAGGCTAAGGCTAGGGCTCCCCTAGCCTTCAGGCGAGGGCACCCCTAGGCTTTAGGCTAGGGCTCCCCTAGGCTAAGGCTAGGGCTCCCCTAGCCTTCAGGCGAGGGCACCCCTAGGCTTTAGGCTAGGGCTCCCCTAGGCTAAGGCTAGGGCTCCCCTAGCCTTCAGGCGAAGGCACCCCTAGGCTTTAGGCTGGGCTCCCCTAGGCTAAGGCTAGGGCTCCCCTAGCCTTCAGGCGAGGGCATCACTAGGCTTTAGGCTAGGTCTCCCCTAGGCTAAGGCTAGGGCTCCCCTAGCCTTCAGGCGAGGGCACCCCTAGGCTTTAGGCTAGGGCTCCCCTAGGCTAAGGCTAGGGCTCCCCTAGCCTTCAGGCAAGGCTAGGGCTCCCCTAGCCTTCAGGCGAGGGCACCCCTAGGCTTTAGGCTAGGGCTCCCCTAGGCTAAGGCTAGGGCTCCCCTAGCCTTCAGGCGAGGGCACCCCTAGGCTTTAGGCTAGGGCTCCCCTAGGCTAAGGCTAGGGCTACCCTAGCCTTCAGACGAGGGCACCCCTAGGCTTTAGGCTAGGGCTCCCCTAGGCTAAGGCTAGGGCTCCCCTAGCCTTCAGGAGAGGGCACCCCTAGGCTTTAGGCTAGGGCTCCCCTAGGCTAAGGCTAGGGCTCCCATAGCCTTCAGGCGAGGGCACCCCTAGGCTTTAGGCTAGGGCTCCCCTAGGCTAAGGCTAGGGCTCCCCTAGCCTTCAGGCGAGGGCACCCCTAGGCTTTAGGCTAGGGCTCCCCTAGGCTAAGGATAGGGCTCCCTAGCCTTCAGGCGAGGGCACCCCTAGGCTTTAGGCTAGGGCTCCCCTAGGCTAAGGCTAGGGCTCCCCTAGCCTGAAGGCGAGGGCACCCCTAGGCTTTAGGCTAGGGCTCCCCTAGGCTAAGGCTAGGGCTCCCCTAGCCTTCAGGCGAGGGCACCCCTAGGCTTTAGGCTAGGGCTCCCCTAGGCTAAGGCTAGGGCTCCCCTAGCCTTCAGGCGAGGGCACCCCTAGGCTTTAGGCTAGGGCTCCCCTAGGCTAAGGCTAGGGCTCCCCTAGGCTTCAGGCGAAGGCACCCCTAGGCTTTAGGCTGGGCTCCCCTAGGCTAAGGCTAGGGCTCCCCTAGCCTTCAGGCGAGGGCACCACTAGGCTTTAGGCTAGGTCTCCCCTAGGCTAAGGCTAGGGCTCCCCTAGCCTTCAGGCGAGGGCACCCCTAGGCTTTAGGCTAGGGCTCCCCTAGGCTAAGGCTAGGGCTCCCCTAACCTTCAGGCAAGGCTAGGGCTCCCCTAGCCTTCAGGCGTGGGCACCCCTAGGCTTTACCCTAGGGCTCCCCTAGGCTAAGGCTAGGGCTCCCCTAGCCTTCAGGCGAGGGCACCCCTAGGCTTTAGGCTAGGGCTCCCCTAGGCTAAGGCTAGGGCTCCCCTAGCCCTCAGGCGAGGGCGCCCCTAGGCTTTAGGCTAGGGCTCCCCTAGGCTAAGGGTAGGGCTCCCCTAGCCCTCAGGCGAGGGCGCCCCTAGGCTTTAGGCTAGGGCTCCCCTAGGCTAAGGCTAGGGCTCCCCTAGCCATCAGGCGAGGGCACCCCTAGGCTTTAGGCTAGGGCTCCCCTAGGCTAAGGCTAGGGCTCCCCTAGCCCTCAGGCGAGGGCACCCCTAGGCTTTAGCCTAGGGCACCCCTAGGCTAAGGCTAGGGCTCCCCTAGCCCTCAGGCGAGGGCACCCCTAGGCTTTAGGCTAGGGCTCCCCTAGGCTAAGGCTAGGGCTCCCCTAGCCCTCAGGCGAGGGCACCCCTAGGCTTTAGGCTAGGGCACCCCTAGGCTAAGGCTAGGGCTCCCCTAGCCCTCAGGCGAGGGCACCCCTAGGCTTTAGGCTAGGGCTCCCCTAGGCTAAGGCTAGGGCTCCCCTAGACCTCAGGCGAGGGCACCCCTAGGCTTTAGGCTAGGGCTCCCCTAGGCTAAGGCTAGGGCTCCCCTAGCCCTCAGGCGAGGGCACCCCTAGGCTTTAGGCTAGGGCTCCCCTAGGCTAAGGCTAGGGCTCCCCTAGCCCTCAGGCGAGGGCACCCCTAGGCTTTAGGCTAGGGCTCCCCTAGGCTAAGGCTAGGGCTCCCCTAGCCCTCAGGCGAGGGCACCCCTAGGCTTTAGGCTAGGGCTCCCCTAGGCTAAGGCTAGGGCTCCCCTAGCCCTCAGGCGAGGGCACCCCTAGGCTTTAGGCTAGGGCTCCCCTAGGCTAAGGCTAGGGCTCCCCTAGCCCTCAGGCGAGGGCACCCCTAGGCTTTAGGCTAGGGCTCCCCTAGGCTAAGGCTAGGGCTCCCCTAGCCCTCAGGCGAGGGCACCCCTAGGCTTTAGGCTAGGGCACCCCTAGGCTAAGGCTAGGGCTCCCCTAGCCCTCAGGCGAGGGCACCCCTAGGCTTTAGGCTAGGGCTCCCCTAGGCTAAGGCTAGGGCTCCCCTCGCCCTCAGGCGAGGGCACCCCTAGGCTTTAGGCTAGGGCTCCCCTAGGTTAAGGCTAGGGCTCCCCTAGCCCTCAGGTGAGGGCACCCCTAGGCTTTAGGCTAGGGCTCCCCTAGGCTAAGGCTAGGGCTCCCCTAGCCCTCAGGCGAGGGCACCCCTAGGCTTTAGGCTAGGGCTCCCCTAGGCTAAGGCTAGGGCTCCCCTAGCCCTAGGCGAGGGCACCCCTAGGCTTTAGGCTAGGGCTCCCCTAGGCTAAGGCTAGGGCTCCCCTAGCCATCAGGCGAGGGCACCCCTAGGCTTTAGGCTAGGGCTCCCCTAGGCTAAGGCTTGGGCTCCCCTAGCCCTCAGGCGAGGGCACCCCTAGGCTTTAGGCTAGGGCTCCCCTAGGCTAAGGCTAGGGCTCCCCTAGCCCTCAGGCGAGGGCACCCCTAGGCTTTAGGCTAGGGCTCCCCTAGGCTAAGGCTAGGGCTCCCCTAGCCCTCAGGCGAGGGCACCCCTAGGCTTTAGGCTAGGGCTCCCCTAGGCTAAGCCTAGGGCTCCCCTAGCCCTCAGGCGAGGGCACCCCTAAGCTTTAGGCTAGGGCTCCCCTAGGCAAAGGCTAGGGCTCCCCTAGCCCTCAGGCGAGGGCACCCCTAGGCTTTAGGCTAGGGCTGCCCTAGGCTAAGGCTAGGGCTCCCCTAGCCCACAGGCGAGGGCACCCCTAGACTTTAGGCTAGGGCTCCCCTAGGCTAAGGCTAGGGCTCCCCTAGCCCTCGGGCGAGGGCACCCCTAGGCTTTAGGCTAGGGCTCCCCTAGGCTAAGGCTAGGGCTCCCCTAGCCATCGGGCGAGGGCACCCCTAGGCTTTAGGCTAGGGCTCCCCTAGGCTAAGGCTAGGGCTCCCCTAGCCCTCGGGCGAGGGCACCCCTAGGCTTTAGGCTAGGGCTCCCCTAGGCTAAGGCTAGGGCTCCCCTAGCCCTCGGGCGAGGGCACCCCTAGGCTTTAGGCTAGGGCTCCCCTAGGCTAAGGCTAGGGCTCCCCTAGCCCTCGGGCGAGGGCACCCCTAGGCTTTAGGCTAGGGCTCCCCTAGGCTAAGGCTAGGGCTCCCCTAGCCCTCGGGCGAGGGCACCCCTAGGCTTTAGGCTAGGGCTCCCCTAGGCTAAGGCTAGGGCTCCCCTAGCCCTCGGGCGAGGGCACCCCTAGGCTTTAGGCTAGGGCTCCCCTAGGCTAAGGCTAGGGCTCCCCTAGCCCTCGGGCGAGGGCACCCCTAGGCTTTAGGCTAGGGCTCCCCTAGGCTAAGGCTAGGGCTCCCCTAGCCCTCGGGCGAGGGCACCCCTAGGCTTTAGGCTAGGGCTCCCCTAGGCTAAGGCTAGGGCTCCCCTAGCCCTCGGGCGAGGGCACCCCTAGGCTTTAGGCTAGGGCTCCCCTAGGCTAAGGCTAGGGCTCCCCTAGCCCTCGGGCGAGGGCACCCCTAGGCTTTAGGCTAGGGCTCCCCTAGGCTAAGGCTAGGGCTCCCCTAGCCCTCGGGCGAGGGCACCCCTAGGCTTTAGGCTAGGGCTCCCCTAGGCTAAGGCTAGGGCTCCCCTAGCCCTCGGGCGAGGGCACCCCTAGGCTTTAGGCTAGGGCTCCCCTAGGCTAAGGCTAGGGCTCCCCTAGCCCTCGGGCGAGGGCACCCCTAGGCTTTAGGCTAGGGCTCCCCTAGGCTAAGGCTAGGGCTCCCCTAGCCCTCGGGCGAGGGCACCCCTAGGCTTTAGGCTAGGGCTCCCCTAGGCTAAGGCTAGGGCTCCCCTAGCCCTCGGGCGAGGGCACCCCTAGGCTTTAGGCTAGGGCTCCCCTAGGCTAAGGCTAGGGCTCCCCTAGCCCTCAGGCGAGGGCACCCCTAGGCTTTAGGCTAGGGCTCCCCTAGGCTAAGGCTAGGGCTCCCCTAGCCCTCAGGCGAGGGCACCCCTAGGCTTTAGGCTAGGGCTCCCCTAGGCTAAGGCTAGGGCTCCCCTAGCCCTCAGGCGAGGGCACCCCTAGGCTTTAGGCTAGGGCTCCCCTAGGCTAAGGCTAGGGCTCCCCTAGCCCTCAGGCGAGGGCACCCCTAGGCTTTAGGCTAGGGCTCCCCTAGGCTAAGGCTAGGGCTCCCCTAGCCCTCAGGCGAGGGCACCCCTAGGCTTTAGGCTAGGGCTCCCCTAGGCTAAGGCTAGGGCTCCCCTAGCCCTCAGGCGAGGGCACCCCTAGGCTTTAGGCTAGGGCTCCCCTAGGCTAAGGCTAGGGCTCCCCTAGCCCTCAGGCGAGGGCACCCCTAGTCTTTAGGCTAGGGCTCCCCTAGGCTAAGGCTAGGGCTCCCCTAGCCCTCAGGCGAGGGCACCCCTAGGCTTTAGGCTAGGGCTCCCCTAGGCTAAGGCTAGGGCTCCCCTAGCCCTCAGGCGAGGGCACCCCTAGGCTTTAGGCTAGGGCTCCCCTAGGCTAAGGCTAGGGCTCCCCTAGCCCTCAGGCGAGGGCACCCCTAGGCTTTAGGCTAGGGCTCCCCTAGGCTAAGGCTAGGGCTCCCCTAGCCCTCAGGCGAGGGCACCCCTAGGCTTTAGGCTAGGGCTCCCCTAGGCTAAGGCTAGGGCTCCCCTAGCCCTCAGGCGAGGGCACCCCTAGGCTTTAGGCTAGGGCTCCCCTAGGCTAAGGCTAAGGCTCCCCTAGCCCTCAGGCGAGGGCACCCTTAGGCTTTAGGCTAGGGCTCCCCTAGGCTAAGGCTAGGGCTCACCAAGCCCTCTGGCGAGGGCACCCCTAGGCTTTAGGCTAGGGCTCCCCTAGGCTAAGGCTAGGGCTCCCCTAGCCCTCTGGCGAGGGCACCCCTAGGCTTTAGGCTAGGGCTCCCCTAGGCTAAGGCTAGGGCTCCCCTAGCCCTCTGGCGAGGGCACCCCTAGGCTTTAGGCTAGGGCTCCCCTAGGCTAAGGCTAGGGCTCCCCTAGCCTTCAGGCGAGGGCACCCCTAGGCTTTAGGCTAGGGCTCCCCTAGGCTAAGGCTAGGGCTCCCCTAGCCTTCAGGCGAGGGCACCCCTAGGCTTTAGGCTCCCCTAGGCTAAGGCTAGGGCTCCCCTAGCCTTCAGGCGAGGGCACCACTAGGCTTTAGGCTCCCCTAGGCTAAGGCTAGGGCTCCCCTAGCCTTCAGGCGAGGGCACCCCTAGGCTTTAGGCTCCCCTAGGCTAAGGCTAGGGCTCCCCTAGCCTTCAGGCGAGGGCACCCTTAGGCTTTAGGCTCCCCTAGGCTAAGGCTAGGGCTCCCCTAGCCTTCAGGGTAGGGCACCCCTAGGCTTTAGGCTCCCCTAGGCTAAGGCTAGGGCTCCCCTTGCCTTCAGGCTAGGGCACCCCTAGGCTTTAGGCTAGGGCTCCCCTAGGCTAAGGCTAGGGCTCCCCTAGCCTTCAGGCGAGGGCACCCCTAGGCTTTAGGCTCCCCTCGGCTAAGGCTAGGGCTCCCCTAGACTTCAGGCTAGGGCACCCCTAGGCTTTAGGCTAGGGCACCCCTAGGCTAAGGCTAGGGCTCCCCTAACCTTCAGGCTAGGGCACCCCTAGGCTTTAGGCTCCCCTAGGCTAAGGCTAGGGCTCCCCTAGCCTTCAGGCGAGGGCACCCCTAGGCTTTAGGCTAGGGCTCCCCTAGGCTAAGGCTAGGGCTCCCCTAGCCTTCAGGCGAGGGCACCCCTAGGCTTTAGGCTAGGGCTCCCCTAGGCTAAGGCTAGGGCTCCCCTAGCCTTCAGGCGAGGGCACCCATAGGCTTTAGGCTAGGGCTCCCCTAGGCTAAGGCTAGGGCTCCCCTAGCCCTCAGGCGAGGGCACCCCTAGGCTTTAGGCTAGGGCTCCCCTAGGCTAAGGCTAGGGCTCCCCTAGTCCTCAGGCGAGGACACCCCTAGGCTTTAGGCTAGGGCTCCCCTAGGCTAAGGCTAGGGCTCCCCTAGCCCTCAGGCGAGGGCACCCCTAGGCTTTAGGCTAGGGCTCCCCTAGGCTAAGGCTAGGGCTCCCCTAGCCCTCAGGCGAGGGCACCCCTAGGCTTTAGGCTAGGGCTCCCCTAGGCTAAGGCTAGGGCTCCCCTAGCCCTCAGGCGAGGGCACCCCTAGGCTTTAGGCTAGGGCTCCCCTAGGCTAAGGCTAGGGCTCCCCTAGCCCTCAGGCGAGGGCACCCCTAGGCTTTAGGCTAGGGCTCCCCTAGGCTAAGGCTAGGGCTCCCCTAGCCCTCAGGCGAGGGCAACCCTAGGCTTTAGGCTAGGGCTCCCCTAGGCTAAGGCTAGGGCTCCCCTAGCCCTCAGGCGAGGGCACCCCTAGGCTTTAGGCTAGGGCTCCCCTAGGCTAAGCCTAGGGCTCCCCTAGCCCTCCGGCGAGGGCACCCCTAGGCTTTAGGCTAGGGCTCCCCTAGGCTAAGCCTAGGGCTCCCCTAGCCCTCCGGCGAGGGCACCCCTAGGCTTTAGGCTAGGGCTCCCCTAGGCTAAGCCTAGGGCTCCCCTAGCCCTCCGGCGAGGGCACCCCTAGGCTTTAGGCTAGGGCTCCCCTAGGCTAAGCCTAGGGCTCCCCTAGCCCTCCGGCGAGGGCACCCCTAGGCTTTAGGCTAGGGCTCCCCTAGGCTAAGCCTAGGGCTCCCCTAGCCCTCAGGCGAGGGCACCCCTAGGCTTTAGGCTAGGGCTCCCCTAGGCTAAGGCTAGGGCTCCCCTAGCCCTCAGGCGAGGGCACCCCTAGGCTTTAGGCTAGGGCTCCCCTAGGCTAAGGCTAGGGCTCCCCTAGCCCTCAGGCGAGGGCACCCCTAGGCTTTAGGCTAGGGCTCCCCTAGGCTAAGGCTTGGGCTCCCCTAGCCCTCAGGCGAGGGCACCACTAGGCTTTAGGCTAGGGCTCCCCTAGGCTAAGGCTAGGGCTCCCCTAGCCCTCAGGCGAGGGCACCCCTAGGCTTTAGGCTAGGGCTCCCCTAGGCTAAGGCTAGGGCTCCCCTAGCCCTCAGGCGAGGGCACCCCTAGGCTTTAGGCTAGGGCTCCCCTAGGCTAAGGCTTGGGCTCCCCTAGCCCTCAGGCGAGGGCACCACTAGGCTTTAGGCTAGGGCTCCCCTAGGCTAAGGCTAGGGCTCCCCTAGCCCTCAGGCGAGGGCACCCCTAGGCTTTAGGCTAGGGCTCCCCTAGGCTAAGGCTAGGGCTCCCCTAGCCCTCAGGCGAGGGCACCCCTAGGCTTTAGGCTAGGGCTCCCCTAGGCTAAGGCTAGGGCTCCCCTAGCCCTCAGGCGAGGGCACCCCTAGGCTTTAGGCTAGGGCTCCCCTAGGCTAAGGCTAGGGCTCCCCTAGCCCTCAGGTGAGGGCACCCCTAGGCTTTAGGCTAGGGCTCCCCTAAGCTAAGGCTAGGGCTCCCCTAGCCCTCAGGCGAGGGCACCCCTAGGCTTTAGGCTAGGGCTCCCCTAGGCTAAGGCTAGGGCTCCCCTAGCCCTCAGGCGAGGGCACCCCTAGGCTTTAGGCTAGGGCTCCCCTAGGCTAAGGCTAGGGCTCCCCTAGCCCTCAGGCGAGGGCACCCCTAGGCTTTAGGCTAGGGCTCCCCTAGGCTAAGGCTAGGGCTCCCCTAGCCCTCAGGCGAGGGCACCCCTAGGCTTTAGGCTAGGGCTCCCCTAGGCTAAGGCTAGGGCTCCCCTAGCCCTCAGGCGAGGGCACCCCTAGGCTTTAGGCTAGGGCTCCCCTAGGCTAAGGCTAGGGCTCCCCTAGCCCTCAGGCGAGGGCACCCCTAGGCTTTAGGCTAGGGCTCCCCTAGGCTAAGGCTAGGGCTCCCCTAGCCTTCAGGCGAGGGCACCCTTAGGCTTTAGGCTCCCCTAGGCTAAGGCTAGGGCTCCCCTAGCCTTCAGGGTAGGGCACCCCTAGGCTTTAGGCTCCCCTAGGCTAAGGCTAGGGCTCCCCTTGCCTTCAGGCTAGGGCACCCCTAGGCTTTAGGCTAGGGCTCCCCTAGGCTAAGGCTAGGGCTCCCCTAGCCTTCAGGCGAGGGCACCCCTAGGCTTTAGGCTACCCTCGGCTAAGGCTAGGGCTCCCCTAGCCTTCAGGCTAGGGCTCCCCTAGGCTTTAGGCTAGGGCACCCCTAGGCTAAGGCTAGGGCTCCCCTAACCTTCAGGCTAGGGCACCCCTAGGCTTTAGGCTCCCCTAGGCTAAGGCTAGGGCTCCCCTAGCCTTCAGGCGAGGCCACCCCTAGGCTTTAGGCTAGGGCTACCCTAGGCTAAGGCTAGGGCTCCCCTAGCCTTCAGGCGAGGGCACCCCTAGGGTTTAGGCTAGGGCTCCCCTAGGCTAAGGCTAGGGCTCCCCTAGCCTTCAGGCGAGGGCACCCATAGGCTTTAGGCTAGGGCTCCCCTAGGCTAAGGCTAGGGCTCTCCTAGCCCTCAGGCGAGGGCACCCCTAGGCTTTAGGCTAGGGCTCCCCTAGGCTAAGGCTAGGGCTCCCCTAGCCCTCAGGCGAGGGCACCCCTAGGCTTTAGGCTAGGGCTCCCCTAGGCTAAGGCTAGGGCTCCCCTAGCCCTCAGGCGAGGGCACCCCTAGGCTTTAGGCTAGGGCTCCCCTAGGCTAAGGCTAGGGCTCCCCTAGCCCTCAGGCGAGGGCACACCTAGGCTTTAGGCTAGGGCTCCCCTAGGCTAAGGCTAGGGCTCCCCTAGCCCTCAGGCGAGGGCACCCCTAGGCTTTAGGCTAGGGCTCCCCTAGGCTAAGGCTAGGGCTCCCCTAGCCCTCTGGCGAGGGCACCCCTAGGCTTTAGGCTAGGGCTCCCCTAGGCTAAGGCTAGGGCTCCCCTAGCCCTCAGGCGAGGGCACCCCTAGGCTTTAGGCTAGGGCTCCCCTAGGCTAAGGCTAGGGCTCCCCTAGCCCTCCGGCGAGGGCACCCCTAGGCTTTAGGCTAGGGCTCCCCTAGGCTAAGCCTAGGGCTCCCCTAGCCCTCCGGCGAGGGCACCCCTAGGCTTTAGGCTAGGGCTCCCCTAGGCTAAGCCTAGGGCTCCCCTAGCCCTCCGGCGAGGGCACCCCTAGGCTTCAGGCTAGGGCTCCCCTAGGCTAAGCCGAGGGCTCCCCTAGCCCTCCGGCGAGGGCACCCCTAGGCTTCAGGCTAGGGCTCCCCTAGGATAAGCCGAGGGCTCCCCTAGCCCTCCGGCGAGGGCACCCCTAGGCTTCAGGCTAGGGCTCCCCTAGGCTAAGCCGAGGGCTCCCCTAGCCCTCCGGCGAGGGCACCCCTAGGCTTCAGGCTAGGGCTCCCCTAGGCTAAGCCTAGGGCTCCCCTAGCCCTCCGGCGAGGGCACCCCTAGGCTTCAGGCTAGGGCTCCCCTAGGCTAAGGCTAGGGCTCCCCTAGCCCTCCGGCGAGGGCACCCCTAGGCTTCAGGCTAGGGCTCCCCTAGGCTAAGGCTAGGGCTCCCCTAGCCCTCCGGCGAGGGCACCCCTAGGCTTCAGGCTAGGGCTCCCCTAGGCTAAGGCTAGGGCTCCCCTAGCCCTCAGGCGAGGGCACCCCTAGGCTTCAGGCTAGGGCTCCCCTAGGCTAAGGCTAGGGCTCCCCTAGCCCTCAGGCGAGGGCACCCCTAGGCTTCAGGCTAGGGCTCCCCTAGGCTAAGGCTAGGGCTCCTCTAGCCCTCAGGCGAGGGCACCCCTAGGCTTCAGGCTAGGGCTCCCCTAGGCTAAGGCTAGGGCTCCCCTAGCCCTCAGGCGAGGGCACCCCTAGGCTTCAGGCTAGGGCTCCCCTAGGCTAAGGCTAGGGCTCCCCTAGCCCTCAGGCGAGGGCACCCCTAGGCTTCAGGCTAGGGCTCCCCTAGGCTAAGGCTAGGGCTCCCCTAGCCCTCAGGCGAGGGCACCCCTAGGCTTCAGGCTAGGGCTCCCCTAGGCTAAGGCTAGGGCTCCCCTAGCCCTCAGGCGAGGGCACCCCTAGGCTTCAGGCTAGGGCTCCCCTAGGCTAAGGCTAGGGCTCCCCTAGCCCTCAGGCGAGGGCACCCCTAGGCTTCAGGCTAGGGCTCCCCTAGGCTAAGGCTAGGGCTCCCCTAGCCCTCAGGCGAGGGCACCCCTAGGCTTCAGGCTAGGGCTCCCCTAGGCTAAGGCTAGGGCTCCCCTAGCCCTCAGGCGAGGGCACCCCTAGGCTTCAGGCTAGGGCTCCCCTAGGCTAAGGCTAGGGCTCCCCTAGCCCTCAGGCGAGGGCACCCCTAGGCTTCAGGCTAGGGCTCCCCTAGGCTAAGGCTAGGGCTCCCCTAGCCCTCAGGCGAGGGCACCCCTAGGCTTCAGGCTAGGGCTCCCCTAGGCTAAGGCTAGGGCTCCCCTAGCCCTCAGGCGAGGGCACCCCTAGGCTTCAGGCTAGGGCTCCCCTAGGCTAAGGCTAGGGCTCCCCTAGCCCTCAGGCGAGGGCACCCCTAGGCTTCAGGCTAGGGCTCCCCTAGGCTAAGGCTAGGGCTCCCCTAGCCCTCAGGCGAGGGCACCCCTAGGCTTCAGGCTAGGGCTCCCCTAGGCTAAGGCTAGGGCTCCCCTAGCCCTCAGGCGAGGGCACCCCTAGGCTTCAGGCTAGGGCTCCCCTAGGCTAAGGCTAGGGCTCCCCTAGCCCTCAGGCGAGGGCACCCCTAGGCTTCAGGCTAGGGCTCCCCTAGGCTAAGGCTAGGGCTCCCCTAGCCCTCAGGCGAGGGCACCCCTAGGCTTCAGGCTAGGGCTCCCCGAGGCTAAGGCTAGGGCTCCCCTAGCCCTCAGGCGAGGGCACCCCTAGGCTTCAGGCTAGGGCTCCCCTAGGCTAAGGCTAGGGCTCCCCTAGCCCTCAGGCGAGGGCACCCCTAGGCTTTAGGCTAGGGCTCCCCTAGGCTAAGGCTAGGGCTCCCCTAGCCCTCAGGCGAGGGCACCCCTAGGCTTTAGGCTAGGGCTCCCCTAGGCTAAGGCTAGGGCTCCCCTAGCCCTCAGGCGAGGGCACCCCTAGGCTTTAGGCTAGGGCTCCCCTAGGCTAAGGCTAGGGCTCCCCTAGCCCTCAGGCGAGGGCACCCCTAGGCTTTAGGCTAGGGCTCCCCTAGGCTAAGGCTAGCGCTCCCCTAGCCCTCAGGCGAGGGCACCCCTAGGCTTTAGGCTAGGGCTCCCCTAGGCTAAGGCTAGGGCTCCCCTAGCCCTCAGGCGAGGGCACCCCTAGGCTTTAGGCTAGGGCTCCCCTAGGCTAAGGCTAGGGCTCCCCTAGCCCTCAGGCGAGGGCACCCCTAGGCTTTAGGCTAGGGCTCCCCTAGGCTAAGGCTAGGGCTCCCCTAGCCCTCAGGCGAGGGCAGCCCTAGGCTTTAGGCTAGGGCTCCCCTAGGCTAAGGCTAGGGCTCCCCTAGCCCTCAGGCGAGGGCACCCCTAGGCTTTAGGCTAGGGCTCCCCTAGGCTAAGGCTAGGGCTCCCCTTGCCCTCAGGCGAGGGCACCCCTAGGCTTTAGGCTAGGGCTCCCCTAGGCTAAGGCTAGGGCTCCCCTAGCCCTCAGGCGAGGGCACCCCTAGGCTTTAGGCTAGGGCTCCCCTAGGCTAAGGCTAGGGCTCCCCTAGCCCTCAGGGGAGGGCACCCATAGGCTTTAGGCTAGGGCTCCCCTAGGCTAAGGCTAGGGCTCCCCTAGCCCTCAGGCGAGGGCACCCCTAGGCTTTAGGCTAGGGCTCCCCTAGGCTAAGGCTAGGGCTCCCCTTGCCCTCAGGCGAGGGCACCCCTAGGCTTTAGGCTAGGGCTCCCCTAGGCTAAGGCTAGGGCTCCCCTAGCCCTCAGGCGAGGGCAACCCTAGGCTTTAGGCTAGGGCTCCCCTAGGCTAAGGCTAGGGCTCCCCTAGCCCTCAGGCGAGGGCACCCCTAGGCTTTAGGCTAGGGCTCCCCTAGGCTAAGGCTAGGGCTCCCCTAGCCCTCAGGCGAGGGCACCCCTAGGCTTTAGGCTAGGGCTCCCCTAGGCTAAGGCTAGGGCTCCCCTAGCCCTCTGGCGAGGGCAACCCTAGGCTTTAGGCTAGGGCTCCCCTAGGCTAAGGCTAGGGCTCCCCTAGCCCTCTGGCGAGGGCACCCCTAGGCTTTAGGCTAGGGCTCCCCTAGGCTAAGGCTAGGGCTCCCCTAGCCCTCTGGCGAGGGCACCCCTAGGCTTTAGGCTAGGGCTCCCCTAGGCTAAGGCTAGGGCTCCCCTAGCCCTCTGGCGAGGGCACCCCTAGGCTTTAGGCTAGGGCTCCCCTAGGCTAAGGCTAGGGCTCCCCTAGCCCTCTGGCGAGGGCACCCCTAGGCTTTAGGCTAGGGCTCCCCTAGGCTAAGGCTAGGGCTCCCCTAGCCCTCTGGCGAGGGCACCCCTAGGCTTTAGGCTAGGGCTCCCCTAGGCTAAGGCTAGGGCTACCCTAGCCCTCTGGCGAGGGCACCCCTAGGCTTTAGGCTAGGGCTCCCCTAGGCTAAGGCTAGGGCTCCCCTAGCCCTCTGGCGAGGGCACCCCTAGGCTTTAGGCTAGGGCTCCCCTAGGCTAAGGCTAGGGCTCCCCTAGCCCTCTGGCGAGGGCACCCCTAGGCTTTAGGCTCCCCTAGGCTAAGGCTAGGGCTCCCCTAGCCCTCTGGCGAGGGCACCCCTAGGCTTTAGGCTCCCCTAGGCTAAGGCTAGGGCTACCCTAGCCTTCAGGCGAGGGCACCCCTAGGCTTTAGGCTCCCCTAGGCTAAGGCTAGGGCTCCCCTAGCCTTCAGGCGAGGGCACCCCTAGGCTTTAGGCTCCCCTAGGCTAAGGCTAGGGCTCCCCTAGCCTTCAGGCGAGGGCACCCCTAGGCTTTAGGCTCCCCTAGGCTAAGGCTAGGGCTCCCCTTGCCTTCAGGCTAGGGCACCCCTAGGCTTTAGGCTAGGGCTCCCCTAGGCTAAGGCTAGGGCTCCCCTAGCCTTCAGGCGAGGGCACCCCTAAGCCTTAGGCTCCCCTCGGCTAAGGCTAGGGCTCCCCTAGCCTTCAGGCTATGGCACCCCTAGGCTTTAGTCTAGGGCACCCCTAGGCTAAGGCTAGGGCTCCCCTAACCTTCAGGCTAGGGCACCCCTAGGCTTTAGGCTCCCCTAGGCTAAGGCTAGGGCTCCCCTAGCCTTCAGGCGAGGGCACCCCTAGGCTTTAGGCTAGGGCTCCCCTAGGCTAAGGCTAGGGCTCCCCTAGCCTTCAGGCGAGGGCACCCTAGGCTTTAGGCTAGGGCTCCCCTAGGCTAAGGCTAGGGCTCCCCTAGCCTTCAGGCGAGGGCACCCCTAGGCTTTAGGCTAGGGCTCCCCTAGGCTAAGGCTAGGGCTCCCCTAGCCTTCAGGCGAGGGCACCCCTAGGCTTTAGGCTAGGGCTCCCCTAGGCTAAGGCTAGGGCTCCCCTAGCCTTCAGGCGAGGGCACCCATAGGCTTTAGGCTAGGGCTCCCCTAGGCTAAGGCTAGGGCTCCCCTAGCCTTCAGGCGAGGGCACCCCTAGGCTTTAGGCTAGGGCTCCCCTAGGCTAAGGCTAGGGCTCCCCTAGCCTTCAGGCGAGGGCACCCGTAGGCTTTAGGCTAGGGCTCCCCTAGGCTAAGGCTAGGGCTCCCCTAGCCTTCAGGCGAGGGCACCCCTAGGCTTTAGGCTAGGGCTCCCCTAGGCTAAGGCTAGGGCTCCCCTAGCCTTCAGGCGAGAGCACCCTTAGGCTTTAGGCTAGGGATCCCCTAGGCTAAGGCTAGGGCTCCCCAAGCCTTCAGGTGAGGGCACCCCTAGGCTTTAGGCTAGGGCTCCCCTAGGCTAAGGCTAGGGCTCCCCTAGCCTTCAGGCGAGGGCAGCCCTAGGCTTTAGGCTAGGGCTCCCCTAGGCTAAGGCTAGGGCTCCCCTAGCCTTCAGGCGAGGGCACCCCTAGGCTTTAGGCTAGGGCTCCCCTAGGCTAAGGCTAGGGCTCCCCTAGCCTTCAGGCGAGGGCACCCCTAGGCTTTAGGCTCTCCTAGGCTAAGGCTAGGGCTCCCCTAGCCTTCAGGCGAGGGCACCCCTAGGCTTTAGTCTCCCCTAGGCTAAGGCTAGGGCTCCCCTAGCCTTCAGGCGAGGGCACCCCTAGGCTTTAGTCTCCCCTAGGCTAAGGCTAGGGCTCCCCTAGCCTTCAGGCGAGGGCACCCCTAGGCTTTAATCTCCCCTAGGCTAAGGCTAGGGCTCCCCTAGCCTTCAGGCGAGGGCACCCCTAGGCTTTAGTCTCCCCTAGGCTAAGGCTAGGGCTCCCCTAGCCTTCAGGCGAGGGCACCCCTAGGCTTTAGTCTCCCCTAGGCTAAGGCTAGGGCTCCCCTAGCCTTCAGGCGAGGGCACCCCTAGGCTTTAGTCTCCCCTAGGCTAAGGCTAGGGCTCCCCTAGCCTTCAGGCGAGGGCACCCCTAGGCTTTAGTCTCCCCTAGGCTAAGGCTAGGGCTCCCCTAGCTTTCAGTCGAGGGCACCCCTAGGCTTTAGGCTCCCCTAGGCTAAGGCTAGGGCTCCCCTAGCCTTCAGGCGAGGGCACCCCTAGGCTTTAGGCTCCCCTAGGCTAAGGCTAGGGCTCCCCTAGCCTTCAGGCGAGGGCACCCCTAGGCTTTAGGCTCCCCTAGGCTAAGGCTAGGGCTCCCCTAGCCTTCAGGCGAGGGCACCCCTAGGCTTTAGGCTCCCCTAGGCTAAGGCTAGGGCTCCCCTAGCCTTCAGGCGAGGGCACCCCTAGGCTTTAGGCTCCCCTAGGCTAAGGCTAGGGCTCCCCTAGCCTTCAGGCGAGGGCACCCCTAGGCTTTAGGCTCCCCTAGGCTAAGGCTAGGGCTCCCCTAGCCTTCAGGCGAGGGCACCCCTAGGCTTTAGGCTCCCCTAGGCTAAGGCTAGGGCTCCCCTAGCCTTCAGGCGAGGGCACCCCTAGGCTTTAGGCTAGGGCTCCCCTAGGCTAAGGCTAGGGCTCCCCTAGCCTTCAGGCAAGGGCACCCCTAGGCTTTAGGCTAGGGCTCCCCTAGGCTAAGGCTAGGGCTCCCCTAGCCTTCAGGCGAAGGCACCCCTAGGCTTTAGGCTAGGGCTCCCCTAGGCTAAGGCTAGGGCTCCCCTAGCCTTCAGGCGAGGGCACCCCTAGGCTTTAGGCTAGGGCTCCCCTAGGCTAAGGCTAGGGCTCCCCTAGCCTTCAGGCGAGGGCACCCCTAGGCTTTAGGCTAGGGCTCCCCTAGGCTAAGGCTAGGGCTCCCCTAGCCTTCAGGCGAGGGCACCCCTAGGCTTTAGGCTAGGGCTCCCCTAGGCTAAGGCTAGGGCTCCCCTAGCCTTCAGGCGAGGGCACCCCTAGGCTTTAGGCTAGGGCTCCCCTGGCTAAGGCTAGGGCTCCCCTAGCCTTCAGGCGACGGCAGCCCTAGGCTTTAGGCTAGGGCTCCCCTAGGCTAAGGCTAGGGCTCCCCTAGCCTTCAGGCGAGGGCACCCCTAGGCTTTAGGCTCTCCTAGGCTAAGGCTAGGGCTCCCCTAGCCTTCAGGCGAGGGCACCCCTAGGCTTTAGTCTCCCCTAGGCTAAGGCTAGGGCTCCCCTAGCCTTCAGGCGAGGGCAACCCTAGGCTTTAGTCTCCCCTAGGCTAAGGCTAGGGCTCCCCTAGCCTTCAGGCGAGGGCACCCCTAGGCTTTAATCTCCCCTAGGCTAAGGCTAGGGCTCCCCTAGCCTTCAGGCGAGGGCACCCCTAGGTTTTAGTCTCCCCTAGGCTAAGGCTAGGGCTCCCCTAGCCTTCAGGCGAGGGCACCCCTAGGCTTTAGTCTCCCCTAGGCTAAGGCTAGGGCTCCCCTAGCCTTCAGGCGAGGGCACCCCTAGGCTTTAGTCTCCCCTAGGCTAAGGCTAGGGCTCCCCTAGCCTTCAGGCGAGGGCACCCCTAGACTTTATTCTCCCCTAGGCTAAGGCTAGGGCTCCCCTAGCTTTCAGGCGAGGGCACCCCTAGGCTTTAGGCTCCCCTAGGCTAAGGCTAGGGCTCCCCTAGCCTTCAGGCGAGGGCACCCCTAGGCTTTAGGCTCCCCTAGGCTAAGGCTAGGGCTCCCCTAGCCTTCAGGCGAGGGCACCCCTAGGCTTTAGGCTCCCCTAGGCTAAGGCTAGGGCTCCCCTAGCCTTCAGGCGAGGGCACCCCTAGGTTTTAGGCTCCCCTAGGCTAAGGCTAGGGCTCCCCTAGCCTTCAGGCGAGGGCACCCCTAGGCTTTAGGCTCCCCTAGGCTAAGGCTAGGGCTCCCCTAGCCTTCAGGCGAGGGCACCCCTAGGCTTTAGGCTCCCCTAGGCTAAGGCTAGGGCTCCCCTAGCCTTCAGGCGAGGGCACCCCTAGGCTTTAGGCTAGGGCTCCCCTAGGCTAAGGCTAGGGCTCCCCTAGCCTTCAGGCAAGGGCACCCCTAGGCTTTAGGCTAGGGCTCCCCTAGGCTAAGGCTAGGGCTCCCCTAGCCTTCAGGCGAAGGCACCCCTAGGCTTTAGGCTAGGGCTCCCCTAGGCTAAGGCTAGGGCTCCCCTAGCCTTCAGGCGAGGGCACCCCTAGGCTTTAGGCTAGGGCTCCCCTAGGCTAAGGCTAGGGCTCCCCTAGCCTTCAGGCGAGGGCACCCCTAGGCTTTAGGCTAGGGCTCCCCTAGGCTAAGGCTAGGGCTCCCCTAGCCTTCAGGCGAGGGCACCCCTAGGCTTTAGGCTAGGGCTCCCCTAGGCTAAGGCTAGGGCTCCCCTAGCCTTCAGGCGAGGGCACCCCTAGGCTTTAGGCTAGGGCTCCCCTGGCTAAGGCTAGGGCTCCCCTAGCCTTCAGGCGAGGGCAGCCCTAGGCTTTAGGCTAGGGCTCCCCTAGGCTAAGGCTAGGGCTCCCCTAGCCTTCAGGCGAGGGCACCCCTAGGCTTTAGGCTAGGGCTCCCCTAGGCTAAGGCTAGGGCTCCTCTAGCCTTCAGGCTAGGGCACCCCTAGGCTTTAGTCTCCCCTAGGCTAAGGCTAGGGCTCCTCTAGCCTTCAAACTAGGGCACCCCTAGGCTTTAGGCTCCCCTAGGCTAAGGCTAGGGCTCCCCTAGCCCTCAGGCTAGGGCACCCCTAGGCTTTAGGGTCCCCTAGTCTAAGGCTAGGGCTCCCCTAGCCTTCAGGCTAGGACACCCCTATGCTTTAGGCTCCCCAGGCTAAGGCTAGGGCTCTCCTAGCCTTCAGGCTAGTGCACCCCTAGGCTTTAGGCTCCCCTAGGCTAAGGCTAGGGCTCCCCTAGCCTTCAGGCTAGGGCACCCCTAGGCTTTAGGCTCCCCTAGGCTAAGGCTAGGGCTCCCCTTGCCTTCAGGCTAGGGCACCCCTAGGCTTTAGGCTCCCCTAGGCTAAGGCTAGGGCTCCCCTAGCCTTCAGGCTAGGGCACCCCTAGGCTTTAGGCTCCCCTAGGCTAAGGCTAGGGCTCCCCTTGCCTTCAGGCTAGGGCACCCCTAGGCTTTAGGCTAGGGCTCCCCTAGGCTAAGGCTAGGGCTCCCCTAGCCTTCAGGCGAGGGCACCCCTAGGCTTTAGGCTAGGGCTCCCCTAGGCTTAGGCTAGGGCTCCCCTAGCCTTCAGGCGAGGGCAACCCTAGGCTTTAGGCTAGGGCTCCCCTAGGCTAAGGCTAGGGCTCCCCTAGCCTTCAGGCTAGGGCACCCCTAGGCTTTAGGCTAGGGCACCCCTAGGCTAAGGCTAGGGCTCCCCTAACCTTCAGGCTAGGGCACCCCTAGGCTTTAGGGTCCCCTAGGCTAAGGCTAGGGCTCCCCTAGCCTTCAGGCGAGGGCACCCCTAGGCTTTAGGCTAGGGCTCCCCTAGGCTAAGGCTAGGGCTCCCCTAGCCTTCAGGCGAGGGCACCCCTAGGCTTTAGGCTAGGGCTCCCCTAGGCTAAGGCTAGGGCTCCCCTAGCCTTCAGGCGAGGGCACCCCTAGGCTTTAGGCTAGGGCTCCCCTAGGCTAAGGCTAGGGCTCCCCTAGCCTTCAGGCCAGGACACCCCTAGGCTTTAGGCTAGGGCTCCCCTAGGCTAAGGCTAGGGCTCCCCTAGCCTTCAGGTGAGGGCACCCCTAGGCTTTAGGCTAGGGCTCCCCTAGGCTAAGGCTAGGGCTCCCCTAGCCTTCAGGCGAGGGCACCCCTTGGCTTTAGGCTAGGGCTCCCCTAGGCTAAGGCTAGGGCTCCCCTAGCCTTCAGGCGAGGGCACCCCTAGGCTTTAGGCTAGGACTCCCCTAGGCTAAGGCTAGGGCTCCCCTAGCCTTCAGGCGAGGGCACCCGTAGGCTTTAGGCTAGGGCTCCCCTAGGCTAAGGCTAGGGCTCCCCTAGCCTTCAGGTGAGGGCACCCCTAGGCTTTAGGCTAGGGCTCCCCTAGGCTAAGGCTAGGGCTCCCCTAGCCTTCAGGCGAGAGCACCCCTCGGCTTTAGGCTAGGGCTCCCCTAGGCAAAGGCTAGGGCTCCCCTAGCCTTCAGGCGAGGGCACACCTAGGCTTTAGGCTAGGGCTCCCCTAGGCTAAGGCTAGGGCTCCCCTAGCCTTCAGGCGAGGGCACCCCTAGGCTTTAGGCTCGGGCTCCCCTAGGCTAAGGCTAGGGCTCCCCTAGCCTTCAGGCGAGGGCACCCCTAGGCTTTAGGCTAGGGCTCCCCTAGGCTATGGCTAGGGCTCCCCTAGCCTTCAGGCGAGGGCACCCCTAGGCTTTAGGCTAGGGCTCCCCTAGGCTAAGGCTAGGGCTCCCCTAGCCTTCAGGCGAGGGCACCCGTAGGCTTTAGGCTAGGGCTCCCCTAGGCTAAGGCTAGGGCTCCCCTAGCCTTCAGGTTAGGGCACCCCTAGGCTTTAGGCTCCCCTAGGCTAAGGCTAGGGCTCCCCTAGCCTTCAGGCGAGGGCACCCCTAGGCTTTAGGCTCCCCTAGGCTAAGGCTAGGGCTCCCCTAGCCTTCAGGCGAGGGCACCCCTAGGCTTTAGGCTAGGGCTCCCCTAGGCTAAGGCTAGGGCTCCCCTAGCCTTCAGGCAAGGGCACCCCTAGGCTTTAGGCTAGGGCTCCCCTAGGCTAAGGCTAGGGCTCCCCTAGCCTTCAGGCGAGGGCACCCCTAGGCTTTAGGCTAGGGCTCCCCTAGGCTAAGGCTAGGGCTCCCCTAGCCTTCAGGCGAGGGCACCCCTAGGCTTTAGGCTAGGGCTCCCCTAGGCTAAGGCTAGGGCTCCCCTAGCCTTCAGGCGAGGGCACCCCTAGGCTTTAGGCGAGGGCTCCCCTAGGCTAAGGCTTGGGCTCCCCTAGCCTTCAGGCGAGGGCACCCCTAGGCTTTAGGCTAGGGCTCCCCTAGGCTAAGGCTAGGGTTCCCCTAGCCTTCAGGCGAGGGCAACCCTAGGCTTTAGGCTAGGGCTCCCCTGGCTAAGGCTAGGGCTCCCCTAGCCTTCAGGCGAGGGCAGCCCTAGGCTTTAGGCTAGGGCTCCCCTAGGCTAAGGCTAGGGCTCCCCTAGCCTTCAGGCGAGGGCACCCCTAGGTTTTAGGCTAGGGCTCCCCTAGGCTAAGGCTAGGGCTCCTCTAGCCTTCAGGCTAGGGCACCCCTAGGCTTTAGTCTCCCCTAGGCTAAGGCTAGGGCTCCTCTAGCCTTCAGGCTAGGGCACACCTAGGCTTTAGGCTCCCCTAGGCTAAGGCTAGGGCTCCCCTAGCCCTCAGGCTAGGGCACCCCTAGGCTTTAGGGTCCCCTAGGCTAAGGCTAGGGCTCCCCTAGCCTTCAGGCTAGGACACCCCTATGCTTTAGGCTCCCCAGGCTAAGGCTAGGGCTCCCCTAGCCTTCAGGCTAGGGCACCCCTAGGCTTTAGGCTCCCCTAGGCTAAGGCTAGGGCTCCCCTAGCCTTCAGTCTAGGGCACCCCTACGCTTTAGGCTAGGGCTCCCCTAGGCTAAGGCTAGGGCTCCCCTAGCCTTCAGGCTAGGGCACCCCTAGGCTTTAGGCTCCCCTAGGCTAAGGCTAGGGCTCCCCTTGCCTTCAGGCTAGGGCACCCCTAGGCTTTAGGCTCCCCTAGGCTAAGGCTAGGGCTCCCCTAGCCTTCAGGCTAGGGCACCCCTAGGCTTTAGGCTCCCCTAGGCTAAGGCTAGGGCTCCCCTTGCCTTCAGGCTAGGGCACCCCTAGGCTTTAGGCTAGGGCTCCCCTAGGCTAAGGCTAGGGCTCCCCTAGCCTTCAGGCAAGGGCACCCCTAGGCTTTAGGCTAGGGCTCCCCTAGGCTTAGGCTAGGGCTCCCCTAGCCTTCAGGCGAGGGCACCCCTAGGCTTTAGGCTAGGGCTCCCCTAGGCTAAGGCTAGGGCTCCCCTAGCCTTCAGGCGAGGGCACCCCTAGGCTTTAGGCTCCCCTAGGCTAAGGCTAGGGCTCCCCTAGCCTTCAGGCGAGGGCACCCTTAGGCTTTAGGCTCCCGTAGGCTAAGGCTAGGGCTCCCCTAGCCTTCAGGCTAGGGCATCCCTAGGCTTTAGGCTAGGGCTCCCCTAGGCTAAGGCTAGGGCTCCCCTAGCCTTCAGGCGAGGGCACCCCTAGGCTTTAGGCTCCCCTAGGCTAAGGCTAGGGCTCCCCTAGCCTTCAGGCTAGGCACCCCTAGGCTTTAGGCTAGGGCACCCCTAGGCTAAGGCTAGGGCTCCCCTAACCTTCAGGCTAGGGCACCCCTAGGCTTTAGGCTCCCCTAGGCTAAGGCTAGGGCTCCCCTAGCCTTCAGGCGAGGGCACCCCTAGGCTTTAGGCTAGGGCTCCCCTAGGCTAAGGCTAGGGCTCCCCTAGCCTTCAGGCGAGGGCACCCCTAGGCTTTAGGCTAGGGCTCCCCTAGGCTAAGGCTAGGGCTCCCCTAGCCTTCAGGCGAGGGCACCCCTAGGCTTTAGGCTAGGGCTCCCCTAAGCTAAGGCTAGGGCTCCCCTTGCCTTCAGGCCAGGACACCCCTAGGCTTTAGGCTAGGGCTCCCCTAGGCTAAGGCTAGGGCTCCCCTAGCCTTCAGGTGAGGGCACCCCTAGGCTTTAGGCTAGGGCTCCCCTAGGCTAAGGCTAGGGCTCCCCTAGCCTTCAGGCGAGGGCACCCCTAGGCTTTAGGCTAGGGCTCCCCTAGGCTAAGGCTAGGGCTCCCCTAGCCTTCAGGCGAGGGCACCCCTAGGCTTTAGGCTAGGACTCCCCTAGGCTAAGGCTAGGGCTCCCCTAGCCTTCAGGCGAGGGCACCCGTAGGCTTTAGGCTAGGGCTCCCCTAGGCTAAGGCTAGGGCTCCCCTAGCCTTCAGGTGAGGGCGCCCCTAGGCTTTAGGCTAGGGCTCCCCTAGGCTAAGGCTAGGGCTCCCCTAGCCTTCAGGCGAGAGCACCCCTAGGCTTTAGGCTAGGGCTCCCCTAGGCTAAGGCTAGCGCTCCCCTAGCCTTCAGGCGAGGGCACACCTAGGCTTTAGGCTAGGGCTCCCCTAGGCTAAGGCTAGGGCTCCCCTAGCCTTCAGGCGAGGGCACCCCTAGGCTTTAGGCTAGGGCTCCCCTAGGCTAAGGCTAGGGCTCCCCTAGCCTTCAGGCGAGGGCACCCCTAGGCTTTAGGCTAGGGCTCCCCTAGGCTAAGGCTAGGGCTCCCCTAGCCTTCAGGCGAGGGCACCCCTAGGCTTTAGGCTAGGGCTCCCCTAGGCTAAGGCTAGGGCTCCCCTAGCCTTCAGGCGAGGGCACCCGTAGGCTTTAGGCTAGGGCTCCCCTAGGCTAAGGCTAGGGCTCCCCTAGCCTTCAGGCGAGGGCACCCCTAGGCTTTAGGCTAGGGCTCCCCTAGGCTAAGGCTAGGGCTCCCCTAGCCTTCAGGCGAGGGCACCCCTAGGCTTTAGGCTAGGGCTCCCCTGGGCTAAGGCTAGGGCTCCCCTAGCCTTCAGGCGAGGGCACCCCTAGGCTTTAGGCTAGGGCTCCCCTGGGCTAAGGCTAGGGCTCCCCTAGCCTTCAGGCGAGGGCACCCCTAGGCTTTAGGCTAGGGCTCCCCTAGGCTAAGGCTAGGGCTCCCCTAGCCTTCAGGCGGGGGCACCCCTAGGCTTTAGGCTAGGGCTCCCCTAGGCTAAGGCTAGGGCTCCCCTAGCCTTCAGGCGGGGGCACCCCTAGGCTTTAGGCTAGGGCTCCCCTAGGCTAAGGCTTGGGCTCCCCTAGCCTTCAGGTGGGGGCACCCCTTGGCTTTAGGCTAGGGCTCCCCTAGGCTAAGGCTAGGGCTCCCCTAGCCTTCAGGCGAGGGCACCCCTAGGCTTTAGTCTACCCTAGGCTAAGGCTAGGGCTCCCCTAGCCTTCAGGCGAGGGCACCCCTAGGCTTTAGTCTACCCTAGGCTAAGGCTAGGGCTCCCCTAGCCTTCAGGCGAGGGCACCCCTAGGCTTTAGTCTCCCCTAGGCTAAGGCTAGGGCTCCCCTAGCCTTCAGGCGGGGCACCCCTAGGCTTTAGTCTCCCCTAGGCTAAGGCTAGGGCTCCCCTAGCCTTCAGGCGAGGGCACCCCTAGGCTTTAGTCTCCCCTAGGCTAAGGCTAGGGCTCCCCTAGCCTTCAGGCTAGGGCACCCCTAGGCTTTAGTCTCCCCTAGGCTAAGGCTAGGGCTCCCCTAGCCTTCAGGCGAGGGCACCCCTAGGCTTTAGTCTCCCCTAGGCTAAGGCTAGGGCTCCCCTAGCCTTCAGGCGAGGGCACCCCTAGGCTTTAGTCTCCCCTAGGCTAAGGCTAGGGCTCCCCTAGCCTTCAGGCGAGGGCACCCCTAGGCTTTAGTCTCCCCTAGGCTAAGGCTAGGGCTCCCCTAGCCTTCAGGCGAGGGCACCCCTAGGCTTTAGTCTCCCCTAGGCTAAGGCTAGGGCTCCCCTAGCCTTCAGGCGAGGGCACCCCTAGGCTTTAGTCTCCCCTAGGCTAAGGCTAGGGCTCCCCTAGACTTCAGGCGAGGGCACCCCTAGGCTTTTGGCTCCCCTAGGCTAAGGCTAGGGCTCCCCTAGCCTTCAGGCGAGGGCACCCCTAGGCTTTAGGCTCCCCTAGGCTAAGGCTAGGGCTCCCCTAGCCTTCAGGCGAGGGCACCCCTAGGCTTTAGGCTCCCCTAGGTTAAGGCTAGGGCTCCCCTAGCCTTCAGGCGAGGGCACCCCTAGGCTTTAGGCTCCCCTAGGCTAAGGCTAGGGCTCCCCTAGCCTTCAGGCGAAGGCACCCCTAGGCTTTAGGCTCCCCTAGGCTAAGGCTAGGGCTCCCCTAGCCTTCAGGCTAGGGCACCCCTAGGCTTTAGGCTCCCCTAGGCTAAGGCTAGGGCTCCCCTAGCCTTCAGGCTAGGGCACACCTAGGCTTTAGGCTCCCCTAGGCTAAGGCTAGGGCTCCCCTAGCCTTCAGGCTAGGGCACACCTAGGCTTTAGGCTCCCCCAGACTAAGGCTAGGGCTCCCCTAGCTTCAGGCTAGGGCACCCCTAGGCTTTAGGCTCCCCTAGGCTAAGGGTAGGGCTCCCGTAGCCTTCAGGCTAGGGCACCCCTAGGCTTTAGGCTCCCCTAGGCTAAGGCTAGGACTCCCCTAGCCTTCAGGCAAGGGCACCCCTAGGCTTTAGTCTAGGGTTCCCCTAGGCTAAGGCTAGGGCTCCCCTAGCCTTCAGGCGAGGGCACCCCTAGGCTTTAGGCTAGGGCTCCCCTAGGCTAAGGCTAGGGCTCCCCTAGCCTTCAGGCGAGGGCACCCCTAGGCTTTAGGCTAGGGCTCCCCTAGGCTAAGGGTAGGGCTCCCCTAGCCTTCAGGCGAGGGCACCCCTAGGCTTTAGGCTAGGGCTCCCCTAGGCTAAGGCTAGGGCTCCCCTAGCCTTCAGGCGAGGGCACCCCTAGGCTAAGGCTAGGGCTCCCCTAGCCTTCAGGCTAGGGCACCCCTAGGCTTTAGTCTCCCCTAGGCTAAGGCTAGGGCTCCCCTAGTCTTCAGGCTAGGGCACCCCTAGGCTTTAGGCTCCCCTAGGCTAAGGCTAGGGCTCCCCTAGCCTTCAGGCTAGGACACCCCTAGGCTTTAGGCTCCCCTAGGCTAAGGCTAGGGCTCCCCTAGCCTTCAGGCTAGGGCACCCCTAGGCTTTTGGCTCCCCTAGGCTAAGGTTAGGGCTTCCCTAGCCTTCACGCTAGGGCACCCCTAGGCTTTAGGCTCCCGTAGGCTAAGGCTAGGGCTCCCCTAGCCTTCAGGCTAGGGCACCCCTAGGCTTTAGGCTCCCCTAGGCTAAGGCTAGGGCTCCCCTAGCCTTCAGGCTAGGGCACCCCTAGGATTTAGGCTCCCCTAGGCTAAGGCTAGGGCTCCCCTAGCCTTCAGGCTAGGGCACCCCTAGGCTTTAGGCTCCCCTAGGCTAAGGCTAGGGCTCCCCTAGCCTTCAGGCTAGGGCACCCCTAGGCTTTAGGCTCCCCTAGGCTAAGGCTAGGGCTCCCCTAGCCTTCAGGCGAGGGCACCCCTAGGCTTTAGGCTAGGGCTCCCCTAGGCTAAGGCTAGGGCTCCCCTAGCCTTCAGGCGAGGGCACCCGTAGGCTTTAGGCTAGGGCTCCCCTAGGCTAAGGCTAGGGCTCCCCTAGCCTTCAGGCGAGGGCACCCCTAGGCTTTAGGCTAGGGCTCCCCTAGGCTAAGGCTAGGGCTCCCCTAGCCTTCAGGCGAGGGCACCCCTAGGCTTTAGGCTAGGGCTCCCCTAGGCTAAGGCTAGGGCTCCCCTAGCCTTCAGGCGAGGGCACCCCTAGGCTTTAGGCTAGGGCTCCCATAGGCTAAGGCTAGGGCTCCCCTAGCCTTCAGGCGAGGGCACCCCTTGGCTTTAGGCTAGGGCTCCCCTAGGCTAAGGCTAGGGCTCCCCTAGCCTTCAGGCGAGGGCACCCCTAGGCTTTAGGCTAGGGCTCCCCTAGGCTAAGGCTAGGGCTCCCCTAGCCTTCAGGCGAGGGCACCCCTAGGCTTTAGTCTCCCCTAGGCTAAGGCAAGGGCTCCACTAGCCTTCAGGCTAGGGCACCCCTAGGCTTTAGGCTCCCCTAGGCTAAGGCTAGGGCTCCCCTAGCCTTCAGGCTAGAGCACCCCTAGGCTTTAGGCTCCGCTAGGCTAAGGCTAGGGCTCCCCTAGCCTTCAGGCTAGGGCACACCTAGGCTTTAGGCTCCCCTAGGTAAGGCTAGGGCTCCCCTAGCCTTCAGGCTAGGGCACACCTAGGCTTTAGGCTCCCCTAGGCTAAGGCTAGGGCTCCCCTAGCCTTCAGGCTAGGGCACACCTAGGCTTTAGGCTCCCTAGGCTAAGGCTAGGGTTCCCCTAGCCTTCAGGCGAGGGCACCCCTAGGCTTTAGGCTCCCCTAGGCTAAGGCTAGGGCTCCCCTAGCCTTCAGGCGAGGGCACCCCTAGGCTTTAGGCTAGGGCTCCCCTAGGCTAAGGCTAGGGCTCCCCTAGCCTTCAGGCTAGGGCACCCCTAGGCTTTAGGCTCGGCTCCCCTAGGCTAAGGCTAGTGCTCCCCTAGCCTTCAGGCTAGGGCACCCCTAGGCTTTAGGCTCCCCTAGGCTAAGGCTAGGGCTCCCCTAGCCTTCAGGCTAGGGCACCCCTAGGCTTTAGGCTCCCCTAGGCTAAGGCTAGGGCTCCCCTAGCCTTCAGGCTAGGGCACCCCTAGGCTTTAGGCTCCCCTAGGCTAAGGCTAGGGCTCCCCTAGTCTTCAGGCGAGGGCACCCCTAGGCTTTAGGCTCCCCTAGGCTAAGGCTAGGGCTCCCCTAGCCTTCAGGCTAGGGCACCCGTAGGCTTTAGGCTCCCCTAGGCTAAGGCTAGGGCTCCCCTAGCCTTCAGGCTAGGGCACCCCTAGGCTTTAGGCTCCCCTAGGCTAAGGCTAGGGCTCCCCTAGCCTTCAGGCTAGGGCACCCCTAGGCTTTAGGCTCCCCTAGGCTAAGGCTAGGGCTCCCCTAGCCTTCAGGCTAGGGCACCCCTAGGATTTAGGCTCCCCTAGGCTAAGGCTAGGGCTCCCCTAGCCTTCAGTCTAGGGCACCCCTAGGCTTTAGGCTCCCCTAGGCTAAGGCTAGGGCTCCCCTAGCCTTCAGGCGAGGGCACCCCTAGGCTTTAGGCTAGGGCTCCCCTAGGCTAAGGCTAGGGCTCCCCTAGCCTTCAGGCGAGGGCACCCCTAGGCTTTAGGCTAGGGCTCCCCTAGGCTAAGGCTAGGGCTCCCCTAGCCTTCAGGCGAGGGCACCCCTAGGCTTTAGGCTAGGGCTCCCCTAGGCTAAGGCTAGGGCTCCCCTAGCCTTCAGGCGAGGGCACCCCTAGGCTTTAGACTAGGGCTCCCCTAGGCTAAGGCTAGGGCTCCCCTAGCCTTCAGGCGAGGGCACCCCTAGGCTTTAGGCTAGGGCTCCCCTAGGCTAAGGCTAGGGCTCGCCTTCAGGCTAGGGAACCCCTAGGCTTTAGGCTAGGGCTCCCCTAGGCTAAGGCTAAGGCTCCCCTAGCCTTCAGGCGAGGGCACCCCTAGGCTTTAGGCTAGGGCTCCCCTAGGCTAAGGCTAGGGCTCCCCTAGCCTTCAGGCGAGGGCACCCCTAGGCTTTAGGCTAGGGCTCCCCTAGGCTAAGGCTAGGGCTCCCCTAGCCTTCAGGCGAGGGCACCCCTAGGCTTTAGGCTAGGGCTCCCCTAGGCTAAGACTAGGGCTCCCCTAGCCTTCAGGCTAGGGCACCCCTAGGCTTTAGGCTAGGGCTCCCCTAGGCTAAGGCTAGGGCTCCCCTAGCCTTCAGGGGAGGGCACCCCTTGGCTTTAGGCTAGGGCTCCCGTAGGCTAAGGCTAGGGCTTCCCTAGCCTTCAGGCGAGGGCACCCCTAGGCTTTAGGCTAGGGCTCGCCTAGGCTAAGGCTAGGGCTCCCCTAGCCTTCAGGCGAGGGCACCCCTAGGCTTTAGTCTCCCCTAGGCTAAGGCTAGGGCTCCCCTAGCCTTCAGGCTAGGGCACCCCTAGGCTTTAGTCTCCCCTAGGCTAAGGATAGGGCTCCCCTAGCCTTCAGGCTAGGGCACCCCTAGGCTTTAGTCTCCCCTAGGCTAAGGCTAGGGCTCCCCTAGCCTTCAGGCTAGGGCACACCTAGGCTTTAGGCTCCCCTATGATAAGGCTAGGGCTCCCCTAGCCTTCAGGCTAGGGCACACCTAGGCTTTAGGCTCCCCTAGGCTAAGGCTAGGGCTCCCCTAGCCTTCAGGCTAGGGCACACCTAGGCTTTAGGCTCCCCTAGGCTAAGGCTAGGGCTCCCCTAGCCTTCAGGCGAGGGCACCCCTAGGCTTTAGGCTCCCCTAGGCTAAGGCTAGGGCTCCCCTAGCCTTCCGGCGAGGGCACCCCTAGGCTTTAGGCTAGGGCTCCCCTAGGTTAAGGCTAGGGCTCCCCTAGCCTTAAGGCGAGGGCACCCCTAGGCTTTAGGCTAGGGCACCCCTAGGATTTAGGCTAGGGCTCCCCTAGGCTAAGGCTAGGGCTCCCCTAGCCTTCAGGCGAGGGCACCCCTAGGCTTTAGGCTAGGGCTCCCCTAGGCTAAGGCTAGGGCTCCCCTAGCATTCAGGCGAGGGCACCACTAGGCTTTAGGCTAGGGCTCCCCTCGGCTAAGGCTAGGGCTCCCCTAGCCTTCAGGCTAGGGCACCCCTAGGCTTTAGGCTCCCCTAGGCTAAGGCTAGGGCTCCCCTAGCCTTCAGGCTAGGGCACACCTAGGCTTTAGGCTCCCCTAGGCTAAGGCTAGGGCTCCCCTAGCTTCAGGCTAGGGCACCCCTAGGCTTTAGGCTCCCCTAGGCTAAGGGTAGGGCTCCCCTAGCCTTCAGGCTAGGGCACCCCTAGGCTTTAGGCTCCCCTAGGCTAAGGCTAGGACTCCCCTAGCCTTCAGGCGAGGGCACCCCTAGGCTTTAGGCTCCCCTAGGCTAAGGCTAGGGCTCCCCTAGCCTTCAGGCGAGGGCACCCCTAGGCTTTAGGCTAGGGTTCCCCTAGGCTAAGGCTAGGGCTCCCCTAGCCTTCAGGCGAGGGCACCCCTAGGCTTTAGGCTAGGGCTCCCCTAGGCTAAGGCTAGGGCTCCCCTAGCCTTCAGGCGAGGGCACCCCTAGGCTTTAGGCTAGGGCTTCCCTAGGCTAAGGGTAGGGGTCCCCTAGCCTTCAGGCGAGGGCACCCCTAGGCTTTAGGGTAGGGCTCCCCTAGGCTAAGGCTAGGGCTCCCCTAGCCTTCAGGCGAGGGCACCCCTAGGCTTTAGGCTAGGGCTCCCCTGGCTAAGGCTAGGGCTCCCCTAGCCTTCAGGCGAGGGCAGCCCTAGGCTTTAGGCTAGGGCTACCCTAGGCTAAGGCTAGGGCTCCCCTAGCCTTCAGGCGAGGGCACCCCTAGGCTTTAGGCTAGGGCTCCCATAGGCTAAGGCTAGGGCTCCCCTAGCCTTCAGGCTAGGGCACCCCTAGGCTTTAGTCTCCCCTAGGCTAAGGCTAGGGCTCCCCTAGTCTTCAGGCTAGGGCACCCCTAGGCTTTAGGCTCCCCTAGGCTAAGGCTAGGGCTCCCCTAGCCTTCAGGCTAGGACACCCCTAGGCTTTAGGCTCCCCTAGGCTAAGGCTAGGGCTCCCCTAGCCTTCAGGCTAGGGCACCCCTAGGCTTTAGGCTCCCCTAGGCTAAGGTTAGGGCTTCCCTAGCCTTCACGCTAGGGCACCCCTAGGCTTTAGGCTCCCCTAGGCTAAGGCTAGGGCTCCCCTAGCCTTCAGGCTAGGGCACCCCTAGGCTTTAGGCTCCCCTAGGCTAAGGCTAGGGCTCCCCTAGCCTTCAGGCTAGGGCACCCCTAGGCTTTAGGCTCCCCTAGGCTAAGGCTAGGGCTCCCCTAGCCTTCAGGCTAGGGCACCCCTAGGCTTTAGGCTCCCCTAGGCTAAGGCTAGGGCTCCCCTAGCCTTCAGGCGAGGGCACCCCTAGGCTTTAGGCTAGGGCTCCCCTAGGCTAAGGCTAGGGCTCCCCTAGCCTTCAGGCGAGGGCACCCGTAGGCTTTAGGCTAGGGCTCCCCTAGGCTAAGGCTAGGGCTCCCCTAGCCTTCAGGCGAGGGCACCCCTAGGCTTTAGGCTAGGGCTCCCCTAGGCTAAGGCTAGGGCTCCCCTAGCCTTCAGGCGAGGGCACCCCTAGGCTTTAGGCTAGGGCTCCCCTAGGCTAAGGCTAGGGCTCCCCTAGCCTTCAGGCGAGGGCACCCCTAGGCTTTAGGCTAGGGCTCCCCTAGGCTAAGGCTAGGGCTACCCTAGCCTTCAGGCGAGGGCACCCCTTGGCTTTAGGCTAGGGCTCCCCTAGGCTAAGGCTAGGGCTCCCCTAGCCTTCAGGCGAGGGCACCCCTAGGCTTTAGGCTAGGGCTCCCCTAGGCTAAGGCTAGGGCTCCACTAGCCTTCAGGCTAGGGCACCCCTAGGCTTTAGGCTCCCCTAGGCTAAGGCTAGGGCTCCCCTAGCCTTCAGGCTAGGGCACCCCTAGGCTTTAGGCTCCGCTAGGCTAAGGCTAGGGCTCCCCTAGCCTTCAGGCTAGGGCACACCTAGGCTTTAGGCTCCCCTAGGCTAAGGCTAGGGCTCCCCTAGCCTTCAGGCTAGGGCACCCCTAGGCTTTAGGCTCCCCTAGGCTAAGGCTAGGGCTCCCCTAGCCTTCAGGCTAGGGCACCCCTAGGCTTTAGGCTCCCCTAGGCTAAGGCTAGGGCTCCCCTAGCCTTCAGGCGAGGGCACCCCTAGGCTTTAGGCTAGGGCTCCCCTAGGCTAAGGCTAGGGCTCCCCTAGCCTTCAGGCGAGGGCACCCCTAGGCTTTAGGCTAGGGCTCCCCTAGGCTAAGGCTAGGGCTCCCCTAGCCTTCAGGCGAGGGCACCCCTAGGCTTTAGGCTAGGGCTCCCCTAGGCTAAGGCTAGGGCTCCCCTAGCCTTCAGGCGAGGGCACCCCTAGGCTTTAGGCTAGGGCTCCCCTAGGCTAAGGCTAGGGCTCCCCTAGCCTTCAGGCGAGGGCACCCCTAGGCTTTAGGCTAGGGCTCCCCTAGGCTAAGGCTAGGGCTCGCCTTCAGGCTAGGGAACCCCTAGGCTTTAGGCTAGGGCTCCCCTAGGCTAAGGCTAAGGCTCCCCTAGCCTTCAGGCGAGGGCACCCCTAGGCTTTAGGCTAGGGCTCCCCTAGGCTAAGGCTAGGGCTCCCCTAGCCTTCAGGCGAGGGCACCCCTAGGCTTTAGGCTAGGGCTCCCCTAGGCTAAGGCTAGGGCTCCCCTAGCCTTCAGGCGAGGGCACCCCTAGGCTTTAGTCTCCCCTAGGCTAAGGCTAGGGCTCCCCTAGCCTTCAGGCTAGGGCACCCCTAGGCTTTAGTCTCCCCTAGGCTAAGGATAGGGCTCCCCTAGCCTTCAGGCTAGGGCACCCCTAAGCTTTAGTCTCCCCTAGGCTAAGGCTAGGGCTCCCCTAGCCTTCAGGCTAGGGCACACCTAGGCTTTAGGCTCCCCTAGGCTAAGGCTAGGGCTCCCCTAGCCTTCAGGCTAGGGCACACCTAGGCTTTAGGCTCCCCTAGGCTAAGGCTAGGGCTCCCCTAGCCTTCAGGCTAGGGCACACCTAGGCTTTAGGCTCCCCTAGGCTAAGGCTAGGGCTCCCCTAGCCTTCAGGCGAGGGCACCCCTAGGCTTTAGGCTCCCCTAGGCTAAGGCTAGGGCTCCCCTAGCCTTCAGGCGAGGGCACCCCTAGGCTTTAGGCTAGGGCTCCCCTAGGCTAAGGCTATGGCTCCCCTAGCCTTAAGGCGAGGGCACCCCTAGGCTTTAGGCTAGGGCTCCCCTAGGCTAAGGCTAGGGCTCCCCTAGCCTTCAGGCGAGGGCACCCCTAGGCTTTAGGCTAGGGCTCCCCTAGGCTAAGGCTAGGGCTCTCCTAGCATTCAGGCGAGGGCACCACTAGGCTTTAGGCTAGGGCTCCCCTCGGCTAAGGCTAGGGCTCCCCTAGCCTTCAGGCTAGGGCATCCCTAGGCTTTAGGCTAGGGCTCCCCTAGGCTAAGGCTAGGGCTCCCCTAGCCTTCAGGCTAGGGCACCCCTTGGCTTTAGGCTAGGGCTCCCCTAGGCTAAGGCTAGGGCTCTCCTAGCCTTCAGGCGAGGGCACCACTAGGCTTTAGGCTAGGGCTCCCCTAGGCTAAGGCTAGGGCTCCCCTAGCCTTCAGGCTAGGGCTCCCCTAGGCTAAGGCTAGGGCTCCCCTAGCCTTCAGGCTAGGGCACCCCTAGGCTTTAGTCTCCCCTAGGCTAAGGCTAGGGCTCCCCTAGCCTTCAGGCTAGGGCACCCCTAGGCTTTAGGCTCCCCTAGGCTAAGGCTAGGGCTCCCCTAGCCTTCAGGCTAGGGCACCCCTAGGCTTTAGGCTCCCCTAGGCTAAGGCTAGGGCTCCTCTAGCCTTCAGGCTAGGGCACCCCTAGGCTTTAGGCTCCCCTAGGCTAAGGCTAGGGCTCCCCTAGCCTTCACGCTAGGGCACCCCTAGGCTTTAGGCTCCCCTAGGCTAAGGCTAGGGCTCCCCTAGCCTTCACGCTAGGGCACCCCTAGGCTTTAGGCTCCCCTAGGCTAAGGCTAGGGCTCCCCTAGCCTTCAGGCTAGGGCACCCCTAGGCTTTAGGCTCCCCTAGGCTAAGGCTAGGGCTCCCCTAGCCTTTAGGCTAGGGCACCCCTAGGCTTTAGGCTCCCCTAGGCTAAGGCTAGGGCTCCCCTAGCCTTCAGGCTAGGGCACCCCTAGGCTTTAGGCTCCCCTAGGCTAAGGCTAGGGCTCCCCTAGCCTTCAGGCTAGGGCACCCCTAGGCTTTAGGCTCCCCTAGGCTAAGGCTAGGGCTCCCCTAGACTTCAGGCTAGGGCACCCCTAGGCTTTAGGCTCCCCTAGGCTAAGGCTAGGGCTCCCCTAGCCTTCAGGCGAGGGCACCCCTAGGCTTTAGGCTAGGGCTCCCCTAGGCTAAGGCTAGGGCTCCCCTAGCCTTCAGGCGAGGGCACCCCTAGCCTTTAGGCTAGGGCTCCCCTAGGCTAAGGCTAGGGCTCCCCTAGCCTTCAGGCCAGGGCACCCTTAAGCTTTAGGCTAGGGCTCCCCTAGGCTAAGGCTAGGGCTCCCCTAGCCTTCAGGCGAGGGCACCCCTAGGCTTTAGGCTAGGGCTCCCCTAGGCTAAGGCTAGGGCTCCCCTAGCCTTCAGGCGAGGGCACCCCTAGGCTTTAGGCTAGGGCTCCCCTAGGCTAAGGCTAGGGCTACCCTAGCCTTCAGGCTAGGGCACCCCTAGGCTTTAGGCTAGGGCTCCCCTAGGCTAAGGCTAGGGCTCCCCTAGCCTTCAGGCGAGGGCACCCCTAGGCTTTAGGCTAGGGCTCCCCTAGGCTAAGGCTAGGGCTCCCCTAGCCTTCAGGCGAGGGCACCCCTAGGCTTTAGGCTAGGGCTCCCCTAGGCTAAGGCTAGGGCTCCCCTAGCCTTCAGGCGAGGGCACCCCTAGGCTTTAGGCTAGGGCTCCCCTAGGTTAAGACTAAGGCTCCCCTAGCCTTCAGGCGAGGGCACCCCTAGGCTTTAGGCTAGGGCTCCCCTAGGCTAAGGCTAGGGCTCCCCTAGCCTTCAGGCGAGGGCACCCCTAGGCTTTAGGCTAGGGCTCCCCTAGGCTAAGGCTAGGGCTCCCCTAGCCTTCAGGCGAGGGCACCCCTAGGCTTTAGGCTAGGGCTCCCCTAGGCTAAGGCTAGGGCTCCCCTAGCCTTCAGGCGAGGGCACCCCTAGGCTTTAGGCTAGGGCTCCCCTAGGTTAAGACTAGGGCTCCCCTAGCCTTCAGGCGAGGGCACTCCTAGGCTTTAGGCTAGGGCTCCCCTAGGCTAAGGCTAGGGCTCCCCTAGCCTTCAGGGGAGGGCACCCCTTGGCTTTAGGCTAGGGCTCCCGTAGGCTAAGGCTAGGGCTCCCCTAGCCTTCAGGCGAGGGCACCCCTAGGCTTTAGGCTAGGGCTCCCCTAGGCTAAGGCTAGGGCTCCACTAGCCTTCAGGCGAGGGCACCCCTAGGCTTTAGTCTCCCCTAGGCTAAGGCTAGGGCTCCCCTAGCCTTCAGGCTAGGGCACCCCTAGGCTTTAGTCTCCCCTAGGCTAAGGCTAGGGCTCCCCTAGCCTTCAGCCTAGGGCACCCCTTGGCTTTAGTCTCCCCTAGGCTAAGGCTAGGGCTCCCCTAGCCTTCAGGCTAGGGCACACCTAGGCTTTAGGCTCCCCTAGGCTAAGGCTAGGGCTCCCCTAGCCTTCAGGCTAGGGCACACCTAGGCTTTAGGCTCCCCTAGGCTAAGGCTAGTGCTCCCCTAGCCTTCAGGCTAGGGCACACCTAGGCTTTAGGCTCCCCTAGGCTAAGGCTAGGGCTCCCCTAGCCTTCAGGCGAGGGCACCCCTAGGCTTTAGGCAAGGGCTCCCCTAGGCTAAGGCTAGGGCTCCCCTAGCCTTCAGGCGAGGGCACCCCTAGGCTTTAGGCTAGGGCTCCCCTAGGCTAAGGCTAGGGCTCCCCTAGCCTTCAGGAGAGGGCACCACTAGGCTTTAGGCTAGGGCTCCCCTAGGCTAACGCTAGGGCTCCCCTAGCCTTCAGGCTAGGGCATCCCTAGGCTTTAGGCTAGGGCTCCCCTAGGCTAAAGCTAGGGCTCCCCTAGCCTTCAGGCTAGGGCACCCCTAGGCTTTAGGCTAGGGCTCCCCTAGGCTAAGGCTAGGGCTCCCCTAGCCTTCAGGCTAGGGCACCCCTAGGCTTTAGTCTCCCCTAGGCTAAGGCTAGGGCTCCCCTAGCCTTCAGGCTAGGGCACCCCTAGGCTTTAGGCTCCCCTAGGCTAAGGCTAGGGCTCCCCTAGCCTTCAGGCTAGGGCACCCCTAGGCTTTAGGCTCCCCTAGGCTAAGGCTAGGGCTCCCCTAGCCTTCAGGCTAGGGCACCCCTAGGCTTTAGTCTCCCCTAGGCTAAGGCTAGGGCTCCCCTAGCCTTCAGGCTAGGGCACCCCTAGGCTTTAGGCTCCCCTAGGCTAAGGCTAGGGCTCCCCTAGCCTTCAGGCTAGGGCACCCCTAGGCTTTAGGCTCCCCTAGGCTAAGGCTAGGGCTCCCCTAGCCTTCAGGCTAGGGCACCCCTTGGCTTTAGGCTCCCCTAGGCTAAGGCTAGGGCTCCCCTAGCCTTCACGCTAGGTCACCCCTAGGCTTTAGGCTCCCCTAGGCTAAGGCTAGGGCTCCCCTACCCTTCACGCTAGGGCACCCCTAGGCTTTAGGCTCCCCTAGGCTAAGGCTAGGGCTCCCCTAGCCTTCAGGCTAGGGCACCCCTAGGCTTTAGGCTCCCCTAGGCTAAGGCTAGGGCTCCCCTAGCCTTTAGGCTAGGGCACCCCTAGGCTTTAGGCTCCCCTAGGCTAAGGCTAGGGCTCCCCTAGCCTTCAGGCTAGGGCACCCCTAGGCTTTAGGCTCCCCTAGGCTAAGGCTAGGGCTCCCCTAGCCTTCAGGCTAGGGCACCCCTAGGCTTTAGGCTCCCCTAGGCTAAGGCTCGGGCTCCCCTAGCCTTCAAGCGAGGGCACCCCTAGGCTTTAGGCTAGGGCTCCCCTAGGCTAAGGCTAGGGCTCCCCTAGCCTTCAGGCGAGGGCACCCCTAGGCTTTAGGCTAGGGCTCCCCTAGGCTAAGGCTAGGGCTCCCCTAGCCTTCAGGCGAGGGCACCCCTAGGCTTTAGGCTAGGGCTCCCCTAGGCTAAGGCTAGGGCTCCCCTAGCCTTCAGGCTAGGGAACCCCTAGGCTTTAGGATAGGGATCCCCTAGGCTAAGGCTAGGGCTCCCCTAGCCTTCAGGCGAGGGCACCCCTAGGCTTTAGGCTAGGGCTCCCCTAGGCTAAGGCTAGGGCTCCCCTAGCCTTCAGGCGAGGGCACCCCTAGGCCTTAGGCTAGGGCTCCCCTAGGCTAAGGCTAGGGCTCCCCTAGCCTTCAGGCGAGGGCACCCCTAGGCTTTAGGCTAGGGCTCCCCTAGGCTAAGACTAGGGCTCCCCTAGCCTTCAGGCGAGGGCAACCCTAGGCTTTAGGCTAGGGCTCCCCTAGGCTAAGGCTAGGGCTCCCCTAGCCTTCAGGCGAGGGCACCCCTTGGCTTTAGGCTAGGGCTCCCCTAGGCTAAGGCTAGGGCTCCCCTAGGCTAAGGCTAGGGCTCCCCTAGCCTTCAGGCGAGGGCACCCCTAGGCTTTAGTCTCCCCTAGGCTAAGGCTAGGGCTCCCCTAGCCTTCAGGCTAGGGCACCCCTAGGCTTTAGTCTCCCCTAGGCTAAGGCTAGGTCTCCCCTAGCCTTCAGGCGAGGGCACCCCTAGGCTTTAGTCTCCCCTAGGCTAAGGCTAGGGCTCCCCTAGCCTTCAGGCTAGGGCACCCCTAGGCTTTAGTCTCCCCTAGGCTAAGGCTAGGGCTCCCCTAGCCTTCAGGCTAGGGCACCCCTAGGCTTTAGTCTCCCCTAGGCTAAGGCTAGGGCTCCCCTAGCCTTCAGGCTAGGGCACACCTAGGCTTTAGGCTCCCCTAGGCTAAGGCTAGGGCTCCCCTAGCCTTCAGGCTAGGGCACACCTAGGCTTTAGACTCCCCTAGGCTAAGGCTAGGGCTCCCCTAGCCTTCAGGCTAGGGCACACCTAGGCTTTAGGCTCCCCTAGGCTAAGGCTAGGGCTCCCCAAGCCTTCAGGCGAGGGCACCCCTAGGCTTTAGGCTAGGGCTCCCCTAGGCTAAGGCTAGGGCTCCCCTAGCCTTAAGGCGAGGGCACCCCTAGGCTTTAGGCTAGGGCTCCCCTAGGCTAAGGCTAGGGCTCCCCTAGCCTTAAGGCGAGGGCACCCCTAGGCTTTAGGCTAGGGCTCCCCTAGGCTAAGGCTAGGGCTCCCCTAGCCTTCAGGCGAGGGCACCCCTAAGCTTTAGGCTAGGGCTCCCCTAGGCTAAGGCGAGGGCTCCCCTAGCCTTCAGGCGAGGGCACCCCTAGGCTTTAGGCTAGGGATCCCCTAGGCTAAGGCTAGGGCTCCCCTTGCCTTCAGGCGAAGGCACCACTAGGCTTTAGGCTAGGGCTCCCCTAGGCTAAGGCTAGGGCTCCCCTAGCCTTCAGGCTAGGTCATCCCTAGGCTTTAGGCTAGGGCTCCCCTAGGCTAAGGCTAGGGCTCCCCTAGCCTTCAGGCTAGGGCACCCCTAGGCTTTAGGCTAGGGCTCCTCTAGGCTAAGGCTAGGGCTCCCCTAGCCTTCAGGCTAGGACACCCCTAGGCTTTAGTCTCCCCAAGCTAAGGCTAGGGCTCCCCTAGCCTTCAGGCTAGGGCACCCCTAGGCTTTAGGCTCCCCTAGGCTAAGGCTAGGGCTCCCCTAGCCTTCAGGCTAGGGCACCCCTAGGCTTTAGGCTCCCCTAGGCTAAGGCTAGGGCTCCCCTAGCCTTCAGGGTAGGGCACCCCTAGGCTTTAGGCTAGGGCTCCCCTAGGCTAAGGCTAGGGCTCCCCTAGCCTTCAGGCTAGGGCACCCCTAGGCTTTAGGCTCCCCTAGGCTAAGGCTAGGGCTCCCCTTGGCTTCAGGCTAGGGCACCCCTAGGCTTTAGGCTAGGGCTCCCCTAGGCTAAGGCTAGGGCTCCCCTAGCCTTTAGGCTAGGGCACCCCTAGGCTTTAGGCTCCCCTAGGCTAAGGCTAGGGCTCCCCTAGCCTTCAGGCTAGGGCACCCCTAGGCTTTAGGCTAGGGCTCCCCTAGGCTAAGGCTAGGGCTCCCCTAGCCTTCAGGCTAGGGCACCCCTAGGCTTTAGGCTCCCCTAGGCTAAGGCTAGGGCTCCCCTAGCCTTCAGGCTAGGGCACCCCTAGGCTTTAGGCTCCCCTAGGCTAAGGCTAGGGCTCCCCTAGCCTTCAGGCTAGGGCACCCCTAGGATTTAGGCTCCTCTAGGCTAAGGCTAGGGCTCCCCTCTCCTTCAGGCTAGGGCACCCCTAGGCTTTAGGCTCCCGTAGGCTAAGGCTAGGGCTCCCCTAGCCTTCAGGCTAGGGCAGCCCTAGGCTTTAGGCTCCCCTAGGCTAAGGCTAGGGCTCCCCTAGCCTTCAGGCTAGGGCACCCCTAGGCTTTAGGCTCCCCTAGGCTAAGGCTAGGGCTCCCCTAGCCTTCAGGCTAGGGCACCCCTAGGCTTTAGGATCCCCTACGCTAAGGCTAGGGCTCCCCTAGCCTTCAGGCTAGGGCACCCCTAGGCTTTAGGCTAGGGTTCCCCTAGGCTAAGGCTAGGGCTCCCCTAGCCTTCAGGCTAGGGCACCCCTAGGCTTTAGGCTCCCCTAGGCTAAGGCTTGGGCTCCCCTAGCCTTCAGGCTAGGGCACCCATAGGCTTTAGGCTAGGGCTCCCCTAGGCTAAGCTAGGGCTCCCCTAGCCTTCAGGCTAGGGCACCCCTGGGCTTTAGGCTCCCCTAGGCTAAGGCTAGGGCTCCCCTAGCCTTCAGGCTAGGGCACCCCTAGGCTTTAGGCTAGGGCACCCCTAGGCTAAGGCTAGGGCTCCCCTAGCCTTCAGGCTAGGGGACCCCTAGGCTTTAGGCTCCCCTAGGCTAAGGCTAGGGCTCCCCTAGCCTTCAGGCTAGGGCACCCCAAGGCTTTAGGCTAGGGATCCCCTAGGCTAAGGCTAGGGCTCCCCTAGCCTTCAAGCTAGGGCACCCCTAGGCTATAGGCTCCCCTAGACTAAGGCTAGGGCTCCCCTAGCCTTCAGGCTAGGGCACCCCTGGCTTTAGGCTGGGGCTCCCCTAGGCTAAGGCTAGGGCTCCCCTAGCCTTCAGGCTAGGGCACCCCTAGGCTTTAGGCTCCCCTAGGCTAAGGCTAGGGCTCCCCTAGCCTTCAGGCTAGGGCACCCCTAGGCTTTAGGCTCCCCTAGGCTAAGGCTAGGGCTCCCCTAGCCTTCAGGCTAGGGCACCCCTAGGCTTTAGGCTCCCCTAGGCTAAGGCTAGGGCTCCCCTAGCCTTCAGGCTAGGGCACCCCTAGGCTTTAGGCTCCGCTAGGCTAAGGCTAGGGCTCCCCTAGCCTTCAGGCTAGGGCACCCCTAGGCTTTAGGCTTGGGCTCCCCTAGGCTAAGGCTAGGGCTCCCCTAGCCTTCAGGCTAGGGCACCCCTAGGCTTTAGGCTCCCCTAGGCTAAGGCTAGGGCTCCCCTAGCCTTCAGGCTAGGGCACCCCTAGGCTTTAGGCTCACCTAGGCTAAGGCTAGGGCTCCCCTAGCCTTCAGGCTAGGGCACCCCTAGGCTTTAGGCTCGGGCTCCCCTAGGCTAAGGCTAGGGCTCCCCTAGCCTTCAGGCTAGGGCACCCCTAGGCTTTAGGCTCCCCTAGGCTAAGGCTAGGGCTCCCCTAGCCTTCAGGCTAGGGCACCCCTAGGCTTTAGGCTCCCCTAGGCTAAGGCTAGGGCTCCCCTAGCCTTCAGGCTAGGGCACCCCTAGGCTTTAGGCTCCCCTAGGCTAAGGCTAGGGCTCCCCTAGCCTTCAGGCTAGGGCACCCCTAGGCTTTAGGCTCCCCTAGGCTAAGGCTAGGGCTCCCCTAGCTTTCAGGCTAGGGCACCCCTAGGCTTTAGGCTCCCCTAGGCTAAGAATAGGGCTCCCCTAGCCTTCAGGCTAGGGCACCCCTAGGCTTTAGGCTCCCCTAGGCTAAGGTTAGGGCTCCCCTAGCCTTCAGGCTAGGGCACCCCTAGGCTTTAGGCTCCCCTAGGCTAAGGCTAGGGCTCCCCTAGCCTTCAGGCTCGGGCACCCCTAGGCTTTAGGCTCCCCTAGGCTAAGGCTAGTGCTCCCCTAGCCTTCAGGCTCGGGCACCCCTAGGCTTTAGGCTCCCCTAGGCTAAGGCTAGGGCTCCCCTAGCCTTCAGGCTCAGGCACCCCTAGGCTTTAGGCTCCCCTAGGCTAAGGCTAGGGCTCCGCTAGCCTTCAGTCTCGGGCACCCCTAGGCTTTAGGCTCCCCTAGGCTAAGGCTAGGGCTCCCCTAGCCTTCAGGCTAGGGCACCCCTAGGCTAGGCTCCCCTAGGCTAAGGCTAGGGCTCCCCTAGCCTTCAGGCTAGGGCACCCCTAGGCTTTAGGCTCCCCTAGGCTAAGGCTAGGGCTCCCCTAGCCTTCAGGCTAGGGCACCCCTAGGATTTAGGCTCCTCTAGGCTAAGGCTAGGGCTCCCCTCTCCTTCAGGCTAGGGCACCCCTAGGCTTTAGGCTCCCGTAGGCTAAGGCTAGGGCTCCCCTAGCCTTCAGGCTAGGGCAGCCCTAGGCTTTAGGCTCCCCTAGGCTAAGGCTAGGGCTCCCCTAGCCTTCAGGCTAGGGCACCCCTAGGCTTTAGGCTCCCCTAGGCTAAGGCTAGGGCTCCCCTAGCCTTCAGGCTAGGGCACCCCTAGGCTTTAGGATCCCCTACGCTAAGGCTAGGGCTCCCCTAGCCTTCAGGCTAGGGCACCCCTAGGCTTTAGGCTAGGGTTCCCCTAGGCTAAGGCTAGGGCTCCCCTAGCCTTCAGGCTAGGGCACCCCTAGGCTTTAGGCTCCCCTAGGCTAAGGCTAGGGCTCCCCTAGCCTTCAGGCTAGGGCACCCATAGGCTTTAGGCTAGGGCTCCCCTAGGCTAAGCTAGGGCTCCCCTAGCCTTCAGGCTAGGGCACCCCTAGGCTTTAGGCTCCCCTAGGCTAAGGCTAGGGCTCCCCTAGCCTTCAGGCTAGGGCACACCTAGGCTTTAGGCTAGGGCACCCCTAGGCTAAGGCTAGGGCTCCCCTAGCCTTCAGGCTAGGGGACCCCTAGGCTTTAGGCTCCCCTAGGCTAAGGCTAGGGCTCCCCTAGCCTTCAGGCTAGGGCACCCAAAGGCTTTAGGCTAGGGATCCCCTAGGCTAAGGCTAGGGCTCCCCTAGCCTTCAGGCTAGGGCACCCCTAGGCTATAGGCTCCCCTAGACTAAGGCTAGGGCTCCCCTAGCCTTCAGGCTAGGGCACCCCTGGCTTTAGGCTGGGGCTCCCCTAGGCTAAGGCTAGGGCTCCCCTAGCCTTCAGGCTAGGGCACCCCTAGGCTTTAGGCTCCCCTAGGCTAAGGCTAGGGCTCTCCTAGCCTTCAGGCTAGGGCACCCCTAGGCTTTAGGCTCCCCTAGGCTAAGGCTAGGGCTCCCCTAGCCTTCAGGCTAGGGCACCCCTAGGCTTTAGGCTCCCCTAGGCTAAGGCTAGGGCTCCCCTAGCCTTCAGGCTAGGGCACCCCTAGGCTTTAGGCTCCGCTAGGCTAAGGCTAGGGCTCCCCTAGCCTTCAGGCTAGGGCACCCCTAGGCTTTAGGCTTGGGCTCCCCTAGGCTAAGGCTAGGGCTCCCCTAGCCTTCAGGCTAGGGCACCCCTAGGCTTTAGGCTCCCCTAGGCTAAGGCTAGGGCTCCCCTAGCCTTCAGGCTAGGGCACCCCTAGGCTTTAGGCTCACCTAGGCTAAGGCTAGGGCTCCCCTAGCCTTCAGGCTAGGGCACCCCTAGGCTTTAGGCTCGGGCTCCCCTAGGCTAAGGCTAGGGCTCCCCTAGCCTTCAGGCTAGGGCACCCCTAGGCTTTAGGCTCCCCTAGGCTAAGGCTAGGGCTCCCCTAGCCTTCAGGCTAGGGCACCCCTAGGCTTTAGGCTCCCCTAGGCTAAGGCTAGGGCTCCCCTAGCCTTCAGGCTAGGGCACCGCTAGGCTTTAGGCTCCCCTAGGCTAAGGCTAGGGCTCCCCTAGCCTTCAGGCTAGGGCACCCCTAGGCTTTAGGCTCCCCTAGGCTAAGGCTAGGGCTCCCCTAGCTTTCAGGCTAGGGCACCCCTAGGCTTTAGGCTCCCCTAGGCTAAGAATAGGGCTCCCCTAGCCTTCAGGCTAGGGCACCCCTAGGCTTTAGGCTCCCCTAGGCTAAGGTTAGGGCTCCCCTAGCCTACAGGCTAGGGCATACCTAGGCTTTAGGCTCCCCTAGGCTAAGGCTAGGGCTCCCCTAGCCTTCAGGCTCGGGCACCCCTAGGCTTTAGGCTCCCCTAGGCTAAGGCTAGTGCTCCCCTAGCCTTCAGGCTCGGGCACCCCTAGGCTTTAGGCTCCCCTAGGCTAAGGCTAGGGCTCCCCTAGCCTTCAGGCTCGGGCACCCCTAGACTTTAGGCTCCCCTAGGCTAAGGCTAGGGCTCCGCTAGCCTTCAGTCTCGGGCACCCCTAGGCTTTAGGCTCCCCTAGGCTAAGGCTAGGGCTCCCCTAGCCTTCAGGCTAGGGCACCCCTAGGCTAGGCTCCCCTAGGCTAAGGCTAGGGCTCCCCTAGCCTTCAGGCTAGGGCACCCCTAGGCTTTAGGCTCCCCTAGGCTAAGGCTAGGGCTCCCCTAGCCTTCAGGCTAGGGCACCCCTAGGCTTTAGGCTCCCCTAGGCTAAGGCTAGGGCTCCCCTAGCCTTCAGGCTAGGGCACCCCTAGGCTTTAGGCTCCCCTAGGCTAAGGCTAGGGCTCCCCTAGCCTTCAGGCTAGGGCACCCCTAGGCTTTAGGCTCCCCTAGGCTAAGGCTAGTGCTCCCCTAGCCTTCAGGCTAGGGCACCCCTAGGCTTTAGGCTCCCCTAGGCTAAGGCTAGGGCTCCCCTAGCCTTCAGGTTCGGGCACCCCTAGGCTTTAGGCTCCCCTAGGCTAAGGCTAGGGCTCCCCTAGCCTTCAGGCTCGGGCACCCCTAGGCTTTAGGCTCCCCTAGGCTAAGGCTAGGGCTCCCCTAGCCTTCAGGCTCGGGCACCCCTAGGCTTTACGCTCCCCTAGGCTAAGGCTTGGGCTCCGCTAGCCTTCAGGCTCGGGCACCCCTAGGCTTTAGGCTCCCCTAGGCTAAGGCTAGGGCTCCCCTAGCCTTTAGGCTAGGGCACCCCTAGGCTAGGCTCCCCTAGGCTAAGGCTAGGGCTCCCCTAGCCTTCAGGCTAGGGCGACCCTAGGCTTTAGGCTCCCCTAGGCTAAGGCTAGGGCTCCCCTAGCCTTCAGTCTAGGGCACCCCTAGGCTTTAGGTTCCCCTAGGCTAAGGCTAGGGCTCCCCTAGCCTTCAGGCTAGGGCACCCCTAGGCTTTAGGCTCCCCTAGGCTAAGGCTAGGGCTCCCCTAGACTTCAGGCTAGGGCACCCCTAGGCTTTAGGCTCCCCTAGGCTAAGGCTATGGCTCCCCTAGCCTTCAGGCCAGGGCAACCCTAGGCTTTAGGCTCCCCTAGGCTAAGGCTAGGGCTCCCCTAGCCTTCAGCTAGGGCACCCCTAGGCTTTAGGCTCCCCTACACTAAGGCTAGGGCTCCCCTAGCCTTCAGGCTAGGGCACCCCTAGGCTTTAGGCTCCCCTAGGCTAAGGCTAGGGCTCCCCTAGCCTTCAGGCTAGGGTAGCCCTAGGCTTTAGGCTCCTCTAGGCTAAGGCTAGGGCTCCCCTAGCCTTCAGGCTAGGGCTCCCCTAGGCTTTAGGATCCCCTAGGCTAAGGCTAGGGCTCCCCTAGGCTAAGGCTAGGGCTCCCCTAGCCTTCAGGCTAGGGAACCCCTAGGTTTTAGGCTACCCTAGGCTAAGGCTAGGGCTCCCCTAGCCTTCAGGCTAGGGCACCCCTAGGCTTTAGGGTCCCCTAGGCTAAGGCTAGGGCTCCCCTAGCGTTCAGGCTACGGCACCCCTAGGCTTTAGGCTCCCCTAGGCTAAGGCTAGGGCTCCCCTAGCCTTCAGGCTAGGGCACCCCTAGGCTTTAGGCTAGGGCACCCCTAGGCTAAGGCTAGGGCTCCCCTAGACTTCAGGCTAGGGCACCCCTAGGCTTTAGGCTCCCCTAGGCTAAGGCTAGGGCTCCCCTAGCCTTCAGGCTAGGGCACCCCTAGGCTTTAGGCTAGGGCTCCCCTAGGCTAAGGCTAGGGCTCCCCTAGCCTTGAGGCTAGGGCACCCCTATGCTTTAGGCTAGGGCTCCCCTAGGCTAAGCCTAGGGCTCCCCTAGCCTTCAGGCTAGGGCACCCCTAGGCTTTAGGCTCCCCTAGGCTAAGGCTAGGGCTCCGCTAGCCTTCAGTCTCGGGCACCCCTAGGCTTTAGGCTCCCCTAGGCTAAGGCTAGGGCTCCCCTAGCCTTCAGGCTAGGGCACCCCTAGGCTAGGCTCCCCTAGGCTAAGGCTAGGGCTCCCCTAGCCTTCAGGCTAGGGCACCCCTAGGCTTTAGGCTCCCCTAGGCTAAGGCTAGGGCTCCCCTAGCCTTCAGGCTAGGGCACCCCTAGGCTTTAGGCTCCCCTAGGCTAAGGCTAGGGCTCCCCTAGCCTTCAGGCTAGGGCACCCCTAGGCTTTAGGCTCCCCTAGGCTAAGGCTAGGGCTCCCCTAGCCTTCAGGCTAGGGCACCCCTAGGCTTTAGGCTCCCCTAGGCTAAGGCTAGTGCTCCCCTAGCCTTCAGGCTAGGGCACCCCTAGGCTTTAGGCTCCCCTAGGCTAAGGCTAGGGCTCCCCTAGCCTTCAGGTTCGGGCACCCCTAGGCTTTAGGCTCCCCTAGGCTAAGGCTAGGGCTCCCCTAGCCTTCAGGCTCGGGCACCCCTAGGCTTTAGGCTCCCCTAGGCTAAGGCTAGGGCTCCCCTAGCCTTCAGGCTCGGGCACCCCTAGGCTTTACGCTCCCCTAGGCTAAGGCTTGGGCTCCGCTAGCCTTCAGGCTCGGGCACCCCTAGGCTTTAGGCTCCCCTAGGCTAAGGCTAGGGCTCCCCTAGCCTTCAGGCTAGGGCACCCCTAGGCTAGGCTCCCCTAGGCTAAGGCTAGGGCTCCCCTAGCCTTCAGGCTAGGGCGACCCTAGGCTTTAGGCTCCCCTAGGCTAAGGCTAGGGCTCCCCTAGCCTTCAGTCTAGGGCACCCCTAGGCTTTAGGTTCCCCTAGGCTAAGGCTAGTGCTCCCCTAGCCTTCAGGCTAGGGCACCCCTAGGCTTTAGGCTCCCCTAGGCTAAGGCTAGGGCTCCCCTAGACTTCAGGCTAGGGCACCCCTAGGCTTTAGGCTCCCCTAGGCTAAGGCTATGGCTCCCCTAGCCTTCAGGCCAGGGCAACCCTAGGCTTTAGGCTCCCCTAGGCTAAGGCTAGGGCTCCCCTAGCCTTCAGCTAGGGCACCCCTAGGCTTTAGGCTCCCCTACACTAAGGCTAGGGCTCCCCTAGCCTTCAGGCTAGGGCACCCCTAGGCTTTAGGCTCCCCTAGGCTAAGGCTAGGGCTCCCCTAGCCTTCAGGCTAGGGTAGCCCTAGGCTTTAGGCTCCTCTAGGCTAAGGCTAGAGCTCCCCTAGCCTTCAGGCTAGGGCTCCCCTAGGCTTTAGGCTCCCCTAGGCTAAGGCTAGGGCTCCCCTAGGCTAAGGCTAGGGCTCCCCTAGCCTTCAGGCTAGGGAACCCCGAGGTTTTAGGCTACCCTAGGCTAAGGCTAGGGCTCCCCTAGCCTTCAGGCTAGGGCACCCCTAGGCTTTAGGGTCCCCTAGGCTAAGGCTAGGGCTCCCCTAGCGTTCAGGCTACGGCACCCCTAGGCTTTAGGCTCCCCTAGGCTAAGGCTAGGGCTCCCCTAGCCTTCAGGCTAGGGCACCCCTAGGCTTTAGGCTAGGGCACCCCTAGGCTAAGGCTAGGGCTCCCCTAGACTTCATTCTAGGGCACCCCTAGGCTTTAGGCTCCCCTAGGCTAAGGCTAGGGCTCCCCTAGCCTTCAGGCTAGGGCACCCCTAGGCTTTAGGCTAGGGCTCCCCTAGGCTAAGGCTAGGGCTCCCCTAGCCTTGAGGCTAGGGCACCCCTATGCTTTAGGCTAGGGCTCCCCTAGGCTAAGCCTAGGGCTCCCCTACCCTTCAGGCTAGGGCACCCCTAGGCTTTAGGCTCCCCTAGGCTAAGGCTAGGTCTCCCCTAGCCTTCAGGCTAGGGCACCCCTAGGCTTTAGGCTAGGGCTCCCCTAGGCTAAGGCTAGGGTTCCCCTAGCCTTCAGGCTAGGGCACCCCTAGGCTTTAGGCTAGCGCTCCCCTCGGCTAAGGCTAGGGCTCCCCTAGCCTTCAGGCTAGGGCACCCCTAGGCTTTAGGCTCCCCTAGGCTAAGGCTAGGGCTCCCCTAGCCTTCAGGCTAGGGCACCCCTAGGCTTTAGGTTAGGGCTCCCCTAGGCTAAGCCTAGGGCTCCCCTAGCCTTCAGGCTAGGGCACCCCTAGGCTTTAGGCTCCCCTAGGCTAAGGCTAGGGCTCCCCTAGCCTTCAGGCTAGGGCACCTGTAGGCCTTAGGCTCCCGTAGGCTAAGGCTAGGGCTCCCCTAGCCTTCAGGCTAGGGCACCCCTAGGCTTTAGGCTAGGGCTCCCCTAGGCTAAGGCTAGGGCTCCCCTAGCCTTCAGGCTAGGGCACCCCTAGGCTTTAGGCTCCCCTAGGCTAAGGCTAGGGCTCCCCTAGCCTTCAGGCTAGGGCACCCTTAGGCTTTAGGCTAGGGCTCCCCTAGGCTAAGGCTAGGGCTCCCATAGCCTTCAGGCTAGGGCACCCCTAGGCTTTAGGCTCCCCTAGGCTAAGGCTAGGGCTCCCCTAGCCTTCTGGCTAGGGCACCCCTAGGCTTTAGGCTACGGCTCCCCTAGGCTAAGGCTAGGGCTCCCCTAGCCTTCAGTCTAGGGCACCCCTAGGCTTTAGGCTCCCCTAGGCTAAGGCTAGGGCTCCCCTAGCCTTCAGACTAGGGCAACCCTAGGCTTTAGGCTAGGGATTCCCTAGGCTAAGGCTAGGGCTCCCCTAGCCTTCAGGGTAGGGCACCCCTAGGCTTTAGGCTCCCCTAGGCTAAGGCTAGGGCTCCCCTAGCCTTCAGGCTAGGACACCCCTAGGTTTTAGGCTAGGGCTCCCCTAGGGTAAGGCTAGGGCTCCCCTAGCCATCAGGCTAGGGCACCCCTAGGCTTTAGGCTCCCCTAGACTAAGGCTAGGGCTCCCCTAGCCTGAAGGCTAGTGCACCCCTAGGCTTTAGGCTAGGGCTCCCCTAGGCTAAGGGTAGGGCTCCCCTAGCCTACAGGCTAGGGCACCCCTAGGCTTTAGGCTCCGCTAGGCTAAGGCTAGGGGTCCCCTAGCCTTCAGGCTAGGGCACCCCTAGGCTTTCGGCTCGGGCTCCCCTAGGCTAAGGCTAGGGCTCCCCTAGCCTTCAGGCTAGGGCACCCCTAGGCTTTAGGCTCCCCTAGGCTAAGGCTAGGGCTCCCCTAGCCTTCAGGCTAGGGCTCCCCTAGCCTTCAGGCTAGGGCACCCCTAGGCTTTAGGCTCCCCTAGGCTAAGGCTAGGGCTCCCCTAGCCTTCAGGCTAGGGCACCCCTAGGCTTTAGGCTCCCCTAGGCTAAGGCTAGGGCTCCCCTAGCCTTCAGGCGAGGGCACCCCTAGGCTTTAGGCTCCCCTAGGCTAAGGCTAGGGCTCCCCTAGCCTTCAGGCGAGGGCACCCCTAGGCTTTAGGCTCCCCTAGGCTAAGGCTAGGGCTCCCCTAGCCTTCAGGCTAGGGCACCCCTAGGCTTTAGGCTCCCCTAGGCTAAGGCTAGGGCTCCCCTAGCCTTCAGGCTAGGGCACCCCTAGGCTTTAGGCTCCCCTAGGCTAAGGCTAGGGCTCCCCTAGCCTTCAGGCTAGGGCACCCCTAGGCTTTAGGCTCCCCTAGGCTAAGGCTAGGGCTCCCCTAGCCTTCAGGCTAGGGCACCCCTAGGCTTTAGGCTCCCCTAGGCTAAGGCTAGGGCTCCCCTAGCCTTCAGGCTAGGGCTCCCCTAGGCTTTAGGCTCCCCTAGGCTAAGGCTAGGGCTGCCCTAGGCTAAGGCTAGGGCTCCCCTAGCCTTCAGGCTAGGGCACCCCTAGGTTTTAGGCTCCCCTAGGCTAAGGCTAGGGCTCCCCTAGCCTTCAGGCTAGGGCACCCCTAGGCTTTAGGGTCCCCTAGGCTAAGGCTAGGGCTCCCCTAGCGTTCAGGCTACGGCACACCTAGGCTTTAGGCTCCCCTAGGCTAAGGCTAAGGCTCCCCTAGCCTTCAGGCTAGGCACCCCTAGACTTTAGGCTAGGGCTCCCCTAGGCTAAGGCTAGGGCTCCCCTAGCCTTCAGGCTAGGGCACCCTTAGGCTTTAGGCTCCCCTAGGCTAAGGCTAGGGCTCCCCTAGCCTTCAGGCTAGGGCACCCCTAGGCTTTAGGCTAGGGCTCCCCTAGCCTTCAGGCTAGGGCACCCCTTGGCTTTAGTCTCCCCTAGGCTAAGGCTAGGGCTCCCCTAGCCTTCAGGCTAGGGCACACCTAGGCTTTAGGCTCCCCTAGGCTAAGGCTAGGGCTCCCCTAGCCTTCAGGCTAGGGCACACCTAGGCTTTAGGCTCCCCTAGGCTAAGGCTAGTGCTCCCCTAGCCTTCAGGCTAGGGCACACCTAGGCTTTAGGCTCCCCTAGGCTAAGGCTAGGGCTCCCCTAGCCTTCAGGCGAGGGCACCCCTAGGCTTTAGGCTCCCCTAGGCTAAGGCTAGGGCTCCCCTAGCCTTCAGGCGAGGGCACCCCTAGGCTTTAGGCTAGGGCTCCCCTAGGCTAAGGCTAGGGCTCCCCTAGCCTTAAGGTGAGGGCACCCCTAGGCTTTAGGCTAGGGCTCCCCTAGGCTAAGGCTAGGGCTCCCCTAGCCTTCAGGCGAGGGCACCCCTAGGCTTTAGGCTAGGGCTCCCCTAGGCTAAGGCTAGGGCTCCCCTAGCCTTCAGGCGAGGGCACCACTAGGCTTTAGGCTAGGGCTCCCCTAGGCTAAGGCTAGGGCTCCCCTAGCCTTCAGGCGAGGGCACCACTAGGCTTTAGGCTAGGGCTCCCCTAGGCTAAGGCTAGGGCTCCCCTAGCCTTCAGGCTAGGGCATCCCTAGGCTTTAGGCTAGGGCTCCCCTAGGCTAAGGCTAGGGCTCCCCTAGCCTTCAGGCTAGGGCACCCCTAGGCTTTAGGCTAGGGCTCCCCTAGGCTAAGGCTAGGGCTCCCCTAGCCTTCAGGCTAGGGCACCCCTAGGCTTTAGGCTCCCCTAGGCTAAGGCTAGGACTCCCCTAGCCTTCAGGCTAGGGCACCCCTAGGCTTTAGGCTCCCCTAGGCTAAGGCTAGGGCTCCCCTAGCCTTCAGGCTAGGGCACCCCTAGGCTTTAGGCTCCCCTAGGCTAAGGCTAGGGCTCCCCTAGCCTTCACGCTAGGGCACCCCTAGGCTTTAGGCTCCCCTCGGCTAAGGCTAGGGCTCCCCTACCCTTCACGCTAGGGCACCCCTAGGCTTTAGGCTCCCCTAGGCTAAGGCTAGGGCTCCCCTAGCCTTCAGGCTAGGGCACCCCTAGGCTTTAGGCTCCCCTAGGCTAAGGCTAGGGCTCCCCTAGCCTTTAGGCTAGGGCACCCCTAGGCTTTAGGCTCCCCTAGGCTAAGGCTAGGGCTCCCCTAGCCTTCAGGCTAGGGCACCCCTAGGCTTTAGGCTCCCCTAGGCTAAGGCTAGGGCTCCCCTAGCCTTCAGGCTAGGGCACCCCTAGGCTTTAGGCTCTCCTAGGCTAAGGCTCGGGCTCCCCTAGCCTTCAGGCGAGGGCACCCCTAGGCTTTAGGCTAGGGCTCCCCTAGGCTAAGGCTAGGGCTCCCCTAGCCTTCAGGCGAGGGCACCCCTAGGCTTTAGGCTAGGGCTCCCCTAGGCTAAGGCTAGGGCTCCCCTAGCCTTCAGGCGAGGGCACCCCTAGGCTTTAGGCTAGGGCTCCCCTAGGCTAAGGCTAGGGCTCCCCTAGCCTTCAGGCGAGGGCACCCCTAGGCTTTAGGCTAGGGCTCCCCTAGGCTAAGGCTAGGGCTCCCCTAGTCTTCAGGCGAGGGCACCCCTAGGCTTTAGGCTAGGGCTTCCCTAGGCTAAGGCTAGGGCTCCCCTAGCCTTCAGGCTAGGGAACCCCTAGGCTTTAGGATAGGGATCCCCTAGGCTAAGGCTAGGGCTCCCCTAGCCTTCAGGCGAGGGCACCCCTAGGCTTTAGGCTAGGGCTCCCCTAGGCTAAGGCTAGGGCTCCCCTAGCCTTCAGGCGAGGGCACCCCTAGGCCTTAGGCTAGGGCTCCCCTAGGCTAAGGCTAGGGCTCCCCTAGCCTTCAGGCGAGGGCACCCCTAGGCTTTAGGCTAGGGCTCCCCTAGGCTAAGACTAGGGCTCCCCTAGCCTTCAGGCGAGGGCACCCCTAGGCTTTAGGCTAGGGCTCCCCTAGGCTAAGGCTAGGGCTCCCCTAGCCTTCAGGCGAGGGCACCCCTTGGCTTTAGGCTAGGGCTCCCCTAAGCTAAGGCTAGGGCTCCCCTAGGCTAAGGCTAGGGCTCCCCTAGCCTTCAGGCGAGGGCACCCCTAGGCTTTAGTCTCCCCTAGGCTAAGGCTAGGGCTCCCCTAGCCTTCAGGCTAGGGCACCCCTAGGCTTTAGTCTCCCCTAGGCTAAGGCTAGGTCTCCCCTAGCCTTCAGGCGAGGGCACCCCTAGGCTTTAGTCTCCCCTAGGCTAAGGCTAGGGCTCCCCTAGCCTTCAGGCTAGGGCACCCCTAGGCTTTAGTCTCCCCTAGGCTAAGGCTAGGTCTCCCCTAGCCTTCAGGCGAGGGCACCCCTAGGCTTTAGTCTCCCCTAGGCTAAGGCTAGGGCTCCCCTAGCCTTCAGGCTAGGGCACCCCTAGGCTTTAGTCTCCCCTAGGCTAAGGCTAGGGCTCCCCTAGCCTTCAGGCTAGGGCACCCCTAGGCTTTAGTCTCCCCTAGGCTAAGGCTAGGGCTCCCCTAGCCTTCAGGCTAGGGCACACCTAGGCTTTAGGCTCCCCTAGGCTAAGGCTAGGGCTCCCCTAGCCTTCAGGCTAGGGCACACCTAGGCTTTAGGCTCCCCTAGGCTAAGGCTAGGGCTCCCCTAGACTTCAGGCGAGGGCACTCCTAGGCTTAAGCTCCCCTAGGCTAAGGCTAGGGCTCCCCAAGCCTTTAGGCGAGGGCACCCCTAGGCTTTAGGCTAGGGCTCCCCTAGGCTAAGGCTAGGGCTCCCCTAGCCTTAAGGCGAGGGCACCCCTAGGCTTTAGGCTAGGGCTCCCCTAGGCTAAGGCTAGGGCTCCCCTAGCCTTCAGGCGAGGGAACCCCTAAGCTTTAGGCTAGGGCTCCCCTAGGCTGAGGCTAGGGCTCCCCTAGCCTTCAGGCGAGGGCACCCCTAGGCTTTAGGCTAGGGATCCCCTAGGCTAAGGCTAGGGCTCCCCTTGCCTTCAGGCGAGGGCACCACTAGGCTTTAGGCTAGGGCTCCCCTAGGCTAAGGCTAGGGCTCCCCTAGCCTTCAGGCTAGGTCATCCCTAGGCTTTAGGCTAGGGCTCCCCTAGGCTAAGGCTAGGGCTCCCCTAGCCTTCAGGCTAGGGCACCCCTAGGCTTTAGGCTAGGGCTCCTCTAGGCTAAGGCTAGGGCTCCCCTAGCCTTCAGGCTAGGACACCCCTAGGCTTTAGTCTCCCCAAGCTAAGGCTAGGGCTCCCCTAGCCTTCAGGCTAGGGCACCCCTAGGCTTTAGGCTCCCCTAGGCTAAGGCTAGGGCTCCCCTAGCCTTCAGGCTAGGGCACCCCTAGGCTTTAGGCTCCCCTAGGCTAAGGCTAGGGCTCCCCTAGCCTTCAGGCTAGGGCACCCCTAGGCTTTAGGCTAGGGCTCCCCTAGGCTAAGGCTAGGGCTCCCCTAGCCTTCAGGCTAGGGCACCCCTAGGCTTTAGGCTCCCCTAGGCTAAGGCTAGGGCTCCCCTTGGCTTCAGGCTAGGGCACCCCTAGGCTAAGGCTAGGGCTCCCCTAGCCTTCAGGCTAGGTCATCCCTAGGCTTTAGGCTAGGGCTCCCCTAGGCTAAGGCTAGGGCTCCCCTAGCCTTCAGGCTAGGGCACCCCTAGGCTTTAGGCTAGGGCTCCTCTAGGCTAAGGCTAGGGCTCCCCTAGCCTTCAGGCTAGGACACCCCTAGGCTTTAGTCTCCCCAAGCTAAGGCTAGGGCTCCCCTAGCCTTCAGGCTAGGGCACCCCTAGGCTTTAGGCTCCCCTAGGCTAAGGCTAGGGCTCCCCTAGCCTTCAGGCTAGGGCACCCCTAGGCTTTAGGCTCCCCTAGGCTAAGGCTAGGGCTCCCCTAGCCTTCAGGCTAGGGCACCCCTAGGCTTTAGGCTAGGGCTCCCCTAGGCTAAGGCTAGGGCTCCCCTAGCCTTCAGGCTAGGGCACCCCTAGGCTTTAGGCTCCCCTAGGCTAAGGCTAGGGCTCCCCTTGGCTTCAGGCTAGGGCACCCCTAGGCTTTAGGCTAGGGCTCCCCTAGGCTAAGGCTAGGGCTCCCCTAGCCTTTAGGCTAGGGCACCCCTAGGCTTTAGGCTCCCCTAGGCTAAGGCTAGGGCTCCCCTAGCCTTCAGGCTAGGGCACCCCTAGGCTTTAGGCTAGGGCTTCCCTAGGCTAAGGCTAGGGCTCTCCTAGCCTTCAGGCTAGGGCACCCCTAGGCTTTAGGCTCCCCTAGGCTAAGGCTAGGGCTCCCCTAGCCTTCAGGCTAGGGCACCCCTAGGCTTTAGGCTCCCCTAGGCTAAGGCTAGGGCTCCCCTAGCCTTCAGGCTAGGACACCCCTAGGATTTAAGCTCCTCTAGGCTAAGGCTAGGGCTCCCCTCTCCTTCAGGCTAGGGCACCCCTAGGCTTTAGGCTCCCGTAGGCTAAGGCTAGGGCTCCCCTAGCCTTCAGGCTAGGGCAGCCCTAGGCTTTAGGCTCCCCTAGGCTAAGGCTAGGGCTCCCCTAGCCTTCAGGCTAGGGCACCCCTAGGCTTTAGGCTCCCCTAGGCTAAGGCTAGGGCTCCCCTAGCCTTCAGGCTAGGGCACCCCTAGGCTTTAGGATCCCCTAGGCTAAGGCTAGGGCTCCCCTAGCCTTCAGGCTAGGGCACCCCTAGGCTTTAGGCTAGGGTTCCCCTAGGCTAAGGCTAGGGCTCCCCTAGCCTTCAGGCTAGGGCACCCCTAGGCTTTAGGCTCCCCTAGGCTAAGGCTTGGGCTCCCCTAGCCTTCAGGCTAGGGCACCCCTAGGCTTTAGGCTAGGGCTCCCCTAGGCTAAGCTAGGGCTTCCCTAGCCTTCAGGCTAGGGCACCCCTAGGCTTTAGGCTCCCCTAGGCTAAGGCTAGGGCTCCCCTAGCCTTCAGGCTAGGGCACCCCTAGGCTTTAGGCTAGGGCACCCCTAGGCTAAGGCTAGGGCTCCTCTAGCCTTCAGGCTAGGGGACCCCTAGGCTTTAGGCTCCCCTAGGCTAAGGCTAGGGCTCCCCTAGCCTTCAGGCTAGGGCACCCCTAGGCTTTAGGCTAGGGATCCCCTAGGCTAAGGCTAGGGCTCCCCTAGCCTTCAGGCTAGGGCACCCCTAGGCTTTAGGCTCCCCTAGACTAAGGCTAGGGCTCCCCTAGCCTTCAGGCTAGGGCACCCCTGGCTTTAGGCTGGGGCTCCCCTAGGCTAAGGCTAGGGCTCCCCTAGCCTTCAGGCTAGGGCACCCCTAGGCTTTAGGCTCCCCTAGGCTAAGGCTAGGGCTCCCCTAGCCTTCAGGCTAGGGCACCCCTAGGCTTTAGGCTCCCCTAGGCTAAGGCCTGGGCTCCCCTAGCCTTCAGGCTAGGGCACCCCTAGGCTTTAGGCTCCGCTAGGCTAAGGCTAGGGCTCCCCTAGCCTTCAGGCTAGGGCACCCCTAGGCTTTAGGCTTGGGCTCCCCTAGGCTAAGGCTAGGGCTCCCCTAGCCTTCAGGCTAGGGCACCCCTAGGCTTTAGGCTCCCCTAGGCTAAGGCTAGGGCTCCCCTAGCCTTCAGGCTAGGGCACCCCTAGGCTTTAGGCTCACCTAGGCTAAGGCTAGGGCTCCCCTAGCCTTCAGGCTAGGGCACCCCTAGGCTTTAGGCTCGGGCTCCCCTAGGCTAAGGCTAGGGCTCCCCTAGCCTTCAGGCTAGGGCACCCCTAGGCTTTAGGCTCCCCTAGGCTAAGGCTAGGGCTCCCCTAGCCTTCAGGCTAGGGCACCCCTAGGCTTTAGGCTCCCCTAGGCTAAGGCTAGGGCTCCCCTAGCCTTCAGGCTAGGGCACCCCTAGGCTTTAGGCTCCCCTAGGCTAAGGCTAGGGCTCCCCTAGCCTTCAGGCTAGGGCACCCCTAGGCTTTAGGCTCCCCTAGGCTAAGGCTAGGGCTCCCCTAGCCTTCAGGCTAGGGCACCCCTAGGCTTAAGGCTCCACTAGGCTAAGGCTAGGGCTCCCCTAGCCTTCAGGCTAGGGCACCCCTAGGCTTTAGGCTCCCCTAGGCTAAGGTTAGGGCTCCCCTAGCCTTCAGGCTAGGGCACCCCTAGGCTTTAGGCTCCCCTAGGCTAAGGCTAGGGCTCCCCTAGCCTTCAGGCTCGGGCACCCCTAGGCTTTAGGCTCCCCTAGGCTAAGGCTAGTGCTCCCCTAGCCTTCAGGCTCGGGCACCCCTAGGCTTTAGGCTCCCCTAGGCTAAGGCTAGGGCTCCCCTAGCCTTCAGGCTCGGGCACCCCTAGGCTTTAGGCTCCCCTAGGCTAAGGCTAGGGCTCCGCTAGCCTTCAGGCTCGGGCACCCCTAGGCTTTAGGCTCCCCTAGGCTAAGGCTAGGGCTCCCCTAGCCTTCAGGCTAGGGCACCCCTAGGCTTTAGGCTCCCCTAGGCTAAGGCTAGGTCTCCCCTAGCCTTCAGGCTAGGGCACCCCTAGGCTTTAGGCTCCCCTAGGCTAAGGCTAGGGCTCCCCTAGCCTTCAGGCTAGGGCACCCCTAGGCTTTAGGCTCCCCTAGGCTAAGGCTAGGGCTCCCCTAGCCTTCAGGCTAGGGCACCCCTAGGCTTTAGGCTCCCCTAGGCTAAGGCTAGGGCTCCCCTAGCCTTCAGGCTAGGGCACCCCTAGGCTTTAGGCTCCCCTAGGCTAAGGCTAGGGCTCCCCTAGCCTTCAGGTTCGGGCACCCCTAGGCTTTAGGCTCCCCTAGGCTAAGGCTAGGGCTCCCCTAGCCTTCAGGCTCGGGCACCCCTAGGCTTTAGGCTCCCCTAGGCTAAGGCTAGGGCTCCCCTAGCCTTCAGGCTAGGGCACCCCTAGGCTAGGCTCCCCTAGGCTAAGGCTAGGGCTCCCCTAGCCTTCAGGCTAGGGCTCCCCTAGGCTTTAGGCTCCCCTAGGCTAAGGCTAGGGCTCCCCTAGGCTAAGGCTAGGGCTCCCCTAGCCTTCAGGCTAGGGCACCCCTAGGTTTTAGGCTACCCTAGGCTAAGGCTAGGGCTCCCCTAGCCTTCAGGCTAGGGAACCCCTAGGCTTTAGGGTCCCCTAGGCTAAGGCTAGGGCTCCCCTAGCGTTCAGGCTACGGCACCCCTAGGCTTTAGGCTCCCCTAGGCTAAGGCTAGGGCTCCCCTAGCCTTCAGGCTAGGGCACCCCTAGGCTTTAGGCTAGGGCACCCCTAGGCTAAGGCTAGGGCTCCCCTAGCCTTCAGGCTAGGGCACCCCTAGGCTTTAGGCTCCCCTAGGCTAAGGCTAGGGCTCCCCTAGCCTTCAGGCTAGGGCACCCCTAGGCTTTAGGCTAGGGCTCCCCTAGGCTAAGGCTAGGGCTCCCCTAGCCTTCAGGCTAGGGCACCCCTATGCTTTAGGCTAGGGCTCCCCTAGGCTAAGCCTAGGGCTCCCCTACCCTTCAGGCTAGGGCACCCCTAGGCTTTAGGCTCCCCTAGGCTAAGGCTAGGTCTCCCCTAGCCTTCAGGCTAGGGCAGCCCTAGGCTTTAGGCTAGGGCTCCCCTAGGCTAAGGCTAGGGTTCCCCTAGCCTTCAGGCTAGGGCACCCCTAGGCTTTAGGCTAGCGCTCCTCTCGGCTAAGGCTAGGGCTCCCCTAGCCTTCAGGCTAGGGCACCCCTAGGCTTTAGGCTCCCCTAGGCTAAGGCTAGGGCTCCCCTAGCCTTCAGGCTAGGGCACCCCTAGGCTTTAGGTTAGGGCTCCCCTAGGCTAAGCCTAGGGCTCCCCTAGCCTTCAGGCTAGGGCACCCCTAGGCTTTAGGCTCCCCTAGGCTAAGGCTAGGGCTCCCCTAGCCTTCAGGCTAGGGCACCTGTAGGCCTTAGGCTCCCGTAGGCTAAGGCTAGGGCTCCCCTAGCCTTCAGGCTAGGGCACCCCTAGGCTTTAGGCTAGGGCTCCCCTAGGCTAAGGCTAGGGCTCCCCTAGCCTTCAGGCTACGGCACCCATAGGCTTTAGGCTCCCCTAGGCTAAGGCTAGCGCTCCCCTAGCCTTCAGGCTAGGGCACCCTTAGGCTTTAGGCTAGGGCTCCCCTAGGCTAAGGCTAGGGCTCCCCTAGCCTTCAGGCTAGGGCACCCCTAGGCTTTAGGCTCCTCTAGGCTAAGGCTAGGGCTCCCCTAGCCTTCAGGCTAGGGCACCCCTAGGCTTTAGGCTACGGCTCCCCTAGGCTAAGGCTAGGGCTCCCCTAGCCTTCAGTCTAGGGCACCCCTAGGCTTTAGGCTCCCCTAGGCTAAGGCTAGGGCTCCCCTAGCCTTCAGACTAGGGCAACCCTAGGCTTTAGGCTAGGGATTCCCTAGGGTAAGGCTAGGGCTCCCCTAGCCTTCAGGGTAGGGCACCCCTAGGCTTTAGGCTCCCCTAGGCTAAGGCTAGGGCTCCCCTAGCCTTCAGGCTAGGACACCCCTAGGTTTTAGGCTAGGGCTCCCCTAGGCTAAGGCTAGGGCTCCCCTAGCCATCAGGCTAGGGCACCCCTAGGCTTTAGGCTCCCCTAGACTAAGGCTAGGGCTCCCCTAGCCTGAAGGCTAGTGCACCCCTAGGCTTTAGGCTAGGGCTCCCCTAGGCTAAGGGTAGGGCTCCCCTAGCCTACAGGCTAGGGCACCCCTAGGCTTTAGGCTCCGCTAGGCTAAGGCTAGGGGTCCCCTAGCCTTCAGGCTAGGGCACCCCTAGGCTTTCGGCTCGGGCTCCCCTAGGCTAAGGCTAGGGCTCCCCTAGCCTTCAGGCTAGGGCACCCCTAGGCTTTAGGCTCCCCTAGGCTAAGGCTAGGGCTCCCCTAGCCTTCAGGCTAGGGCTCCCCTAGCCTTCAGGCTAGGGCACCCCTAGGCTTTAGGCTCCCCTAGGCTAAGGCTAGGGCTCCCCTAGCCTTCAGGCTAGGGCACCCCTAGGCTTTAGGCTCCCCTAGGCTAAGGCTAGGGCTCCCCTAGCCTTCAGGCGAGGGCACCCCTAGGCTTTAGGCTCCCCTAGGCTAAGGCTAGGGCTCCCCTAGCCTTCAGGCGAGGGCACCCCTAGGCTTTAGGCTCCCCTAGGCTAAGGCTAGGGCTCCCCTAGCCTTCAGGCTAGGGCACCCCTAGGCTTTAGGCTCCCCTAGGCTAAGGCTAGGGCTCCCCTAGCCTTCAGGCTAGGGCACCCCTAGGCTTTAGGCTCCCCTAGGCTAAGGCTAGGGCTCCCCTAGCCTTCAGGTTCGGGCACCCCTAGGCTTTAGGCTCCCCTAGGCTAAGGCTAGGGCTCCCCTAGCCTTCAGGCTCGGGCACCCCTAGGCTTTAGGCTCCCCTAGGCTAAGGCTAGGGCTCCCCTAGCCTTCAGGCTAGGGCACCCCTAGGCTAGGCTCCCCTAGGCTAAGGCTAGGGCTCCCCTAGCCTTCAGGCTAGGGCTCCCCTAGGCTTTAGGCTCCCCTAGGCTAAGTCTAGGGCTCCCCTAGGCTAAGGCTAGGGCTCCCCTAGCCTTCAGGCTAGGGCACCCCTAGGTTTTAGGCTACCCTAGGCTAAGGCTAGGGCTCCCCTAGCCTTCAGGCTAGGGAACCCCTAGGCTTTAGGGTCCCCTAGGCTAAGGCTAGGGCTCCCCTAGCGTTCAGGCTACGGCACCCCTAGGCTTTAGGCTCCCCTAGGCTAAGGCTAGGGCTCCCCTAGCCTTCAGGCTAGGGCACCCCTAGGCTTTAGGCTAGGGCACCCCTAGGCTAAGGCTAGGGCTCCCCTAGCCTTCAGGCTAGGGCACCCCTAGGCTTTAGGCTCCCCTAGGCTAAGGCTAGGGCTCCCCTAGCCTTCAGGCTAGGGCACCCCTAGGCTTTAGGCTAGGGCTCCCCTAGGCTAAGGCTAGGGCTCCCCTAGCCTTCAGGCTAGGGCACCCCTATGCTTTAGGCTAGGGCTCCCCTAGGCTAAGCCTAGGGCTCCCCTACCCTTCAGGCTAGGGCACCCCTAGGCTTTAGGCTCCCCTAGGCTAAGGCTAGGTCTCCCCTAGCCTTCAGGCTAGGGCAGCCCTAGGCTTTAGGCTAGGGCTCCCCTAGGCTAAGGCTAGGGTTCCCCTAGCCTTCAGGCTAGGGCACCCCTAGGCTTTAGGCTAGCGCTCCTCTCGGCTAAGGCTAGGGCTCCCCTAGCCTTCAGGCTAGGGCACCCCTAGGCTTTAGGCTCCCCTAGGCTAAGGCTAGGGCTCCCCTAGCCTTCAGGCTAGGGCACCCCTAGGCTTTAGGTTAGGGCTCCCCTAGGCTAAGCCTAGGGCTCCCCTAGCCTTCAGGCTAGGGCACCCCTAGGCTTTAGGCTCCCCTAGGCTAAGGCTAGGGCTCCCCTAGCCTTCAGGCTAGGGCACCTGTAGGCCTTAGGCTCCCGTAGGCTAAGGCTAGGGCTCCCCTAGCCTTCAGGCTAGGGCACCCCTAGGCTTTAGGCTAGGGCTCCCCTAGGCTAAGGCTAGGGCTCCCCTAGCCTTCAGGCTACGGCACCCATAGGCTTTAGGCTCCCCTAGGCTAAGGCTAGGGCTCCCCTAGCCTTCAGGCTAGGGCACCCTTAGGCTTTAGGCTAGGGCTCCCCTAGGCTAAGGCTAGGGCTCCCCTAGCCTTCAGGCTAGGGCACCCCTAGGCTTTAGGCTCCTCTAGGCTAAGGCTAGGGCTCCCCTAGCCTTCAGGCTAGGGCACCCCTAGGCTTTAGGCTACGGCTCCCCTAGGCTAAGGCTAGGGCTCCCCTAGCCTTCAGTCTAGGGCACCCCTAGGCTTTAGGCTCCCCTAGGCTAAGGCTAGGGCTCCCCTAGCCTTCAGACTAGGGCAACCCTAGGCTTTAGGCTAGGGATTCCCTAGGGTAAGGCTAGGGCTCCCCTAGCCTTCAGGGTAGGGCACCCCTAGGCTTTAGGCTCCCCTAGGCTAAGGCTAGGGCTCCCCTAGCCTTCAGGCTAGGACACCCCTAGGTTTTAGGCTAGGGCTCCCCTAGGCTAAGGCTAGGGCTCCCCTAGCCATCAGGCTAGGGCACCCCTAGGCTTTAGGCTCCCCTAGACTAAGGCTAGGGCTCCCCTAGCCTGAAGGCTAGTGCACCCCTAGGCTTTAGGCTAGGGCTCCCCTAGGCTAAGGGTAGGGCTCCCCTAGCCTACAGGCTAGGGCACCCCTAGGCTTTAGGCTCCGCTAGGCTAAGGCTAGGGGTCCCCTAGCCTTCAGGCTAGGGCACCCCTAGGCTTTCGGCTCGGGCTCCCCTAGGCTAAGGCTAGGGCTCCCCTAGCCTTCAGGCTAGGGCACCCCTAGGCTTTAGGCTCCCCTAGGCTAAGGCTAGGGCTCCCCTAGCCTTCAGGCTAGGGCTCCCCTAGCCTTCAGGCTAGGGCACCCCTAGGCTTTAGGCTCCCCTAGGCTAAGGCTAGGGCTCCCCTAGCCTTCAGGCTAGGGCACCCCTAGGCTTTAGGCTCCCCTAGGCTAAGGCTAGGGCTCCCCTAGCCTTCAGGCGAGGGCACCCCTAGGCTTTAGGCTCCCCTAGGCTAAGGCTAGGGCTCCCCTAGCCTTCAGGCGAGGGCACCCCTAGGCTTTAGGCTCCCCTAGGCTAAGGCTAGGGCTCCCCTAGCCTTCAGGCTAGGGCACCCCTAGGCTTTAGGCTCCCCTAGGCTAAGGCTAGGGCTCCCCTAGCCTTCAGGCTAGGGCACCCCTAGGCTTTAGGCTCCCCTAGGCTAAGGCTAGGGCTCCCCTAGCCTTCAGGCTAGGGCACCCCTAGGCTTTAGGCTCCCCTAGGCTAAGGCTAGGGCTCCCCTAGCCTTCAGGCTAGGGCACCCCTAGGCTTTAGGCTCCCCTAGGCTAAGGCTAGGGCTCCCCTAGGCTAAGGCTAGGGCTCCCCTAGCCTTCAGGCTAGGGCACCCCTAGGTTTTAGGCTCCCCTAGGCTAAGGCTAGGGCTCCCCTAGCCTTCAGGCTAGGGCACCCCTAGGCTTTAGGGTCCCCTAGGCTAAGGCTAGGGCTCCCCTAGCGTTCAGGCTACGGCACACCTAGGCTTTAGGCTCCCCTAGGCTAAGGCTAAGGCTCCCCTAGCCTTCAGGCTAGGCACCCCTAGACTTTAGGCTAGGGCTCCCCTAGGCTAAGGCTAGGGCTCCCCTAGCCTTCAGGCTAGGGCACCCCTAGGCTTTAGGCTCCCCTAGGCTAAGGCTAGGGCTCCCCTAGCCTTCAGGCTAGGGCACCCCTAGGCTTTAGGCTAGGGCTCCCCTAGGCTAAGGCTAGGGCTCCCCTAGCCTTTAGGCTAGGGCACCCCTAGGCTTTAGGCTAGGGCTCCCCTAGGCTAAGGCTAGGGCTCCCCTAGCCTTCAGGCTAGTGCACCCCTAGGCTTTAGGCTCCCCTAGGCTAAGGCTAGGGCTCCCCTAGCCTTCAGGCTAGGGCACCCCTATGCTTTAGGCTAGGGCTCCCCTAGGCTAAGGCTAGGGCTCCCCTAGCCTTCAGGCTAGGGCACCCCTAGGCTTTAGGCTCCCCAAAGCTAAGGCTAGGGCTCCCCTAGCCTTCAGGCTAGGGAACCCCTAGGCTTTAGGCTAGGGCTCCCCTAGGCTAAGGCTAGGGCTCCCCTAAACTTCAGGCTAGGGCACCCCTAGGCTTTAGGCTAGTGCTCCCCTAGGCTAAGGCTAGGGCTCCTCTAGCCTTCAGGCTAGGGCAACCCTAGGCTTTAGGCTCCCCTAGGCTAAGGCTAGGCCTCCCCTAGCCTTCAGGCTAGGGCACCCCTAGGCTTTAGGCTAGGGCTCCCCTAGGCTAAGGCTAGGGCTCCCCTAGCCTTCAGGCTAGGGCACCCCTAGGCTTTAGGCTCCCCTAGGCTAAGGCTAGGGCTCCCCTAGCCTTCAGGCTAGGGCACCCCTAGGCTTTAGGCTAGGGCTCCCCTAGGCTAAGGCTAGGGCTCCCCTAGCCTTCAGGCTAGGGCACCCCTAGGCTTTAGGCTCCCCTTGGCTAAGGCTAGGGCTCCCCTAGCCTTCAGGCTAGGGCACCCCTAGGCTTTAGGCTAGGGCTCCCCTAGGCTAAGGCTAGGGCTCCCCTAGCCTTCAGGCTAGGGCACCTGTAGGCCTTAGGCTCCCCTAGGCTAAGGCTAGGGCTCCCCTAGCCTTCAGGCTAGGGCACCCCTAGGCTTTAAGCTAGGGCTCCCCTAGGCTAAGGCTAGGGCTCCCCTAGCCTTCAGGCTAGGGCACCCCTAGGCTTTAGGCTCCCCTAGGCTAAGGCTAGGGCTCCCCTAGCCTTCAGGCTAGGGCACCCCTAGGCTTTAGGCTCCCCTAGGCTAAGGCTAGGGCTCCCCTAGCCTTCAGCCTAGGGCACCCCTAGGCTTTAGGCTAGGGCTCCCCTACGCTAAGGCTAGGGCTCCCCTAGCCTTCAGGCTAGGGCACCCCTAGGCTTTAGGCTAGGGCTCCCCTAGGCTAAAGCTAGGGCTCCCCTAGCCTTCAGGCTAGGGCACCCCTAGTCTTTAGGCTCCCCTAGGCCAAGGCTAGGGCTCCCCTAGCCTTCAGCCTAGGGCACCCCTAGGCTTTAGGCTCCCCTAGGCTAAGGCTAGGGCTCCCCTAGCCTTCAGGCTAGGGCACCCCTAGGCTTTAGGCTCCCCTAGGCTAAGGCTAGGGCTCCCCTAGCCTTCAGGCTAGGGCACCCCTAGGCATTAGGCTCCCCTAGGCTAAGGCTAGGGCTCCCCTAGCCTTCAGGCTAGGGCACCCCTAGGCTTTAGGCTCCCCTAGGCTAAGGCTAGGGCTCCCCTAGCCTTCAGGCTAGGGCTCCCCTAGGCTTTAGGCTCCCCTAGGCTAAGGCTAGGGCTCCCTTAGGCTAAGGCTAGGGCTCCCCTAGCCTTCAGGCTAGGGCACCCCTAGGCTTTAGGCTCCCCTAGGCTAAGGCTAGGGCTCCCTTAGCCTTCAGGCTAGGGCACCCCTAGGCTTTACGCTAGGGCTCCCCTAGGCTAAGGCTAGGGCTCCACTAGCCTTCAGGCTAGGGCACCCCTAGGCTTTAGGCTCCCCTAGGCTAAGGCTAGGGCTCCCCTAGCCTTCAGGCTAGGGCACCCCTAGGCTTTAGGCTAGGGCTCCCCTAGGCTAAGGCTAGGGCTCCCCTAGCCTTCAAGCTAGGGCACCCCTAGGCTTTAGGCTCCCCTAGGCTAAGGCTAGGGCTCCCCTAGCCTTCAGGCTAGGGCACCCCTAGGCTTTAGGCTAGGGCTCCCCTAGGCTAAGGCTAGGGCTCCCCTAACCTTCAGGCTAGGGCACCCCTAGGCTTTAGGCTAGGGCTCCCCTAGGCTAAGGCTAGGGCTCCCCTAGCCTTCAGGCTAGGGCACCTGTAGGCCTTAGGCTCCCCTAGGCTAAGGCTAGGGCTCCCCTAGCCTTCAGGCTAGGGCACCCCTAGGCTTTAGGCTAGGGCTCCCCTAGGCTAAAGCTAGGGCTCCCCTAGCCTTCAGGCTAGGGCACCCCTAGGCTTTAGGCTCCCCTAGGCCAAGGCTAGGGCTCCCCTAGCCTTCAGCCTAGGGCACCCCTAGGCTTTAGGCTCCCCTAGGCTAAGGCTAGGGCTCCCCTAGCCTTCAGGCTAGGGCACCCCTAGGCTTTAGGCTCCCCTAGGCTAAGGCTAGGGCTCCCCTAGCCTTCAGGCTAGGGCACCCCTAGGCTTTAGGCTCCCCTAGGCTAAGGCTAGGGCTCCCCTAGCCTTCAGGCTAGGGCACCCCTAGGCTTTAGGCTCCCCTAGGCTAAAGCTAGGGCTCCCCTAGCCTTCAGGCTAGGGCTCCCCTAGGCTTTAGGCTCCCCTAGGCTAAGGCTAGGGCTCCCCTAGGCTAAGGCTAGGGCTCCCCTAGCCTTCAGGCTAGGGCCCCCCTAGGCTTTAGGCTCCCCTAGGCTAAGGCTAGGGCTCCCCTAGCCTCCAGGCTAGGGCACCCCTAGGCTTTAGGCTCCCCTAGGCTAAGGCTAGGGCTCCCCTAGCCTTCAGGCTAGGGCACCTCTAGGCTTTAGGCTCCCCTAGGCTAAGGCTAGGGCTCCCCTAGCCTTCAGGCTAGGGCACCCCTAGGCTTTAGGCTCCCCTAGGCTAAGGCTAGGGCTCCCCTAGCCTTCAGGCTAGGGCACCCCTAGGCTTTAGGCTCCCCTAGGCTAAGGCTAGGGCTCCCCTAGCCTTCAGGCTAGGGCTCCCCTAGGCTTTAGGCTCCCCTAGGCTAAGGCTAGGGCTGCCCTAGGCTAAGGCTAGGGCTCCCCTAGCCTTCAGGCTAGGGCACCCCTAGGTTTTAGGCTCCCCTAGGCTAAGGCTAGGGCTCCCCTAGCCTTCAGGCTAGGGCACCCCTAGGCTTTAGGGTCCCCTAGGCTAAGGCTAGGGCTCCCCTAGCCTTCAGGCTACGGCACACCTAGGCTTTAGGCTCCCCTAGGCTAAGGCTAAGGCTCCCCTAGCCTTCAGGCTAGGCACCCCTAGACTTTAGGCTAGGGCTCCCCTAGGCTAAGGCTAGGGCTCCCCTAGCCTTCAGGCTAGGGCACCCCTAGGCTTTAGGCTCCCCTAGGCTAAGGCTAGGGCTCCCCTAGCCTTCAGGCTAGGGCACCCCTAGGCTTTAGGCTAGGGCTCCCCTAGGCTAAGGCTAGGGCTCCCCTAGCCTTTAGGCTAGGGCACCCCTAGGCTTTAGGCTAGGGCTCCCCTAGGCTAAGGCTAGGCCTCCCCTAGCCTTCAGGCTAGTGCACCCCTAGGCTTTAGGCTCCCCTAGGCTAAGGCTAGGGCTCCCCTAGCCTTCAGGCTAGGGCACCCCTATGCTTTAGGCTAGGGCTCCCCTAGGCTAAGGCTAGGGCTCCCCTAGCCTTCAGGCTAGGGCACCCCTAGGCTTTAGGCTCCCCAAAGCTAAGGCTAGGGCTCCCCTAGCCTTCAGGCTAGGGAACCCCTAGGCTTTAGGCTAGGGCTCCCCTAGGCTAAGGCTAGGGCTCCCCTAAACTTCAGGCTAGGGCACCCCTAGGCTTTAGGCTAGGGCTCCCCTAGGCTAAGGCTAGGGCTCCTCTAGCCTTCAGGCTAGGGCAACCCTAGGCTTTAGGCTCCCCTAGGCTAAGGCTAGGCCTCCCCTAGCCTTCAGGCTAGGGCACCCCTAGGCTTTAGGCTAGGGCTCCCCTAGGCTAAGGCTAGGGCTCCCCTAGCCTTCAGGCTAGGGCACCCCTAGGCTTTAGGCTCCCCTAGGCTAAGGCTAGGGCTCCCCTAGCCTTCAGGCTAGGGCACCCCTAGGCTTTAGGCTGGGCTCCCCTAGGCTAAGGCTAGGGCTCCCCTAGCCTTCAGGCTAGGGCACCCCTAGGCTTTAGGCTCCCCTGGCTAAGGCTAGGGCTCCCCTAGCCTTCAGGCTAGGGCACCCCTAGGCTTTAGGCTAGGGCTCCCCTAGGCTAAGGCTAGGGCTCCCCTAGCCTTCAGGCTAGGGCACCTGTAGGCCTTAGGCTCCCCTAGGCTAAGGCTAGGGCTCCCCTAGCCTTCAGGCTAGGGCACCCCTAGGCTTTAAGCTAGGGCTCCCCTAGGCTAAGGCTAGGGCTCCCCTAGCCTTCAGGCTAGGGCACCCCTAGGCTTTAGGCTCCCCTAGGCTAAGGCTAGGGCTCCCCTAGCCTCAGGCTAGGGCACCCCTAGGCTTTAGGCTCCCCTAGGCTAAGGCTAGGGCTCCCCTAGCCTTCAGGCTAGGGCACCCCTAGGCTTTAGGCTAGGGCTCCCCTAGGCTAAGGCTAGGGCTCCCCTAGCCTTCAGGCTAGGGCACCCCTAGGCTTTAGGCTAGGGCTCCCCTAGGCTAAAGCTAGGGCTCCCCTAGCCTTCAGGCTAGGGCACCCCTAGGCTTTAGGCTCCCCTAGGCCAAGGCTAGGGCTCCCCTAGCCTTCAGCCTAGGGCACCCCTAGGCTTTAGGCTCCCCTAGGCTAAGGCTAGGGCTCCCCTAGCCTTCAGGCTAGGGCACCCCTAGGCTTTAGGCTCCCCTAGGCTAAGGCTAGGGCTCCCCTAGCCTTCAGGCTAGGGCACCCCTAGGCTTTAGGCTCCCCTAGGCTAAGGCTAGGGCTCCCCTAGCCTTCAGGCTAGGGCACCCCTAGGCTTTAGGCTCCCCTAGGCTAAGGCTAGGGCTCCCCTAGCCTTCAGGCTAGGGCTCCCCTAGGCTTTAGGCTCCCCTAGGCTAAGGCTAGGGCTCCCCTAGGCTAAGGCTAGGGCTCCCCTAGCCTTCAGGCTAGGGCACCCCTAGGCTTTAGGCTCCCCTAGGCTAAGGCTAGGGCTCCCTTAGCCTTCAGGCTAGGGCACCCCTAGGCTTTACGCTAGGGCTCCCCTAGGCTAAGGCTAGGGCTCCACTAGCCTTCAGGCTAGGGCACCCCTAGGCTTTAGGCTCCCCTAGGCTAAGGCTAGGGCTCCCCTAGCCTTCAGGCTAGGGCACCCCTAGGCTTTAGGCTAGGGCTCCCCTAGGCTAAGGCTAGGGCTCCCCTAGCCTTCAAGCTAGGGCACCCCTAGGCTTTAGGCTCCCCTAGGCTAAGGCTAGGGCTCCCCTAGCCTTCAGGCTAGGGCACCCCTAGGCTTTAGGCTAGGGCTCCCCTAGGCTAAGGCTAATGCTCCCCTAACCTTCAGGCTAGGGCACCCCTAGGCTTTAGGCTAGGGCTCCCCTAGGCTAAGGCTAGGGCTCCCCTAGCCTTCAGGCTAGGGCACCTGTAGGCCTTAGGCTCCCCTAGGCTAAGGCTAGGGCTCCCCTAGCCTTCAGGCTAGGGCACCCCTAGGCTTTAGGCTAGGGCTCCCCTAGGCTAAAGCTAGGGCTCCCCTAGCCTTCAGGCTAGGGCACCCCTAGGCTTTAGGCTCCCCTAGGCCAAGGCTAGGGCTCCCATAGCCTTCAGCCTAGGGCACCCCTAGGCTTTAGGCTCCCCTAGGCTAAGGCTAGGGCTCCCCTAGCCTTCAGGCTAGGGCACCCCTAGGCTTTAGGCTCCCCTAGGCTAAGGCTAGGGCTCCCCTAGCCTTCAGGCTAGGGCACCCCTAGGCTTTAGGCTCCCCTAGGCTAAGGCTAGGGCTCCCCTAGCCTTCAGGCTAGGGCACCCCTAGGCTTTAGGCTCCCCTAGGCTAAAGCTAGGGCTCCCCTAGCCTTCAGGCTAGGGCTCCCCTAGGCTTTAGGCTCCCCTAGGCTAAGGCTAGGGCTCCCCTAGGCTAAGGCTAGGGCTCCCCTAGCCTTCAGGCTAGGGCACCCCTAGGCTTTAGGCTCCCCTAGGCTAAGGCTAGGGCTCCCTTAGCCTTCAGGCTAGGGCACCCCTAGGCTTTACGCTAGGGCTCCCCTAGGCTAAGGCTAGGGCTCCACTAGCCTTCAGGCTAGGGCACCCCTAGGCTTTAGGCTCCCTTAGGCTAAGGCTAGGGCTCCCCTAGCCTTCAGGCTAGGGCACCCCTAGGCTTTAGGCTAGGGCTCCCCTAGGCTAAGGCTAGGGCTCCCCTAGCCTTCAAGCTAGGGCACCCCTAGGCTTTAGGCTCCCCTAGGCTAAGGCTAGGGCTCCCCTAGCCTTCAGGCTAGGGCACCCCTAGGCTTTAGGCTAGGGCTCCCCTAGGCTAAGGCTAGGGCTCCCCTAACCTTCAGGCTAGGGCACCCCTAGGCTTTAGGCTAGGGCTCCCCTAGGCTAAGGCTAGGGCTCCCCTAGCCTTCAGGCTAGGGCACCTGTAGGCCTTAGGCTCCCCTAGGCTAAGGCTAGGGCTCCCCTAGCCTTCAGGCTAGGGCACCCCTAGGCTTTAGGCTAGGGCTCCCCGAGGCTAAGGCTAGGGCTCCCCTAGCCTTCAGGCTAGGGCACCCCTAGGCTTTAGGCTCCCCTAGGCTAAGGCTAGGGCTCCCCTAGCCTTCAGGCTAGGGCACCCCTAGGCTTTAGGCTGCCCTAGGCTAAGGCTAGGGCTCCCCTAGCCTTCAGGCTAGGGCACCCCTAGGCTTTAGGCTCCCCTAGGCTAAGGCTAGGGCTCCCCTAGCCTTCAGGCTAGGGCACCCCTAGGCTTTAGGCTGCCCTAGGCTAAGGCTAGGGCTCCCCTAGCCTTCAGGCTAGGGCTCCCCTAGGCTTTAGGCTCCCCTAGGCTAAGGCTAGGGCTCCCCTAGGCTAAGGCTAGGCCTCCCCTAGCCTTCAGGCTAGGGCACCCCTAGGTTTTAGGCTCCCCTAGGCTAAGGCTAGGGCTCCCCTAGCCTTCAGGCTAGGGCACCCCTAGGCTTTAGGGTCCCCTAGGCTAAGGCTAGGGCTCCCCTAGCGTTCAGGCTACGGCACCCCTAGGCTTTAGGCTCCCCTAGGCTAAGGCTAGGGCTCCCATAGGCTAAGGCTAGGGCTCCCCTAGCCTTCAGGCTAGGGCACCCCTAGGCTTTAGGCTCCCCTAGGCTAAGGCTAGGGCTCCCCTAGCCTTCAGGCTAGGGCACCCCTAGGCTTTAGGCTCGGGCTCCCTTAGGCTAAGGCTAGGGCTCCCCTAGCCTTCAGGCTAGGGCACCCCTAGGCTTTAGGCTCCCCTAGGCTAAGGCTAGGGCTCCCTTAGCCTTCAGGCTAGGGCACCCCTAGGCTTTACGCTAGGGCTCCCCTAGGCTAAGGCTAGGGCTCCACTAGCCTTCAGGCTAGGGCACCCCTAGGCTTTAGGCTCCCCTAGGCTAAGGCTAGGGCTCCCCTAGCCTTCAGGCTAGGGCACCCCTAGGCTTTAGGCTAGGGCTCCCCTAGGCTAAGGCTAGGGCTCCCCTAGCCTTCAATCTAGGGCACCCCTAGGCTTTAGGCTCCCCTAGGCTAAGGCTAGGGCTCCCCTAGCCTTCAGGCTAGGGCACCCCTAGGCTTTAGGCTAGGGCTCCCCTAGGCTAAGGCTAGGGCTCCCCTAACCTTCAGGCTAGGGCACCCCTAGGCTTTAGGCTAGGGCTCCCCTAGGCTAAGGCTAGGGCTCCCCTAGCCTTCAGGCTAGGGCACCTGTAGGCCTTAGGCTCCCCTAGGCTAAGGCTACGGCTCCCCTAGCCTTCAGGCTAGGGCACCCCTAGGCTTTAGGCTAGGGCTCCCCTAGGCTAAGGCTAGGGCTCCCCTAGCCTTCAGGCTAGAGCACCCCTAGGCTTTAGGCTCCCCTAGGCTAAGGCTAGGGCTCCCCTAGCCTTCAGGCTAGGGCACCCCTAGGCTTTAGGCTGCCCTAGGCTAAGGCTAGGGCTCCCCTAGCCTTCAGGCTAGGGCACCCCTAGGCTTTAGGCTCCCCTAGGCTAAGGCTAGGGCTCCCCTAGCCTTCAGGCTAGGGCACCCCTAGGCTTTAGGCTAACCTAGGCTAAGGCTAGGGCTCCCCTAGCCTTCAGGCTAGGGCTCCCCTAGGCTTTAGGCTCCCCTAGGCTAAGGCTAGGGCTCCCCTAGGCTAAGGCTAGGCCTCCCCTAGCCTTCAGGCTAGGGCACCCCTAGGTTTTAGGCTCCCCTAGGCTAAGGCTAGGGCTCCCCTAGCCTTCAGGCTAGGGCACCCCTAGGCTTTAGGGTCCCCTAGGCTAAGGCTAGGGCTCCCCTAGCGTTCAGGCTACGGCACCCCTAGGCTTTAGGCTCCCCTAGGCTAAGGCTAGGGCTCCCCTAGGCTAAGGCTAGGGCTCCCCTAGCCTTCAGGCTAGGGCACCCCTAGGCTTTAGGCTCCCCTAGGCTAAGGCTAGGGCTCCCCTAGCCTTCAGGCTAGGGCACCCCTAGGCTTTAGGCTCGGGCTCCCCTAGGCTAAGGCTAGGGCTCCCCTAGCCTTCAGGCTAGGGCACCCCTAGGCTTTAGGCTCCCCTAGGCTAAGGCTAGGGCTCCCCTAGCCTTCAGGCTAGGGTACCCCTAGGCTTTAGGCTCGGGCTCCCTTAGGCTAAGGCTAGGGCTCCCCTAGCCTTCAGGCTAGGGCACCCCTAGGCTTTAGGCTCCCCTAGGCTAAGGCTAGGGCTCCCCTAGCCTTCAGGCTATGTCACCCCTAGGCTTTAGGCTAGGGCTCCCCTAGGCTAAGGTAAGGGCTCCCCTAGCCTTCAGGCTAGGGCACCCCTAGGCTTTAGACTCCCCTAGGCTAAGGCTAGGGCTCCCCTAGCCTTCAGGCTAGGGTACCCCTAGGCTTTAGACTGCGCTCCCCTAGGCTAAGGCTAGGGCTCCCCTAGCCTTCAGGCTAGGGCACCCCTAGGCTTTAGGCTCCCCTTGGCTAAGGCTAGTGCTCCCCTAGCCTTCAGGCTAGGGCACCCCTAGGCTTTAGGCTAGGGCTCCCCTAGGCTAAGGCTAGGGCTCCCCTAGCCTTCAGGCTAGGGCACCTGTAGGCCTTAGGCTCCCGTAGGCTAAGGCTAGGGCTCCCCTAGCCTTCAGGCTAGGGCACCCCTAGGCTTTAGGCTAGGGCTCCCCTAGGCTAAGGCTAGGGCTCCCCTAGCCTTCAGGCTAGGGCACCCCTAGGCTTTAGGCTACGGCTCCCCTAGGCTAAGGCTAGGGCTCCCCTAGCCTTCAGTCTAGGGCACCCCTAGGCTTTAGGCTCCCCTAGGCTAAGGCTAGGGCTCCCCTAGCCTTCAGACTAGGGCAAACCTAGGCTTTAGGCTAGGGCTCCCCTAGGCTAAGGCTAGGGCTCCCCTAGCCTACAGGCTAGGGCACCCCTAGGCTTTAGGCTCCGCTAGGCTAAGGCTAGGGGTCCCCTAGCCTTCAGGCTAGTGCACCCCTAGGCTTTAGGCTCGGGCTGCCCTAGGCTAAGGCTAGGGCTCCCCTAGCCTTCAGGCTAGGGCACCCCTAGGCTTTAGGCTCCCCTAGGCTAAGGCTAGGGCTCCCCTAGCCTTCAGGCTAGGGCACCCCTAGGCTCTAGGCTCCCCTAGGCTAAGGCTAGGGCTCCCCTAGCCTTCAGGCTAGGGCACCCCTAGGCTTTAGGCTCCCCTAGGCTAAGGCTAGGGCTCCCCTAGCCTTCAGGCTAGGGCACCCCTAGGCTTTAGGCTCCCCTAGGCTAAGGCTAGGGCTCCCCTAGCCTTCAGGCAGGGCACCCCTAGGCTTTAGGCTCCCCTAGGCTAAGGCTAGGGCTCCCCTAGCCTTCAGGCTAGGGCACCCCTAGGCTTTAGGCTCCCCTAGGCTAAGGCTAGGGCTCCCCTAGCCTTCAGGCTAGGGCACCCCTAGGCTTTAGGCTCCCCTAGGCTAAGGCTAGGGCTCCCCTAGCCTTAAGGCTAGGGCTCCCCTAGGCTTTAGGCTCCCCTAGGCTAAGGCTAGGGCTCCCCTAGGCTAAGGCTAGGCCTCCCCTAGCCTTCCGGCTAGGGCACCCCTAGGCTTTAGGGTCCCCTAGGCTAAGGCTAGGGCTCCCCTAGCTTTCAGGCTAGGGCACCCCTAGGCTATAGGCTCCCCTAGGCTAAGGCTAGGGCTCCCCTAGCCTTCAGGCTAGGGCACCCCTAGGCTTTAGGCTAGGGCTCCCCTAGGCTAAGGCTAGGGCTCCCCTAGCCTTCAGGTTAGGGCACCCCTAGGCTTTAGGCTCCCCTAGGCTAAGGCTAGGGCTCCCCTAGCCTTCAGGCTAGGGTACCCCTAGGCTTTAGGCTAGGGCTCCCCTAGGCTAAGGCTAGGGCTCCCCTAGCCTTCAGGCTAGGGCACCCCTAGGCTTTAGGCTCCCCTAGACTAAGGCTAGGGCTCCCCTAGCCTGAAGGCTAGTGCACCCCTAGGCTTTAGGCTAGGGCTCCTCTAGGCTAAGGCAAGGGCTCCCCTAGCCTACAGGCTAGGGCACCCCTAGGCTTTAGGCTCCGCTAGGCTAGGGCTAGGGGTCCCCTAGCCTTCAGGCTAGGGCTCCCCTAGGCTTTAGGCTCGGGCTCCCCTAGGCTAAGGCTAGGGCTCCCCTAGTCTTCAGGCTAGGGCACCCCTAGGCTTTAGGCACCCCTAGGCTAAGGCTAGGGCTCCCCTAGCCTTCAGGCTAGGGCACCCCTAGGCTTTAGGCTCGGGCTCCCCTAGGCTAAGGCTGGGCTCCCCTAGCCTTCAGGCTAGGGCACCCCTAGGCTTTAGGCTCCCCTAGGCTAAGGCTAGGGCTACCCTAGCCTTCAGGCTAGGGCACCCCAAGGCTTTAGGCTCCCCTAGGCTAAGGCAAGGGCTCCCCTAGCCTTCAGGCTAGGGCACCCCTAGGCTTTAGGGTCCCCTAGGCTAAGGCTAGGGCTCCCCTAGCGTTCAGGCTACGGCACCCCTAGGCTTTAGGCTCCCCTAGGCTAAGGCTAGGGCTCCCCTAGCCTTCAGGCTAGGGCACCCCTAGGCTTTAGGCTAGGGCTCCCCTAGGCTAAGGCTAGGGCTCCCCTAGCCTTCAGGCTAGGGCACCCCTAGGCTTTAGGCTCCCCTAGGCTAAGGCTAGGGCTCCCTTAGCCTTCAGGCTACGGCACCCCTAGGTTTTACGCTAGGGCTCCCCTAGGCTAAGGCTAGGGCTCCCCTAGCCTTCAGGCTAGGGCACCCCTAGGCTTTAGGCTCCCCTAGGCTAAGGCTAGGGCTCCCCTAGCCTTCAGGCTAGGGCACCCCTAGGCTTTAGGCTAGGGCTCCCCTAGGCTAAGGCTAGGGCTCCCCTAGCCTTCAGGCTAGGGCACCCCTAGGCTTTAGGCTCCCCTAGGCTATGGCTAGGGCTCCCCTAGCCTTCAGGCTAGGGCACCCCTAGGCTTTAGGCTAGGGCTCCCCAAGGCTAAGGCTAGGGCTCCCCTAACCTTCAGGCTAGGGCAGCCCTAGGCTTTAGGCTAGGGCTCCCCTAGGCTAAGGCTAGGGCTCCTCTAGCCTTCAGGCTAGGGCACCCCTAGGCTTTAGGCTCCCCTGGGCTAAGGCTAGGGCTCCCCTAGCCTTCAGGCTAGGGCTCCCCTAGGCTTTAGGCTAGGGCTCCCCTAGGCTAAGGCTAGGGCTCCCCTAGCCTTCAGGCTAGGGCACCCCTAGGCTTTAGGCTCCCCTAGGCTAAGGCTATGGCTCCCCTAGCCTTCAGGCTAGGGCACCCCTAGGCTTTAGGCTGGGCTCCCCTAGGCTAAGGCTAGGGCTCCCCTAGCCTTCAGGCTAGGGCACCCCTAGGCTTTAGGCTCCCCTTGGCTAAGGCTAGGGCTCCCCTAGCCTTCAGGCTAGGGCACCCCTAGGCTTTAGGCTAGGGCTCCCCTAGGCTAAGGCTAGGGCTCCCCTAGCCTTCAGGCTAGGGCACCTGTAGGCATTAGGCTCCCCTAAGCTAAGGCTAGGGCTCCCCTAGCCTTCAGGCTAGGGCACCCCTAGGCTTTAGGCTAGGGCTCCCCTAGGCTAAGGCTAGGGCTCCCCTAGCCTTCAAGCTAGGGCACCCCTAGGCTTTAGGCTCCCCTAGGCTAAGGCTAGGGCTCCCCTAGCCTTCAGGCTAGGGCACCCCTAGGCTTTAGGCTAGGGCTCCCCTAGGCTAAGGCTAGGGCTCCCTTAGCCTACAGGCTAGGGCACCCCTAGGCTTTAGGCTCCGCTAGGCTAAGGCTAGGGGTCCCCTAGCCTTCAGGCTAGGGCAACCCTAGGCTTTAGGCTCGGGCTCCCCTAGGCTAAGGCTAGGGCTCCACTAGCCTTCAGGCTAGGGCACCCCTAGGCTTTAGGCTCCCCTAGGCTAAGGCTAGGGCTCCCCTAGCCTTCAGGCTAGGGCACACCTAGGCTTTAGGCTCCCCTAGGCTAAGGCTAGGGCTCCCCTAGCCTTCAGGCTAGGGCACCCCTAGGCTTTAGGCTCCCCTAGGCTAAGGCTAGGGCTCCCCTAGCCTTCAGGCTAGGGCACCCCTAGGCTTTAGGCTCCCCTAGGCTAAGGCTAGGGCTCCCCTAGCCTTCAGGCTAGGGCACCCCTAGGCTTTAGGCTCCCCTAGGCTAAGGCTAGGGCTCCCCTAGCCTTCAGGCTAGGGCACCCCTAGGCTTTAGGCTCCCCTAGGCTAAGGCTAGGGCTCCCCTAGGCTAAGGCTAGGCCTCCCCTAGCCTTCAGGCTAGGGCACCCCTAGGTTTTAGGCTCCCCTAGGCTAAGGCTAGGGCTCCCCTATCCTTCAGGCTAGGGAACCCCTAGGCTTTAGGCTCCCCTAGGCTAAGGCTAGGGCTCCCCTAGCCTTCAGGCTAGGGCACCCCTAGGCTTTAGGCTAGGGCTCCCCTAGGCTAAGGCTAGGGCTCCCCTAGCCTACAGGCTAGGGTACCCCTAGGCTTTAGGCTACCCTAGGCTAAGGCTAGGGCTCCCCTAGCCTTCAGGCTAGGGCACCCCTAGGCTTTAGGCTAGGGCTCCCCTAGGCTAAGGCTAGGGCTCCCCTAGCCTTCAGGCTAGGGCACCCCTAGGCTTTAGGCTAGGGCTCCCCTAGGCTAAGGCTAGGGCTCCCCTAGCCTTCAGGCTAGGGCACCCCTAGGCTTTAGGCTAGGGCTCCCCTAGGCTAAGGCTAGGGCTCCCCTAGCCTTCAGGCTAGGGCACCCCTAGGCTTTAGGCTCCCCTAGGCTAAGGCTAGGGCTCCCCTAGCCTTCAGGCTAGGGCACCCCTAGGCTTTAGGCTAGGGCTCCCCTAGGCTAAGGCTAGGGCTCCCCTAGCCTTCAGGCTAGGGCACCCCTAGGCTTTAGGCTCCCCTAGGCTAAGGCTAGGGCTCCCCTAGCCTTCAGGCTAGGGCACCCCTAGGCTTTAGGCTGGGCTCCCCTAGGCTAAGGCTAGGGCTCCCCTAGCCTTCAGGCTAGGGCACCCCTAGGCTTTAGGCTCCCCTAGGCTAAGGCTAGGGCTCCCCTAGCCTTCAGGCTAGGGCACCCCTAGGCTTTAGGCTAGGGCTCCCCTAGGCTAAGGCTAGGGCTCCCCTAGCCTTCAGGCTAGGGCACCTGTAGGCCTTAGGCTCCCCTAGGCTAAGGCTAGGGCTCCCCTAGCCTTCAGGCTAGGGCACCCCTAGGCTTTAGGCTAGGTCTCCCCTAGGCTAAGGCTAGGGGTCCCCTAGCCTTCAGGCTAGGGCACCCCTAGGCTTTAGGCTCCGCTAGGCTAAGGCTAGGGGTCCCCTAGCCTTCAGGCTAGGGCTCCCCTAGGCTTTAGGCTCGGGCTCCCCTAGGCTAAGGCTAGGGCTCCCCTAGTCTTCAGGCTAGGGCACCCCTAGGCTTTAGGCACCCCTAGGCTAAGGCTAGGGCTCCCCTAGCCTTCAGGCTAGGGCACCCCTAGGCTTTAGGCTCGGGCTCCCCTAGGCTAAGGCTAGGGCTCCCCTAGCCTTCAGGCTAGGGCACCCCTAGGCTTTAGGCTCCCCTAGGCTAAGGCTAGGGCTCCCCTAGCCTTCAGGCTAGGGCACCCCAAGGCTTTAGGCTCCCCTAGGCTAAGGCTAGGGCTCCCCTAGCCTTCAGGCTAGGGCACCCCTAGGCTTTAGGGTCCCCTAGGCTAAGGCTAGGGCTCCCCTAGCGTTCAGGCTACGGCACCCCTAGGCTTTAGGCTCCCCTAGGCTAAGGCTAGGGCTCCCCTAGCCTTCAGGCTAGGGCACTCCTAGACTTTAGGCTAGGGCTCCCCTAGGCTAAGGCTAGGGCTCCCCTAGCCTTCAGGCTAGGGCACCCCTAGGCTTTAGGCTCCCCTAGGCTAAGGCTAGGGCTCCCCTAGCCTTCAGGCTAGGGCACCCCTAGGTTTTACGCTAGGGCTCCCCTAGGCTAAGGCTAGGGCTCCCCTAGCCTTCAGGCTAGGGCACCCCTAGGCTTTAGGCACCCCTAGGCTAAGGCTAGGGCTCCCCTAGCCTTAAAGGCTAGGGCACCCCTATGCTTTAGGCTAGGGCTCCCCTAGGCTAAGGCTAGGGCTCCCCTAGCCTTCAGGCTAGGGCACCCCTAGGCTTTAGGCTTCCCTAGGCTATGGCTAGGGCTCCCCTAGCCTTCAGGCTAGGGCACCCCTAGGCTTTAGGCTAGGGCTCCCCTAGGCTAAGGCTAGGGCTCCCCTAACCTTCAGGCTAGGGCACCCCTAGGCTTTAGGCTAGGGCTCCCCTAGGCTAAGGCTAGGGCTCCCCTAGCCTTCAGGTTAGGGCACCCCTAGGCTTTAGGCTCCCCTAGGCTAAGGCTAGGGCTCCCCTAGCCTTCAGGCTAGGGTACCCCTAGGCTTTAGGCTAGGGCTCCCCTAGGCTAAGGCTAGGGCTCCCCTAGCCTTCAGGCTAGGGCACCCCTAGGCTTTAGGCTCCCCTAGACTAAGGCTAGGGCTCCCCTAGCCTGAAGGCTAGTGCACCCCTAGGCTTAGGCTAGGGCTCCTCTAGGCTAAGGCTAGGGCTCCCCTAGCCTACAGGCTAGGGCACCCCTAGGCTTTAGGCTCCGCTAGGCTAGGGCTAGGGGTCCCCTAGCCTTCAGGCTAGCGCTCCCCTAGGCTTTAGGCTCGGGCTCCCCTAGGCTAAGGCTAGAGCTCCCCTAGTCTTCAGGCTAGGGCACCCCTAGGCTTTAGGCACCCCTAGGCTAAGGCTAGGGCTCCCCTAGCCTTCAGGCTAGGGCACCCCTAGGCTTTAGGCTCGGGCTCCCCTAGGCTAAGGCTGGGCTCCCCTAGCCTTCAGGCTAGGGCACCCCTAGGCTTTAGGCTCCCCTAGGCTAAGGCTAGGGCTACCCTAGCCTTCAGGCTAGGGCACCCCAAGGCTTTAGGCTCCCCTAGGCTAAGGCAAGGGCTCCCCTAGCCTTCAGGCTAGGGCACCCCTAGGCTTTAGGGTCCCCTAGGCTAAGGCTAGGGCTCCCCTAGCGTTCAGGCTACGGCACCCCTAGGCTTTAGGCTCCCCTAGGCTAAGGCTAGGGCTCCCCTAGCCTTCAGGCTAGGGCACCCCTAGGCTTTAGGCTAGGGCTCCCCTAGGCTAAGGCTAGGGCTCCCCTAGCCTTCAGGCTAGGGCACCCCTAGGCTTTAGGCTCCCCTAGGCTAAGGCTAGGGCTCCCTTAGCCTTCAGGCTACGGCACCCCTAGGTTTTACGCTAGGGCTCCCCTAGGCTAAGGCTAGGGCTCCCCTAGCCTTCAGGCTAGGGCACCCCTAGGCTTTAGGCTCCCCTAGGCTAAGGCTAGGGCTCCCCTAGCCTTCAGGCTAGGGCACCCCTATGCTTTAGGCTAGGGCTCCCCTAGGCTAAGGCTAGGGCTCCCCTAGCCTTCAGGCTAGGGCACCCCTAGGCTTTAGGCTCCCCTAGGCTATGGCTAGGGCTCCACTAGCCTTCAGGCTAGGGCACCCCTAGGCTTTAGGCTAGGGCTCCCCTAGGCTAAGGCTAGGGCTCCCCTAACCTTCAGGCTAGGGCAGCCCTAGGCTTTAGGCTAGGGCTCCCCTAGGCTAAGGCTAGGGCTCCTCTAGCCTTCAGGCTAGGGCACCCCTAGGCTTTAGGCTCCCCTGGGCTAAGGCTAGGGCTCCCCTAGCCTTCAGGCTAGGGCTCCCCTAGGCTTTAGGCTAGGGCTCCCCTAGGCTAAGGCTAGGGCTCCCCTAGCCTTCAGGCTAGGGCACCCCTAGGCTTTAGGCTCCCCTAGGCTAAGGCTATGGCTCCCCTAGCCTTCAGGCTAGGGCACCCCTAGGCTTTAGGCTGGGCTCCCCTAGGCTAAGGCTAGGGCTCCCCTAGCCTTCAGGCTAGGGCACCCCTAGGCTTTAGGCTCCCCTTGGCTAAGGCTAGGGCTCCCCTAGCCTTCAGGCTAGGGCACCCCTAGGCTTTAGGCTAGGGCTCCCCTAGGCTAAGGCTAGGGCTCCCCTAGCCTTCAGGCTAGGGCACCTGTAGGCATTAGGCTCCCCTAGGCTAAGGCTAGGGCTCCCCTAGCCTTCAGGCTAGGGCACCCCTAGGCTTTAGGCTAGGGCTCCACTAGGCTAAGGCTAGGGCTCCCCTAGCCTTCAAGCTAGGGCACCCCTAGTCTTTAGGCTCCCCTAGGCTAAGGCTAGGGCTCCCCTAGCCTTCAGGCTAGGGCACCCCTAGGCTTTAGGCTAGGGCTCCCCTAGGCTAAGGCTAGGGCTCCCTTAGCCTACAGGCTAGGGCACCCCTAGGCTTTAGGCTCCGCTAGGCTAAGGCTAGGGGTCCCCTAGCCTTCAGGCTAGGGCAACCCTAGGCTTTAGGCTCGGGCTCCCCTAGGCTAAGGCTAGGGCTCCACTAGCCTTCAGGCTAGGGCACCCCTAGGCTTTAGGCTCCCCTAGGCTAAGGCTAGGGCTCCCCTAGCCTTCAGGCTAGGGCACACCTAGGCTTTAGGCTCCCCTAGGCTAAGGCTAGGGCTCCCCTAGCCTTCAGGCTAGGGCACCCCTAGGCTTTAGGCTCCCCTAGGCTAAGGCTAGGGCTCCCCTAACCTTCAGGCTAGGGCACCCCTAGGCTTTAGGCTCCCCTAGGCTAACGCTAGGGCTCCCCTAGCCTTCAGGCTAGGGCACCCCTAGGCTTTAGGCTCCCCTAGGCTAAGGCTAGGGCTCCCCTAGCCTTCAGGCTAGGGCACCCCTAGGCTTTAGGCTCCCCTAGGCTAAGGCTAGGGCTCCCCTAGGCTAAGGCTAGGCCTCCCCTAGCCTTCAGGCTAGGGCACCCCTAGGTTTTAGGCTCCCCTAGGCTAAGGCTAGGGCTCCCCTAGCCTTCAGGCTAGGGAACCCCTAGGCTTTAGGCTCCCCTAGGCTAAGGCTAGGGCTCCCCTAGCCTTCAGGCTAGGGCACCCCTAGGCTTTAGGCTAGGGCTCCCCTAGGCTAAGGCTAGGGCTCCCCTAGCCTACAGGCTAGGGTACCCCTAGGCTTTAGGCTACCCTAGGCTAAGGCTAGGGCTCCCCTAGCCTTCAGGCTAGGGCACCCCTAGGCTTTAGGCTAGGGCTCCCCTAGGCTAAGGCTAGGGCTCCCCTAGCCTTCAGGCTAGGGCACCCCTAGGCTTTAGGCTAGGGCTCCCCTAGGCTAAGGCTAGGGCTCCCCTAGCCTTCAGGCTAGGGCACCCCTAGGCTTTAGGCTAGGGCTCCCCTAGGCTAAGGCTAGGGCTCCCCTAGCCTTCAGGCTAGGGCACCCCTAGGCTTTAGGCTCCCCTAGGCTAAGGCTAGGGCTCCCCTAGCCTTCAGGCTAGGGCACCCCTAGGCTTTAGGCTAGGGCTCCCCTAGGCTAAGGCTAGGGCTCCCCTAGCCTTCAGGCTAGGGCACCCCTAGGCTTTAGGCTCCCCTAGGCTAAGGCTAGGGCTCCCCTAGCCTTCAGGCTAGGGCACCCCTAGGCTTTAGGCTGGGCTCCCCTAGGCTAAGGCTAGGGCTCCCCTAGCCTTCAGGCTAGGGCACCCCTAGGCTTTAGGCTCCCCTAAGCTAAGGCTAGGGCTCCCCTAGCCTTCAGGCTAGGGCACCCCTAGGCTTTAGGCTAGGGCTCCCCTAGGCTAAGGCTAGGGCTCCCCTAGCCTTCAGGCTAGGGCACCTGTAGGCCTTAGGCTCCCCTAGGCTAAGGCTAGGGCTCCCCTAGCCTTCAGGCTAGGGCACCCCTAGGCTTTAGGCTAGGTCTCCCCTAGGCTAAGGCTAGGGCTCCCCTAGCCTTCAGGCTAGGGCACCCCTAGGCTTTAGGCTCCGCTAGGCTAAGGCTAGGGGTCCCCTAGCCTTCAGGCTAGGGCTCCCCTAGGCTTTAGGCTCGGGCTCCCCTAGGCTAAGGCTAGGGCTCCCCTAGTCTTCAGGCTAGGGCACCCCTAGGCTTTAGGCACCCCTAGGCTAAGGCTAGGGCTCCCCTAGCCTTCAGGCTAGGGCACCCCTAGGCTTTAGGCTCGGGCTCCCCTAGGCTAAGGCTAGGGCTCCCCTAGCCTTCAGGCTAGGGCACCCCTAGGCTTTAGGCTCCCCTAGGCTAAGGCTAGGGCTCCCCTAGCCTTCAGGCTAGGGCACCCCAAGGCTTTAGGCTCCCCTAGGCTAAGGCTAGGGCTCCCCTAGCCTTCAGGCTAGGGCACCCCTAGGCTTTAGGGTCCCCTAGGCTAAGGCTAGGGCTCCCCTAGCGTTCAGGCTACGGCACCCCTAGGCTTTAGGCTCCCCTAGGCTAAGGCTAGGCCTCCCCTAGCCTTCAGGCTAGGGCACCCCTAGACTTTAGGCTAGGGCTCCCCTAGGCTAAGGCTAGGGCTCCCCTAGCCTTCAGGCTAGGGCACCCCTAGGCTTTAGGCTCCCCTAGGCTAAGGCTAGGGCTCCCCTAGCCTTCAGGCTAGGGCACCCCTAGGTTTTACGCTAGGGCTCCCCTAGGCTAAGGCTAGGGCTCCCCTAGCCTTCAGGCTAGGGCACCCCTAGGCTTTAGGCACCCCTAGGCTAAGGCTAGGGCTCCCCTAGCCTTCAGGCTAGGGCACCCCTATGCTTTATGCTAGGGCTCCCTAGGCTAAGGCTAGGGCTCCCCTAGCCTTCAGGCTAGGGCACCCCTAGGCTTTAGGCTTCCCTAGGCTATGGCTAGGGCTCCCCTAGCCTTCAGGCTAGGGCACCCCTAGGCTTTAGGCTAGGGCTCCCCTAGGCTAAGGCTAGGGCTCCCCTAACCTTCAGGCTAGGGCACCCCTAGGCTTTAGGCTAGGGCTCCCCTAGGCTAAGGCTAGGGCTCCTCTAGCCTTCAGGCTAGGGCACCCCTAGGCTTTAGGCTCCCCTGGGCTAAGGCTAGGGCTCCCCTAGCCTTCAGGCTAGGGCTCCCCTAGGCTTTAGGCTAGGGCTCCCCTAGGCTAAGGCTAGGGCTCCCCTAGCCTTCAGGCTAGGGCACCCCTAGGCTTTAGGCTCCCCTAGGCTAAGGCTATGGCTCCCCTAGCCTTCAGGCTAGGGCACCCCTAGGCTTTAGGCTGGGCTCCCCTAGGCTAAGGCTAGGGCTCCCCTAGCCTTCAGGCTAGGGCACCCCTAGGCTTTAGGCTCCCCTTGGCTAAGGCTAGGGCTCCCCTAGCCTTCAGGCTAGGGCACCCCTAGGCTTTAGGCTAGGGCTCCCCTAGGCTAAGGCTAGGGCTCCCCTAGCCTTCAGGCTAGGGCACCTGTAGGCATTAGGCTCCCCTAGGCTAAGGCTAGGGCTCCCCTAGCCTTCAGGCTAGGGCACCCCTAGGCTTTAGGCTAGGGCTCCCCTAGGCTAAGGCTAGGGCTCCCCTAGCCTTCAAGCTAGGGCACCCCTAGGCTTTAGGCTCCCCTAGGCTAAGGCTAGGGCTCCCCTAGCCTTCAGGCTAGGGCACCCCTAGGCTTTAGGCTAGGGCTCCCCTAGGCTAAGGCTAGGGCTCCCCTAGCCTACAGGCTAGGGCACCCCTAGGCTTTAGGCTCCGCTAGGCTAAGGCTAGGGGTCCCCTAGCCTTCAGGCTAGGGCAACCCTAGGCTGAAGGCTAGGGCTCCCCTAGCCTTCAGGCTAGGGCAACCCTAGGCTTTAGGCTCGGGCTCCCCTAGGCTAAGGCTAGGGCTCCCCTAGCCTTCAGGCTAGGGCACCCCTAGGCTTTAGGCTCCCCTAGGCTAAGGCTAGGGCTCCCCTAGCCTTCAGGCTAGGGCACACCTAGGCTTTAGGCTCCCCTAGGCTAAGGCTAGGGCTCCCCTAGCCTTCAGGCTAGGGCACCCCTAGGCTTTAGGCTCCCCTAGGCTAAGGCTAGGGCTCCCCTAGCCTTCAGGCTAGGGCACCCCTAGGCTTTAGGCTCCCCTAGGCTAAGGCTAGGGCTCCCCTAGCCTTCAGGCTAGGGCACCCCTAGGCTTTAGGCTCCCCTAGGCTAAGGCTAGGGCTCCCCTAGGCTAAGGCTAGGCCTCCCCTAGCCTTCAGGCTAGGGCACCCCTAGGTTTTGGGCTCCTCTAGGCTAAGGCTAGGGCTCCCCTAGCCTTCAGGCTAGGGTACCCCTAGGCTTTAGGCTCCCCTAGGCTAAGGCTAGGGCTCCCCTAGCCTTCAGGCTAGGGCACCCCTAGGCTTTAGGCTAGGGCTCCCCTAGGCTAAGGCTAGGGCTCCCCTAGCCTTCAGGCTAGGGCACCCCTAGGCTTTAGGCTAGGGCTCCCCTAGGCTAAGGCTAGGGCTCCCCTATCCTTCAGGCTAGGGCACCCCTAGGCTTTAGGCTCCCCTAGGCTAAGGCTAGGGCTCCCCTAGCCTTCAGGCTAGGGAACCCCTAGGCTTTAGGCTAGGGCTCCCCTAGGCTAAGGCTAGGGCTCCCCTAGCCTTCAGGCTAGGGCACCCCTAGGCTTTAGGCTCCCCTAGGCTAAGGCTAGGGCTCCCCTAGCCTTCAGGCTAGGGCACCCCTAGGCTTTAGGCTGGGCTCCCCTAGGCTAAGGCTAGGGCTCCCCTAGCCTTCAGGCTAGGGCCCCCCTAGGCTTTAGGCTCCCCTAGGCTAAGGCTAGGGCTCCCCTAGCCTTCAGGCTAGGGCACCCCTAGGCTTTAGGCTAGGGCTCCCCTAGGCTAAGGCTAGGGCTCCCCTAGCATTCAGGCTAGGGCACCTGTAGGCCTTATGCTCCCCTAGGCTAAGGCTAGGGCTCCCCTAGCCTTCAGGATAGGGCACCCCTAGGCTTTAGGCTAGGTCTCCCCTAGGCTAAGGCTAGGGCTCCCCTAGCCTTCAGGCTAGGGCACCCCTAGGCTTTAGGCTCCCCTAGGCTAAGGCTAGGGCTCCCCTAGCCTTCAGGCTAGGGCACCCCTAGGCTTTAGGCTAGGGCTCCCCTAGGCTAAGGCTAGGGCTCCCCTAGCCTTCAGGCTAGGGCTCCCCTAGGCTTTAGGCTTCCCTAGGCTAAGGCTAGGGCTCCCCTAGCCTTCAGGCTAGGGCACCCCTAGGCTTTAGGCTACGGCTCCCCTAGGCTAAGGCTAGGGCTCCCCTAGCCTTCAGGCTAGGGCACCCCTAGGCTAAGGCTAGGGCTCCCCTAGCCTTCAGACTAGGGCACCCCTAGGCTTTAGGCTAGGGCTCCCCTAGGCTAAGGCTAGGGCTCCCCTTGCCTTCAGGTTAGGGCACCCCTAGGCTTTAGGCTCCCCTAGGCTAAGGCTAGGGCTCCCCTAGCCTTCAGGCTAGGGCACCCCTAGGCTTTAGGCTAGGGCTCCCCTAGGCTAAGGCTAGGGCTCCCTTAGCCTTCAGGCTAGGGCACCCCTAGGATTTAGGCTCCTCTAGACTAAGGCTAGGGCTCCCCTAGCCTGAAGGCTAGTGCGCCCCTAGGCTTTAGGCTAGGGCTCCTCTAGGCTAAGGCTAGGGCTCCCCTAGCCTACAGGCTATGGCACCCCTAGGCTTTAGGCTCCGCTAGGCTAAGGCTAGGGGTCCCCTAGCCTTCAGGCTAGGGCACCCCTAGGCTTTAGGCTCGGGCTCCCCTACGCTAAGGCTAGGGCTCCCCTAGCCTTCAGGCTAGGGCACCCCTAGGCTTTAGGCTCCCCTAGGCTAAGGCTAGGGCTCCCCTAGCCTTCAGGCTAGGGCACCCCTAGGCTTTAGGCTCCCCTAGGCTAAGGCTACGGCTCCCCTAGCCTTCAGGCTAGGGCACCCCTAGGCTTTCGGCTCCCCTAGTCTAAGGCTAGGGCTACCCTAGCCTTCAGGCTAGGGCACCCCTAGGCTTTAGGCTCCCCTAGGCTAAGGCTAGGGCTCCCCTAGCCTTCAGGCTAGGGCACCCCTAACCTTTAGGCTCCCCTAGGCTAAGGCTAGGGCTCCCCTAGCCTTCAGGCTAGGGCACCCCTAGGCTTTAAGCTCCCCTAGGCTTAGGCTAGGGCTCCCCTAGCCTTCAGGCTAGGGCACCCCTAGGCTTTAGGCTCCCCTAGGCTAAGGCTAAGGCTCCCCTAGCTTTCAGGCTAGGGTACCCCTAGGCTTTAGGCTCCCCTAGGCTAAGGCTAGGGCTCTCCTAGCCTTCAGGCTAGGGCACCCCTAGGCTTTAGGCTCCCCTAGGCTAAGGCTAGGGCTCCCCTAGACTTCAGGCTAGGGCACCCCTAGGCTTTAGGCTCCCCTAGGCTAAGGCTAGGGCTCCCCTAGCCTTCAGGCTGGGCACCCCTAGGCTTTAGGCTCCCCTAGGCTAAGGCTAGGGCTCCCCTAGCCTTCAGGCTAGGGCACCCCTAGGCTTTAGGCTCCCCTAGGCTAAGGCAAGGGCTCCCCCAGCCTTCAGGCTAGGGCACCCCTAGGCTTTAGGCTCCCCTAGGCTAAGGCTAGGGCTCCCCTAGCCTTCAGGATAGGGCACCCCTAGGCTTTAGGCTCCCCTAGGCTCAGGCTATGGCTCCCCTAGCCTTCAGGCTAGGGCTCCCCTAGGCTTTAGGCTCCCCTAGGCTAAGGCTAGAGCTCCCCTAGGCTAAGGCTAGGGCTCCCCTAGCCTTCAGGCTAGGGCACCCTAGGCTTTAGGCTCCCCTAGGCTAAGGCTAGGGCTCCCCTAGCCTTCAGGCTAGGGCACCCCTAGGCTTTAGGCACCCCTAGGCTAAGGCTAGGGCTCCCCTAGCCTTTGGGCTAGGGCACCCCTAGGCTTTAGGCTAGGGCTATCCTAGGCTAAGGCTAGGGCTCCCCTAGCCTTCAGGCTAGGGCACCCCTAGGCTTTAGGCTTTCCTAGGCTAAGGCTAGGGCTCCCCTAGCCTTCAGGCTAGGGCACCCCTAGGCTTTAGGCTAGGGCTCCCCTAGGCGAAGGTTAGGGCTCCCCTAGCCTTCAGGCTAGGGCACCCCTAGGCTTTAGGCTCCCCTAGGCTAAGGCTAGGGCTCCCCTAGCCTTCAGGCTAGGCCACCCCTAGGCTTTAGGCTAGGGCTCCCCTAGGCTAAGGCTAGGGCTCCCCTAGCCTTCAGGGTAGGGCACCCCTAGGCTTTAGGCTCCCCTAGGCTAAGGTTAGGGCTCCCCTAGCCTTCAGGCTAGGGCACCCCTAGGCTTTAGGCTAGGGCTCCCCTAGGCTAAGGTTAGGGCTCCCCTAGCCTTCAGGCTAGGGCACCCCTAGGCTTTCGACTCCCCTAGGCTAAGGCTAGGGCTCCCCTAGCCTTCAGGCTAGGGCACCCCTAGGCTTTAGGCTAGGGCTCCCCTAGGGTAAGGCTAGGGCTCCCCTAGCCTTCAGGCTAGGGTACCCCTAGGCTTTAGGCTCCCCTAGGCTAAGGCTAGGGCTCCCCTAGCCTTCAGGCTAGGGCACCCCTAGGCTTTAGGCTAGGGCTCCCCTAGGCTAAGGCTAGGGCTCCCCTAACCTTCAGACTAGGGCACCCCTAGGCTTTAGGCTCCCCTAGACTAAGGCTAGGGCTCCCCTAGCCAGAAGGCTAGTGCACCCCTAGGCTTTAGGCTCCCCTAGGCTAAGGCTAGGGCTCCCCTAGCCTTCAGGCTAGGGCACCCCTAGGCTTTAGGCGAGGGCTCTCCTAGGCTAAGGCTAGGGCTCCCCTAGCCTTCAGGCTAGGGCACCCCTAGGCTTTAGGCTCCCCTAGGCTAAGGCTAGGGCTCCCCTAGCCTTCAGGCTAGGGCACCCCTAGGCTAAGGCTAGGGCTCCCCTAGCCTTCAGGCTAGGGCACCCCTAGGCTTTAGGCTAGGGCTCCCCTAGCCTTCAGGCTAGGGCACCCCTAGGCTTTAGGCTCCCCTAGACTAAGGCTAGGGCTCCCCTAGCCAGAAGGCTAGTGCACCCCTAGGCTTTAGGCTCCCCTAGGCTAAGGCTAGGGCTCCCCTAGCCTTCAGGCTAGGGCACCCCTAGGCTTTAGGCTCGGGCTCCCCTAGGCTAAGGCTAGGGCTCCCCTAGCCTTCAGGCTAGGGCACCCCTAGGCTTTAGGCTCCCAAAGGCTAAGGCTAGGGCTCCCCTAGCCTTCGGGCTAGGGCACCCCTAGGGTTTAGGCTCCAGTAGGCTAAGGCTAGGGCTCCCCTAGCCTTCGGGCTAGGGCACCCCTAGGCTTTAGGCTCCCCTAGGCTAAGGCTAGACCTACCCTAGCCTTCAGGCTAGGGCACCCCTAGGCTTTAGGCTCCCCTAGGCTAAGGCTAGGGCTCCCCTAGCCTTCAGGCTAGGTCACCCCTAGGCTTTAGGCTCCCCTAGGCTAAGGCTAGGGCTCCCCTAGCTTTCAGGCGAGGGCACCCCTAGGCTTTAGGCTCCCCTAGGCTAAGGCTAGGGCTCCCCTAGCCTTCAGGCTAGGGTACTCCTAGGCTTTAGGCTCCCCTAGGCTAAGGCTAGGGCTCCCCTAGCCTTCAGGCTAGGGCACCCCTAGCCTTTAGGCTCCCCTAGGCTAAGGCTAGGGCTCCCCTAGCCTTCAGGCTAGGGCACCCTTAGGCTTTAGGCTCCCCTAGGCTAAGGCTAGGGCTCCCCTAGCCTTCAGGCTAGGGCACCCCTAGGCTTTAGGCTCCCCTAGGCTAAGGCTAGGGCTCCCCTAGCCTTCAGGGTAGGGTACCCCTAGGCTTTAGGCTCCCCTAGGCTAAGGCTAGGGCTCTCCTAGCCTTCAGGCTAGGGCACCCCTAGGCTTTAGGCTCCCCTAGGCTAAGGCTAGGGCTCCCCTAGACTTCAGGCTAGGGCACCCCTAGGCTTTAGGCTCCCCTAGGCTAAGGCTAGGGCTCCCCTAGCCTTCAGGCTAGGGCACCCCTAGGCTTTAGGCTCCCCTAGGCTAAGGCTAGGGCTCCCCTAGCCTTCAGGCTGGGCACCCCTAGGCTTTAGGCTCCCCTAGGCTAAGGCTAGGGCTCCCCCAGCCTTCAGGCTAGGCCACCCCTAGGCTTTAGGCTCCCCTAGGCTAAGGCAAGGGCTTCCCTAGCCTTCAGGCTAGGGCACCCCTAGGCTTTAGGCTCCCCTAGGCTAAGGCTAGGGCTCCCCTAGCCTTCAGGATAGGGCACCCCTAGGCTTTAGGCTCCCCTAGACTAAGGCTAGGGCTCCCCTAGCCTTCAGGCTAGGGCTCCCCTAGGCTTTAGGCTCCCCTAGGCTAAGGCTAGAGCTCCCCTAGGCTAAGGCTAGGGCTCCCCTAGCCTTCAGGCTAGGGCACCCCTAGGCTTTAGGCTCCCCTAGGCTAAGGCTAGGGCTCCCCAAGCCTTCAGGCTAGGGCAACCCTAGGCTTTAGGCTCCCCTAGGCTAAGGCTAGGGCTCCCCTAGCCTTCAGGCTAGGGCACCCCTAGGCTTTAGGCTAGGGCTCCCCTAGGCTAAGGCTAGCGCTCCCCTAGCCTTCAGACTAGGGCACCCCTAGGCTTTAGGCTCCCCTAGGCTAAGGCTAGGGCTCCCCTAGCCTTCAGGCTAGGGCACCCCTAGGCTTTAGGCTAGGGCTCCCCTAGGCTAAGGCTAGGGCTCCCCTAGCCTTCAGTCTAGGGTACCCCTAGGCTTTAGGCTCCCCTAGGCTAAGGCTATGGCTCCCCTAGCCTTCAGGCTAGTGCACCCCCAGGCTTTAGGCTCCCCTAGGCTAAGGCTAGGGCTCCCCTAGCCTTTGGGCTAGGGCACCCCTAGGCTTTAGGCTAGGGCTATCCTAGGCTAAGGCTAGGGCTCCCCTAGCCTTCAGGCTAGGGCACCCCTAGGCTTTAGGCTTTCCTAGGCTAAGGCTAGGGCTCCCCTAGCCTTCAGGCTAGGGCACCCCTAGGCTTTAGGCTAGGGCTCCCCTAGGCGAAGTTTAGGGCTCCCCTAGCCTTCAGGCTAGCGCACCCCTAGGCTTTAGGCTCCCCTAGGCTAAGGCTAGGGCTCCCCTAGCCTTCAGGCTAGGGCACCCCTAGGCTTTAGGCTAGGGCTCCCCTAGGCTAAGGCTAGGGCTCCCCTAGCCTTCAGGGTAGGGCACCCCTAGGCTTTAGGCTCCCCTAGGCTAAGGCTAGGGCTCCCTTAGCCTTCAGGCTAGGGCGCCCCTAGGCTTTAGGCTAGGGCTCCCCTAGGCTAAGGCTAGGGCTCCCCTAGCCTTCAGGCTAGGGCACCCCTAGGCTTTCGATTCCCCTAGGCTAAGGCTAGGGCTCCCCTAGCCTTCAGGCTAGGGCACCCCTAGGCTTTAGGCTAGGGCTCCCCTAGGCTAAGGCTAGGGCTACCCTAGCCTTCAGGCTAGGGCACCCCTAGGCTTTAGGCTCCCCTAGGCTAAGGCTAGGGCTCCCCTAGCCTTCAGGCTAGGGCACCCTTAGGCTTTAGGCTGGGCTCCCCTAGGCTAAGGATAGGGCTCCCCTAGCCTTCAGGCTAGGGCACCCCTATGCTTTAGGCTCCCCTAGGCTAAGGCTAGGGCTCCCCTAGCCTTCAGGCTAGGGCACCCCTAGGCTTTAGGCTCCCCTAGGCTAAGGCTAGGGCTCCCCTAGCCTTCAAGCTAGGGCACCCCTAGGCTTTAGGCTCCCCTTGGCTAAGGCTAGGGCTCCCCTAGCCTTCAGGCTAGGGCTCCCCTAGGCTAAGGCAAGGGCTCCCCTAGCCTTCAGGCTAGGGCACCCCTAGGCTTTAGGCTCCCCTAGGCTAAGGCTAGGGCTCCCCTAGCCTTCAGGCTAGGGCACCCCTAGGCTTTAGGCTCCCCTAGGCTAAGGCTAGGGCTCCCCTAGCCTTCAAGCTAGGGCACCCCTAGGCTTTAGGCTCCCCTTGGCTAAGGCTAGGGCTCCCCTAGCCTTCAGGCTAGGGCTCCCCTAGGCTAAGGCAAGGACTCCCCTAGCCTTCAGGCTAGGGCACCCCTAGGCTTTAGGCTCCCCTAGGCTAAGGCTAGGGCTCCCCTAGCCTTTAGGATAGGGCACCACTAGGCTTTAGGCTCCCCTAGGCTCAGGCTATGGCTCCCCTAGCCTTCAGGCTAGGGCTCCCCTAGGCTTTAGTCTCCCCTAGGCTAAGGCTAGAGCTCCCCTAGGCTAAGGCTAGGGCTCCCCTAGCCTTCAGGCTAGGGCACCCTTAGGCTTTAGGCTGGGCTCCCCTAGGCTAAGGCTAGGGCTCCCCTAGCCTTCAGGCTAGGGCACCCCTAGGCTTTAGGCTCCCCTAGGCTAAGGCTAGGGCTCCCCTAGCCTTCAGGCTAGGGCACCCCTAGGCTTTAGGCTAGGGTTCCTCTAGGCTAAGGCCAGGGCTCCCCTAGCCTTCAGGCTAGGGCACCCCTAGGCTTTAGGCTCCCCTAGACTAAGGCTAGGGCTCCCCTAGCCTGAAGGCTAGTGCACCCCTAGGCTTTAGGCTAGGGCACCCCTAGGCTTTAGGCTCCCCTAGGCTAAGGCTAGGGCTCCCCTAGCCTTCAGGCTAGGGCACCCCTAGGCTTTAGGTTCCCCTAGGCTAAGGCTAGGGCTCCCCTAGCCTTCAGGCTAGGGCACCCCTAGGCTTTAGGCTCACCTAGGCTAAGGCTAGGGCTCCCCTAGCTTTCAGGCTAGGGCACCCCTAGGCTTTAGGCACCCCTAGGCTAAGGCTAGGGCTCCCCTAGCCTTCAGGCTAGGGCACCCCTAGGCTTTAGGCTCCCCTAGGCTAAGGCTAGGGCTCCCCTAGCCTTCAGGCTAGGGCACCCCTTGGCTTTAGGCTAGGGCTCCCCTAGGCTAAGGCTAGGGCTCCCCTAGCCTTCAGGCTAGGGCACCCCTAGGCTTTAGGCTTCCCTAGGCTAAGGCTAGGGCTCCCCTAGCCTTCAGGCTAGGGCACCTCTAGGCTTTAGGCTAGGGCTCCCCTAGGCTAAGGCTAGGGCTCCCCTAGCCTTCAGGCTAGGGCACCCCTAGGCTTTAGACTCCACTAGGCGAAGGCTAGGGCTCCCCTAGCCTTCAGGCTAGGGCACCCCTAGGCTATAGGCTAGGGCTCCCCTAGGCTAAGGCTAGGGCTCCCCTAGCCTTCAGGCTAGGGCACCCGTAGGCTTTAGGCTCCCCTAGGCTAAGGCTAGGGCTCCCCTAGCCTTCAGGCTAGGGCACACCTAGGCTTTAGGCTAGGGCTCCCCTAGGCTAAGGCTAGGGCTCCCCTAGCCTTCAGGCTAGGGCACCCCTAGGCTTTAGGCTCCCCTAGGCTAAGGCTAGGGCTCCCCTAGCCTTCAGGCTAGGGCACCCCTAGGCTTTAGGCTAGGGCTCCCCTAGGCTAAGGCTAGGGCTCCCCTAGCCTTCAGGCTAGGGCACCCCTAGGCTTTAGGCTCCCCTAGGCTAAGGCTGGGGCACCCCTAGCCTTCAGGCTAGGGCACCCCTAGGCTTTAGGCTAGGGCTCCCCTAGGCTAAGGCTAGGGCTCCCCTAGCCTGCAGGCTACGGCACCCCTAGGCTTTAGGCTCCCCTAGGCTAAGGCTAGGGCTCCCCTAGCCTTCAGGCTAGGGCACCCCTAGGCTTTAGGCTTCCCTATGCTAAGGCTAGGGCTCCCCTAGCCTTCAGGATAGGGCACCCCTAGTCTTTAGGCTAGGGCTCCCCTAGGCTAAGGCTAGGGCTCCCCTAGCCATCAGGCTAGGGCACCCCTTGGCTTTGGGCTCCCCTAGGCTAATGCTAGGGCTCCCCTAGCCTTCAGGCTAGGGCACCCCTTGGCTTTAGGCTAGGGCTCCCCTAGGCTTAGGTTAGGGCTCCCCTAGCCTTCAGGCTAGGGCACCCCTAGGCTTTAGGCTCTCCTGGGCTAAGGCTAGGGCTCCCCTAGCCTTCAGGCTAGGGTACCCCTAGGCTTTAGGCTCCCCTAGGCTAAGGCTAGGGCTCCCCTAGCCTTCAGGCTAGGGCACCCCTAGGCTTTAGGCTCCCCTAGGCTAAGGCTAGGGCTCCCCTAGCCTTCAGGCTAGGGCACCCCTTGGCTTTAGGCTAGGGCTCCCCTAGGCTTAGGTTAGGGCTCCCCTAGCCTTCAGGCTAGGGCACCCCTAGGCTTTAGGCTCTCCTGGGCTAAGGCTAGGGCTCCCCTAGCCTTCAGGCTAGGGTACCCCTAGGCTTTAGGCTCCCCTAGGCTAAGGCTAGGGCTCCCCTAGCCTTCAGGCTAGGGCACCCCTAGGCTTTAGGCTCCCCTAGGCTAAGGCTAGGGCTCCCCTAGCCTTCAGACTAGGGTACCCCTAGGCTTTAGGCTAGGGCTCCCCTAGGCTAAGGCTAGGGCTCCCCTAGTCTTCAGGTTAGGGCACCCCTAGGCTTTAGGCTCCCCTAGGCTAAGGCTAGGGCTCCCCTAGCCTTCAGGCTAGGGCACCCCTAGGCTTTAGGCTAGGGCTCCCCTAGGCTAAGGCTAGGGCTCCCCTAGCCTTCAGGCTAGGGCACCCCTAGGCTTTAGGCTCCCCTAGGCTAAGGCTAGGGCTCCCCTAGCCTTCAGGCTAGGGCACCCCTAGGCTTTAGGCTCAGGCTCCCCTAGGCTAAGGCTAGGGCTCCCCTAGCCTTCAGGCTAGGGCACCCCTAGGCTTTAGGCTCCCCTAGGCTAAGGCTAGGGCTCCCCTAGCCTTCAGGCTAGGGCACCCCTAGGCTTTAGGCTCCCCTAGGCTAAGGCTAGGGCTCCCCTAGCCTTCAGGCTAGGGCACCCCTAGGCTTTAGGGTCCCCTAGGCTAAGGCTAGGGCTCCCCTAGCGTTCAGGCTACGGCACGCCTAGGCTTTAGGCTCCCCTAGGCTAAGGCTAGGGCTCCCCTAGCCTTCAGGCTAGGGCACCCCTAGGCTTTACGCTAGGGCTCCCCTAGGCTAAGGCTAGGGCTCCCCTAGCCTTCAGGCTAGGGCACCCCTAGGCTTTAGGCTCCCCTAGGCTAAGGCTAGGGCTCCCCTAGCCTTCAGGCTAGGGCACCCCTAGGCTTTAGGCTAGGGCTCCCCTAGGCTAAGGCTAGGGCTCCCCTAGCCTTCAGGCTAGTGCACCCCTAGGCTTTAGGCTCCCCTAGGCTAAGGCTAGGGCTCCCCTAGCCTTCAGGCTAGGGCACCCCTATGCTTTAGGCTAGGGCTCCCCTAGGCTAAGGCTAGGGCTCCCCTAGCCTTCAGGCTAGGGCACCCCTAGGCTTTAGGCTCCCCTAGGCTAAGGCTAGGGCTCCCCTAGCCTTCTGGCTAGGGCACCCCTAGGCTTTAGGCTAGGGCTCCCCTAGGCTAAGGCTAGGGCTCCCCTAGCCTTCAGGCTAGGGCACCCCTAGGCTTTAGGCTCCCCTAGGCTAAGGCTAGGGCTCCCCTAGCCTTCAGGCTAGGACACCCCTAGGCTTTAGGCTGGGCTCCCCTAGGCTAAGGCTAGGTCTCCCCTAGCCTTCAGGCTAGGGCACCCCTAGGCTTTAGTCTCCCCTTGGCTAAGGCTAGGGCTCCCCTAGCCTTCAGTCTAGGGCACACCTAGGCTTTAGGCTAGGGCTCCCCTAGGCTAAGGCTAGGGCTCCCCTAGCCTTCAGGCTAGGGCACCTGTAGGCCTTAGGCTCCCCTAGGCTAAGGCTAGGGCTCCCCCAGCCTTCAGGCTAGGGCACCCCTAGGCTTTAGGCTAGGGCTCCCCTAGGCTAAGGCTAGGGCTCCCCTAGCCTTCAGGCTCGGGCTCCCCTAGGCTAAGGCTAGGGCTCCCCTAGCCTTCAGCCTAGGGCACCCCTAGGCTTTAGGCTCCCCTAGGCTAAGCCTAGGGCTCCCCTAGCCTTCAGGCTAGGGCACCCCTAGGCTTTAGGCTCCCCTAGGCTAAGGCTAGGGCTCCCCTAGCCTTCAGGCTAGGGCACCCCTAGGCTTTAGGCTCCCCTAGGCTAAGGCTAGGGCTCCCCTAGCCTTCAGGCTGGGGCACCCCTAGGCTTTAGGCTCCCCTAGGCTAAGGCTAGGGCTCCCCTAGCCTTCAGGCTAGGGTACCCCTAGGCTTTAGGCTCCCCTAGGCTAAGGCTAGGGCTCCCCTAGCCTTCAGGCTAGGGCACCCCTAGCCTTTAGGCTCCCCTAGGCTAAGGCTAGGGCTCCCCTAGCCTTCAGGCTAGGGCACCCCTAGGATTTAGGCTCCCCTAGGCTAAGGCTAGGGCTCCACTAGCCTTCAGGCTAGGGCACCCCTAGGCTTTAGGCTCCCCTAGGCTAAGGCTAGGGCTCCCATAGCCTTCAGGCTTGGGCACCCCTAGGCTTTAGGCTAGGGCTCCCCTAGGCTAAGGCTAGGGCTCCCCTAGCCTTCAGGCTAGGGCACCCCTAGGCTTTAGGCTATGGCTCCCCTAGGCTAAGGCTAGGGCTCCCCTAGGCTTTAGGCTAGGGCTCCCCTAGGCTAAGGCTAGGGCTACCCTAGCCTTCAGGCTAGGGCACCCCTAGGCTTTAGGCTCCCCTAGGCTAAGGCTAGGGCTCCCCTAGCCTTCAGGCTAGGGCACCCTTAGGCTTTAGGCTGGGCTCCCCTAGGCTAAGGATAGGGCTCCCCTAGCCTTCAGGCTAGGGCACCCCTAGGCTTTAGGCTCCCCTAGGCTAAGGCTAGGGCTCCCCTAGCCTTCAGGCTAGGGCACCCCTAGGCTTTAGGCTCCCCTAGGCTAAGGCTAGGGCTCCCCTAGCCTTCAGGCTAGGGCACCCCTAGGCTTTAGGCTCCCCTAGGCTAAGGCTATGGCTCCCCAAGCCTTCAAGCTAGGGCACCCCTAGGCTTTAGGCTCCCCTTGGCTAAGGCTAGGGCTCCCCTAGCCTTCAGGCTAGGGCTCCCCTAGGCTAAGGCAAGGGCTCCCCTAGCCTTCAGGCTAGGGCACCCCTAGGCTTTAGGCTCCCCTAGGCTAAGGCTAGGGCTCCCCTAGCCTTTAGGATAGGGCACCACTAGGCTTTAGGCTCCCCTAGGCTCAGGCTATGGCTCCCCTAGCCTTCAGGCTAGGGCTCCCCTAGGCTTTAGTCTCCCCTAGGCTAAGGCTAGAGCTCCCCTAGGCTAAGGCTAGGGCTCCCCTAGCCTTCAGGCTAGGGCACCCTTAGGCTTTAGGCTGGGCTCCCCTAGGCTAAGGCTAGGGCTCCCCTAGCCTTCAGGCTAGGGCACCCCTAGGCTTTAGGCTCCCCTAGGCTAAGGCTAGGGCTCCCCTTGCCTTCAGGCTAGGGCACCCCTAGGCTTTAGGCTAGGGCTCCCCTAGGCTAAGGCCAGGGCTCCCCTAGCCTTCAGGCTAGGGCACCCCTAGGCTTTAGGCTCCCCTAGACTAAGGCTAGGGCTCCCCTAGCCTGAAGGCTAGTGCACCCCTAGGCTTTAGGCTAGGGCACCCCTAGGCTTTAGGCTCCCCTAGGCTAAGGCTAGGGCTCCCCTAGCCTTCAGGCTAGGGCACCCCTAGGCTTTAGGTTCCCCTAGGCTAAGGCTAGGGCTCCCCTAGCCTTCAGGCTAGGGCACCCCTAGGCTTTAGGCTCACCTAGGCTAAGGCTAGGGCTCCCCTAGCTTTCAGGCTAGGGCACCCCTAGGCTTTAGGCACCCCTAGGCTAAGGCTAGGGCTCCCCTAGCCTTCAGGCTAGGGCACCCCTAGGCTTTAGGCTCCCCTAGGCTAAGGCTAGGGCTCCCCTAGCCTTCAGGCTAGGGCACCCCTTGGCTTTAGGCTAGGGCTCCCGTAGGCTAAGGCTAGGGCTCCCCTAGCCTTCAGGCTAGGGCACCCCTAGGCTTTAGGCTTCCCTAGGCTAAGGCTAGGGCTCCCCTAGCCTTCAGGCTAGGGCACCTCTAGGCTTTAGGCTAGGGCTCCCCTAGGCTAAGGCTAGGGCTCCCCTAGCCTTCAGGCTAGGGCACCCCTAGGCTTTAGACTCCACTAGGCGAAGGCTAGGGCTCCCCTAGCCTTCAGGCTAGGGCACCCCTAGGCTATAGGCTAGGGCTCCCCTAGGCTAAGGCTAGGGCTCCCCTAGCCTTCAGGCTAGGGCACCCGTAGTCTTTAGGCTCCCCTAGGCTAAGGCTAGGGCTCCCCTAGCCTTCAGGCTAGGGCACACCTAGGCTTTAGGCTAGGGCTCCCCTAGGCTAAGGCCAAGGCTCCCCTAGCCTTCAGGCTAGGGCACCCCTAGGCTTTAGGCTCCCCTAGGCTAAGGCTAGGGCTCCCCTAGCCTTCAGGCTAGGGCACCCCTAGGCTTTAGGCTAGGGCTCCCCTAGGCTAAGGCTAGGGCTCCCCTAGCCTTCAGGCTAGGGCACCCCTAGGCTTTAGGCTCCCCTAGGCTAAGGCTGGGGCACCCCTAGCCTTCAGGCTAGGGCACCCCTAGGCTTTAGGCTAGGGCTCCCCTAGGCTAAGGCTAGGGCTCCCCTAGCCTTCAGGCTACGGCACCCCTAGGCTTTAGGCTCCCTAGGCTAAGGCTAGGGCTCCCCTAGCCTTCAGGCTAGGGCACCCCTAGGCTTTAGGCTTCCCTATGCTAAGGCTAGGGCTCCCCTAGCCTTCAGGATTGGGCACCCCTAGTCTTTAGGCTAGGGCTCCCCTAGGCTAAGGCTAGGGCTCCCCTAGCCATCAGGCTAGGGCACCCCTAGGCTTTGGGCTCCCCTAGGCTAATGCTAGGGCTCCCCTAGCCTTCAGGCTAGGGCACCCCTTGGCTTTAGGCTAGGGCTCCCCTAGGCTAAGGCTAGGGCTCCCCTAGCCTTCAGGCTAGGGCACCCCTAGGCTTTAGGCTCACCTAGGCTAAGGCTAGGGCTCCCCTAGCTTTCAGGCTAGGGCACCCCTAGGCTTTAGGCACCCCTAGGCTAAGGCTAGGGCTCCCCTAGCCTTCAGGCTAGGGCACCCCTAGGCTTTAGGCTCCCCTAGGCTAAGGCTAGGGCTCCCCTAGCCTTCAGGCTAGGGCACCCCTTGGCTTTAGGCTAGGGCTCCCCTAGGCTAAGGCTAGGGCTCCCCTAGCCTTCAGGCTAGGGCACCCCTAGGCTTTAGGCTTCCCTAGGCTAAGGCTAGGGCTCCCCTAGCCTTCAGGCTAGGGCACCTCTAGGCTTTAGGCTAGGGCTCCCCTAGGCTAAGGCTAGGGCTCCCCTAGCCTTCAGGCTAGGGCACCCCTAGGCTTTAGACTCCACTAGGCGAAGGCTAGGGCTCCCCTAGCCTTCAGGCTAGGGCACCCCTAGGCTATAGGCTAGGGCTCCCCTAGGCTAAGGCTAGGGCTCCCCTAGCCTTCAGGCTAGGGCACCCGTAGTCTTTAGGCTCCCCTAGGCTAAGGCTAGGGCTCCCCTAGCCTTCAGGCTAGGGCACACCTAGGCTTTAGGCTAGGGCTCCCCTAGGCTAAGGCCAAGGCTCCCCTAGCCTTCAGGCTAGGGCACCCCTAGGCTTTAGGCTCCCCTAGGCTAAGGCTAGGGCTCCCCTAGCCTTCAGGCTAGGGCACCCCTAGGCTTTAGGCTAGGGCTCCCCTAGGCTAAGGCTAGGGCTCCCCTAGCCTTCAGGCTAGGGCACCCCTAGGCTTTAGGCTCCCCTAGGCTAAGGCTGGGGCACCCCTAGCCTTCAGGCTAGGGCACCCCTAGGCTTTAGGCTAGGGCTCCCCTAGGCTAAGGCTAGGGCTCCCCTAGCCTTCAGGCTACGGCACCCCTAGGCTTTAGGCTCCCCTAGGCTAAGGCTAGGGCTCCCCTAGCCTTCAGGCTAGGGCACCCCTAGGCTTTAGGCTTCCCTATGCTAAGGCTAGGGCTCCCCTAGCCTTCAGGATTGGGCACCCCTAGTCTTTAGGCTAGGGCTCCCCTAGGCTAAGGCTAGGGCTCCCCTAGCCATCAGGCTAGGGCACCCCTAGGCTTTGGGCTCCCCTAGGCTAATGCTAGGGCTCCCCTAGCCTTCAGGCTAGGGCACCCCTTGGCTTTAGGCTAGGGCTCCCCTAGGCTTAGGTTAGGGCTCCCCTAGCCTTCAGGCTAGGGCACCCCTAGGCTTTAGGCTCTCCTGGGCTAAGGCTAGGGCTCCCCTAGCCTTCAGGCTAGGGTACCCCTAGGCTTTAGGCTCCCCTAGGCTAAGGCTAGGGCTCCCCTAGCCTTCAGGCTAGGGCACCCCTAGGCTTTAGGCTCCCCTAGGCTAAGGCTAGGGCTCCCCTAGCCTTCAGGCTAGGGCACCCCTTGGCTTTAGGCTAGGGCTCCCCTAGGCTTAGGTTAGGGCTCCCCTAGCCTTCAGGCTAGGGCACCCCTAGGCTTTAGGCTCTCCTGGGCTAAGGCTAGGGCTCCCCTAGCCTTCAGGCTAGGGTACCCCTAGGCTTTAGGCTCCCCTAGGCTAAGGCTAGGGCTCCCCTAGCCTTCAGGCTAGGGCACCCCTAGGCTTTAGGCTCCCCTAGGCTAAGGCTAGGGCTCCCCTAGCCTTCAGACTAGGGCACCCCTAGGCTTTAGGCTAGGGCTCCCCTAGGCTAAGGCTAGGGCTCCCCTAGCTTTCAGGTTAGGGCACCCCTAGGCTTTAGGCTCCCCTAGGCTAAGGCTAGGGCTCCCCTAGCCTTCAGGCTAGGGCACCCCTAGGCTTTAGGCTAGGGCTCCCCTAGGCTAAGGCTAGGGCTCCCCTAGCCTTCAGGCTAGGGCACCCCTAGGCTTTAGGCTCCCCTAGACTAAGGCTAGGGCTCCCCTAGCCTGAAGGCTAGTGCACCCCTAGGCTTTAGGCTAGGGCTCCTCTAGGCTAAGGCTAGGGCTCCCCTATCCTACAGGCTAGGGCACCCCTAGGCTTTAGGCTCCGCTAGGCTAAGGCTAGGGGTCCCCTAGCCTTCAGGCTAGGGCACCCCTAGGCTTTAGGCTCGGGCTCCCCTAGGCTAAGGCTAGGGCTCCCCTAGCCTTCAGGCTAGGGCACCCCTAGGCTTTAGGCTCCCCTAGGCTAAGGCTAGGGCTCCCCTAGCCTTCAGGCTAGGGCACCCCTAGGCTTTAGGCTCGGGCTCCCCTAGGCTAAGGCTAGGGCTCCCCTAGCCTTCAGGCTAGGGCACCCCTAGGCTTTAGGCTCCCCTAGGCTAAGGCTAGGGCTCCCCTAGCCTTCAGGCTAGCGCACCCCTAGGCTTTAGGCTCCCCTAGGCTAAGGCTAGGGCTCCCCTAGCCTTCAGGCTAGGGCACCCCTAGGCTTTACGCTAGGGCTCCCCTAGGCTAAGGCTAGGGCTCCCCTAGCCTTCAGGCTAGGGCACCCCTAGGCTTTAGGCTCCCCTAGGCTAAGGCTAGGGCTCCCCTAGCCTTCAGGCTAGGGCACCCCTAGGCTTTAGGCTAGGGCTCCCCTAGGCTAAGGCTAGGGCTCCCCTAGCCTTCAGGCTAGTGCACCCCTAGGTTTTAGGCTCCCCTAGGCTAAGGCTAGGGCTCCCCTAGCCTTCAGGCTAGGGCACCCCTATGCTTTAGGCTAGGGCTCCCCTAGGCTAAGGCTAGGGCTCCCCTAGCCTTCAGGCTAGGGCACCCCTAGGCTTTAGGCTCCCCTAAGCTAAGGCTAGGGCTCCCCTAGCCTTCTGGCTAGGGCACCCCTAGGCTTTAGGCTAGGGCTCCCCTAGGCTAAGGCTAGGGCTCCCCTAGCCTTCAGGCTAGGGCACCCCTAGGCTTTAGGCTCCCCTAGGCTAAGGCTAGGGCTCCCCTAGCCTTCAGGCTAGGACACCCCTAGGCTTTAGGCTGGGCTCCCCTAGGCTAAGGCTAGGTCTCCCCTAGCCTTCAGGCTAGGGCACCCCTAGGCTTTAGTCTCCCCTTGGCTAAGGCTAGGGCTCCCCTAGCCTTCAGTCTAGGGCACACCTAGGCTTTAGGCTAGGGCTCCCCTAGGCTAAGGCTAGGGCTCCCCTAGCCTTCAGGCTAGGGCACCTGTAGGCCTTAGGCTCCCCTAGGCTAAGGCTAGGGCTCCCCCAGCCTTCAGGCTAGGGCACCCCTAGGCTTTAGGCTAGGGCTCCCCTAGGCTAAGGCTAGGGCTCCCCTAGCCTTCAGGCTAGGGCACCCCTAGGCTTTAGGCTAGGGCTCCCCTAGGCTAAGGCTAGGGCTCCCCTAGCCTTCAGGCTAGGGCACCCCTAGGCTTTAGGCTCCCCTAGGCTAAGGCTAGGGCTCCCCTAGCCTTCAGGCTAGGGCACCCCTAGGCTTTAGGCTAGGGCTCCCCTAGGCTAAGGCTAGGGCTCCCCTAGCCTTCAGGCTAGGGCACCCCTAGGCTTTAGGCTCCCCTAGGCTAAGGCTAGGGCTCCCCTAGCCTTCAGTCTAGGGCACCCCTAGGCTTTAGGCACCCCTAGGCTAAGGCTAGGGCTCCCCTAGCCTTCAGGCTAGGGCACCCCTAGGCTTTAAGCTCCCCTAGACTAAGGCTAGGGCTCCCCTAGCCTGAAGGCTAGTGCACCCCTAGGCTTTAGGCTAGGGCTCCCCTAGGCTAAGGCTAGGGCTCCCCTAGCCTACAGGCTAGGGCACCCCTAGGCTTTAGGCTCCGCTAGGCTAAGGCTAGGGGTCCCCTAGCCTTCAGGCTAGGGCACCCCTAGGCTTTAGGCTCGGGCTCCCCTAGGCTAAGGCTAGGGCTCCCCTAGCCTTCAGCCTAGGGCACCCCTAGGCTTTAGGCTCCCCTAGGCTAAGCCTAGGGCTCCCCTAGCCTTCAGGCTAGGGCACCCCTAGGCTTTAGGCTCCCCTAGGCTAAGGCTAGGGCTCCCCTAGCCTTCAGGCTAGGGCACCCCTAGGCTTTAGGCTCCCCTAGGCTAAGGCTAGGGCTCCCCTAGCCTTCAGGCTGGGGCACCCCTAGGCTTTAGGCTCCCCTAGGCTAAGGCTAGGGCTCCCCTAGCCTTCAGGCTAGGGTACCCCTAGGCTTTAGGCTCCCCTAGGCTAAGGCTAGGGCTCCCCTAGCCTTCAGGCTAGGGCACCCCTAGCCTTTAGGCTCCCCTAGGCTAAGGCTAGGGCTCCCCTAGCCTTCAGGCTAGGGCACCCCTAGGCTTTAGGCTCCCCTAGGCTAAGGCTAGGGCTCCGCTAGCCTTCAGGCTAGGGCACCCCTAGGCTTTAGGCTCCCCTAGGCTAAGGCTAGGGCTCCCATAGCCTTCAGGCTAGGGCTCCCCTAGGCTTTAGGCTCCCCTAGGCTAAGGCTAGGGCTCCCCTAGGCTAAGGCTAGGCCTCCCCTAGCCTTCAGGCTAGGGCACCCCTAGGTTTTAGGCTCCCCTAGGCTAAGGCTAGGGCTCCCCTAGCCTTCAGGCTAGGGAACCCCTAGGCTTTAGGGTCCCCTAGGCTAAGGCTAGGGCTCCCGTAGCGTTCAGGCTACGGCACCCCTAGGCTTTAGGCTCCCCTAGGCTAAGGCTAGGGCTCCCCTAGCCTTCAGGCTAGGTCACCCCTGGGCTTTAGGCTCCCCTAGACTAAGGCTAGGGCTCCCCTAGCCTGAAGGCTAGTGCACCCCTAGGCTATAGGCTAGGGCACCCCTAGGCTTTAGGCTCCCCTAGGCTAAGGCTAGGGCTCCCCTAGCCTTCAGGCTAGGGCACCCCTAGGCTTTAGGTTCCCCTAGGCTAAGGCTAGGGCTCCCCTAGCCTTCAGGCTAGGGCACCCCTAGGCTTTAGGCTCACCTAGGCTAAGGCTAGGGCTCCCCTAGCTTTCAGGCTAGGGCACCCCTAGGCTTTAGGCACCCCTAGGCTAAGGCTAGGGCTCCCCTAGCCTTCAGGCTAGGGCTCCCCTAGGCTTTAGGCTCCCCTAGGCTAAGGCTAGGGCTCCCCTAGCCTTCAGGCTAGGGCACCCCTTGGCTTTAGGCTAGGGCTCCCCTAGGCTAAGGCTAGGGCTCCCCTAGCCTTCAGGCTAGGGCACCCCTAGGCTTTAGGCTTCCCTAGGCTAAGGCTAGGGCTCCCCTAGCCTTCAGGCTAGGGCACCCCTAGGCTTTAGGCTAGGGCTCCCCTAGGCTAAGGCTAGGGCTCCCCTAGCCTTCAGGCTAGGGCACCCCTAGGCTTTAGACTCCACTAGGCGAAGGCTAGGGCTCCCCTAGCCTTCAGGCTAGGGCACCCCTAGGCTTTAGGCTAGGGCTCCCCTAGGCTAAGGCTAGGGCTCCCCTAGCCTTCAGGCTAGGGCACCCCTAGGCTTTAGGCTCCCCTAGGCTAAGGCTAGGGCTCCCCTAGCCTTCAGGCTAGGGCACCCCTAGGCTTCAGGCTAGGGCACCCCTAGGCGTTAGGCTAGGGCTCCCCTAGGCTAAGGCTAGGGCTCCCCTAGCCTTCAGGCTAGGGCACCCCTAGGCTTTAGGCTCCCCTAGGCTAAGGCTAGGGCTCCCCTAGCCTTCAGGCTAGGGCACCCCTAGGCTTTAGGCTAGGGCTCCCCTAGGCTAAGGCTAGGGCTCCCCTAGCCTTCAGGCTAGGGCACCCCTAGGCTTTAGGCTCCCCTAGGCTAAGGCTAGGGCTCCCCTAGCCTTCAGGCTAGGGCACCCCTAGGCTTTAAGCTAGGGCTCCCCTAGGCTAAGGCTAGGGCTCCCCTAGCCTTCAGGCTACGGCACCCCTAGGCTTTAGGCTCCCCTAGGCTAAGGCTAGGGCTCCCCTAGCCTTCAGGCTAGGGCACCCCTAGGCTTTAGGCTAGGGCTCCCCTAGGCTAAGGCTAGGGCTCCCCTAGCCTTCAGGCTAGGGCACCCCTAGGCTTTAGGCTCCCCTAGGCTAAGGCTAGGGCTCCCCTAGCCTTCAGGCTAGGGCACCCCTAGGCTTTAAGCTAGGGCTCCCCTAGGCTAAGGCTAGGGCTCCCCTAGCCATCAGGCTAGGGCACCCCTAGGCTTTAGGCTCCCCTAGGCTAATGCTAGGGCTCCCCTAGCCTTCAGGCTAGGGCACCCCTTGGCTTTAGGCTACGGCTCCCCTAGGCTTAGGTTAGGGCTCCCCTAGCCTTCAGGCTAGGGCACCCCTAGGCTTTAGGCTCTCCTGGGCTAAGGCTAGGGCTCCCCTAGCCTTCAGGCTAGGGCACCCCTAGGCTTTAGGCTCCCCTAGGCTAAGGCTAGTGCTCCCCTAGCCTTCAGGCTAGGGCACCCCTAGGCTTTAGGCTCCCCTAGGCTAAGGCTAGGGCTCCCCTAGCCTTCAGACTAGGGCACCCCTAGGCTTTAGGCTAGGGCTCCCCTAGGCTAAGGCTAGGGCTCCCCTAGCCTTCAGTCTAGGGCACCCCTAGGCTTTAGGCTCCCCTAGGCTAAGGCTAGGGCTCCCCTAGCCTTCAGACTAGGGCAAACCTAGGCTTTAGGCTAGGGCTCCCCTAGGCTAAGGCTAGGGCTCCCCTAGCCTTCAGACTAGGGCAAACCTAGGCTTTAGGCTAGGGCTCCCCTAGCCTTCAGGCTAGGGCACCCCTAGGCTTTAAGCTCCCCTAGACTAAGGCTAGGGCTCCCCTAGCCTGAAGGCTAGTGCACCCCTAGGCTTTAGGCTAGGGCTCCCCTAGGCTAAGGCTAGGGCTCCCCTAGCCTACAGGCTAGGGCACCCCTAGGCTTTAGGCTCCGCTAGGCTAAGGCTAGGGGTCCCCTAGCCTTCAGGCTAGGGCACCCCTAGGCTTTAGGCTCGGGCTCCCCTAGGCTAAGGCTAGGGCTCCCCTAGCCTTCAGCCTAGGGCACCCCTAGGCTTTAGGCTCCCCTAGGCTAAGCCTAGGGCTCCCCTAGCCTTCAGGCTAGGGCACCCCTAGGCTTTAGGCTCCCCTAGGCTAAGGCTAGGGCTCCCCTAGCCTTCAGGCTAGGGCACCCCTAGGCTTTAGGCTCCCCTAGGCTAAGGCTAGGGCTCCCCTAGCCTTCAGGCTGGGGCACCCCTAGGCTTTAGGCTCCCCTAGGCTAAGGCTAGGGCTCCCCTAGCCTTCAGGCTAGGGTACCCCTAGGCTTTAGGCTCCCCTAGGCTAAGGCTAGGGCTCCCCTAGCCTTCAGGCTAGGGCACCCCTAGCCTTTAGGCTCCCCTAGGCTAAGGCTAGGGCTCCCCTAGCCTTCAGGCTAGGGCACCCCTAGGCTTTAGGCTCCCCTAGGCTAAGGCTAGGGCTCCGCTAGCCTTCAGGCTAGGGCACCCCTAGGCTTTAGGCTCCCCTAGGCTAAGGCTAGGGCTCCCATAGCCTTCAGGCTAGGGCTCCCCTAGGCTTTAGGCTCCCCTAGGCTAAGGCTAGGGCTCCCCTAGGCTAAGGCTAGGCCTCCCCTAGCCTTCAGGCTAGGGCACCCCTAGGTTTTAGGCTCCCCTAGGCTAAGGCTAGGGCTCCCCTAGCCTTCAGGCTAGGGCACCCCTAGGCTTTAGGCTCCGCTAGGCTAAGGCTAGGGGTCCCCTAGCCTTCAGGCTAGGGCACCCCTAGGCTTTAGGCTCGGGCTCCCCTAGGCTAAGGCTAGGGCTCCCCTAGCCTTCAGCCTAGGGCACCCCTAGGCTTTAGGCTCCCCTAGGCTAAGCCTAGGGCTCCCCTAGCCTTCAGGCTAGGGCACCCCTAGGCTTTAGGCTCCCCTAGGCTAAGGCTAGGGCTCCCCTAGCCTTCAGGCTAGGGCACCCCTAGGCTTTAGGCTCCCCTAGGCTAAGGCTAGGGCTCCCCTAGCCTTCAGGCTGGGGCACCCCTAGGCTTTAGGCTCCCCTAGGCTAAGGCTAGGGCTCCCCTAGCCTTCAGGCTAGGGTACCCCTAGGCTTTAGGCTCCCCTAGGCTAAGGCTAGGGCTCCCCTAGCCTTCAGGCTAGGGCACCCCTAGCCTTTAGGCTCCCCTAGGCTAAGGCTAGGGCTCCCCTAGCCTTCAGGCTAGGGCACCCCTAGGCTTTAGGCTCCCCTAGGCTAAGGCTAGGGCTCCGCTAGCCTTCAGGCTAGGGCACCCCTAGGCTTTAGGCTCCCCTAGGCTAAGGCTAGGGCTCCCCTAGCCTTCAGGCTGGGGCACCCCTAGGCTTTAGGCTCCCCTAGGCTAAGGCTAGGGCTCCCCTAGCCTTCAGGCTAGGGTACCCCTAGGCTTTAGGCTCCCCTAGGCTAAGGCTAGGGCTCCCCTAGCCTTCAGGCTAGGGCACCCCTAGCGTTTAGGCTCCCCTAGGCTAAGGCTAGGGCTCCCCTAGCCTTCAGGCTAGGGCACCCCTAGGCTTTAGGCTCCCCTAGGCTAAGGCTAGGGCTCCGCTAGCCTTCAGGCTAGGGCACCCCTAGGCTTTAGGCTCCCCTAGGCTAAGGCTAGGGCTCCCATAGCCTTCAGGCTAGGGCTCCCCTAGGCTTTAGGCTCCCCTAGGCTAAGGCTAGGGCTCCCCTAGGCTAAGGCTAGGCCTCCCCTAGCCTTCAGGCTAGGGCACCCCTAGGTTTTAGGCTCCCCTAGGCTAAGGCTAGGGCTCCCCTAGCCTTCAGGCTAGGGCACCCCTAGGCTTTAGGCTCCGCTAGGCTAAGGCTAGGGGTCCCCTAGCCTTCAGGCTAGGGCACCCCTAGGCTTTAGGCTCGGGCTCCCCTAGGCTAAGGCTAGGGCTCCCCTAGCCTTCAGCCTAGGGCACCCCTAGGCTTTAGGCTCCCCTAGGCTAAGCCTAGGGCTCCCCTAGCCTTCAGGCTAGGGCACCCCTAGGCTTTAGGCTCCCCTAGGCTAAGGCTAGGGCTCCCCTAGCCTTCAGGCTAGGGCACCCCTAGGCTTTAGGCTCCCCTAGGCTAAGGCTAGGGCTCCCCTAGCCTTCAGGCTGGGGCACCCCTAGGCTTTAGGCTCCCCTAGGCTAAGGCTAGGGCTCCCCTAGCCTTCAGGCTAGGGTACCCCTAGGCTTTAGGCTCCCCTAGGCTAAGGCTAGGGCTCCCCTAGCCTTCAGGCTAGGGCACCCCTAGCCTTTAGGCTCCCCTAGGCTAAGGCTAGGGCTCCCCTAGCCTTCAGGCTAGGGCACCCCTAGGCTTTAGGCTCCCCTAGGCTAAGGCTAGGGCTCCGCTAGCCTTCAGGCTAGGGCACCCCTAGGCTTTAGGCTCCCCTAGGCTAAGGCTAGGGCTCCCATAGCCTTCAGGCTAGGGCTCCCCTAGGCTTTAGGCTCCCCTAGGCTAAGGCTAGGGCTCCCCTAGGCTAAGGCTAGGCCTCCCCTAGCCTTCAGGCTAGGGCACCCCTAGGTTTTAGGCTCCCCTAGGCTAAGGCTAGGGCTCCCCTAGCCTTCAGGCTAGGGAACCCCTAGGCTTTAGGGTCCCCTAGGCTAAGGCTAGGGCTCCCCTAGCGTTCAGGCTACGGCACCCCTAGGCTTTAGGCTCCCCTAGGCTAAGGCTAGGGCTCCCCTAGCCTTCAGGCTAGGTCACCCCTGGGCTTTAGGCTCCCCTAGACTAAGGCTAGGGCTCCCCTAGCCTGAAGGCTAGTGCACCCCTAGGCTATAGGCTAGGGCACCCCTAGGCTTTAGGCTCCCCTAGGCTAAGGCTAGGGCTCCCCTAGCCTTCAGGCTAGGGCACCCCTAGGCTTTAGGTTCCCCTAGGCTAAGGCTAGGGCTCCCCTAGCCTTCAGGCTAGGGCACCCCTAGGCTTTAGGCTCACCTAGGCTAAGGCTAGGGCTCCCCTAGCTTTCAGGCTAGGGAACCCCTAGGCTTTAGGCACCCCTAGGCTAAGGCTAGGGCTCCCCTAGCCTTCAGGCTAGGGCTCCCCTAGGCTTTAGGCTCCCCTAGGCTAAGGCTAGGGCTCCCCTAGCCTTCAGGCTAGGGCACCCCTTGTCTTTAGGCTAGGGCTCCCCTAGGCTAAGGCTAGGGCTCCCCTAGCCTTCAGGCTAGGGCACCCCTAGGCTTTAGGCTTCCCTAGGCTAAGGCTAGGGCTCCCCTAGCCTTCAGGCTAGGGCACCCCTAGGCTTTAGGCTAGGGCTCCCCTAGGCTAAGGCTAGGGCTCCCCTAGCCTTCAGGCTAGGGCACCCCTAGGCTTTACACTCCACTAGGCGAAGGCTAGGGCTCCCCTAGCCTTCAGGCTAGGGCACCCCTAGGCTTTAGGCTAGGGCTCCCCTAGGCTAAGGCTAGGGCTCCCCTAGCCTTCAGGCTAGGGCACCCCTAGGCTTTAGGCTCCCCTAGGCTAAGGCTAGGGCTCCCCTAGCCTTCAGGCTAGGGCACCCCTAGGCTTCAGGCTAGGGCACCCCTAGGCGTTAGGCTAGGGCTCCCCTAGGCTAAGGCTAGGGCTCCCCTAGCCTTCAGGCTAGGGCACCCCTAGGCTTTAGGCTCCCCTAGGCTAAGGCTAGGGCTCCCCTAGCCTTCAGGCTAGGGCACCCCTAGGCTTTAGGCTAGGGCTCCCCTAGGCTAAGGCTAGGGCTCCCCTAGCCTTCAGGCTAGGGCACCCCTAGGCTTTAGGCTCCCCTAGGCTAAGGCTAGGGCTCCCCTAGCCTTCAGGCTAGGGCACCCCTAGGCTTTAAGCTAGGGCTCCCCTAGGCTAAGGCTAGGGCTCCCCTAGCCTTCAGGCTACGGCACCCCTAGGCTTTAGGCTCCCCTAGGCTAAGGCTAGGGCTCCCCTAGCCTTCAGGCTAGGGCACCCCTAGGCTTTAGGCTAGGGCTCCCCTAGGCTAAGGCTAGGGCTCCCCTAGCCTTCAGGCTAGGGCACCCCTAGGCTTTAGGCTCCCCTAGGCTAAGGCTAGGGCTCCCCTAGCCTTCAGGCTAGGGCACCCCTAGGCTTTAAGCTAGGGCTCCCCTAGGCTAAGGCTAGGGCTCCCCTAGCCATCAGGCTAGGGCACCCCTAGGCTTTAGGCTCCCCTAGGCTAATGCTAGGGCTCCCCTAGCCTTCAGGCTAGGGCACCCCTTGGCTTTAGGCTAGGGCTCCCCTAGGCTTAGGTTAGGGCTCCCCTAGCCTTCAGGCTAGGGCACCCCTAGGCTTTAGGCTCTCCTGGGCTAAGGCTAGGGCTCCCCTAGCCTTCAGGCTAGGGCACCCCTAGGCTTTAGGCTCCCCTAGGCTAAGGCTAGTGCTCCCCTAGCCTTCAGGCTAGGGCACCCCTAGGCTTTAGGCTCCCCTAGGCTAAGGCTAGGGCTCCCCTAGCCTTCAGACTAGGGCACCCCTAGGCTTTAGGCTAGGGCTCCCCTAGGCTAAGGCTAGGGCTCCCCTAGCCTTCAGGTTAGGGCACCCCTAGGCTTTAGGCTCCCCTAGGCTAAGGCTACGGCTCCCCTAGCCTTCAGGCTAGGGCACCCCTAGGCTTTAGGCTAGGGCTCCCCTAGGCTAAGGCTAGGGCTCCCCTAGCCTTCAGGCTAGGGCACCCCTAGGCTTTAGGCTCCCCTAGACTAAGGCTAGGGCTCCCCTAGCCTGAAGGCTAGTGCACCCCTAGGCTTTAGGCTAGGGCTCCTCTAGGCTAAGGCTAGGGCTCCCCTAGCCTACAGGTAGGGCACCCCTAGGCTTTAGGCTCCGCTAGGCTAAGGCTAGGGGTCCCCTAGCCTTCAGGCTAGGGCACCCCTAGGCTTTAGGCTCGGGTTCCCCTAGGCTAAGGCTAGGGCTCCCCTAGCCTTCAGGTTAGGGCACCCCTAGGCTTTAGGCTCCCCTAGGCTAAGGCTAGGGCTCCCTTAGCCTTCAGGCTAGGGCACCCCTAGGCTTTAGGCTAGGGCTCCCCTAGGCCAAGGCTAGGGCTCCCCTAGCCTTCAGGCTAGGGCACCCCTAGGCTTTAGGCTCCCCTAGACTAAGGCTAGGGCTCCCATAGCCTGAAGGCTAGTGCACCCCTAGGCTTTAGGCTAGGGCTCCTCTAGGCTAAGGCTAGGGCTCCCCTAGCCTACAGGCTAGGGCACCCCTAGGCTTTAGGCTCCGCTAGGCTAAGGCTAGGGGTCCCCTAGCCTTCAGACTAGGGCACCCCTAGGCTTTAGGCTCGGGCTCCCCTAGGCTAAGGCTAGGGCTCCCCTAGCCTTCAGGCTAGGGCACCCCTAGGCTTTAGGCTCCCCTAGGCTAAGGCTAGGGCTCCCCTAGCCTTCAGGCTAGGGCACACCTAGGCTTTAGGCTCGGGCTCCCCTAGGCTAAGGCTAGGGCTCCCCTAGCCTTCAGGCTAGGGCACCCCTAGGCTTTAGGCTCCCCTAGGCTAAGGCTAGGGCTCCCCTAGCCTTCAGGCTAGGGCACCCCTAGGCTTTAGGCTCCCCTAGGCTAAGGCTAGGGCTCCCCTAGCCTTCAGGCTAGGGCACCCCTAGGCTTTAGGGTCCCCTAGGCTAAGGCTAGGGCTCCCCTAGCATTCAGGCTACGGCACGCCTAGGCTTTAGGCTCCCCTAAGCTAAGGCTAGGGCTCCCCTAGCCTTCAGGCTAGGGCACCCCTAGGCTTTAGGCTAGGGCTCCCCTAGGCTAAGGCTAGGGCTCCCCTAGCCTTCAGGCTAGGGCACCCCTAGGCTTTAGGCTCCCCTAGGCTAAGGCTAGGGCTCCCCTAGCCTTCAGGCTAGGGCACCCCGAGGCTTTACGCTAGGGCTCCCCTAGGCTAAGGCTAGGGCTCCCCTAGCCTTCAGGCTAGGGCACCCCTAGGCTTTAGGCTCCCCTAGGCTAAGGCTAGGGCTCCCCTAGCCTTCAGGCTAGGGCACCCCTAGGCTTTAGGCTAGGGCTCCCCTAGGCTAAGGCTAGGGCTCCCCTAGCCTTCAGGCTAGGGCACCCCTAGGCTTTAGGCTCCCCTAGGCTAAGGCTAGGGCTCCCCTAGCCTTCAGGCTAGGGCACCCCTATGCTTTAGGCTAGGGCTCCCCTAGGCTAAGGCTAGGGCTCCCCTAGCCTTCAGGCTAGGGCACCCCTAGGCTTTAGGCTCCCCTAGGCTAAGGCTAGGGCTCCCCTAGCCTTCAGGCTAGGGCACCCCTAGGCTTTAGGCTAGGGCTCCCCTAGGCTAAGGCTAGGGCTCCCCTAACCTTCAGGCTAGGGCACCCCTAGGCTTTAGGCTAGGGCTCCCCTAGGCTAAGGTAAGGGCTCCCCTAGCCTTCAGGCTAGGGCACCCCTAGGCTTTAGGCTCCCCTAGGCTAAGGCTAGGGCTCCCCTAGCCTTCACGCTAGGGCACCCCTAGGCTTTAGGCTGGGCTCCCCTAGGCTAAGGCTAGGGCTCCCCTAGCCTTCAGGCTAGGGCACCCCTAGGCTTTAGTCTCCCCTTGGCTAAGGCTAGGGCTCCCCTAGCCTTCAGTCTAGGGCACACCTAGGCTTTAGGCTAGGGCTCCCCTAGGCTAAGGCTAGGGCTCCCCTAGCCTTCACGCTAGTGCACCTGTAGGCCTTAGGCTCCCCTAGGCTTAGGCTAGGGCTCCCCTAGCCTTCAGGCTAGGGCACCCCTAGGCTTTAGGCTAGGGCTCCCCTAGGCTAAGGCTAGGGCTCCCCTAGCCTTCAGGCTAGGGCACCCCTAGGCTTTAGGCTAGGGCTCCCCTAGGCTTTAGGCTCCCCTAGGCTAAGGCTAGGGCTCCGCTAGCCTTCAGGCTAGGGCACCCCTAGGCTTTAGGCTAGGGCTCCCCTAGGCTAAGGCTAGGGCTCCCCTAGCCTTCAGGCTAGGGCACCCCTAGGCTTTAGGCTCCCCTAGGCTAAGGCTAGGGCTCCCCTAGCCTTCAGGCTAGGGCACCCCTAGGCTTTAGGCTACGGTTCCCCTAGGCTAAGGCTAGGGCTCCCCTAGCCTTCAGTCTAGGGCACCCCTAGGCTTTAGGCTCCCCTAGGCTAAGGCTAGGCCTCCCCTAGCCTTCAGACTAGGGCAAAGCTAGGCTTTAGGCTAGGGCTCCCCTAGGCTAAGGCTAGGGCTCCCCTAGCCTTCAGGCTAGGGCACCCCTAGGCTTTAAGCTCCCCTAGACTAAGGCTAGGGCTCCCCTAGCCTGAAGGCTAGTGCACCCCTAGGCTTTAGGCTAGGGCTCCCCTAGGCTAAGGCTAGGGCTCCCCTAGCCTACAGGCTATGGCACCCCTAGGCTTTAGGCTCCGCTAGGCTAAGGCTAGGGGTCCCCTAGCCTTCAGGCTAGGGCACCCCTAGGCTTTAGGCTCGGGCTCCCCTAGGCTAAGGCTAGGGCTCCCCTAGCCTTCAGGCTAGAGCACCCCTAGGCTTTAGGCTCCCCTAGGCTAAGGCTAGGGCTCCCCTAGCCTTCAGGCTAGGGCACCCCAAGGCTTTAGGCTCCCCTAGGCTAAGGCTAGGGCTCCCCTAGCCTTCAGGCTAGGGCTCCCCTAGGCTTTAGGCTCCCCTAGGCTAAGGCTAGGGCTCCCCTAGCCTTCAGGCTGGGGCACCCCTAGGCTTTAGGCTCCCCTAGGCTAAGGCTAGGGCTCCCCTAGCCTTCAGGCTAGGGTACCCCTAGGCTTTAGGCTCCCCTAGGCTTTAGGCTCCCCTAGGCTAAGGCTAGGGCTCCCCTAGCCTTCAGGCTAGGGTACCCCTAGGCTTTAGGCTCCCCTAGGCTAAGGCTAGGGCTCCCATAGCCTTCAGGCTAGGGCTCCCCTAGGCTTTAGGCTCCCCTAGGCTAAGGCTAGGGCTCCCCTAGGCTAAGGCTAGGCCTCCCCTAGCCTTCAGGCTAGGGCACCCCTAGGTTTTAGGCTCCCCTAGGCTAAGGCTAGGGCTCCCCTAGCCTTCAGGCTAGGGAACCCCTAGGCTTTAGGGTCCCCTAGGCTAAGGCTAGGGCTCCCCTAGCGTTCAGGCTACGGCACCCCTAGGCTTTAGGCTCCCCTAGGCTAAGGCTAGGGCTCCCCTAGCCTTCAGGCTAGGGCACCCCTAGGCTTTAGGCTCCCCTAGACTAAGGCTAGGGCTCCCCTAGCCTGAAGGCTAGTGCACCCCTAGGCTTTAGGCTAGGGCACCCCTAGGCTTTAGGCTCCCCTAGGCTAAGGCTAGGGCTCCCCTAGCCTTCAGGCTAGGGCACCCCTAGGCTTTAGGTTCCCCTAGGCTAAGGCTAGGACTCCCCTAGCCTTCAGGCTAGGGCACCCCTAGGCTTTAGGCTCACCTAGGCTAAGGCTAGGGCTCCCCTAGCTTTCAGGCTAGTGCACCCCTAGGCTTTAGGCACCCCTAGGCTAAGCTAGGGCTCCCCTAGCCTTCAGGCTAGGGTACCCCTAGGCTTTAGGCTCCCCTAGGCTAAGGCTAGGGCTCCCCTAGCCTTCAGGCTAGGGCACCCCTTGGCTTTAGGCTAGGGCTCCCCTAGGCTAAGGCTAGGGCTCCCCTAGCCTTCAGGCTAGGGCACCCCTAGGCTTTAGGCTTCCCTCGGGTAAGGCTAGGGCTCCCCTAGCCTTCAGGCTAGGGCACCCCTAGGCTTTAGGCTAGGGCTCCCCTAGGCTAAGGCTAGGGCTCCCCTAGCCTTCAGGCTAGGGCACCCCTAGGCTTTAGACTCCACTAGGCGAAGGCTAGGGCTCCCCTAGCCTTCAGGCTAGGGCACCCCTAGGCTTTAGGCTAGGGCTCCCCTAGGCTAAGGCTAGGGCTCTCCTAGCCTTCAGGCTAGGGCACCCCTAGGCTTTAGGCTCCCCTAGGCTAAGGCTAGGGCTCCCCTAGCCTTCAGGCTAGGGCACCCCTAGGCTTTAGGCTAGGGCTCCCCTAGGCTAAGGCTAGGGCTCCCCTAGCCTTCAGGCTAGGGCACCCCTAGGCTTTAGGCTCCCCTAGGCTAAGGCTAGGGCTCCCCTAGCCTTCAGGCTAGGGCACCCCTAGGCTTTAGGCTCCCCTAGGCTAAGGCTAGGGCTCCCCTAGCCTTCAGGCTAGGGCACCCCTAGGCTTTAGGCTAGGGCTCCCCTAGGCTAAGGCTAGGGCTCCCCTAGCCTTCAGGCTAGGGCACCCCTAGGCTTTAGGCTCCCCTAGGCTAAGGCTAGGGCTCCCCTAGCCTTCAGGCTAGGGCACCCCTAGGCTTTAGGCTAGGGCTCCCCTAGGCTAAGGCTAGGGCTCCCCTAGCCTTCAGGCTACGGCACCCCTAGGCTTTAGGCTCCCCTAGGCTAAGGCTAGGGCTCCCCTAGCCTTCAGGCTAGGGCACCCCTAGGCTTTAGGTTTCCCTAGGCTAAGGCTAGGGCTCCCCTAGCCTTCAGGATAGGGCACCCCTAGGCTTTAGGCTTCCCTAGGCTAAGGCTAGGGCTCCCCTAGCCTTCAGGATAGGGCACCCCTAGGCTTTAGGCTAGGGCTCCCCTAGGCTAAGGCTAGGGCTCCCCTAGCCATCAGGCTAGGGCACCCCTAGGCTTTAGGCTCCCCTAGGCTAATGCTAGGGCTCCCCTAGCCTTCAGGCTAGGGCACCCCTTGGCTTTAGGCTAGGGCTCCCCTAGGCTTAGGTTAGGGCTCCCCTAGCCTTCAGGCTAGGGCACCCCTAGGCTTTAGGCTCTCCTGGGCTAAGGCTAGGGCTCCCCTAGCCTTCAGGCTAGGGCACCCCTAGGCTTTAGGCTCCCCTAGGCTAAGGCTAGGGCTCCCCTAGCCTTCAGGCTAGGGCACCCCTAGGCTTTAGGCTCCCCTAGGCTAAGGCTAGGAATCCCCTAGCCTTCAGACTAGGGCACCCCTAGGCTTTAGGCTCCCCTAGGCTAAGGCTAGGGCTCCCCTAGCCTTCAGACTAGGGCACCCCTAGGCTTTAGCTAGGGCTCCCCTAGGCTAAGGCTAGGGCTCACCTAGCCTTCAGGTTAGGGCACCCCTAGGCTTTAGGCTCCCCTAGGCTAAGGCTAGGGCTCCCCTAGCCTTCAGGCTAGGGCACCCCTAGGCTTTAGCCTACGGCTCCCCTAGGCTAAGGCTAGGGCTCCCCTAGCCTTCAGGCTAGGGCACCCCTAGGCTTTAGGCTAGGGCTCCTCTAGGCTAAGGCTAGGGCTCCCCTAGCCTTCAGGCTAGGGCACCCCTAGGCTTTAGGCTCCCCTAAGCTAAGGCTAGGGCTCCCCTAGCCTTCAGGCTAGGGCACCTCTAGGCTTTAGGGTCCCCTAGGCTAAGGCTAGGGCTCCCCTAGCGTTCAGGCTATGGCACGCCTAGGCTTTAGGCTCCCATAGGCTAAGGCTAGGGCTCCCCTAGCCTTCATGCTAGGGCACCCCTAGGCTTTAGGCTAGGGCTCCCCTAGCCTTCAGGCTAGGGCACCCCTAGGCTTTAGGCTCCCCTAGGCTAAGGCTAGGGCTCCCCTAGCCTTCAGGCTAGGGCACCCCTAGGCTTTACGCTAGGGCTCCCCTAGGCTAAGGCTAGGGCTCCCCTAGACTTCAGGCTAGGGCACCCCTAGGCTTTAGGCTCCCCTAGGCTAAGGCTAGGGCTCCCCTAGCCTTCAGGCTAGGGCACCCCTAGGCTTTAGGCTAGGGCTCCCCTAGGCTAAGGCTAGGGCTCCCCTAGCCTTCAGGCTAGGGCACCCCTATGCTTTAGGCTAGGGCTCCCCTAGGCAAAGGCTAGGGCTCCCCTAGCCTTCAGGCTAGGGCACCCCTAGGATTTAGGCTCCCCTAGGCTAAGGCTAGGGCTCCCCTAGCCTTCAGGCTAGGGCACCCCTAGGCTTTAGGCTAGGGCTCCCCTAGGCTAAGGCTAGGGCTCCCCTAACCTTCAGGCTAGGGCACCCCTAGGCTTTAGGCTAGGGCTCCCCTAGGATAAGGCTAGGGCTCCTCTAGCCTTCAGGCTAGGGCACCCCTAGGCTTTAGGCTCCCCTAGGCTAAGGCTAGGGCTCCCCTAGCCTTCTGGCTAGGGCACCCCTAGGCCTTAGGCTAGGGCTCCCCTAGGCTAAGGCTAGGGCTCCCCTAGCCTTCAGGCTAGGGCACCCCTAGGCTTTAGGCTCCCCTAGGCTAAGGCTAGGGCTCCCCTAGCATTCAGGCTAGGGCACCCCTAGGCTTTAGGCTGGGCTCCCCTAGGCTAAGGTTAGGTCTCCCCTAGCCTTCAGGCTAGGGCACCCCTAGGCTTTAGTCTCCTCTTGGCTAAGGCTAGGGCTCCCCTAGCCTTCAGTCTAGGGCACACCTAGGCTTTAGGCTAGGGCTCCCCTAGGCTAAGGCTAGGTCTCCCCTAGCCTTCAGGCTAGGGCACCTGTAGGCCTTAGGCTCCCGTAGGCTAAGGCTAGGGCTCCCCTAGCCTTCAGGCTAGGGCACCCCTAGGCTTTAGGCTAGGGCTCCCCTAGGCTAAGGCTAGGGCTCCCCTAGCTTTCAGGCTAGGGCACCCCTAGGCTTTAGGCTACGGCTCCCCTAGGCTAAGGCTAGGGCTCCCCTAGCCTTCAGTCTAGGGCACCCCTAGGCTTTAGGCTCCCCTAGGCTAAGGCTAGGCCTCCCCTAGCCTTCAGACTAGGGCAAACCTAGGCTTTAGGCTAGGGCTCCCCTAGGCTAAGGCTAGGGCTCCCCTAGCCTTCAGGCTAGGGCACCCCTAGGCTTTAAGCTCCCCTAGACTAAGGCTAGGGCTCCCCTAGCCTGAAGGCTAGTGCACCCCTAGGCTTTAGGCTAGGGCTCCCCTAGGCTAAGGCTAGGGCTCCCCTAGCCTACAGGCTATGGCACCCCTAGGCTTTAGGCTCCGCTAGGCTAAGGCTAGGGGTCCCCTAGCCTTCAGGCTAGGGCACCCCTAGGCTTTAGGCTCGGGCTCCCCTAGGCTAAGGCTAGGGCTCCCCTAGCCTTCAGGCTAGGGCACCCCTAGGCTTTAGGCTCTCCTGGGCTAAGGCTAGGGCTCCCCTAGCCTTCAGGCTAGGGCACCCCTAGGCTTTAGGCTCCCCTAGGCTAAGGCTAGGGCTCCCCTAGCCTTCAGGCTAGGGCACCCCTAGGCTTTAGGCTCCCCTAGGCTAAGGCTAGGAATCCCCTAGCCTTCAGACTAGGGCACCCCTAGGCTTTAGGCTCCCCTAGGCTAAGGCTAGGGCTCCCCTAGCCTTCAGACTAGGGCACCCCTAGGCTTTAGCTAGGGCTCCCCTAGGCTAAGGCTAGGGCTCACCTAGCCTTCAGGTTAGGGCACCCCTAGGCTTTAGGCTCCCCTAGGCTAAGGCTAGGGCTCCCCTAGCCTTCAGGCTAGGGCACCCCTAGGCTTTAGCCTACGGCTCCCCTAGGCTAAGGCTAGGGCTCCCCTAGCCTTCAGGCTAGGGCACCCCTAGGCTTTAGGCTCCCCTAGACTAAGGCTAGGGCTCCCCTAGCCTGAAGGCTAGTGCACCCCTAGGCTTTAGGCTAGGGCTCCTCTAGGCTAAGGCTAGGGCTCCCCTAGCCTACAGGCTAGGGCACCCCTAGGCTTTAGGCTCCGCTAGGCTAAGGCTAGGGGTCCCCTAGCCTTAAGGCTAGGGCACCCCTAGGCTTTAGGCTCGGGCTCCCCTAGGCTAAGGCTAGGGCTCCCCTAGCCTTCAGGCTAGGGCACCCCTAGGCTTTAGGCTCCCCTAGGCTAAGGCTAGGGCTCCCCTAGCCTTCAGGCTAGGGCACCCCTAGGCTTTAGGCTCGGGCTCCCCTAGGCTAAGGCTAGGGCTCCCCTAGCCTTCAGGCTAGGGCACCCCTAGGCTTTAGGCTCCCCTAAGCTAAGGCTAGGGCTCCCCTAGCCTTCAGGCTAGGGCACCCCTAGGCTTTAGGCTCCCCTAGGCTAAGGCTAGGGCTCCCCTAGCCTTCAGGCTAGGGCACCTCTAGGCTTTAGGGTCCCCTAGGCTAAGGCTAGGGCTCCCCTAGCGTTCAGGCTATGGCACGCCTAGGCTTTAGGCTCCCATAGGCTAAGGCTAGGGCTCCCCTAGCCTTCATGCTAGGGCACCCCTAGGCTAAGGCTAGGGCTCCCCTAGCCTTCAGGCTAGGGCACCCCTAGGCTTTAGACTCCACTAGGCGAAGGCTAGGGCTCCCCTAGCCTTCAGGCTAGGGCACCCCTAGGCTTTAGGCTAGGGCTCCCCTAGGCTAAGGCTAGGGCTCTCCTAGCCTTCAGGCTAGGGCACCCCTAGGCTTTAGGCTCCCCTAGGCTAAGGCTAGGGCTCCCCTAGCCTTCAGGCTAGGGCACCCCTAGGCTTTAGGCTAGGGCTCCCCTAGGCTAAGGCTAGGGCTCCCCTAGCCTTCAGGCTAGGGCACCCCTAGGCTTTAGGCTCCCCTAGGCTAAGGCTAGGGCTCCCCTAGCCTTCAGGCTAGGGCACCCCTAGGCTTTAGGCTCCCCTAGGCTAAGGCTAGGGCTCCCCTAGCCTTCAGGCTAGGGCACCCCTAGGCTTTAGGCTAGGGCTCCCCTAGGCTAAGGCTAGGGCTCCCCTAGCCTTCAGGCTAGGGCACCCCTAGGCTTTAGGCTCCCCTAGGCTAAGGCTAGGGCTCCCCTAGCCTTCAGGCTAGGGCACCCCTAGGCTTTAGGCTAGGGCTCCCCTAGGCTAAGGCTAGGGCTCCCCTAGCCTTCAGGCTACGGCACCCCTAGGCTTTAGGCTCCCCTAGGCTAAGGCTAGGGCTCCCCTAGCCTTCAGGCTAGGGCACCCCTAGGCTTTAGGCTTCCCTAGGCTAAGGCTAGGGCTCCCCTAGCCTTCAGGATAGGGCACCCCTAGGCTTTAGGCTTCCCTAGGCTAAGGCTAGGGCTCCCCTAGCCTTCAGGATAGGGCACCCCTAGGCTTTAGGCTAGGGCTCCCCTAGGCTAAGGCTAGGGCTCCCCTAGCCATCAGGCTAGGGCACCCCTAGGCTTTAGGCTCCCCTAGGCTAATGCTAGGGCTACCCTAGCCTTCAGGCTAGGGCACCCCTTGGCTTTAGGCTAGGGCTCCCCTAGGCTTAGGTTAGGGCTCCCCTAGCCTTCAGGCTAGGGCACCCCTAGGCTTTAGGCTCTCCTGGGCTAAGGCTAGGGCTCCCCTAGCCTTCAGGCTAGGGCACCCCTAGGCTTTAGGCTCCCCTAGGCTAAGGCTAGGGCTCCCCTAGCCTTCAGGCTAGGGCACCCCTAGGCTTTAGGCTCCCCTAGGCTAAGGCTAGGAATCCCCTAGCCTTCAGACTAGGGCACCCCTAGTCTTTAGGCTCCCCTAGGCTAAGGCTAGGGCTCCCCTAGCCTTCAGACTAGGGCACCCCTAGGCTTTAGCTAGGGCTCCCCTAGGCTAAGGCTAGGGCTCACCTAGCCTTCAGGTTAGGGCACCCCTAGGCTTTAGGCTCCCCTAGGCTAAGGCTAGGGCTCCCCTAGCCTTCAGGCTAGGGCACCCCTAGGCTTTAGCCTACGGCTCCCCTAGGCTAAGGCTAGGGCTCCCCTAGCCTTCAGGCTAGGGCACCCCTAGGCTTTAGGCTCCCCTAGACTAAGGCTAGGGCTCCCCTAGCCTGAAGGCTAGTGCACCCCTAGGCTTTAGGCTAGGGCTCCTCTAGGCTAAGGCTAGGGCTCCCCTAGCCTACAGGCTAGGGCACCCCTAGGCTTTAGGCTCCGCTAGGCTAAGGCTAGGGGTCCCCTAGCCTTAAGGCTAGGGCACCCCTAGGCTTTAGGCTCGGGCTCCCCTAGGCTAAGGCTAGGGCTCCCCTAGCCTTCAGGCTAGGGCACCCCTAGGCTTTAGGCTCCCCTAGGCTAAGGCTAGGGCTCCCCTAGCCTTCAGGCTAGGGCACCCCTAGGCTTTAGGCTCGGGCTCCCCTAGGCTAAGGCTAGGGCTCCCCTAGCCTTCAGGCTAGTGCACCCCTAGGCTTTAGGCTCCCCTAAGCTAAGGCTAGGGCTCCCCTAGCCTTCAGGCTAGGGCACCCCTAGGCTTTAGGCTCCCCTAGGCTAAGGCTAGGGCTCCCCTAGCCTTCAGGCTAGGGCACCTCTAGGCTTTAGGGTCCCCTAGGCTAAGGCTAGGGCTCCCCTAGCGTTCAGGCTATGGCACGCCTAGGCTTTAGGCTCCCATAGGCTAAGGCTAGGGCTCCCCTAGCCTTCATGCTAGGGCACCCCTAGGCTTTAGGCTAGGGCTCCCCTAGCCTTCAGGCTAGGGCACCCCTAGGCTTTAGGCTCCCCTAGGCTAAGGCTAGGGCTCCCCTAGCCTTCAGGCTAGGGCACCCCTAGGCTTTACGCTAGGGCTCCCCTAGGCTAAGGCTAGGGCTCCCCTAGCCTTCAGGCTAGGGCACCCCTAGGCTTTAGGCTCCCCTAGGCTAAGGCTAGGGCTCCCCTAGCCTTCAGGCTAGGGCACCCCTAGGCTTTAGGCTAGGGCTCCCCTAGGCTAAGGCTAGGGCTCCCCTAGCCTTCAGGCTAGGGCACCCCTATGCTTTAGGCTAGGGCTCCCCTAGGCAAAGGCTAGGGCTCCCCTAGCCTTCAGGCTAGGGCACCCCTAGGCTTTAGGCTCCCCTAGGCTAAGGCTAGGGCTCCCCTAGCCTTCAGGCTAGGGCACCCCTAGGCTTTAGGCTAGGGCTCCCCTAGGCTAAGGCTAGGGCTCCCCTAACCTTCAGGCTAGGGCACCCCTAGGCTTTAGGCTAGGGCTCCCCTAGGATAAGGCTAGGGCTCCTCTAGCCTTCAGGCTAGGGCACCCCTAGGCTTTAGGCTCCCCTAGGCTAAGGCTAGGGCTCCCCTAGCCTTCTGGCTAGGGCACCCCTAGGCCTTAGGCTAGGGCTCCCCTAGGCTAAGGCTAGGGCTCCCCTAGCCTTCAGGCTAGGGCACCCCTAGGCTTTAGGCTCCCCTAGGCTAAGGCTAGGGCTCCCCTAGCATTCAGGCTAGGGCACCCCTAGGCTTTAGGCTGGGCTCCCCTAGGCTAAGGCTAGGTCTCCCCTAGCCTTCAGGCTAGGGCACCCCTAGGCTTTAGTCTCCTCTTGGCTAAGGCTAGGGCTCCCCTAGCCTTCAGTCTAGGGCACACCTAGGCTTTAGGCTAGGGCTCCCCTAGGCTAAGGCTAGGGCTCCCCTAGCCTTCAGGCTAGGGCACCTGTAGGCCTTAGGCTCCCGTAGGCTAAGGCTAGGGCTCCCCTAGCCTTCAGGCTAGGGCACCCCTAGGCTTTAGGCTAGGGCTCCCCTAGGCTAAGGCTAGGGCTCCCCTAGATTTCAGGCTAGGGCACCCCTAGGCTTTAGGCTACGGCTCCCCTAGGCTAAGGCTAGGGCTCCCCTAGCCTTCAGTCTAGGGCACCCCTAGGCTTTAGGCTCCCCTAGGCTAAGGCTAGGCCTCCCCTAGCATTCAGACTAGGGCAAACCTAGGCTTTAGGCTAGGGCTCCCCTAGGCTAAGGCTAGGGCTCCCCTAGCCTTCAGGCTAGGGCACCCCTAGGCTTTAAGCTCCCCTAGACTAAGGCTAGGGCTCCCCTAGCCTGAAGGCTAGTGCACCCCTAGGCTTTAGGCTAGGGCTCCCCTAGGCTAAGGCTAGGGCTCCCCTAGCCTACAGGCTATGGCACCCCTAGGCTTTAGGCTCCGCTAGGCTAAGGCTAGGGGTCCCCTAGCCTTCAGGCTAGGGCACCCCTAGGCTTTAGGCTCGGGCTCCCCTAGGCTAAGGCTAGGGCTCCCCTAGCCTTCAGGCTAGGGCACCCCTAGGCTTTAGGCTCTCCTGGGCTAAGGCTAGGGCTCCCCTAGCCTTCAGGCTAGGGCACCCCTAGGCTTTAGGCTCCCCTAGGCTAAGGCTAGGGCTCCCCTAGCCTTCAGGCTAGGGCACCCCTAGGCTTTAGGCTCCCCTAGGCTAAGGCTAGGAATCCCCTAGCCTTCAGACTAGGGCACCCCTAGGCTTTAGGCTCCCCTAGGCTAAGGCTAGGGCTCCCCTAGCCTTCAGACTAGGGCACCCCTAGGCTTTAGCTAGGGCTCCCCTAGGCTAAGGCTAGGGCTCACCTAGCCTTCAGGTTAGGGCACCCCTAGGCTTTAGGCTCCCCTAGGCTAAGGCTAGGGCTCCCCTAGCCTTCAGGCTAGGGCACCCCTAGGCTTTAGCCTACGGCTCCCCTAGGCTAAGGCTAGGGCTCCCCTAGCCTTCAGGCTAGGGCACCCCTAGGCTTTAGGCTCCCCTAGACTAAGGCTAGGGCTCCCCTAGCCTGAAGGCTAGTGCACCCCTAGGCTTTAGGCTAGGGCTCCTCTAGGCTAAGGCTAGGGCTCCCCTAGCCTACAGGCTAGGGCACCCCTAGGCTTTAGGCTCCGCTAGGCTAAGGCTAGGGGTCCCCTAGCCTTAAGGCTAGGGCACCCCTAGGCTTTAGGCTCGGGCTCCCCTAGGCTAAGGCTAGGGCTCCCCTAGCCTTCAGGCTAGGGCACCCCTAGGCTTTAGGCTCCCCTAGGCTAAGGCTAGGGCTCCCCTAGCCTTCAGGCTAGGGCACCCCTAGGCTTTAGGCTCGGGCTCCCCTAGGCTAAGGCTAGGGCTCCCCTAGCCTTCAGGCTAGGGCACCCCTAGGCTTTAGGCTCCCCTAAGCTAAGGCTAGGGCTCCCCTAGCCTTCAGGCTAGGGCACCCCTAGGCTTTAGGCTCCCCTAGGCTAAGGCTAGGGCTCCCCTAGCCTTCAGGCTAGGGCACCTCTAGGCTTTAGGGTCCCCTAGGCTAAGGCTAGGGCTCCCCTAGCGTTCAGGCTATGGCACGCCTAGGCTTTAGGCTCCCATAGGCTAAGGCTAGGGCTCCCCTAGCCTTCATGCTAGGGCACCCCTAGGCTTTAGTCTAGGGCTCCCCTAGCCTTCAGGCTAGGGCACCCCTAGGCTTTAGGCTCCCCTAGGCTAAGGCTAGGGCTCCCCTAGCCTTCAGGCTAGGGCACCCCTAGGCTTTACGCTAGGGCTCCCCTAGGCTAAGGCTAGGGCTCCCCTAGCCTTCAGGCTAGGGCACCCCTAGGCTTTAGGCTCCCCTAGGCTAAGGCTAGGGCTCCCCTAGCCTTCAGGCTAGGGCACCCCTAGGCTTTAGGCTAGGGCTCCCCTAGGCTAAGGCTAGGGCTCCCCTAGCCTTCAGGCTAGGGCACCCCTATGCTTTAGGCTAGGGCTCCCCTAGGCAAAGGCTAGGGCTCCCCTAGCCTTCAGGCTAGGGCACCCCTAGGCTTTAGGCTCCCCTAGGCTAAGGCTAGGGCTCCCCTAGCCTTCAGGCTAGGGCACCCCTAGGCTTTAGGCTAGGGCTCCCCTAGGCTAAGGCTAGGGCTCCCCTAACCTTCAGGCTAGGGCACCCCTAGGCTTTAGGCTAGGGCTCCCCTAGGATAAGGCTAGGGCTCCTCTAGCCTTCAGGCTAGGGCACCCCTAGGCTTTAGGCTCCCCTAGGCTAAGGCTAGGGCTCCCCTAGCCTTCTGGCTAGGGCACCCCTAGGCCTTAGGCTAGGGCTCCCCTAGGCTAAGGCTAGGGCTCCCCTAGCCTTCAGGCTAGGGCACCCCTAGGCTTTAGGCTCCCCTAGGCTAAGGCTAGGGCTCCCCTAGCATTCAGGCTAGGGCACCCCTAGGCTTTAGGCTGGGCTCCCCTAGGCTAAGGCTAGGTCTCCCCTAGCCTTCAGGCTAGGGCACCCCTAGGCTTTAGTCTCCTCTTGGCTAAGGCTAGGGCTCCCCTAGCCTTCAGTCTAGGGCACACCTAGGCTTTAGGCTAGGGCTCCCCTAGGCTAAGGCTAGGGCTCCCCTAGCCTTCAGGCTAGGGCACCTGTAGGCCTTAGGCTCCCGTAGGCTAAGGCTAGGGCTCCCCTAGCCTTCAGGCTAGGGCACCCCTAGGCTTTAGGCTAGGGCTCCCCTAGGCTAAGGCTAGGGCTCCCCTAGCTTTCAGGCTAGGGCACCCCTAGGCTTTAGGCTACGGCTCCCCTAGGCTAAGGCTAGGGCTCCCCTAGCCTTCAGTCTAGGGCACCCCTAGGCTTTAGGCTCCCCTAGGCTAAGGCTAGGCCTCCCCTAGCCTTCAGACTAGGGCAAACCTAGGCTTTAGGCTAGGGCTCCCCTAGGCTAAGGCTAGGGCTCCCCTAGCCTTCAGGCTAGGGCACCCCTAGGCTTTAAGCTCCCCTAGACTAAGGCTAGGGCTCCCCTAGCCTGAAGGCTAGTGCACCCCTAGGCTTTAGGCTAGGGCTCCCCTAGGCTAAGGCTAGGGCTCCCCTAGCCTACAGGCTATGGCACCCCTAGGCTTTAGGCTCCGCTAGGCTAAGGCTAGGGGTCCCCTAGCCTTCAGGCTAGGGCACCCCTAGGCTTTAGGCTCGGGCTCCCCTAGGCTAAGGCTAGGGCTCCCCTAGCCTTCAGGCTAGGGCACCCCTAGGCTTTAGGCTCTCCTGGCCTAAGGCTAGGGCTCCCCTAGCCTTCAGGCTAGGGCACCCCTAGGCTTTAGGCTCCCCTAGGCTAAGGCTAGGGCTCCCCTAGCCTTCAGGCTAGGGCACCCCTAGGCTTTAGGCTCCCGTAGGCTAAGGCTAGGAATCCCCTAGCCTTCAGACTAGGGCACCGCTAGGCTTTAGGCTCCCCTAGGCTAAGGCTAGGGCTCCCCTAGCCTTCAGACTAGGGCACCCCTAGGCTTTAGCTAGGGCTCCCCTAGGCTAAGGCTAGGGCTCACCTAGCCTTCAGGTTAGGGCACCCCTAGGCTTTAGGCTCCCCTAGGCTAAGGCTAGGGCTCCCCTAGCCTTCAGGCTAGGGCACCCCTAGGCTTTAGCCTACGGCTCCCCTAGGCTAAGGCTAGGGCTCCCCTAGCCTTCAGGCTAGGGCACCCCTAGGCTTTAGGCTCCCCTAGACTAAGGCTAGGGCTCCCCTAGCCTGAAGGCTAGTGCACCCCTAGGCTTTAGGCTAGGGCTCCTCTAGGCTAAGGCTAGGGCTCCCCTAGCCTACAGGCTAGGGCACCCCTAGGCTTTAGGCTCCGCTAGGCTAAGGCTAGGGGTCCCCTAGCCTTAAGGCTAGGGCACCCCTAGGCTTTAGGCTCGGGCTCCCCTAGGCTAAGGCTAGGGCTCCCCTAGCCTTCAGGCTAGGGCACCCCTAGGCTTTAGGCTCCCCTAGGCTAAGGCTAGGGCTCCCCTAGCCTTCAGGCTAGGGCACCCCTAGGCTTTAGGCTCGGGCTCCCCTAGGCTAAGGCTAGGGCTCCCCTAGCCTTCAGGCTAGGGCACCCCTAGGCTTTAGGCTCCCCTAAGCTAAGGCTAGGGCTCCCCTAGCCTTCAGGCTAGGGCACCCCTAGGCTTTAGGCTCCCCTAGGCTAAGGCTAGGGCTCCCCTAGCCTTCAGGCTAGGGCACCTCTAGGCTTTAGGGTCCCCTAGGCTAAGGCTAGGGCTCCCCTAGCGTTCAGGCTATGGCACGCCTAGGCTTTAGGCTCCCATAAGCTAAGGCTAGGGTTCCCCTAGCCTTCATGCTAGGGCACCCCTAGGCTTTAGGCTAGGGCTCCCCTAGCCTTCAGGCTAGGGCACCCCTAGGCTTTAGGCTCCCCTAGGCTAAGGCTAGGGCTCCCCTAGCCTTCAGGCTAGGGCACCCCTAGGCTTTACGCTAGGGCTCCCCTAGGCTAAGGCTAGGGCTCCCCTAGCCTTCAGGCTAGGGCACCCCTAGGCTTTAGGCTCCCCTAGGCTAAGGCTAGGGCTCCCCTAGCCTTCAGGCTAGGGCACCCCTAGGCTTTAGGCTAGGGCTCCCCTAGGCTAAGGCTAGGGCTCGCCTAGCCTTCAGGCTAGGGCACCCCTATGCTTTAGGCTAGGGCTCCCCTAGGCAAAGGCTAGGGCTCCCCTAGCCTTCAGGCTAGGGCACCCCTAGGCTTTAGGCTCCCCTAGGCTAAGGCTAGGGCTCCCCTAGCCTTCAGGCTAGGGCACCCCTAGACTTTAGGCTAGGGCTCCCCTAGGCTAAGGCTAGGGCTCCCCTAACCTTCAGGCTAGGGCACCCCTAGGCTTTAGGCTAGGGCTCCCCTAGGATAAGGCTAGGGCTCCTCTAGCCTTCAGGCTAGGGCACCCCTAGGCTTTAGGCTCCCCTAGGCTAAGGCTAGGGCTCCCCTAGCCTTCTGGCTAGGGCACCCCTAGGCCTTAGGCTAGGGCTCCCCTAGGCTAAGGCTAGGGCTCCCCTAGCCTTCAGGCTAGGGCACCCCTAGGCTTTAGGCTCCCCTAGGCTAAGGCTAGGGCTCCCCTAGCATTCAGGCTAGGGCACCCCTAGGCTTTAGGCTGGGCTCCCCTAGGCTAAGGCTAGGTCTCCCCTAGCCTTCAGGCTAGGGCACCCCTAGGCTTTAGTCTCCTCTTGGCTAAGGCTAGGGCTCCCCTAGCCTTCAGTCTAGGGCACACCTAGGCTTTAGGCTAGGGCTCCCCTAGGCTAAGGCTAGGGCTCCCCTAGCCTTCAGGCTAGGGCACCTGTAGGCCTTAGGCTCCCGTAGGCTAAGGCTAGGGCTCCCCTAGCCTTCAGGCTAGGGCACCCCTAGGCTTTAGGCTAGGGCTCCCCTAGGCTAAGGCTAGGGCTCCCCTAGCTTTCAGGCTAGGGCACCCCTAGGCTTTAGGCTACGGCTCCCCTAGGCTAAGGCTAGGGCTCCCCTAGCCTTCAGTCTAGGGCACCCCTAGGCTTTAGGCTCCCCTAGGCTAAGGATAGGCCTCCCCTAGCCTTCAGACTAGGGCAAACCTAGGCTTTAGGCTAGGGCTCCCCTAGGCTAAGGCTAGGGCTCCCCTAGCCTTCAGGCTAGGGCACCCCTAGGCTTTAAGCTCCCCTAGACTAAGGCTAGGGCTCCCCTAGCCTGAAGGCTAGTGCACCCCTAGGCTTTAGGCTAGGGCTCCCCTAGGCTAAGGCTAGGGCTCCCCTAGCCTACAGGCTATGGCACCCCTAGGCTTTAGGCTCCGCTAGGCTAAGGCTAGGGGTCCCCTAGCCTTCAGGCTAGGGCACCCCTAGGCTTTAGGCTCGGGCTCCCCTAGGCTAAGGCTAGGGCTCCCCTAGCCTTCAGGCTAGAGCACCCCTAGGCTTTAGGCTCCCCTAGGCTAAGGCTAGGGCTCCCCTAGCCTTCAGGCTAGGGCACCCCAAGGCTTTAGGCTCCCCTAGGCTAAGGCTAGGGCTCCCCTAGCCTTCAGGCTAGGGCTCCCCTAGGCTTTAGGCTCCCCTAGGCTAAGGCTAGGGCTCCCCTAGCCTTCAGGCTGGGGCACCCCTAGGCTTTAGGCTCCCCTAGGCTAAGGCTAGGGCTCCCCTAGCCCTCAGGCTAGGGTACCCCTAGGCTTTAGGCTCCCCTAGGCTTTAGGCTCCCCTAGGCTAAGGCTAGGGCTCCCCTAGCATTCAGGCTAGGGTACCCCTAGGCTTTAGGCTCCCCTAGGCTAAGGCTAGGGCTCCCATAGCCTTCAGGCTAGGGCTCCCCTAGGCTTTAGGCTCCCCTAGGCTAAGGCTAGGGCTCCCCTAGGCTAAGGCTAGGCCTCCCCTAGCCTTCAGGCTAGGGCACCCCTAGGTTTTAGGCTCCCCTAGGCTAAGGCTAGGGCTCCCCTAGCCTTCAGGCCAGGGAACCCCTAGGCTTTAGGGTCCCCTAGGCTAAGGCTAGGGCTCCCCTAGCGTTCAGGCTACGGCACCCCTAGGCTTTAGGCTCCCCTAGGCTAAGGCTAGGGCTCCCCTAGCCTTCAGGCTAGGGCACCCCTAGGCTTTAGGTTCCCCTAGGCTAAGGCTAGGACTCCCCTAGCCTTCAGGCTAGGGCACCCCTAGGCTTTAGGCTCACCTAGGCTAAGGCTAGGGCTCCCCTAGCTTTCAGGCTAGTGCACCCCTAGGCTTTAGGCACCCCTAGGCTAAGCTAGGGCTCCCCTAGCCTTCAGGCTAGGGCACCCCTAGGCTTTAGGCTCCCCTAGGCTAAGGCTAGGGCTCCCCTAGCCTTCAGGCTAGGGCACCCCTTGGCTTTAGGCTAGGGCTCCCCTAGGCTAAGGCTAGGGCTCCCCTAGCCTTCAGGCTAGGGCACCCCTAGGCTTTAGGCTTCCCTAGGGTAAGGCTAGGGCTCCCCTAGCCTTCAGGCTAGGGCACCCCTAGGCTTTAGGCTAGGGCTCCCCTAGGCTAAGGCTAGGGCTCCCCTAGCCTTCAGGCTAGGGCACCCCTAGGCTTTAGACTCCACTAGGCGAAGGCTAGGGCTCCCCTAGCCTTCAGGCTAGGGCACCCCTAGGCTTTAGGCTAGGGCTCCCCTAGGCTAAGGCTAGGGCTCTCCTAGCCTTCAGGCTAGGGCACCCCTAGGCTTTAGGCTCCCCTAGGCTAAGGCTAGGGCTCCCCTAGCCTTCAGGCTAGGGCACCCCTAGGCTTTAGGCTAGGGCTCCCCTAGGCTAAGGCTAGGGCTCCCCTAGCCTTCAGGCTAGGGCACCCCTAGGCTTTAGGCTCCCCTAGGCTAAGGCTAGGGCTCCCCTAGCCTTCAGGCTAGGGCACCCCTAGGCTTTAGGCTAGGGCTCCCCTAGGCTAAGGCTAGGGCTCCCCTAGCCTTCAGGCTAGGGCACCCCTAGGCTTTAGGCTCCCCTAGGCTAAGGCTAGGGCTCCCCTAGCCTTCAGGCTAGGGCACCCCTATGCTTTAGGCTAGGGCTCCCCTAGGCTAAGGCTACGGCTCCCCTAGCCTTCAGGCTACGGCACCCCTAGGCTTTAGGCTCCCCTAGGCTAAGGCTAGGGCTCCCCTAGCCTTCAGGCTAGGGCACCCCTAGGCTTTAGGCTTCCCTAGGCTAAGGCTAGGGCTCCCCTAGCCTTCAGGCTAGGGCACCCCTAGGCTTTAGGCTTCCCTAGGCTAAGGCTAGGGCTCCCCTAGCCTTCAGGATAGGGCACCCCTAGGCTTTAGGCTTCCCTAGGCTAAGGCTAGGGCTCCCCTAGCCTTCAGGATAGGGCACCCCTAGGCTTTAGGCTAGGGCTCCCCTAGGCTAAGGCTAGGGCTCCCCTAGCCATCAGGCTAGGGCACCCCTAGGCTTTAGGCTCCCCTAGGCTAATGCTAGGTCTCCCCTAGCCTTCAGGCTAGGGCACCCCTAGGCTTTAGGCTCTCCTGGGCTAAGGCTAGGGCTCCCCTTGCCTTCAGGCTAGGGCACCCCTAGGCTTTAGGCTCCCCTAGGCTAAGGCTAGGGCTCCCCTAGCCTTCAGGCTAGGGCACCCCTAGGCTTTAGGCTCCCCTAGGCTAAGGCTAGGAATCCCCTAGCCTTCAGACTAGGGCACCCCTAGGCTTTAGGCTCCCCTAGGCTAAGGCTAGGGCTCCCCTAGCCTTCAGACTAGGGCACCCCTAGGCTTTAGCTAGGGCTCCCCTAGGCTAAGGCTAGGGCTCACCTAGCCTTCAGGTTAGGGCACCCCTAGGCTTTAGGCTCCCCTAGGCTAAGGCTAGGGCTCCCCTAGCCTTCAGGCTAGGGCACCCCTAGGCTTTAGCCTACGGCTCCCCTAGGCTAAGGCTAGGGCTCCCCTAGCCTTCAGGCTAGGGCACCCCTAGGCTTTAGGCTCCCCTAGACTAAGGCTAGGGCTCCCCTAGCCTGAAGGCTAGTGCACCCCTAGGCTTTAGGCTAGGGCTCCTCTAGGCTAAGGCTAGGGCTCCCCTAGCCTACAGGCTAGGGCACCCCTAGGCTTTAGGCTCCGCTAGGCTAAGGCTAGGGGTCCCCTAGCCTTAAGGCTAGGGCACCCCTAGGCTTTAGGCTCGGGCTCCCCTAGGCTAAGGCTAGGGCTCCCCTAGCCTTCAGGCTAGGGCACCCCTAGGCTTTAGGCTCCCCTAGGCTAAGGCTAGGGCTCCCCTAGCCTTCAGGCTAGGGCACCCCTAGGCTTTAGGCTCGGGCTCCCCTAGGCTAAGGCTAGGGCTCCCCTAGCCTTCAGGCTAGGGCACCCCTAGGCTTTAGGCTCCCCTAAGCTAAGGCTAGGGCTCCCCTAGCCTTCAGGCTAGGGCACCCCTAGGCTTTAGGCTCCCCTAGGCTAAGGCTAGGGCTCCCCTAGCCTTCAGGCTAGGGCACCTCTAGGCTTTAGGGTCCCCTAGGCTAAGGCTAGGGCTCCCCTAGCGTTCAGGCTATGGCACGCCTAGGCTTTAGGCTCCCATAGGCTAAGGCTAGGGCTCCCCTAGCCTTCATGCTAGGGCACCCCTAGGCTTTAGGCTAGGGCTCCCCTAGCCTTCAGGCTAGGGCACCCCTAGGCTTTAGGCTCCCCTAGGCTAAGGCTAGGGCTCCCCTAGCCTTCAGGCTAGGGCACCCCTAGGCTTTACGCTAGGGCTCCCCTAGGCTAAGGCTAGGGCTCCCCTAGCCTTCAGGCTAGGGCACCCCTAGGCTTTAGGCTCCCCTAGGCTAAGGCTAGGGCTCCCCTAGCCTTCAGGCTAGGGCACCCCTATGCTTTAGGCTAGGGCTCCCCTAGGCAAAGGCTAGGGCTCCCCTAGACTTCAGGCTAGGGCACCCCTAGGCTTTAGGCTCCCCTAGGCTAAGGCTAGGGCTCCCCTAGCCTTCAGGCTAGGGCACCCCTAGGCTTTAGGCTAGGGCTCCCCTAGGCTAAGGCTAGGGCTCCCCTAACCTTCAGGCTAGGGCACCCCTAGGCTTTAGGCTAGGGTTCCCCTAGGATAAGGCTAGGGCTCCTCTAGCCTAAAGGCTAGGGCACCCCTAGGCTTTAGGCTCCCCTAGGCTAAGGCTAGGGCTCCCCTAGCCTTCTGGCTAGGGCACCCCTAGGCCTTAGGCTAGGGCTCCCCTAGGCTAAGGCTAGGGCTCCCCTAGCCTTCAGGCTAGGGCACCCCTAGGCTTTAGGCTCCCCTAGGCTAAGGCTAGGGCTCCCCTAGCATTCAGGCTAGGGCACCCCTAGGCTTTAGGCTGGGCTCCCCTAGGCTAAGGCTAGGTCTCCCCTAGCCTTCAGGCTAGGGCACCCCTAGGCTTTAGTCTCCTCTTGGCTAAGGCTAGGGCTCCCCTAGCCTTCAGTCTAGGGCACACCTAGGCTTTAGGCTAGGGCTCCCCTAGGCTAAGGCTAGGGCTCCCCTAGCCTTCAGGCTAGGGCACCTGTAGGCCTTTGGCTCCCGTAGGCTAAGGCTAGGGCTCCCCTAGCCTTCAGGCTAGGGCACCCCTAGGCTTTAGGCTAGGGCTCCCCTAGGCTAAGGCTAGGGCTCCCCTAGCCTTCAGGCTAGGGCACCCCTAGGCTTTAGGCTAGGGCTCCCCTAGGCTAAGGCTAGGGCTCCCCTAGCCTTCAGGCTAGGGCACCCCTAGGCTTTAGGCTCCCCTAGGCTAAGGCTAGGGCTCCCCTAGCCTTCAGGCTAGGGCACCCCTAGGCTTTAGGCTAGGGCTCCCCTAGGCTAAGGCTAGGGCTCCCCTAGACTTCAGGCTAGGCCACCCCTAGTCTTTAGGCTCCCCTAGGCTAAGGCTAGGGCTCCCCTAGCCTTCAGGCTAGGGCACCCCTCGGCTTTAGGCTACGGCTCCCCTAGGCTAAGGCTAGGGCTCCCCTAGCCTTCAGTCTAGGGCACCCCTAGGCTTTAGGCTCCCCTAGGCTAAGGCTAGGGCTCCCCTAGCCTTCAGACTAGGGCAAACCTAGGCTTTAGGCTAGGGCTCCCCTAGGCTAAGGCTAGGGCTCCCCTAGCCTTCAGGCTAGGGCACCCCTAGACTTTAGGCTCTGCTAGGCTAAGGCTAGGGGTCCCCTAGCCTTCAGGCTAGGGCACCCCTAGGCTTTAGGCTCAGGCTCCCCTAGGCTAAGGCTAGGGCTCCCCTAGCCTTCAGGCTAGGGCACCCCTAGGCTTTAGGCTCCCCTAGGCTAAGGCTAGGGATCCCCTAGACTTCAGGCTAGGGCACCCCTAGGCTTTAGGCTCCCCTAGGCTAAGGCTAGGGCTCCCCTAGCCTTCAGGCTAGGGCACCCCTAGGCTTTAGGCTCCCCTAGGCTAAGGCTAGGGCTCCCCTAGCATTCAGGCTGGGGCACCCCTAGGCTTTAGGCTCCCCTAGGCTAAGGCTAGGGCTCTGCTAGCCTTCAGGCTAGGGCACCCCTAGGCTTTAGGCTCCCCTAGGCTAAGGCTAGGGCTCCCCTAGCCTTCAGGCTAGGGCACCCCTAGGCTTTAGGCTCCCCTAGGCTAAGGCTAGGGCTCCCCTAGCCTTCAGGCTAGGGCACCCCTAGGCTTTAGGCTCCCCTAGGCTAAGGCTAGGGCTCCCCTAGCCTTCAGGCTAGGGCACCCCTAGGCTTTAGGCTCCCCTAGGCTAAGGCTAGGGCTCCCCTAGGCTAAGGCTAGGCCTACCCTAGCCTTCAGGCTAGGGCACCCCTAGGTTTTAGGCTCCCCTAGGCTAAGGCTAGGGCTCCCCTAGCCTTCAGGCTAGGGAACCCCTAGGCTTTAGGGTCCCCTAGGCTAAGGCTAGGGCTCCCCTAGCGATCAGGCTACGGCACCCCTAGGCTTTAGGCTCCCCTAGGCTAAGGCTAGGGCTCCCCTAGCCTTCAGGCTAGGGAACCCCTAGGCTTTAGGCTAGGGCTCCCCTAGGCTAAGGCTAGGGCTCCCCTAGCCTTCAGGCTAGGGCACCACTAGGCTTTAGGCTCCCCTAGGCTAAGGCTAGGGCTCCCCTAGCCTTCAGGCTAGGGCACCCCAAGGCTTTACGCTAGGGCTCCCCTAGGCTAAGGCTAGGGATCCCCTAGCCTTCAGGCTAGGGCACCCCTAGGCTTTAGGCTCCCCTAGGCTAAGGCTAGGGCTCCCCTAGCCTTCAGACTAAGGCACCCCTAGGCTTTAGGCTAGGGCTCCCCTAGGTTAAGGCTAGGGCTCCCCTAGCCTTCAGGTTAGGGCACCCCTAGGCTTTAGGCTCCCCTAGGCTAAGGCTAGGGCTCCCCTAGCCTTCAGGCTAGGGCACCCCTAGACTTTAGGCTAGGGCTCCCCTAGGCTAAGGCTAGGGCTCCCTTAGCCTTCAGGCTAGGGCACCCCTAGGCTTTAGGCTCCCCTAGACTAAGGCTAGGGCTCCCCTAGCCTGAAGGCTAGTACGCCCCTAGGCTTTAGGCTAGGGCTCCTCTAGGCTAAGGCTAGGGCTTCCCTAGCCTTCAGGCTAGGGCACCCCTAGGCTTTAGGCTCGGGCTCCCCTAGGCTAAGGCTAGGGCTTCCCTAGCCTTCAGGCTAGGGCACCCCTAGGCTTTAGGCTTCCCTAGGCTAAGGCTAGGGCTCCCCTAGCCTTCAGGCTAGGGCACCCCTAGGCTTTAGGCTCGGGCTCCCCTACGCTAAGGCTAGGGCTCCCCTAGCCTTCAGGCTAGGGCACCCCTAGGCTTTAGGCTCCCCTAGGCTAAGGCTAGGTCTCCCCTAGCCTTCAGGCTAGGGCACCCCTAGGCTTTAGGCTCCCCTAGGCTAAGGCTACGGCTCCCCTAGCCTTCAGGCTAGGGCACCCCTAGGCTTTAGGCTCCCCTAGTCTAAGGCTAGGGCTACCCTAGCCTTCAGGCTAGGGCAACCCTAGGCTTTAGGCTCCCCTAGGCTAAGGCTAGGGCTCCCCTAGCCTTCAGGCTAGGGCACCCCTAGCCTTTAGCCTCCCCTAGGCTAAGGCTAGGGCTGCCCTAGCCTTCAGGCTAGGGCACCCCTAGGCTTTAGGCTCCCCTAGGCTAAGGCTAGGGCTCCCCTAGCCTTCAGGCTAGGGCACCCCTAGGCTTTAGGCTCCCCTAGGCTAAGGCTAGGGCTCCCCTAGCCTTCAGGCTAGGGCACCACTAGGCTTTAGGCTCCCCTACGCTAAGGCTAGGGCTCCCCTAGCCTTCAGGCTAGGGTACCCCTAGGCTTTAGGCTCCCCTAGGCTAAGGCTAGGGCTCCCCTAGCCTTCAGGCTAGGGCACACCTAGGCTTTAGGCTCCCCTAGGCTAAGGCTAGGGCTCCCCTAGCCTTCAGGCTAGGGCACCCCTAGGCTTTAGGCTCCCCTAGGCTAAGGCTAGGGCTCCCCTAGCCTTCAGGCTAGGGCACCCATAGGCTTTAGGCTCCCCTAGGCTAAGGCTAGGGCTCCCCTAGCCTTCAGGCTGGGCACCCCTAGGCTTTAGGCTCCCCTAGGCTAAGGCTAGGGCTCCCCTAGCCTTCAGGCTAGGGCACCCCTAGGCTTTAGGCTCCCCTAGGCTAAGGCAAGGGCTCCCCTAGCCTTCAGGCTAGGGCACCCCTAGGCTTTAGGCTCCCCTAGGCTAAGGCTAGGGCTCCCCTAGCCTTCAGGATAGGGCACCCCTAGGCTTTAGGCTCCCCTAGGCTCAGGCTATGGCTCCCCTAGCCTTCAGGCTAGGGCTCCCCTAGGCTTTAGGCTCCCCTAGGCTAAGGCTAGAGCTCCCCTAGGCTAAGGCTAGGGCTCCCCTAGCCTTCAGGCTAGGGCACCCCTAGGCTTTAGGCTCCCCTAGGCTAAGGCTAGGGCTCCCCTAGCCTTCAGGCTAGGGCACCCCTAGGCTTTAGGCTCCCCTAGGCTAAGGCTAGGGCTCCCCTAGCCTTCAGGCTAGGGCAACCCTAGGCTTTAGGCTAGGGCTCCCCTAGGCTAAGGCTAGCGCTCCCCTAGCCTTCAGGCTAGGGCACCCCTAGGCTTTAGGCTCCCCTAGGCTAAGGCTAGGGCTCCCCTAGCCTTCAGTCTAGGGCACCCCTAGGCTTTAGGCTAGGGCTCCCCTAGGCTAAGGCTAGGGCACCCCTAGCCTTCAGGCTAGGGTACCCCTAGGCTTTAGGCTCCCCTAGGCTAAGGCTATGGCTCCCCTAGCCTTCAGGCTAGGGCACCCCTAGGCTTTAGGCTCCCCTAGGCTAAGGCTAGGGCTCCCCTAGCCTTTGGTCTAGGGCACCCCTAGGCTTTAGGCTAGGGCTATCCTAGGCTAAGGCTAGGGCTCCCCTAGCCTTCAGGCTAGGGCACCCCTAGGCTTTAGGCTCCCCTAGGCTAAGGCTAGGGCTGCCCTAGCCTTCAGGCTAGGGCACCCCTATGCTTTAGGCTAGGGCTCGCCTAGGCTAAGGCTAGGGCACCCCTAGTCTTCAGGCTAGGGCACCCCTAGGCTTTAGGCTCCCCTAGGCTAAGGCTAGGGCTCCCCTAGCCTTCAGGTTAGGGCACCCCTAGGCTTTAGGCTAGGGCTCCCCTAGGCGAAGGTTAGGGCTCCCCTAGCATTCAGGCTAGGGCACCCCTAGGCTTTAGACTCCCCTAGGCTAAGGCTAGGGCTCCCCTAGCCTTCAGGCTAGGGCACCCCTAGGCTTTAGGCTAGGGCTCCCCTAGGCTAAGGCTAGGGCTCCCCTAGCCTTCAGGGTAGGGCACTCCTAGGCTTTAGGCTCCCCTAGGCTAAGGCTAGGGCTCCCCTAGCCTTCAGGCTAGGGCACCCCTAGGCTTTAGGCTAGGGCTCCCCTAGGCTAAGGCTAGGGCTCCCCTAGCCTTCAGGCTAGGGCACCCCTAGGCTTTCGACTCCCCTAGGCTAAGGCTAGGGCTCCCCTAGCCTTCAGGCTAGGGCACCCCTAGGCTTTAGGCTAGGGCTCCCCTAGGCTAAGGCTAGGGCTACCCTAGCCTTCAGGCTAGGGCACCCCTAGGCTTTAGGCTCCCCTAGGCTAAGGCTAGGGCTCCCCTAGCCTTCAGGCTAGGGCACCCTTAGGCTTTAGGCTGGGCTCCCCTAGGCTAAGGCTAGGGCTCCCCTAGCCTTCAGGCTAGGGCACCCCTAGGCCTTAGGCTCCCCTAGGTTAAGGCTAGGGCTCCCCTAGCCTTCAGGCGAGGGCACCCCTAGGCTTTAGGCTCCCCTAGGCTAAGGATAGGGCTCCCCTAGCCTTCAGGCGAGGGCACCCCTAGGCTTTAGGCTAGGGCTCCCCTAGGCTAAGGCTAGGGCTCCCCTAGCCTTAAGGCGAGGGCACCCCTAGGCTTTAGGCTAGGGCTCCCCTAGGCTAAGGCTAGGGCTCCCCTAGCCTTCAGGCGAGGGCAAACCTAGGCTTTAGGCTAGGGCTCCCCTAGGCTAAGGCTAGGGCTCCCCTAGCCTTCAGGCGAGGGCACCCCTAGGCTTTAGGCTAGGGCTCCCCTAGGCTAAGGCTAGGGCTCCCCTAGCCTTCAGGCGAGGGCACCACTAGGCTTTAGGCTAGGGCTCCCCTAGGCTAAGGCTAGGGCTCCCCTAGCCTTCAGGCTAGGGCATCCCTAGGCTTTAGGCTAGGGCTCCCCTAGGCTAAGGCTAGGGCTCCCCTAGCCTTCAGGCTAGGGCACCCCTAGGCTTTAGGCTAGGGTTCCCCTAGGCTAAGGCTAGGGCTCCCCTAGCCTTCAGGCTAGGGCACCCCTATGCTTTAGGCTCCCCTAGGCTAAGGCTAGGGCTCCCCTAGCCTTCAGGCTAGGGCACACCTAGGCTTTAGGCTCCCCTAGGCTAAGGCTAGGGCTCCCCTAGCCTTCAGGCTAGGGCACCCCTAGGCTTTAGGCTCCCCTAGGCTAAGGCTAGGGCTCCCCTAGCCTTCAGGCTCGGGCACCCCTAGGCTTTAGGCTACGGCTCCCCTAGGCTAAGGCTAGGGCTCCCCTAGCCTTCAGGCTAGGGCACCCCTAGGCTTTAGGCTCCCCTAGGCTAAGGCTAGGGCTCCCCTTGGCTTCAGGCTAGGCCACCCCTAGGCTTTAGGCTAGGGCTCCCCTAGGATAAGGCTAGGGCTCCCCTAGCCTTCAGGCTAGGGCACCCCTAGGCTTTAGGCTCCCCTAGTCTATGGCTAGGGCTACCCTAGCCTTCAGGCTAGGGCAACCCTAGGCTTTAGGCTCCCCTAGGCTAAGGCTAGGGCTCCCCTAGCCTTCAGGCTAGGGCACCCCTAGCCTTTAGGCTCCCCTAGGCTAAGGCTAGGGCTACCCTAGCCTTCAGGCTAGGGCACCCCTAGGCTTTAGGCTCCCCTAGGCTAAGGCTAGGGCTCCCCTAGCCTTCAGGCTAGGGCACCCCTAGGCTTTAGGCTCCCCTAGGCTAAGGCTAGGGCTCCCCTAGCCTTCAGGCTAGGGCACCACTAGGCTTTAGGCTCCCCTACGCTAAGGCTAGGGCTCCCCTAGCCTTCAGGCTAGGGTACCCCTAGGCTTTAGGCTCCCCTAGGCTAAGGCTAGGGCTCCCCTAGCCTTCAGGCTAGGGCACACCTAGGCTTTAGGCTCCCCTAGGCTAAGGCTAGGGCTCCCCTAGCCTTCAGGCTAGGGCACCCCTAGGCTTTAGGCTCCCCTAGGCTAAGGCTAGGGCTCCCCTAGCCTTCAGGCTAGGGCACCCCTAGGCTTTAGGCTCCCCTAGGCTAAGGCTAGGGCTCCCCTAGCCTTCAGGCTGGGCACCCCTAGGCTTTAGGCTCCCCTAGGCTAAGGCTAGGGCTCCCCTAGCCTTCAGGCTAGGGCACCCCTAGGCTTTAGGCTCCCCTAGGCTAAGGCAAGGGCTCCCCTAGCCTTCAGGCTAGGGCACCCCTAGGCTTTAGGCTCCCCTAGGCTAAGGCTAGGGCTCCCCTAGCCTTCAGGATAGGGCACCCCTAGGCTTTAGGCTCCCCTAGGCTCAGGCTATGGCTCCCCTAGCCTTCAGGCTAGGGCTCCCCTAGGCTTTAGGCTCCCCTAGGCTAAGGCTAGAGCTCCCCTAGGCTAAGGCTAGGGCTCCCCTAGCCTTCAGGCTAGGGCACCCCTAGGCTTTAGGCTCCCCTAGGCTAAGGCTAGGGCTCCCCTAGCCTTCAGGCTAGGGCACCCCTAGGCTTTAGGCTCCCCTAGGCTAAGGCTAGGGCTCCCCTAGCCTTCAGGCTAGGGCAACCCTAGGCTTTAGGCTAGGGCTCCCCTAGGCTAAGGCTAGCGCTCCCCTAGCCTTCAGGCTAGGGCACCCCTAGGCTTTAGGCTCCCCTAGGCTAAGGCTAGGGCTCCCCTAGCCTTCAGGCTAGGGCACAACTAGGCTTTAGGCTAGGGCTCCCCTAGGCTAAGGCTAGGGCTCCCCTAGCCTTCAGGCTAGGGTACCCCTAGGCTTTAGGCTCCCCTAGGCTAAGGCTATGGCTCCCCTAGCCTTCAGGCTAGGGCACCCCTAGGCTTTAGGCTCCCCTAGGCTAAGGCTAGGGCTCCCCTAGCCTTTGGGCTAGGGCACCCCTAGGCTTTAGGCTAGGGCTATCCTAGGCTAAGGCTAGGGCTCCCCTAGCCTTCAGGCTAGGGCACCCCTAGGCTTTAGGCTCCCCTAGGCTAAGGCTAGGGCTGCCCTAGCCTTCAGGCTAGGGCACCCCTATGCTTTAGGCTAGGGCTCGCCTAGGCTAAGGCTAGGGCTCCCCTAGTCTTCCGGCTAGGGTACCCCTAGGCTTTAGGCTCCCCTAGGCTAAGGCTAGGGCTCCCCCAGCCTTCAGGCTAGGGCACCCCTAGGCTTTAGGCTAGGGCTCCCCTAGGCGAAGGTTAGGGCTCCCCTAGCATTCAGGCTAGGGCACCCCTAGGCTTTAGACTCCCCTAGGCTAAGGCTAGGGCTCCCCTAGCCTTAAGGCTAGGGCACCACTAGGCTTTAGGCTAGGGCTCCCCTAGGCTAAGGCTAGGGCTCCCCTAGCCTTCAGGGTAGGGCACTCCTAGGCTTTAGGCTCCCCTAGGCTAAGGCTAGGGCTCCCCTAGCCTTCAGGCTAGGGCACCCCTAGGCTTTAGGCTAGGGCTCCCCTAGGCTAAGGCTAGGGCTCCCCTAGCCTTCAGGCTAGGGCACCCCTAGGCTTTCGACTCCCCTAGGCTAAGGCTAGGGCTCCCCTAGCCTTCAGGCTAGGGCACCCCTAGGCTTTAGGCTAGGGCTCCCCTAGGCTAAGGCTAGGGCTACCCTAGCCTTCAGGCTAGGGCACCCCTAGGCTTTAGGCTCCCCTAGGCTAAGGCTAGGGCTCCCCTAGCCTTCAGGCTAGGGCACCCTTAGGCTTTAGGCTGGGCTCCCCTAGGCTAAGGCTAGGGCTCCCCTAGCCTTCAGGCTAGGGAACCCCTAGGCTTTAGGCTCCCCTAGGCTAAGGCTAGGGCTCCCCTAGCCTTCAGGCGAGGGCACCCCTAGGCTTTAGGCTCCCCTAGGCTAAGGATAGGGCTCCCCTAGCCTTCAGGCGAGGGCACCCCTAGGCTTTAGGCTAGGGCTCCCCTAGGCTAAGGCTAGGGCTCCCCTAGCCTTAAGGCGAGGGCACCCCTAGGCTTTAGGCTAGGGCTCCCCTAGGCTAAGGCTAGGGCTCCCCTAGCCTTCAGGCGAGGGCAACCCTAGGCTTTAGGCTAGGGCTCCCCTAGGCTAAGGCTAGGGCTCCCCTAGCCTTCAGGCGAGGGCACCCCTAGGCTTTAGGCTAGGGCTCCCCTAGGCTAAGGCTAGGGCTCCCCTAGCCTTCAGGCGAGGGCACCACTAGGCTTTAGGCTAGGGCTCCCCTAGGCTAAGGCTAGGGCTCCCCTAGCCTTCAGGCTAGGGCATCCATAGGCTTTAGGCTAGGGCTCCCCTAGGCTAAGGCTAGGGCTCCCCTAGCCTTCAGGCTAGGGCACCGCTAGGCTTTAGGCTAGGGCTACCCTAGGCGAAGGCTAGGGCTCCCCTAGCCTTCAGGCTAGGGCACCCCTAGGCTTTAGGCTCCCCTAGGCTAAGGCTAGGGCTCCCCTAGCCTTCAGGCTAGGGCACCCCTAGGCTTTAGGCTCCCCTAGGCTAAGGCTAGGGCTCCCCTAGCCTTCAGGCTAGGGCACCCCTATGCTTTAGGCTCCCCTAGGCTAAGGCTAGGGCTCCCCTAGCCTTCAGGCTAGGGCACACCTAGGCTTTAGGCTCCCCTAGGCTAAGGCTAGGGCTCCCCTAGCCTTCAGGCTAGGGCACCCCTAGGCTTTAGGCTCCCCTAGGCTAAGGCTAGGGCTCCCCTAGCCTTCAGGCTAGGGCACCCCTAGGCTTTAGG